>NC_045983.1:21169808-21828737 GCF_010909765.2 Amblyraja radiata | reverse complement strand
CTCTACGAAGGTTCTGGGAATTGATAACAGACAGGTGAATGGGGGACTTCATTTTAACACCTCTTTGCAGAGATTGGCGCTACAAATGATTGGTTTAAAAAGTGTATTCAGTGCAGAGATTGGACATTTAACCAGTTAGCTGTTGTACGTGGCTGCCATTAACTCAAACAATTACTTAAAGAAATCTTATGATTCACATTAATAATAATCTGCAAATTGTATGCATAGACACCTATCACAAAATGCGAGTCCAGAGCTAATTGTTTAGTAGAATTGATTGAAATACAATAACTGATCATTTGTGACAATAATAACATCCTAGGAAACGATGTTCCATGCTTGCTGAGGGGTGACAATAAGCACAGCTTATTCTTCTTATCGAGTCCACACACACAAGATTAGAAGTTGTTCAGCAACAGTTGAACACACTTCTCGGCATCTGCATACAATGGCGTCTGTCTGGCGCTTGTGCGTGGTGATGAAAAGATTGGTGGAAACAGGGCCGCGACGTGAACGCTCTTTCCTTGACCCCAACACAGCTAATGTGGGTAAACATTGATGAGGTCTTGAGGTATTGTTTTAAAGGGATGTCACACACCCCTCTGTCTAAAGGTTGAACAGATCCATCTGCCTTTTTTAGCTTAGTTTTGCATTGGGAACACTATGCCGCTAGTTCAGTGATTGAAATTCTCCGTCAATCACCTTTAGGTAGCAATGTTACAAAATTTTGAGATTTTAAAAATCAAGTCTGTAATTTATCCCATCAGATAAAGCATAAAAATAAGTTTAATTTGACACCTAATTCACTTTCATATCTCAAGTATTTAAAAAGTTATGGCCATTTTCATACTGGGAAATGAGCATCTTGTTCCCTATTGATTTTCTATGGACATAACAAAAAAGTTGTGATCGTGAACAGTCAAAAGCCCATAACTTTCTTAAAAATTAAGAGAACTGAATGAAATTTTCAGTTATCATAGATTGAAGCATTCTGAAACAAATATAAAATAATCTTACTTGGATGACCTGAAATTAAAGCATATAATTAGTTAGTTACCTAATTGTAGCTAATTTCAGACTTCAATTACTAGATCTAAACATCTATCCATTTCTTAATAAATGATTAACATTTTTAAATAGCCTAAATGTCCAAATAATATTCACAAATAATTCACAATAAAACATGATTTTTAAATCTCATTTACATTAATTTATAGGCCAAATGGAAGGAATTCAGTGTTCAATTGCTGTAAATAAATGCCCATTTAAATCAGCTTTCCAGTGGGTCCCTGTGGAACTCGCTGGTTTAGAACGTTCACATTGCGGTAGATTTGTGCCCCAAATGCCCAGAAAAATACTGCGCGATATAATGGGCCCAAATTGAGCTACTCGCAATATTAAACTTTGTATAAAGGGATCTTTAGAAGCCCTTTTTAATGTAAAAATATACAGCCCACCTTCTGCTATCTGCTTTATGAGACCCTGCGGTTGCTGGCGATCGCGGGTTTAGAGATTGATTTTTAAACTACTATAACTATTATTCAAGGCCTTTAAACCTAATAATAGCTTTTGCGACGGGGTCTTCCAGCGATTTTTCGTTAATAATTAACTAGGCTGAACATCTTCGATTTGAACAGCCTAGAGAAAATCGCGTTTTAAACCCGCCCCCTCTAAACGGCGCCAAAATCGCGCACACCCTCAGCGGCAGATTTTCAAAGACGCTTCAGGTAGGCTTTGTAACATACCTACTTTAGGCATCTATGGTGTTCTGGAAAATGTGTCCTTTTACAATAATGCAATATTTAATTTGGCTCTGCATGGTGCACTTTGGAACAACACCATTTAATTTGTTCCGACAAGTCTTTAGAAATGGTTTAGCACAAGGATTAACACCATTAGATGTTGTCCACACCACTGACATAATTGCGGTTGGAGGTTCCCTGTTTAATTTCCAGAGATAAGCAAATTGAACTATAAATAGGCAGAATGGAAAAGCTTTCCAGGAATCACTGATATATTTCATGTTAACGAAAGGTTTACCCAAAGAAATTTCTAGTTAATTGAGGTAAAAAAGATTCATCAGCATTACTAGAATTATGAATCATTGATACAGATATGGTACCTTAATTAATGCATCCTTCATAGTAAACAATCACAATTCCGTTGATGCCCAGTGCATTCAAGGCTTTGTAGAGCGATTGCCCTGCAAAACCTCTGCAGCCAACCTCGATGGGCATACACCTTGCCTTCCAGCCCTGCTTATGGCAGTCTATGACCAGCTCTTCATACTTGGCCATCTTCCTCTCATGGGCCTCCTCCAGACGGTCCTCCCACGGCACTGTCAGTTCCAACAAGACGATGTTTTTGGTCGCCTCTGAGACCAGGAGGATATCTGGCCTCAGGGTGGTCGTGGCAATGTGCTGTGGAAACTTCAGCTGTTTCACCAGGTCTACGGAAAGCTGCCAGTCCTGCGCAGTTGCCAGGATTCCTGACTGATTCCTGGCTGCTGTGGTTCTTGGCAGCTGCACTCCGGCCTTCACGAAGGTGATCATCTGGGTGGTGGGGCGTTCTCGTCTGCAACTGCTGATTCCCATGCTAATGGCTTCTGCAATGGGTTTGAGAACCTGGTCGTGACGCCATGTGTACCGGCCCTGCCCAAGAGACTTTGGGCAACAGCTCAGGATGTGCTCCAACGTCCCCTTGCCTGAGCATTGCGGGCAATCTGGAGATTCCGCTTTGCCCCAGATGAAGAGGTTCGATGGGCTGGGCAGGACATCATACACTGCCTGGACCAGGAACTTGATGCGCTGTGGTTCAGCCTGCCAGAGCTCAGTCCATGTGACTTTTCGGTCCATGGCCTGCTCCCACCTTGTCCAGGCTCCCTGCTGCCTCAATCCAACTGCTCTGGTACACCTCTCCTCCTCCACCACTGCCCTCACTTCCTCCTGGACCAGCCTGCGCCTCTCCTTCCCCTTGGCCTTGTCAAACTGGGGAGATGGGAAGATTCCCAGGCCTGCTCTTCCCCGAGTCACTGCTCCCACCAGGACTCTGTGGCGTATCCGGGACTCTGCTTGCAGCACGGCTTCGTTTGATACAAATCAATTTCAAATCAAAACATAGTTCTGCTGATTATAATGAGTACATTGTTTGATGCTTCCCTACATGGACCATGTTGAGTGCTGCCCTGTATTCACCGTGTTCAGCTCAGCCAATGGATGAACATGATATAGGCTTAAACATCCCTGCTCTAAGGAGGAAATAAGCCAAAGGACACTGGTAGCAAAGGCATACACTGTGAATATTTAGTGAAGAAAGGATTTAGCTAAATTGTGTTATTCCCCATGGTCTAATCAACTATCAGTGTTCAATGTTAAGGCTATAGTGGTCACTAGCTGTACAGCTGCTTAAGCACTTAAAGATTAATATTCTGTCAATCAGCCCTGAATCCATCCTTCTTGGAACATTAAAGAGACAGCATGGATAACAAAAGCACGATTTAACAAAGAACTGCAGGTCATAGTTGCCAATACAAGGACAAGGAGAGCTAATCCTCAAGAGGCAGAGCTTGAATAATCAGTCAGTTAAATGAACCTATGTGTCGGGCACTGAACATGTGTCCAAAGAATATGAAGGATTAATGTGAAGTAATGTTCCTTAATGCAGAGAAGGATAACAATGAGAAAATATGGTCTGATGTAATTATATCTAGCTTATAGTGCCAATCAGAGATCTCAGCGTCAGAGAAAATAAACGGTCTCAAAGCAACATTTCTTTCTCATTTTTCGAGAACTTGGGACAGGTTTTCTCAGCTCAGCCACTGCTGAAATATTCACATATTCCCTTGTTGCTTTACGGCCTCTTTTACAACGCCCCCCCCCCCCCCCCCACCCCTCCCCCCACCTCATTCCTATCTGTACCTAAACTCATACCAAGTCTCATTCACCCATTAACTCTGGTATCTATATAGGTTCTCAGCAATGCCTTAATTTTAAAATTCCCACCATTGTTTTTGAATCTATTGCTTGTCAACTGTTTTCCTAACCACGTACTATCCTATCATTTTCTGTGATATCTGCCCCCCCTTCATTCTGGCCTTGTGCAAAGTCCCTAACGTAATTACTCCACCACAGGTAGCCACGCTTCAACTATTTACTTCCTAAACTCTAAAATTCTAACCCCAAGATCTTTCTTTTGTTTACTCTGCTTAACTCTTTTCAGTAGCTCCTTACAACCTGTTTCTAACATTTGCTTTAGTATTCAGGAACTTCTATTTGTGGCTCTGCTGTGGAGAACATTATCTGAGATAATGCATTCATGTTATTTTGCTACAGTGAAGGCATGTGAATCACAGTTAATGTTGCCATTGTTGATGTTGGTATAGGTAACTTGCAAACTGAAGTGTTCAGATGTGATGCTCCCGTTATTAAGGCATTGAATGGATACGATGGACACGCTGACTCGTCGTTTTCATGTCTTTGAATAGTTTTGCATTATTTAAGTAGGTCAAAAACTGTCCAAGTCCATGGCAGCCACAGCAATGCAAACAATATAGATTAAAAAATAAATATGCAATCTGAAAAGCAAAGCTTTTACCTTAGGTGGCTCATCTGACAGGAAACGACTTTCTCTGTCTGTACCGTCAGAGAATGGAATCTCATAAATAATGCAATTTATGCTGTCCTTCAGAACCATTAGCAACGTGCATAAATAATCGTGGCATTATTTACTGAGATGTGGAAAGCCACATCTGTGGCTCTTCATAGTTCACAAATGGAGTGCTGTCTTCCAATCCTGCCACAAAGCACTTTAAAGCTTCTTAGGACAATGCTGAAGCCATTACTGCTATTTTAGTTATTTAAGCTACAGTGCATAAACCTAACAAGATCGAATCAAACCCCTGGTCTTTATTTTCCAGTCTGTAAATGGATGAGCTTTCAACTCATTACGGGCAATTGTCCAAAAAGAAATGGCAGTTCTCCAGTTCCATTCTAAAATAACTATATTAAATTTGTGAATTTAGACAACAATCACCTTTTGGATGTTGTTGTGCTATTCAGTAGGATATGGAGCATCAAAACAGGTCTCATTCATCATGTCTTGCTTTATGATTTTGCAGAAGGACGCTAGAAATGAAAACGGGAATCTTGCTTAATTATTTGCTCTTAAGATTATTTTCACAGCTTCATGAGAAATGCTATAGCTTCTCTCCCGATTTCTTCCCACTTCCCTTCTGTAAAAACTAGTTGAATCTACCACCACTCCATTAACTAGGCATCCAGGGGGAAGCATGTAGCATCCTACCCAAGTCCTGTTCATAAACCCACCCTGTTCCAAATGAATCTAGCCATGTACTAGTCCAACCTCATTTAAACAAATGTAAGTACACAATGATAGTTCAATAAAGAAGAGAACACATGCACTTCAGGTCAAGTGAGGTCCTCCGTTGCATTTCAGGGATGAAGCCTTATTTTTTTTAGGATGATTATGGTAGACCTTGCTGCAGAACACACAGGGTACTGGAGACAGCAGGAGGAGGAGGTGGAAACTAATATTTGCATTCTATACCATTACAATAATAATGGCCAACAGTTGAGAATAGTAAGATTAAACGAGAACTTACCAGTTTGAAGTTTGATCTGTATTTTATGAGGAGTTACGATGAGGGATTACGTGAAGAACCCGCTCAGTGCGCAGGCGCGGCATACTTCCAAGCAGCGGTGTGGAATCACAGATAGACACAGTTATTTTGAAGTAAACATAGTAAAGATAATTATTATTGTACCGCTGCTGGCAACCCAAATACCACCGACCTTGGTTGTGTGGCAATAAAATTATTTCTATTCTATTCTTCTATAAGGAGACATCAATTTATTAGTTTGATCCATATAATGAGGGTGGGAGCGGAGGGCACGTAATCCCTCATCGTAACTCCTCATAAAATACAGATCAAACTTCAAACTGGTAAGTTCTCGTTTAATCTTACTATTTTACTTCGGAGTCACGTGAGTGACTACGTGAAGATTTCAAAGCTCTGTGATTTCAAACCGTGTAACAGTTTCATTTCACTCACTGCCGAAGTTCTTGAGGGAGGAAGTGTTATCGTAATGAACCAATGAGTCTATTTGTAGAAAAACACAATGGTATTTTTTAAACAATAACAACAAAGAATTAAGTTGCTCCCCTGGGCTTAAATTAAATATTTGCAGTTCGTAAATCTTTACTGCAAATAAACCAGGTTTTGCCAACGGCTTATTATAAAATTTCTGAACGGTCTTTTCCCTTCCCACCATCCTGCTGTAGCCAGGATGTGGTGTATAGGCATGTCCATTCTTTAGCCGTCGACATGGATGCTGCCCTGGTGGAATAAAATTTGTACATGTTAGTGTTTATCCCAGCAGTTTCTAGCACCTGCTTGAGCCATCTCGCAATGGTTTGGCTCGTACCCCACCATAAGGTTTTTGTGACTGACCCACAAGGCTTTTCATCTCCCTCGAATATTCTGGTTGTGTCTATGTAGGATAGTAGGTAGGTCATGGCACATAACCGTGGTTCTGGTGGGTAAGCCACGACTGGATTAGGTGTTCCTGGTCTGCTCTGTTTGACCAGTCGCTGGATAACGACAGATCTGGTCTGGAGCTGTGATCATGTTGTCCAGTCGCAATAGGTGTAGTGACTGGACCCTCTGAGCGGATACAAGTGCCATCAACCTAAGCGTCTTTAGTGTAGCTTGCTCGAGGCCGGGGGATCTGGCTGGTGGCCATTCCCTGAGATATGTCAGGACCACACTGATATCCCAAATATGGGTATACCTGGGCTTAGGGCTTGATATTGTAAATGCCCTTCATCAGTTTTACCACCAGTGGATGGGATCCCATCGCCTGTTGTCCTGCCGCTGGTTTGAGATAAGCAGAAAGAGCACTCTGCGCTGTGTTGATGGCACTGTAGCTGATCCCTACATCGTGGTGTAGATGGCCAGGAACTCCAGTATGTTGGTGGCTGTAGCTGTTGCGTATGTTGTCCATGTTTCCTGGCAGTACTTCTCCCTTTTTTGATGCTGGTTAAGTACTGCCTCTTGGTGGATGTTCGAAGGGATGCCGACATGGTGGTGATGGTTTGTTTGGACAATCCCAGTTCCAGGTAAGGTCTGTTCAAACTTGCAACCCAGGCGTTTAATTTTCTCATGGCATGGGTGTTTAGCTTACCTGGTAGGTAAGTAGCTGATAGCCAAATATGTCTTTCGACATACCATTGCTAAATCATGTTGACCAATTTGTCGCATGATAATGATTTTATGCCACCCATATGGTTAATATAAGCCATCACCGTAATATTTATCAATTTGTAACCGAACATGCAAGTGCTGCATATTAGATACATATGCTTTTAAACCATAAAAGGCGCCCAACATCTCTAGATACTTAATGCCCAGTGTAAGTAGTAATGATGACTCTAGTTTAGTCCATCTACCACTTGTGCTGGATATGGAGTTAGTTGCTCCCCAGCCTTGAGCACTGGCATCTGTTTGAATAACTAAAGTAGGGTTAGTGATAAAGATAGGGCTGAAACTATGCCAAACGTTTTCTGCCCACCACTGTAGCTCTGATATTGCTTCAGTGGGTAAGTTCATGACACGATCATAGTGACCTGTATGTCGTTTTATTGCCCGTACCTTTGCTCTCTGTAAATTTTTTGATAGTGCAAAGGTCCGAATTGTGTAGCCGGAAATGCTGCTACCATTTCCCCAATTACTCTTGCTACTTGTCGAATAGTTGGTCGCTCGTTGAACATTAATTTGTTGCATGATTGTGCTAATTCAACCATTTTTGCCTTTGGCAAGGTAACAGTCATATGGACTGAGTTAATTGTGAAGCCCAGGTAGTCCATGGTTGTGGATGGCTTCAACTTAGATTTATCTGGATGTAGGACGAACCCCAGAGTTTCGAGGAGCTGTTTTGTAGCTGATACTGCTGCCACAGCCAATTCCATCGTTTTCCCTACTATGAGAATATCCTCCAGATATGCCATGACAATATGTTTTTGTTTTCTTAGTATTGCCATGGCTGGGTTCAATATTTTGGTGAATAATCTTGGGCTGAAGTTCGCCCATAGGGCAATGCTTTGTACCATCCAGATAAATTTTAGGTATCTGCAATGATCCTTGTATATGGGTACTAGATAGTAAGCATATTTAAGATAAATGCTTGCCATGAAGTGTCCTTTGGAATTCAGTTGTTTGGCAGTAACATATGTCTCCATTTTGAAATGTATGTACTTAACAAATTTGTTTAGTGATGTTAAGTCAATGATGATGCGACAGACACCATCTTTTTTGGTTTTAGTGAATATATTCGATACAATTTCCAAAGGTTCATGTTTGGTCTTTTCGATGACCCCCTTTGTGATAAGTCTCACCAGTTCAGCTTGTCCCTCACGTTTCTCTTTGACGGAGGGAGAAATACCCTTTGGGGCCATTGTTGAACTGGCGGCGTTTTTTCTGACATGAATTGTATTTTATATCCTGTAATGTTGTTGAGTATATACTTGTCACTCGTGACCATACCCCATGCTTCTTTAAACAAGTGTAATCTCCCCCCTGTTAATAAAGCACCCTTATTCTCTATATGCTGGTAGGGACCAGACCCACCTACCTCCATGGTTATTGGCGATTCTGTTTCTTCATTTTCCTGAAGATTTTGTTCTGACGTGCTGGCGATGTTGGGGGGAGGCGCATTTTCCAGAGGGTCCGCTGTGGGCCCTGATCTGAAAGATCTTTGGGGATAATGTGTGGACCCCAAGCGTTCACCAGTCCCATATTGCGGACGTCGACTGGTGGATGCCGTGGGGTGCTGCCACTTGGGTATCGGAGGTCTTGGTTTGCTCGTCTCGGGGCCTGCCCTCATTAGGCCAAAGCTTTTTGATGCTTCCTGCATCTCCTTCAGTTTTTATTGAAATCTTTCCCAAATAGCAGCGCGTCCGTTTCCGCAGCTGGGGCTTTACACAAGCCAGCAAATTTGAGATTGAGGGCAGGTCTTATGTTTCCCTCTGGAGATTGTTGATCTCAAATTGTGTGGTACACATTAATGCCAGCACATCCTGCTGGCAGGTATCCATCTCCGTGGTCTCCACGGAACGAGCAAAGGCTGTGATGGCTGACGTCAGGAGCCTTAGGATCCGCTGTAGTTTGAGTTCTTGGGTCTGGATGTGTGACCCACATGCCCCCAGATTTGGCTGTTGACACTTTTTACTTTGAGGGCCTCACCGTTTTCTGGTGCTGTGTTGTTTCAGCACCTCAGCGAGCACCTTTTCCAGTAATGGTTGATGCTGGCCGCCATTCTTGGTTCCAGCGGTGCTCCAGCCCGTGGGGTTGCTACAAGCGGTCCATCACACCCAACAGCTCTTCATGTTCCTGCACCCCTGGCATACTCCCGAATTCGTCCGCCTGCCCCTGTTCCAGACCAGCCCAGCCCTGGTCACCAATGCTAGCCTCCAGTAATGAGGGAGCAGAGGGCAATGCATGAGGCACTGTGGAGGGGGTGCCTGACCTCCCTCCGCGAGAGTGCTCTTTCTGCGCCTCTCGCTGGAGCTGCTCCAATTGCTGTTGGATGCAGCTCAGGCGGCTGTCTCTCCTCCATTTAGGTGGAGACATGTCCCCGTCCGACGAATCGGACGCCACCGGCCGGATGCCTGTTCGGATGGCTAGACATCCAGCCCGCAGTTCAGGCACTAGCGGGACTGGGCTCGGCGCGGTGATGGGGATAGCGGGGCGACCGGTAATTGTTCCTACCGCCTGTTGCTGCCCCCCCTACAATGGAACGCTCCTCCGCTGGAGTCGAGCGGGGGACAGGTTCTTCTGGAGCTTTTGCCTTGTAGATGCGAGAGCGCCTCTCAAGCAGCGCGTCTCGCAGGCATCTGCTCCGTGAGCCGTTCCAGCGGCTCAGGCGGCTCTCTCTCCCCCCGTGCGGGTGGAGAGACGTCCCGTCCGACATCGGGAACACCTGCCGGATGCCTCTCGAGTGGCTATGCGTCCAGCCCGCTGCTTCAGGTACTAGCGGGCTGGCCTCGGCACGGTGTCGGGGAATTACGGAACACCGGGTCGCTCCTACTGCCTGTTGCTGCCCCCCTCCCCAACGGGAAAACGGGGGACAGTTTTATCCAGAGCCTTTTTCTCTGCCTGTAAAAACACAAGCAGAAAAAGGCTCACCTGTAAAAGAAAACCCGACCTCAGGGTACTCACCTGACGGTCCGGTTCATCCTGTAACGGGACAGCCTAGCTCCCGTGGCAGCCGCTGTTGCACTGCTGGCATAATGCCGCGCCTGCGCACTGAGCGGGTTCTTCACGTAGTCACTCACGTGACTCCGAAGTAAAATGAATACTGGAATGGTGAGATTATAAAGTTTCAGAAGAATAACTAAGATGAGCTTTTGTGAAGATAACAGATGCAGGAAATTATCTCGCACAAAGTGTAATTCTCCACACATTGCTTCATTGGTGCCCTAAGGTTTTTGTCAATATTTGAAAGGAAAGACAGGGAAGAGGTGCAGTAATTTTAACTCCTCACAGCGGGCTGCTTTTAGCGAGACCGAGCTGTCAAATATACTAAAAGATACAATGCAGCAAAATCTGTCATTTTCCACATTTAGCCCAAGTGCTTCATGCTGTGAGTGCGAACAGCTGGCTGCAATTTCAGAAGGATAGTGATTTCCCCAGCACTATTTTGGGGGATTTGGAACCACTAGTTAAACCAAGATGGATGGAGAAGAAGAATTGACTTGTTTGTCTTGTGGCTGCTTTCTTCAACGACTCTGTGAAAGGTTTATTTCACAGGAATTTTGTCAGCAAATTATTTAGAAAATAGTGTGGATGTAATCAGATTGGAGCCAATTTTTTTAATGGTTCTGTACAACCTCTGGAGATGATCAAGCAGCATCTGTGGAGGTAAAGGGATAACGGTGCATTTTTACTGGTTGGCTTTCTTCAATATACCGAGGAGACTCAGAATATCACATAAGGAGATGGCAGGTATTTGGAAAACAGATAAAACTACTAATGCTGCAATGTAAAACAAGAGAGGAAATGATGGAAGAATTTATAAGTCAAGCAGTTTCCGTTGAAAGAGGAAGGGCTGAAACAAGATTGGCTGCTTGCAGAATCTGCTGGGCACATTTTATCCGTGAATTTCAAAATAACCATTTTCTTCCTCATAAATCCACACCCGTGGGTCTCTGTGCACCCTCAAGCAAAGTTTGCTTTGAGACTGCTGGTTGTACGGAGATGAGAAATAACTGAGAGCACAGCTGATAACACCTATGAAGAATACAACCAACGACATCCAGGCCAATATACTATAAAGCAAACGAAAACAAGAAAACTCTTCAAGCAAATCATCAGCATCAGATACCTTGACAAATCCTGAAGTTCTCCTCAATATTTTCCATTGGGATCTCCAATATGGTGGTGCTGTGCAGCATGATAGATAAAGCAGAGAGAAAATAACCCATGTGCTTAAAGGGAAAAGGCAGAAGGAGATAGAGGAGACAAATGACATACAGAATATGCTGGAAACACTCAGCAAGTCAGGTAGCATCCTTAGAAAGAGAAACAGAATTAACATTTCAGGTCTAAGACCCTTTATCAGAACAGATCCACACAATTCCAGGCTGGAACAAAAAGTGTGCAGGAAGACAAAGACGATATGTTTATTTGAACTGTAATCTTGCGCTCTGACACTGTGCAAACCCTTCATGTGCACTTCTTGTACAATTACTAATGTTTCCTCTCTTCTCCCAAGAACTATATCATGATACCACCTTCAAGCAGAAGTAGAGCACTCAGATCTCTGTTGGCTGATGTCATCTGGGATTTGGTATCAATTGGGATCCTGCCACAGTTATATCCACTCATACAAATGCAGGGGCAGGAGCAGGCTCAGCCATCAACACACGGCATCATGTTAGGTGATAGCTGAGGAATGGGGTTGGCAGAAAAGAGGTTGGGACAATGAAGCTTTGAACCAACTTTGAGGGTCAGATGGCCAGATTGGTAAAATTAAATGGTTAAAAGGGTATAACGTATTGGTCTCTCAGGCGCAGCTGAATTTGTATCAAAAAGTAGAGTGTTCCATAAAATATGGGACAGTTGGGAACTCTCCTCCAGAGTGACATCTCTGGAGGTGTTAACTTTATAAGCTAGATAGGGCTCTTAAAAATAGCAGAGTCAGGGGATATGGGGAGAAGGCAGGAACGGGGTACTGATTGGCGATGATCAGCCATGATCACATTGAAGGGCCAAATGGACTACTCCTGCACCTATTGTCTATAAATGGGAAGTATACCTCGACCATTTAATTTGCATTGATCAGTATTATTTTTGCATGGGGATAAGGTGGTCTTTGAAGTGCTAGGGAAATGGATGGACTAAGGTTAGATCAGCATCTCTGTTTTGTTTTGCACACATTGTGCAGTGAATGCTCAAATAAACGAAAGCAGTGTCTCAGTGTTCAATTTTGCTTGTTATGCACTATTATACATTAAATCAGTGTTATTTGTTTTGTTGCTTTTACAGCTCGCCCATAGGAATGCTCATTTACTCCGCATACTCCTCGAGTATGTAAAATTCATATACAATTGAACAATAATTGCAATGCACATGCCAGAACACTGATGAATTAGCTTTTAACTCTCTTCACAAGCATGTAAATAAATGCCATAAAATTACTCACTCCAGCTGTGGGCAATGTAAATTAAGTGCTAATGGCCAGAGAAACTGAATCTTTCAAATAAAAGATGAGGCAATGTGGCTGGTTTGATAGATGGTAAAATTCTCTTTATGGTCACAGAGGCAGCTTCCAATGAATCTGGCACTGCTGGAGGCAATCAGAGGAAGGTAAATACTGTTAGGGCAGTCCACAACCCTCGGTATACAATTGGTGGAAGAGCAAATGTAGGTCAATTTGGAGAAGGATGGCAGAATGAAGAAGACATTAGGTGGTATGCTGCCTCGTAAAACTAAACTTCAGGAGTACTTGTGTGAAGGGTAATGGGATACTTGTCAACACCTCTCTAACAGCCAGCCAAGAGTAATTGTAGCGAAAAACTGCAGATGATGCAAGTCTGAAGCTAAAGCAGAAAATTGCCAGAAATACTCAGCAGGTTGGGCAGCATCTATGGCAACAGAAATAGAACGGACTTGTCTGCTCATGAAATGCAGAATGTGCCGGTGCATGCATAGCCCAATGACAGCATAGAGCTAATGCAGGGTTCATTCGTAGACGATGGAGTGCATCAAACACAATTCAGCTCATTACCTCATTCCACTCTGCACAAAATGAGTATTTCAAGCACTTTTTTTACATTTCACTTTTTATTTGTAGCCATTTGCAAACAGAATGATCATGTCCATCTTCCGGTAAAAAAACTTATGGAAAGGATACCAATAGTTGCCAATTAACTAAGTGTTATAACAAAATCCAGCAACTAAGGGACATAATAGTTGTATAGATTTGGTTTCCGATGGTGCTCCTTTTCAAATTAAATCCAAGGACCTAAGTCAGCCAAATATTCATTCATTTATAATTAATCTTGGTTCTTCACAAAGAGTGGTGAATCTCTGGAATTCTCTGCCACAGAAGGTAGTTGAGGCCAGTTCATTGGCTATATTTAACAGGGAGTTAGATGTGGCCCTTGTGGCTAAAGGGATCAGGGGGTATGGAGAGAAGGCAGGGATGGGATACTGAGTTGGATGATCAGCCATGATCATATCGAATGGCGGTGCAGGCACGAAGGGCCGAATGGCCTACTCCTGCACCTATTTTCTATGTTTCTATGTTTCTATTTATGATAGATTTTTTAGTTAATAAATGAGATCCAATTATGAGTTTCTATTTTTCCATAATTTATTTAAACTACAGCTTACTACCGGTTAGTCCTGGGGCCCAAACAATGTTGTTGGCATGTCAACAAAAGTCTCATGTGCTCACCTGGCTCAAACACTGTATTATAACCATCTGCTTCTTGTTTGTGGTGCTGAATGCTTTGCTCAATAAATAACCCAATGCTTGCCAAATTTACAATGGCACAAGGATGCACTGGTTTCTTTAATAATGTCAAGGCTTCCTTATCTCAGTCTAAAGATATAAACTTCATTGCTTTTCCATTAGAACCATCACATCTGTTATTATCATGGAATATTGATTTCAAGAGAAAAATAAAGGTAATAATCCACTCTCTGAAACCGGTGATACCGATCTAATCCATTATAACCCCAGTCCCTATTTTGTAATGCGTTTTGCTTTCAGTTTCCCCAATCAAAGAAGCAATCTATTGGAGCAATAAACAAAGAGTTCCAAGCATTCATTTGGTATATTTTAAATTTATAATGTTATTTTTGTGGAATGTAATCGAGTGAATATAATCACCAGATTCCAATATTGAAATGAGCTCTACAATTGGTCCCTTGGATAATTTGCCCTTGTGCAATTTACTGACATGCAGAAACTCTGCTCTTTACATTTGCCAAGGGGTTTCTGATATCTGCCAACCTCATCTGAAAGTGCATACTTTATCCTTTATGCTTATTTCAATCAAAAATACTATTGTGCTAATGTTATCTCTTAGTGCTGAATGTTCCAAGTCTTGCAGCGTTCTGTTAACTATTGTGCGTTAATTTTTGTTCAAAAATGTTGATTTGCGCTTATTGTTAGAGCTAGCCCTGCAACATCTAGAAAGGATGATGTAGTCACTAAGATATTTGGGAAGTGATTTCACACATGGATGAAGATTCTCAAGATGGAGTGGCAGTTTTCTTCATCAACACTATCTTTGTCAACAGCACAATCTATATTTTGGGTTGTCACTTCTTCTTTTCTGCTGAAAATGCCAAGTCAAGGAGATTTCCTGGCCAGTATAGCTATTTTTCACTTTTGTGCTTTCATAGATTTTAAACAAACAAATTCATTTCCCGTTTCACTTGACAATCCACACATCTACTTTTATTCCTAGGTCTCTAAGGCCAGTAGCAACTACCCTTTGCAGCGTACCCCAAGATCTCTCATCTAACACGACTCACATTACACTGGGATGAGCGGCTGCATGCAGTGCCATCTAGCAAGCAGATTCCTGTTATTTTGGCACAATCTCAATCATAGCATGTGTTGCAGAATTGGATGAGAGAGAGTAATGAGGAGATATAATAATAGAAGTAAACAAATACCAACAAAATAAAATAATCAAAATCAAAGAATTATTCAGTGCTAAAAGGGGCCACTTAGCCCATCCTGGCACTTTGTAGAGCAATTGGATCAGTCCAACCAATGTCCTCATCCTTCCACATAGGCCTACATTTGAAATATACCTTGAAATATCAATTCCAATCCCTTTGAAAATCAAAATTGAATCACTCTCAGAAGGTAATTTTCATGCTGTTATCATTCACTGTGTCATGAAACATCACCCCTGGATTTTTGCTCATCACTTTATATCTGTATCTTCTGCTCCTCAGATCCCTTCACTGGGATGTGAAAGAAAACCAGACGAACTAGTGAAAACACAGAGGAAGAACGGGCAAACTCTACGCCATGAGCACTCGATGAAAAGAACAAAGTTGGGTTGCTGGAGCAACGAGGCAGCAGTACTGATTATTGTGTGTCTAAGCTGCCCTTTCATCCCATTGCTTGCTGGGAATGGTGGAAAACAACATGTCCTGAGTGAATGAAGAACTATATCAATGATTGATACATGGAAACCATGTGTAATACATCCACATATGATGATAACACAAAGCTGTGTTCCAAATAGGATAATAAGGAAAATGCAGAGGAGCGTCAGGTCAGGTCGAGGCCCCCCCCCCCCTCCCCCCCCATTTGGTCATTAGGGTGTTTTTTAAATTGTGAGAGAGTAAAAGATGATGATAGGCAGGGATCCAAAGGCCTCGTACAAGTATTACTGAATGGTCCTACGAGGAGAGAAATTGGGCAGGACCTATTTCTCTAAAATCTAGAAACATTATCTCCTCATCATAGCCCACAATTCCACAATCTTACAAACATTATTCCATCTCTTTAAATACCTCCAGTGATCCAACCTCCACAACACTCTGGTGTAGAGAATTCCAGAGAATCACCACTCAGCAAGAAGAATATTTGTTAGGATTAACTAAATTGTCCAGCAGTGGTATCCATCAAAAGTTTTTTCTTTCAACCAGAACAGAGCCAAAAATTAGAAGTCATGATTAAAACCTTCTCCACTTTTACGTTCTTGTTAATTTCTCTTCTTCTGCAGAGATTTGCTGCAGTGAAATTACAAAGGATTCTCCTTCAGTATCTAATCCATGCAACACATCCCAAGATGGCTTCAGACAATGAACAATTCACATGAATGATCAAGAATGTGACTATTAAAGATGTACATATAAATGATACATCCTTCACCGTTGCAACCAGCAGAAGGAACGGTCATACAATGTGTGCCTGAGACTGTCATTAAGTGATTGCAGCTAATTTGCATCTGTCAACCTACAACATCCCATTTGTGCAAGGTAATCTGTATCTTCGAAGCCCGAGGTCATATTGGCAATCTATTTCCACAGATTAAAGGTCACTTTGATTATTTGCCCTGCCAATAATATCAACTGTATTTCACATAATTGAAATTTATCACTTTACAAATGTGTTCTGATGTTTCATGTTTATAATCATATTGGTGTTCTGAGGGAAATGGATAACCATGTCAGGTTTAATGATTTTACCACTGACTCCCACACAGAGTACAGGCTGGCCAGGTCCTGCTGTTGTTTATTAATGGTTTCAATCAGCTCCAAAAACTGAAGCAAATTTGGGACTCTGTGCTGGTACCATGAAACATTGAAATCTTGATAGGTTTCAAACGGCTGAAATGTCAGTTTGGTCCAAGTCTGGGACCCAGACCATTGGTTGAGTTTTGGATTGGAGGCCTCAGAAATGTTTAATACTTCTTGGATGTCTCCGAACATTAAAAATATGTATGTTATTATAATCTATATCAGCAAGTGAAGCTCCGTTGCCCCTGGAAGTCAGGGCAGCAGAGATCCCCATTCACATGCACGTCCCATTCTCCATGTAAAAAAATCTCGTAAATCTCTAAAATGCTCTCCCTTAAAGTTATCCCTCTAAATATGTAATTTCCACCCTATCATATCCACCCATCTACGCCCCTCATAATTTCATATATTTTAACGGGTCTGCCAACTCAGCCTACAACGCCTCCGAAAAAAATACCAGGCTACATCCTGGTGAACCTTTTCTGAATCCTCTCGAAAGACTCCACATCCTTCCTGAAATACAGGGACTGGACAATTCTCCAAATGAGGTCCAACCAAAATTTATATGGCTGCAACAAGATTTCCCAACTTTTATACTTGGCAAGCATGCCCTAAATCTTAGCCTGAAAAAGAAGGTCCCAACCCAAAAACATTGCGTATTCATGTCCTCCAAAGATGCTGCCTGACCCATTGAGTTATCCAGCACTTTTTGTCTTTTTTTCTTTACCACCCTATCTTCTTATGTTGCACCTACAGGGAACCAAAGAGCTGCTGATTACAAGTATCACAACTGATACAGTGATGGTGCCTTGTATTTAGTGAATTTGGATATACAAACGTTGGATAGGAGTGATGATTGATAAAAGATTTTTGTGAGATAATTATTAGAGGTGTATGAGTGGAGTTTCCTGGGTTGCTGATGGATCAAATTTGTTGATGTGTTCAGAATGCAAGTGCGAAGTCATTAATCTTTCTGCATTTTGACTAACCTGCAGGGACATCACTCCAGTCCTTCCCATCCTGGGAACTTTCTCTGAGAACTGATCTGTCTTGAACATTGAGGGCTTGAGAAAATGCAAGACCTCTCGTCTGGTATACGCTTAGATTTAAAAGTAGAATCTGAGATGCGGATTGCTTGTTCTTATGTCCCCCTGCCCCGATTTGCTTTGAGTGCTCAGCAAGGTGTACAGTGACATCCAACAGTATTTGGAAGCAGGAAATATTCCACTTTAAAAAGTAGAGTCATAGCTTCAATCAACACTGGTTCCTTTGCTCTTTATTGTGCACCAGTGTGAATAAAGCATGATTGGTGCTGTCTGCACGCACAAGGGGCGTGTACAAATCCTTTTTGAGAAAAGGTCTGCATCAAGCTGTTGTGGATCTTGCGACTATCACTGTCACTTAGCACACGGTTAGAGTGCAAATGCATTTCTATCACACCATCTTCAAAACAGCACTACAACTCAGCAGATTGTATTAAGTACAGAAACTGAGCAAATACATCAACACTCAGCCTCAGAGACCAGGACACTGGGCCCAATACATGACTGTACCAAGTTGAAGGGTCTCGACCAGAAACGTCACCCATGGATAGGCTGGGTGAGTGGGCAAATGCACGGCAGATGCAGTATAATGTAAATAAATGAGAGGTTATCCACTTTGGTGGCAAGAACAGGAAAGTAGACTATTTGAATGGTGGCCGATTAGGAAAAGGGGAGATGTAACGAGACCTGTGTGTCATGGTACACCAGTCATTGAAAGTAGGCATGCAGGTGCAGTAGGCAGTGAAGAAAGCGAATGGTATGTTAGCATTTATAGCAAAATGATTTGAGTATAGGAGCAGGGAGGTTCTACTGCAGTTGTCCAGGGCCTTGGTGAGACCACACCTGGGGTATTGCGTACAGTTTTGGTCTCCTAATCTGAGGAAAGACATTCTTGCCATAGAGGGAGTACAGAGAAGGTTCACCAGACTGATTCCTGGGATGTCAGGAATTTCATATGAAGAAAGACTGGATAGACTCGGCTTGTACTCACTAGAATTTAGAAGATTGAGGGGGGATCTTATAGAAACTTACAAAATTCTAAAGGGGTTGGACAGGCTAGATGCAGGAAGATTGTTCCCGATGTTGGGGAAGTCCAGAACAAGGGGTCACAGTTTAAGGATAAGGGGGGAAGTCTTTTATGACAGAGATGAGAATATTTTTTTTCATATAGAGAGTGGTGAATCTGTGGAATTCTCTGCCACAGAAGGTAGTTGAGGCTAGTTCATTGGCTATATTTAAGAGGGAGTTAGATGTGGCCCTTGTGGCTAAAAGGATCAAGGGTATGGAGAGAAGGCAGGTACAGGATACAGAGTTGGATGATCAGCCATGATCATATTGAAAGGGCCGAATGGCCTACTCCTGCACCTATTTTCTATGTTTCTTTCTCTCCAGAGGTGCTGCCTGTCCCGCTGAGTTACTCCAGATTTTTGTGTCTATCAAGTTAGTTGATGTCAGGTGTGGAAAAACCAGCACCCTAGTAAATGATGGCAGTACTGACGATTTATAGGTGAATAGGACTATCACTCCCTTTACTGTTCAGTTACCTTGTGGATTGGTGGTCGTGCAGAAAGGGATTAAACGTGTGATGTTCACCACATTCAAATGGCTGGCATTCATCAATTAGATTTATACTTGAAAAATATTCAAGCCAGCATTGGATGTGACTCTCAATAGGGATCAGTATCGTTTCCAAGTCCAAGCAGGAGTTGGAAGAGTGAGGAGAAGGTGACATTTGAGAAAAAAATCATTTTGACTATTTTCTCCTGAAGATCAAGTATTAGCAGAGAGAACATTTTCATAATATTAATAAACAAATGTTTAATATAATGTTGTTCCTCTGTGTGGTGACAACCTGGTCGTTGATGTTTTGTTAAAATACAAAATAAAATGATTTTAGAGCTAATGTTGCTAGATTATTGTTCTCCGTTGACATGACACGGAGGCTCATTGTCATGTTGACAGAATATTTTTTTTAACTTTTATATTCCACTCAGTAAATCACTCCAGAGACTCGAGGCTGATATTTCAGTGCAGTGTTGAGGGATTGCTGCATGGCTGCTCAAATCAGATGACCTGGTCATTTGTTTCAATGCTGTTGGAGCTTCCGTTGCACATACATGTCGCACTGTTTCCAACATTACAATACTGGTTACCACTGAATCATTTTTGGATGGCCTAAAGCACTCTGGAATATCATGTGGCTGCTATATTTGACAGGGAGTAGCACCAAGGTGCAGTGGTAAAATTGAAGCCAGTGGATTTCAAAACGGAAACACTCCAGCGGTTCGAGTTTTACCTCACGCAAATGGAAATGGACGTGGTTTTTCACGTCAATCGTCCCATACCCAAAACATCACTGCTGGAGTTTCTCAGGGCAATATCCTAAACCCAAACACCATCTACTGCTTTATCAGTTCATCATTCCATTAAAAGGTCAGGTTCAAGTTCAAGTTCACGTTTATTGTCACTTAACCAACCAACGTACAGTGAAATTAGTTACCATACAGCCATACTAAGTGAAAAGCAACAATACACACCGCCACATAATAAACATCCACCACAGTGGAATCCACATTCCTCATTGTGATGGAAGGCAATAAAGTTCAGTCATCTTCCTCCTCTGTTCACCCACGATCGGCGCCTTTGAACCCTCCCCACTTGCTGCTACCAACAGTCCGATGTTCAAGCCCTCTCGTCGGGATGATCGAAACTGCGGCATCGGGATGGATCGGAACACTCCGCGGCATGGAGCTCCTGAGTCGTCTTCTTCTTACTGGAGACTGCGGCTTCACGGTGTTAAAGTTCACAGGCGGCAACCGCTGTTGGAGCTCCGCGGGCGACCCTCGGCAAAAGATCGCAGCTCCCGATGTTAAGGTCCGCGCTGCGCCTGCGGCTTGAAGCTCCAGGCCAGTCTCCAGGAAAGGCGGCACCATTCCATGTTGCAGGCCGCAGGGTGGGGGGGGGGGGGGGAAACGGAGATGCAACATGGAGAAAGGTTGCAGCTCCGTCGAGGTAAGTGACTGAAAAAGGTTTCCCCCGATTTCCCCCCCCCCCCCCCCCCCCCCCCACATAAAACAAACCAAGAAACACTAAATCATACATTTAAAACATATTTAAAATAATAAAAACAGAGAGGGGACTGATAGACTGTTGGCGAAAATGATCACAGATGTTTGCATGATGTTCAATTGTATTCACAGCTCCTCAGCCATTGTGTGCATGCACCGAGACCTGGACATACAAGACCTACCTGTAGACTCAGGCACGGACTGAAAATCACCAAATTTATTTTGTGCCACAAATACCATGCAATGACCATCTAGGAGAGAATCCAATTACTTACATTGATATTCATTGGCATGACCTTCACTGAGCTTCCTCTCATCAATTACCCAGAAAAACTCAGTGAGATAAACCATATAGATACATTGAGTACAAAAGCAAGCCAGAGTCTGGGTATGCTGCAAACAATCACGTCCTGACATCGTAAAGCTTTCCCACTTCTTCTTCTTCTTGCGTATGGCGTGCACAGCCTAAAGTTGTAGGGCAACTTGTTCTATTTGATCTTATTTGATTGTGCACGCCAGGTTGGTTGCATTCGTTGAAACAATGCGGACCACGTGAAGGTTGCAATCTCCCACCCCAAGCTTTCCCACTATTTACAAGGCATGTTAGGAATGTGATGGAACACTCTTGCTGACACGAGTGCAGCTCTAATAACACTCAGGAAGAGTTTTAACACCATCAGGATATTGCAACTGTGTGGCTAGCACCCCATCAACTATCCACCACCCTCCCTAAACTTGATTTCCCCCCCATCACTGCTACTCAGTGTACCATCTACAAAGTGCACTCACTTACTCACCATCCACTCCAACAGCAAGTTCCAAAAACATGACCAATGCTACCAAGGACAAAGACAGCAAGTACATTAGAAGGTACACAAAATTGCTGGGGAAACTCAGCGGGTGCAGCAGCATCTATGGAGCGAAGGAAATAGGCGACGTTTCGGGCCGAAACCCTTCTTCAGACTGATGGGGGGTGGGGGGGGGGGAGAAAGAAGGAAAAGGGGAGGAGGAGGAGGAGCCCGCAGGCGGATGGGAGGGTGGGAGGAGACAGCTAGAGGGTTAAGGAAGGGGAGGAGACAGCAAGGGCTAGCAATTCAGACTGATGGGGGGTGGGGGTAAGTACATTAGAACACCACTTTCTGCAGGATCCCCTCAAATTGTGAATCATCCTGACTTGGAATCACCATTCCTTTATCAATGCTAGGACCAAATCCTGGATCCTTCAACCCTTCAAGTGACACAGTGGGAGCACTTTTGCCAGAAGGACAGCAACTGTTGAAGAAGTGGCTTTTTAGCATCTTCTCGTGTAATTGACTGTTGGTCTTGCCAAACAATGGATGTAATACTGCTAAATATTAGATACAGCAGGCTAGACAACATGGCTAGGCTAAAGAACAGGCTAGATGAGAAGACTAGGCTAAACAGCAGGCTGGATGAGATGGCATCAAAGGAGCCTCAACCTCTGTTTAAGGCCTTCATCAGTGTGCAACATCTGCTCTGGTAATGGAGGAGCCTTGCATAAGTGGCATCAAACCATATTTTGCACATTGCCACTGCATATGGCCAACTGCACATACACTTCATATACATAGAAGACCCACGTTTCCAGATGTACTAACAGCTCATTAAATGGACAATTTATTTTTGATAAATTCAATCTTGTAGTGCACAAAACTGTTAAATATCACGATAGAAATACAATAGCTCAGGAATTCAATCTTATGATCTCTAATCACCTTAAAGGCTGTTAATAAATCGGCATATTCAAGGTAAACTTCATTAAAACAACCTGGCATCTTTATATAACTATCAGATGGTTTCATTCTAATGAATGTGCTGTGCCCACTTCAAAGGCAATGTATCATTCCGACATTACAGAATTGACTATACTTCAAAAGTTCGTAAAGTTATAAAGCTAAAATGTGTTTTTTTATATTCATATCACACATAAAAATAGTTCACCTTAACTAAATCGCACTAATGATAATTTCTAGGTGTAATGGCACTCAAGGAGAATGAGTTCAGGCATTTCTGTGCACTGTTCAACGTTTTCATTGCATCAGACACATATCTTTACCTGTCGCAGACCAGACATTTCCTCCCTTGCCTGGTGGGAGTCGATCTTTTGAAGAATAAAGATCATAGGATGCAGACAGATGAAGTGTACTGCATGAGGGTTTAGGGTCAATGTGTTCCCAGAAGAGCGAAAAGTGGGGACAGCAAGCCAAGAAATACTGGCGGTCAAAGGATTTCAAAGATTGGATAAAGCAAATAAGGAACCGAAACAGAACAGGTTCCATGCAGCCCGAGGACGAAACTGAGGCTATTTTTCCTTCATTTACTTATAAAATCTGTTTGGATCTTTCTTAACATTCTCTGCCAAAGCTACCCCATATATTGACCTCCTGATTTTCCTCTTCAGTATACTCCAGCACCCCCTATAATCTTCCAGGGATTCACTTGATCCCAGCTGCTTGTACCTAACCCATGCCTCGTTTTTTTTCTGATGAGACCCTCAATATCTCATCATCCAGAATCCTGCCACCATTGCCTTTCATTCTAACAGAGACAAATGAACCGCGAACTTTCACTATCTCACTTTACAAATCCTCTCCATGTTCTGGATGTACTTTTTCCTGCAAGCACCCTATTCCAAAAAACATTTGCAAGCTTCGGCTGTCTAATACCATCAACATTTGTCATGTATTAATTTAGAACTTCAAATTGTAGAGCAGTTCTGTCCTTTTCTATAACTATTTAAAAACTAATAGAGCCAGTAAGAAAAGTCAGGGGGTCAGGCTTAAAATAACAGGTCAACGTTTCGAGGCTCAGATGAGCAGAAGGTGGTGAAGCTTCGAAACCCTCTCCCCTTTGAGGGCTGTGAATATACATAACGCTCAGATATTTGGGCATCAATGGATTTGACCTTGTGCAGGAAATTAGCACCAAGGTAAAAAATTGGCTTTGACCTTATTGAATGGTGGACCAGTCACAAGGAGCCTAACATTACTTCTGTTTCTATACCTTATGGAACATGTTGTATTTGACTTTGACAACAAAATATGAATAGGTAACATGGAAGTAACCTTGGCATTGGACTCAAACACAACATAGAAACATAGAAATATAGAAAATAGGTGCAGGAGTAGGCCATTCGGCCCTTCGAGCCTGCACCGCCATTCAATATGATCATGGCTGATCATCCAACTCAGTATCCTGTACCTGCCTTCTCTCCATACCCCCTGATCCCTTTAGCCACAAGGGCCACATCTAACTCACTCTTAAATATAGCCAATGAACTGGCCTCAACAAGGACACACCCAACACAAGGGCTCTCCAAACATACAGACCTTATGCTAACTTAGGAGAACTGTCTTACAGACATGTCGAGGTCAATTACCATTTTCATACCAATATAATGAAAGTGTTACAATAACAACTCAGATTTCTCCACTGGGGAAAGCCCATTCTCACTGGCAGTATCGATCCACTTGATGCTGGGCTTTTACGATGTACAGTCAGAAGGAAGTAGCAATTTTGGTGATGGCAATATTGACTCTGAACCCCTTGATGTCTCCTGCCGTTATATCAAACTAAACCTCCTACTGAGCTCATGGAGTATCAGCATCATTACAACTCAGGAGGGGCTTATTCAACACATCAAGACAATGTTAGCTCTCTGGAAGAATTGTCTAATTACTCCCATTCCCCTTATCTTTCCTTGCAGTATTGCAGTTTTATACTCCCTGAAGTATCTATTGTAGCTTTACAAGCGATGAATGAATCTACTTTCAGGCACTGAATAGGGGATCATTTTTACTGGAGCTTTTATCAAACATTTTAAATCTATGTTATCCTGTTCTTAGCCTTGCCGCCAATGGGAACAGTATATTTAGACTAATATGTTAAACATTTCCATCAAATCACATTTTAAACCCCTTCTGCCAGCTGCAGAACAGTGCCAGTTTCTGATTCTCTCATCCATCTACAGAATTAAAGTACCTCATTCTCAGAATATTCTACTCATTATTTATCTAAAACCATTCCAGGGCATTCACCCAAGGATGAACACCAAGGGTGCAGAATGCACTCCCTGTAGGGTTTCAAATGTTCACTATCAGGAGGAGTGTCGTCACCACTAAGAACTGGAGCAGTTTAAAAACTCCACTCAGCACTACATTTTCAAGGCAATTAAGGATAGGCAATAAATGTTGATCTTGCCAGCATGTTTATAACCTAAGAATGAATTAATAAAAAAATCTAATGAAACAGGAAAGCAAATGGCTGCTTTATCGGTTTTATTGTCAGTAAGTGTGTAGCAGTTACTGAGCAGGATTTGTACTCATAATCTTCAATCTCACATAAATCACATACTTTTAGAAGTAAATGCAAAAGTAATAAGGATTTTGCTTTGCAGTCAGCAATAATATATTTTAGACGCATATAGTGACAATTCTACAGCAGGCCTGAGTCGAGGTGATTGGATAATTACCTTGTTCATCAATCTTACTGGCTACATTGCTGTAAGGGGCTGTGATTGATTTGTGCATTTCACCTGTGTATATTTCAATAGGAAGCCAAGGTCAGAAGTGTGGAAATTGTAAGTAATAAAAAAAGATTCATTTTAAAATGCAGTAACATTTTTCATTTTGAGCTTAAACTATCTTTAACCTTGATCACTGGCATCCCTTACATGTCAACCATCAGAGTTTTGCAATTAATTACATGATCAACCAGAACCGTTAATCTGCTAGTTACTGTTTATGGAGACTGGGTCTATAAAACTACTGCTTTCCTGCTCAGACATACAGCGAGTATGTGCATTTGTATAGAAAAGCACATGTTTTAAGGCAGAGATAGATACATTCTTGATTAGTCTCAAGGGTTATGGGGAGAAGGCAGGAGAATGGGGTTAGGAGGGAGAGATAGATCAGTCATGATTGAATGGCAGAGTAGGCTTGATGGGCCGAATGGCCAAATTCTCCTCCTATCACTTGTGACCATATGACCTTGTGTTGCAGTTTGGTGAAATGTAGGAAATGGGTAAGTGGTGCAAGGAGATTCTCTGCTGACATTTTAATGAAAATGCAGATTTTAATTCAAGATATGTGCCAGAACAGCAACACAGACTTAGAATTTGTGAATGGAGTCGAGAAACAAAACCTCAAGAAGGTGATTTGCTGGTGAATGTTGCAGTTTGTTGTTCTCTGGTTTAAACCAGTTTACTCCACACTAAAATCCAGTGCAAAATGCAACTAAAATTGAAACCTTAAAACCAGGTTATTCCAAGGAATTACTATTCCTTAGACTAAATGTATAATTCAAAGTTCTAAGTAATTTGGTGAAAACTTGAATTACTAATTAAATTTACGATGAACAAAACAGAAAGTGAGATTGACGTGTTTTTGTTTTGTTCTAGCAGCAGTCTCACACCTTGGGTTAAATACTGATGTGAACAGTGGAGTTAAATAAGATTCACTGTTGATTTCTAAAATAAAGCGATTAAGAAGAAATGGTTGAGTAGGCAGTCCCAGCCTATGGTCTCTGAAACTCAAAAGAACAAGGGATAAACTTGTTGAAACATGCTGAGAGGATATTACCCCATGGGGGAATCTATAACTAGGAGACATAGTTTCTGAATAAGGTGTTATTCATTAAAATGGAGATGAAGAAGGAGTTTTTTTTTCTTAGTAGATCATTTGATCTGGAACATTAAGGATATTTATGGTCTCTGGATGAAATGGGATTTGATGGTTTGGGATTGGGCAAGAATGTGGATTTTGAAGCCAAGATTCAATCAGTAACAATGGTGTGGCAAAGTTGAGTCCACATCGCTCTACTGCTATTCTGTGTGATCTTTCATGTGCATGCTTCATAGTTGCAGTAACTGTCCTCCATTTACTGCACTCTTCTGGAGAAATTGCCCTGTTTTCATTTGTGAACAGTTGCTGTGGTTTCTCTTTGCTCTGTCCTTTTAATTGGTGAATTAAAGTGGTATTTATTGAGAATAAAATTCTACAGTATGTCTGGCTTCACCTACTCACTGGCTCATGCAGTGTGGTCAATAAGTATTATTTATGCGACATGTCTTGGATAATGTTTTTAAGTTATAATAAGAACCTTTATTGGACCTTGTTATTCTTTAAATATGCCAGGAAGTTATTGAGGATTTCAAACAAGTTTTAGTAATGTGTTTCCTGAGATTTTTTATAAACGTATTTTCTTTTAAATGCGTTGACAATTTTTGTACTAAATAAACATAAATATTGATGTCTTTGCTGATTCTATCACCTGCTCCTGGTGTGATAATTCACATGTAAAATTTAAAATGATATTTCACAACGGTAAATTATCTATCATTTATCCATCAGTACCACTGCATGCTGTGCTCCAAAACTTTAAACCCAATATTAGGTCCTTATCTGCTCTCACAGCCGTTTAGAATATCACATCAAACGCACTTTTTATTTATTTTATTCTCCTTTGCAAATAGGGTGTAGATCTTGGTCTTTTAGCGCTCTGTGCCATATACAAATTTTTGTCATAAGGTAACAAACTAGTAGCTTATTTCTCTCGGCATTGTATACTTAGAATAACGGACCTCTGCCATGGTATTGAATCTGGCTCCATATTTTGTCAAAAGAAAATTTTAGATTGTTACGTGAAAATGAAACTTTGAATGGGATGGTGGGATAAGCTCCATGTTATTATATAGTGGAATGAGGGATCAATAGCCCAGCCCAGAATCATGATTTTTTTTATGACTACCAGTAATGTTTCAAATCAATAGCTAGGAAGTTTGCAAGGATTATGAAAAGCCCCTTGCACGGCTCTCATTCACAGATATGTGTGCAATCTAGTAGACCTTCTCAGCCATCTTCTTAATTCCCTGCCTACCCCCACCTCTCCGAATAACGGGAGCAGGAATTCATGGATGTGTTTGCTATTAAGAATGGGTCTATTAGTCATCAGTCTATTATGTATAAGAAGGAACTGCAGATGCTGGTTTAAACCAAAGATTGGCACAAAAAGGCTGGAGTAACTCAGCGGGACAGGCAGCATCTCAGGAGAGGAATGGGTGACATTTTGGGTCGAGACCCTTCTTCAGACTATTATGTCTACTATCAGTCTATTATGTCTACTGCTCTCTTTTTTTTCCACCATTACACCAGACCAAATTGTTAACACTTCTCCGAAACCCTGGTCTCAAGCCCTCACTTCCCCTACATGTACCCTTTTTGTCCCCTTGACCCTATTCCTTGGACTGAACGGTCAATGTGATGAATCGCATTCATCTGTGAAGATTTTTGCAGTCCTGCGATCTGTAAATACTGCCTCGCACATCACACAGGTGACTGGTTGGATGTTGGCAGAACTTAAACTGACTTCTTTGACTTTCACTCTTTGATGCTCAAAATCATGAACTGCACATCATAGACTATGCTACCAGAGATTCTATCCTTTGTGGCTGTTTATAAAAAACAGATTAGCTTCAGAGCGTTCCTGCTCCTTTTCAGACCTCCCTTGAAGTATTCTTCTCGTTAGAGTACATATAATGGTAGAATCTTTGGAATGCACACATACTGCTGGTGTTCACTGTGACCATCGCCATATAGCTGCAGTGAAATAAGCATCACTTTAATGCCTATGCATTTCAAGAATAGCATATTGGGAATCCAGTACATATACAGGGTAAATACTGATTCTCAAAGGCAGTTCATCTGAAAGCTGTCAGTTTAGAAGTGTGGCAGTGAAAGACATTCAAATCTCTATACAGTACAGAGTGGCACAGTATAAGTGGCACGGTGGCGCAGCGATAGAGTTGCTGCCTTACAGCACCAGTGACTGGTTCGATCCCGACTACGGGTGATGTCTGTACAGAGTTTATATGTTCACCCCATAAATGCATGGGTTTTCTCCGGTTTCCTCTCACACTCCAAAGACGTATAGGTTTAGGTTTGCAGGAGGTTAATTGACTTTGGTTAAATTGTAAATTGTCCCTAGTGTGTAGGATAGTGCTAGTGTACAGGGATCACTGATCAGTGCAGACTCAGTGGGACAAAGGGCCTGTTTCCGTGCTATATCTCTAAACTAAACTAAAGAGTACAGACACTGCACAGCCTTGTTGACAGCTACCTTTGCCTCTGGAATCGTCACTTGCTGGTTCAACATCTGAAAGTCACACTTAGTTTGGAACAAGTTGCATTAATATCAGTATAAATGATAATCAAACAGATAGGATGCAGCATAAGGAGCAGAACCTGGCTCTGCTTGCATTTGTAGTCATGTCTCTTAAATGCAGGTGGAACATACAACTGAGATGAACCTGATTAAAGTGTCATATCACTTTTACTCAAAGTTAATGGCAACCTGAGCAACAATCAAAGCAGTTCTGATAGTTTATATATATTGGCAGGCCATATTGTTCACATGCCCCAATCTAGGCTTCTGAAACAGACATACTCTTCTGGTATCTGTCATGTGAAGAGATTACCAAGCAGACAAAGAGATTAAATGATGTGCTTAAAGCTTCCTCGAAGAAATGGAACATCTCCACTGACTCGGGGACACCCCTTGCCCTTGACTGCTGCAAATGGATTAAGCATCCAGAATGGCATTTGGACAGGAAAATCCATGCATAAATGGCAGAAGGAGCATGCTACCTCAATCTCCCCACCTGACTGTCCAGTCAGACACCTCATGCCCATCTCTAGAAAGTCCCAAAGTGACCATGGAACCCACAAAACTGAACTGGAAGCACACTGATGGACTATGTAAAAGGAGAAAGGGTAACAACGTACTAATATAGCACAGTCAAGTCCCAGATCTATAACCATCCAACTGTCTATTAACCAGTTTTCCTTACTTGCCCTATGCTCGGTAATATTGTTAACAATCCTCTCTCCTTGTGTACGTACCATTCACCTCTTTTTTTAAATATGTTGTTATAAATGCTCTTCTCAAATAAATGCCCTGAGCAGATCATTTCAACCTCCATCTCCCATTCCTCACAAACTCCTTGAATTAACTTTAGCCTCCCAAAACAATCTTGTTTGAACCACCCAATGGAGGTTACTGGCCATTAAAGTGAACAAAGTCAATTGGGGTTCCGATGTTAATTTATCCTAACGTGCCCTCCTTGATCTGCTTCACTAGTTGACTAGTTCTTCTACGCAGACGTTATATGTTGTAAGTGACCACTTGAGGTAAAGAAAACATACACACAGAAATCCCAGTGCATCTAAGGATGACTTCCACTTTAATTTTCTTCTTTGCTGTTTCCTTCAGTTAGAAAGCCATTAAATCTGACTTTTCTTCTTGGCATCATTTTCAATGCATGTTCATCACTCTTCTGATACAAATACATCGATAGATGCTCCTGAACACATCATCAGTGATGTAACCTGGGGTCATTGGGTGTTTCGGGTCTTTCAACATCAGACACCCTCACCCAGGCGACCCAGCCGTGCTTGATCAGACCACGACTTGTGTTCAGGTAGCATTCGCTCCTCCCCATGGATCTCCTCTCCTGATCCAGAGCCATCTCGAGGCCTTCTCCGCTGCCTCTGTGGTGTTCTTGATGGCCTTTCTCCTCGCCACTCCGTTTATGCCCAGTGCACTAAAGCCATGTGTCACAAACATTATGGTGCCCTGAAATGGGGGACTATGTATAAACACAGCTGTAATTTCTACATCAGGGTTCGGCAACCTACGGCCCGGATCCCTAAATGTTGTCAGTCTTTCTCGGCATACTTTAGATGCACTTCCATTGCGTTAACATCAGTAAGGCCAGGGTGTAACATGGTTCATGGCAATTTTTGGAGTACAGGAATGACCTCCACACTGTCCTCCTTCATGGTGGACCACATGGGGGAATTACCTTGATTGAAACTAGGACAGAAAATTGGCATTGATCAGCTGTGGTCATATTGAATGGTGGAACATGCTTGAGGAACACACTCACCCACTCCTGCCCTTATTTATGTACTTCCCTAGCTTATGTGCCCACCTTGGCCTGCAAGGGGAAAGGAAGAATACCACCATTCCCTTTCCTGTGGTCTGCCCTGAGCCATGCCTCAAGCTACATGTTTTACATTTTTCAGCACAATCTCAGTATTGTGGCTGTTTTACTTAAATGTTAGGTCCTGTCAGGCAGTTTGACTGAATTATATTTACCAACCTACACACAAAATGATCCCATGGTACACAAGGTAAAACCATCTGAATATTGCATCTTTTAGACTGTACCTACATTTACCAACTGCTCTCAGCATCAAACTTGAAGGTGCTTGGTTAAGACATTCCTTCGCTATTTTCGAGTGCTCTCTAGATATTTCTTCCATGTCGCAGCACCGCTAAACCACCAGCATCTCAAATATGTGCTGCTAGCGTCAAAGTGGTCATCTTTTGCGCAAGGCAGTTTCTCTATTTTGCGCCTCTCCCTGAACTTCAGCGTTGACTGTCAGGAACATCTCCACTGGTTTCATGTACAGAGTAAATCAGGAGACATCTCTTACTGGAGGTCACCAACATATACACAATGTTGACAGCCATTATTACTGCTTTACCTGGAGAATACTGATCAAATACTCCCTCATGCAGCAACATCCCAAAGTGGAGAGCAAGTTTGTTCTTCATTGGCTCCTGTATTATTTTTACAAGCCTGACCATCTTGTGGTGTCCTCCCACAGTGGGCTGCAGGTTGAGCTGAATATATTCAATGCATCCAGACCACTTCTGGTAAATTCAGGCCAGGCAAATTCAAATAGTCCTATACAGAAATTTGGCTCCCCAATTTCCTTTTGCGCAGATCAATTTTATTTGGTACTGTATTTCACTTGAACCTTGTACATTTAATTTTCAGAGAGAACTTCTCTTCTGTCAGGCATGGACACTCAAGTCCTGCATGACATTGCTGCACAAGGACAAATTCCATTATGGTATAGCTTGAAGTACCTGCTTGTGTGCTTGTTTCTTTTCTGCCCCCCTCCCCTTTATCCATATGCGATCCCTACTTAAGTGCATTCCACCTTTATTGTTCGTCACTATTGAAGATGGTGCCACACAAGGAATGGAAGTTGACAGACTGCTGAAACTTATGCAACGCTCTGTTTTGCTTTGGATTTTTAACACCTGCAGCTTGGATGCTATTAAATAAGCCAAGGTGACATAAGCTGATATGAGAGTGCTAAGCACTGAAATGGTAATGTCTCAGAAGTTTTCATGATTATTCAGAAAATGCAGCATTTCAATCATGTTTGTTTCACTTGAGTAACAGAAAAAACTTTAATCTACTCAACTGGTTTCCCTCATGTTCTAGATAATGCAGTCTGTCTGTGTGAAAAGATGTAAGGAAATAATTTATTTTTCTTGCCAATTTATTCCCCTCATGAAAGCAATGTTTTTTTTGTGGTTCCACGGTTTCCTGTTTTTTTTCCCCCCATTGTGGCAAACAGTCAACTTTATACAGAGATATTAATTCTTTCAAAACCTTGTGGAGCCATTTTCCTTGGTTTCTTGGAGCTGACCTGTCTCAAACTTTTTTTTAGAAATTTTGCATATGTGATTTGCCATCTGAATGGACATTTGCGTAGATGAAAGTGGTTGAATTCCCCACAGGACCAGTTTTGTGCACTGTCAGCAGGATGATTATGAACAGGAATGTCATCTGATTTTTTTCAACTGGACTATCTCAACTGTTTTCTTTTCAAAGACTGGGAACTGAACCTGCAAATTTGCAGCTTATAGTGCAAATTTACAGCTAATACTTATTAATCCCAGTAAACCAATGTTTCACCAGTCTCTCTGGTGAAACACTATCCTCGGTGCATTTTCTTCTATTGATTAATTTAGTTAAATATAAAAGAAAGTGTGCACTGATAATATGGATAGGAGCATAAATCACTGAGACAGAATGAAGCTTCCCTAGGCTTCCACTGTCTAAGAATTTGAAAGTTGTAAAGTGAAAATGTTATTATCAGAATCTTATTATCAAAAATAATTATGAATATTATTTGTCTCATTTTTCTATTTTGGATATTTATTTAAACAACTTTATTTATAAAATAAAGTTCTGCTTTTGTCCATCTGCTGCTCAAATGCCCACACAGACCTTTGTTTCTTGCTACTGCTGCATTCCTTTGTGTTATTTTCCAGAAGCTTCATCCAACTTGTAGATTAACTTCCACACATTCCTCTCCTTAGTCAGTTGTGTGTTATTTGGCATATATACTCTTGCTTGAATAATTCCTCGGGGGAAATAATCTCATCTTTGTTTACAATTTTCTACTTTGCTTTAACTTTCCTTACCTCAGTAATCTCCTCTGACCTTACAATCAACAAATTTATGTATTTCTGCAACCTTACCCTTTCCAGCGGCCTTTATTTTAGTCATTTTACATTTTGTGGTTATGCCTTCAACTGCCAAGACACAATGTTCTGTAAATTATTTCCTAAATTTCTGCCTCTGTCTCTTGCTCCTTATAACTGTATTTAAGAAAGTATTTTTGCTGTTGAATAAAATGTTCTGGGACATTTTACTGTATGAAAGATGTCATCTAAATTGGAGCTATTATTAAACAATGGAAGTAATATCAGTTAACTTTAAGGTGTGCTCTGAGGGAAAAGAAGTTCCCCATTCGGGAGAATGCAAGACATAGATTGAGCTAATCATACATTCGAATATTTCTGCCCCGTGGTTCTTCAAATTGCATTGTGACCCATTTTGTGATGCACTTTAAAGCTTCAAAGCTTTACCAAGCCACAGCTATTCACAGTTCCTTCCCTGCTCCAACCAGTCCCAACAGGAGGTTTACTTCTATCTTGAGATCTTTCTAAAGGCAGAAGAGCAACCCCATACCTCTTCTACCATCAGGCTGGAATAGGAGAAAGAAAGGCACTTATGTTCACCAGGGGGCAGAGGATGGGGGAAAGATGTAAAGGCATAGAGCAGCTAATGCTGTTGATTATTTCAGTTGTAATAAAAGAATGTTCATTTTATTTTCTGCTCAATTATTCATTTAGTGTGTTGGGAATTATAGTGTCTAATAGAACAACTGGGAGGCCTGGTCCCCCAATGCAATATTCCACCACTCACTCATAGCCCCCACAGGAGACCTGGTCCCCCAACACAAGCTGTTCCCCCAACGCAATATTCCAGCACTCACCCATAGCCCCCACCTGCACAGGGGCGGCTCATTTCCCCTTATTCACCCTTTAAAAAAATACTTGCTGCCAGGAATGTTAAAATAAAATGCATCCTCCCTCATTAAACTTTAAAAAAAATCCTTGCTGCCAGGAATTTAAAAAAAAAAAGGGTTTGCAACATTGTGGCTTGCAATTGCACTTGCGAGGGCTGGCAGGACTCAGTGTCCAGGGATTGTAACATTGTAACCTGGGACAGCTACAATCTCATTGTGAAGTCATAGCTGCAGAGGAAAGATTTTTGTCTCAAATTGGGATTGGTTTAAGTAAAATATGCAAATAACATGTAAAATATAACATCAATCTGAACGAAACTTGATACACCACACCACAGGACAATTGTGAGTAAGGTGGTACAAAAATCGTAGCACCATCATGCATCATTTTGGCGTAGTTCCAGGATCACAATACACACAGACAGGCAGGCACACACACACACACATGCACGCACGCACGCACGCACGTGATGAGAGTTTCAGTAATATATACACCAACTGGGACCCGTTGGGTCCCTGTCACACAGGAGGCCTGGTCCCCCAACGCAAGCTGTTTCCCCAATGGAATATTCCAGCACTCACCCATAGCCCCCAACTACACAAAGAAAATTTACTACCAAATCACTCATGATTTGACAATGTTCACTAACACCACCATACTGTGCAGACATATGCAGACAGGAGGAAAATATGTTCCTGTCAGTTTTGGCTAGAATCCAGGTGACTGCTTACAAATGCTAGAATTTCAGATTGTGTGCTTGCCCCATATTTTGATCCTGCCCTTCATAATCATTGTCAAGGTACATCAAAGACAAGATCAAAAATAGGTCACACCATGTTGTAGCTGTACAAATAATACCAGAAAGATACAGAAATCAAAGATTTAGGCATTTGGATTAAATCTTCTGACACTGAATGCCGGAAAGGTGTTGTTGCAATCTTAAACCTTTCCAGTAAAAAAGGTCACATTAATCAGCGAAAACTATGAAAAATGGAGATAGGGAAGTTTGAATAGACAGGCAAGCTGCAATACTGATGTTTTACTCATAATTCCCTGCTGTAAGGATCCTACATTGTTAGTTGGCATCAAAAAGAGGTGGACTCATTCACTGAAATGAGGGAATGAGAGAGATTCATAATATGAAAAACAAATTGATCCATGTGCAATTCACCAATATTTTGAAATTGAGTTTCAAATTGCTTCAGAGTAGTCTAGATCTCCAGCAAAAATAGACAATGATGCAGCATTCATAGGAAAGTGTTAATTAACATTAAATTCCAATCTCATTCAAGGAGACTAAATCACTTTCTTACCCACCTGACCATTTTGTCATTAATGTTACCAACCTTACCCCATCACAGCTCTCACGAGTAAAATGTTATAAAAAACCTTTCAAAAGTTCTAGAAAATTCACTCGTTCATTCACAAACACTAGTTAGATTATACTACTTTATCCCTATCTTTAATTGCACTTCTAAATCTACAATGAATATCTGTGGTGTCGGGATGCTTTAAATATGCACAGATAAACTTTTGAAAATTGAGTTTATTCCTCTTCCGAACATCCAAAAGCTTCTGCAGAGATGAATAATGATGAAAGCTGGTGGGAGGCCAAGAAGCCTACTTGTTTTGGTGTTGGTGACATTCTTCTGTCGGGTGATGCAACAGCACAGCAATAATTTAAATCATTTTTACACTTGCTGAAGTTTGTCATAAATTAATATCAGAAGCATCCTTTTGGGCAAGTGCACGTGTCTAGCTAATGCAGCACATAGATGTTAAAGGTGGAGCAAGGGCTGCAAATGGCACCATTTAATATTTTTAAACTGGTCTCTAGATAGTAAAGTGAGTGTGGGAGCAGCAGCAATTAGGACAATATGTAAGCCTCTGCATATGCCAGATCTTCAAAGGAATTAGATATGTCCCACTTCTCTTTCCTAAGAGCCCAAAACTTCCTCCCACTAGACGCGCCTGCGAGTTGGGGGCTATGCATCAGTGGATAGGGTGGGGATGGGGTAACATAGAAACACAGAAAATAGGTGCAGGACTAGGCCATTTGGCCATTCAGCCCTTCGAGCCTGCACCGCCATTCAATATGATCATGGCTGATCATCCAACTCAGTATCCTGTACCTGCCTTCTCTCCATACCCCCTGATCCCTTTAGCCACAATGGTCACATCTAACTCCTTCTTAAATATAGCCAATGAACTGGCCTCAACTATCTTCTGTCGCAGAGAATTCTGCAGATTCACCACTCTCTGTGTGAAAAATGTTTTTCTCATCTCAGTCCTAAAAGACTCCCCCCTTATCCTTAAACTGTGACCCCTTGTTCTGGACTTCCCCAACATCGGGAACAATCTTCCTGCATCTAGCCTGTCCAACCCCTTAAGAATTTTGTAAGTTTCTATAAGATCCCCCCTCAATCTTCTAAATTCTAGCGAGTACAAGCCGAGTCTATCCAGTCTTTCTTCATATGAAAGTCCTGCCATCCCAGGAATCAGTCTGGTGAGCCTTCTCTGTACCCCCTCTATGGCAAGAATGTCTTTCCTCAGATTAGGAGACCAAAACTGTAAAAGGTGCCAATTAATAATGTCAATATAACATCAAGGGTGGTGGTTAGTGTGTGTGCGAGGGGTTTGGTTAGTGTGTGTGTGGGGGGTGGTTAGTGTGTGTGTGACGCCACAGGTCGCCCCCCCTCCCCGCCCCCCTTGCAACCGAGGGGACAGGACCCAATGGGTCCCTCTTGGTCTAGTAGACAATAAGAATCTGACTGCAACCACATAACAGAATCAAGTACAAACTCTTCTGAGAGATTAATCTGTGTAGTAGTAGGCTCACCTTGGTCATGACTGACCATGGGTGATGCATCCTGGTCAGATGCAAGCCTGGGCGATGTTATATGGAGGGCAGGCTGTTGCCCTTGCAGCACATCCCCCTCTCCACGTCGCTGATCGATCCAAAGGAGCAGCAGGGCCATTACAGTTTGGCACCAGCGCATCGCAGGAGCTGCCAGAGCGAGGTTGTAGACAACGACAAACTGCCTTAGGGGCTCCGACTCTGGATTTTCTTGAGGTTTACTCCTGGAGCCTTTTCCATGACTGGATATGGCCACAAGCGGGTGGAGGTTTTAAATCAGAGTTTTCCCTCTCCTAGATGGACTGCCTTCCCAGGCTGACGAGCCCCATCTGCCCGAGCTCGTGGGGGCGGGAGCGCCTACCTTCCCGTGCAGGTCTATAGCACCTGCCCACTGCCCAAATCTGTGTAGCTCGTGGGTAAACTGGGATGTAAGAAAGCATTTGGAAAAACAATTTAAAACGAAGGGGAAGATTACATTAGCATTGATGTGGAAATTAATGGTCATAGCAACAAAACATTAATTAGAACTGAGTTCGACCACGAGCTAAAGATGCATAGAACAATGGAAACTATTCAGGCAAGTAAGTGAAGCCGTAGGAAACTATAATGTGATTATCAGATCCAAGATGGATCACAATCAGACCAGAGATGAGCAAAGAAAAAGGGTAAAAGAACAAATAATTTCATAGAAGTAATTAGTGAATGATCCTTAACATGACATAGAAAGCAGGCTACTGAACAAATGCTAGATTAGATTTAGGTGTACAAATGAGCATTCCCTGCAAAATGCTTTGCAAAGAGAGAGCATATATTTAAAAAATCAGATGCAAAGGTTAGTAAGCTTCAAACAAATTTCCACCCATTAATTTTGATAATCTATTCATGTCAGAACTGTGATAAATGAATTACATAGGAAACAGAATTATAGAATGACACAGGAAAGGGAAAAAAAGACAGATGATGAAAATTCAATTTAAGAAATCAAATGCAAAATAAATGTAGAATAAATTCAATTCAATTCAATCAATCAAGCAGGGGACAGAACCCATAATGGTTAAATCAGGAAGTTAAAACTAACTTGAAGGTCTACACTAACCTTTGCAGGACAACAAAGATAAAGACGGGGACTAGGGAGGGTTGAAATCAGAGGAATTAAGAACAAGGCAGAAACTCAGAGGTGAAAACAGTTAACAAGAAGGAACGAAACCTAGTTCTTTATCTATTTTGATAGTAAAGAGTACGTTACATAGCAGATGATTCTCTTAAGGCAGAAGATATTTGAGCCTTTGCCTCCATGGATTACACATGACATAAATTCTACGTTTTGTTCTTCAAATGCAGAATTTATCTTCAAATCTGCAATGGATCTACACACCCAGAATTTTAAACTTCTTCCAAAACTCTAGCAAAATTCAGTAGTAAAATATATGAACAATAGTACCAATATAACAGCCATAGTTCAAGAAATAAGGATGATTCAAAAAGCATAGGGATGATGCTTAAGTTTTGAGCGATAACTGCAAAGAGAAGTTTGAGAAGGTCAGTCAATGTCAAGTACATTTTTGCAGATTTTTCTCAGGTAGAAACGTCACTTACGCCAGCAAATCGCACTGTGATGAAGTGACAGAAACAAATTGTGTAAATTCTGGGCTGCATGCCAATTTTTATTAAAATAATCTTATGAACAAAATCTAGACATTGTCATCTTGTTGCTGAATCTCCAATATGGATACCATGAAACATATGATATTAACAACTAAAAAAAGTGAAACATCTTTTTCATTAAAACAAAAAAACAAGTACATCTAATGAAATGGGATCAAGGAAAGACCGTTCACGCCTGTTTCAACCAATCTTTCCACTACTATGCACAAGAAGCACAAGAAACACAAGACACCATTGTATGCAGATGCCGGGAAATATGTTCAGCTCTGGCTGAACAATTTCTAATCTTGTGATGTGGACTCGATAAGAAGATCTAATGAAATGCAATATGTTAAGGGCCTGTCCCACAGGCGATTTTTTAGGCGAGTGCCAGCGACTGTCAGAGTCGTAGCAGGTCGCCGAAAAACCATCGACTGGACTTCCCATGAGACAATGTCTACGACAATGTCCACGACAAGCTACAACAACCTACCACCTAGTTGACGTCAAGCTACGGCAAGCTACCGACAACCGGCAACCCATTAGGATTTCCACCTACAACCACATCTATGATAACCTACATCCACCTGCGACAAGCTACGACAAGCTATGACCCTGTGGTCGACAACTGAAGACAACTGAAGACAAATCAGTCGCCGGTACCTGTCGCCGGTTGACGTAGGTAGTCGCCAATGCAATTCACCAAAGTCAGCACCGGCGACAACCTACGTCACCCGGAGACAAACTAAGTCGTCCTGGCAACAACCAACAAAAGCACCTACGACAGGAGAAGTCAAGCTACGCTCATTGGCGTCAAACCAACTGTCGCCAAAAATTTTTGAACATATTGAGAATCCATCGGCACCAAAAGGTCGCTATGACGGTTTGGGCGACTGAGGAGACTACATGACCATACAGGAGACCCCTTGGCGACCATGTGGCGACAGCCTAGCCACCAGTAGTTGCCTAAAAATAACCTAAGTGGGGCAGGCCGTTTACACGCAAAAGAAAAGGAATAGAAACATCCTGGTTAATGCTTTTTTTTTAAAATAATTCCGAAATTATGAGAATGTTCAACTGATATTATAATAAATCTTTAAATTATTCTTCCGTTGTGGAACATTTACAATGGAAAAGCTGCTTAGGAATGTTGTGTGGAATCCCGCCAATGTTTGCTTTTCCTACCGATTAGTTGGGTATCTGACATATATGGCAACTTAGCACCATGTTTAAAGAGTTTTCAATCCAAAGTCCTGACAATGCACTCATCAGAACAGGTCTATACTTGAAATATACAGAACTATAAAGCTATTGAAATATAAATAACTCAAATATAGATTATCAAATGACAAATTTAAAGACACCACCATGTGAAAAGTATTAGCAGTTAAAACTACATAACTATTCTTAAAATAAAGTGCTATGTGATTTGCATTGTCCAAGAAAATGTTCTTTGATCTCACAAAATGGAAATGTACTTATAGGCAATAGACAATAGACAATAGGTGCAGGAGTAGGCCATTCGGACCTTCGAGCCAGCACCGCCATTCAATGTGATCATTGCTGATCATCCACAATCAGTACCCCGTTCCTGCCTTCTCGCCATATCCCTTAACTCCGCTATCCCTAAGAGCTCTATCTAACTCTCTCTTGAAAGCATCCAGAGAACCAGCCTCCACCGTTCTCTGAGGCAGAGAATTCCACACAACTCTCTGTGTGAAAAAGTTTTTCCTCATCTCCTTTCTAAATGGCTTACCACTTATTCTTAAACTATGTTCCTGGTTCTGGACTCCCCAACATTGGGAACATGTTTCCTGCCTCTAGCGTGTTCAAACCCTCAATAATCTTATATGTTTCAATAAGATGCCCTCTCATCCTGAAGTGGTGTACATATAGCTGCTAAATTTGTATAAGATAATTACAAGCAGTTGAATAAGGGGTGGGAATTAATAAGCTTTGGCTTCTTCCTGCTCCTTTTTGGACACATACGATTTCATTTATTTATAGATATTGTTTATGACACTTTATAAATATTCTTGTTTTGGTTTTTGTATGCTGTTTCACACTTGCGTTTTATTCTTTTATTCTGTTAGAATTAAATAATAAAATAAATAAATAAATAAAACCTACGCTGCACTACATCAATAGCACAAATGTCCTTCCTCAAATTTGGAGACCAAAACTGCACACAATACTCCAGGTGTGGTCTCACTAGGGCCCTGTACAACTGCAGGAGGACCTCTTTACTCAACTCATCTTGTTATGAAGGCCAACATGCCATTCACTTTCTTCACTGCCTGCTGTACCTGCATGCATACTTTCAGTGACTGATGAACAAGGACCCCTAGATCCCATTGTACTTCCCCTTTTCCCAACTTGACACCATTTAGATAATAATTTGCCTTCCTGTTTTTGCCACCAAAGTGGATATCCTCACGTTTATCCACATTAAACTGCATCTGCCATGCATCTGCTCACACACACAACCTGTCCAAGTCACCCTGCATCCTCATAGCATCCTCCTCACAGGTCACACTGCCATCCAGCTTTGTGTCATCTGCAAATTTGCTAATGTTACTTTTAATCCCTTCATCCAAATCATTAATATATATTGTAAATAGCTGCGGTCCCAGCACCGAGCCTTGCGGTACCCCACTAGTCACTGCCTGCCATTCCGAAAGGGACCCGTTAATTCCTACCCTTTGTTTGCTGTCTGCCAACCAATTTTCTATCCATGTCAGCACCTTACCCCCAATACCATGTGCTCTAATTTTGCCCACTAATCTCCCATGTGGGACCTTATCAAATGCTTTCTGAAAGTCCAGGTACACTACATCCACTGGCTCTTCCTTGTCCATTATCCTGGTTACATCCTCAAAAAATTCCAGAAGATTAGTCAAGCACGATTTCCCCTTCGTAAATCCATGCATAGTTGGACTGATCCTGCTACTGCTATCCAAATGTGCCTCTATGTCATCTTTTATTATTGACTCCAGCGTCTTCCCCACCACCGATGTCAGGCTAACTGGTCCATAATTCCCTATTTTCTCTCTGCCACAGAGTGGGTCACTGTTGATCACTATTGGCTTTAGATTTCATTCTTCTTCTCTCCCTATCTGACACCCTCTGTCTCCCTTATCATTTACTTAACCCATCAACCAATCAAAATTCACCTATCATTCGTCAGGCTTTGTTTCCCCCCACCCCCCCCTCCCTCACTAGTATCGGTCTGAAGAAGAGACCTGACCAAAAATGCCGTCTCTCCATTCCCCTCACAGATGTTGCCTGATGCACTGAGTTCCTCCAGCATTTTGTTCTTTGATCAAGATTCCGACATTTGCACTTCCTTGTCTCTCTCATACTGTCTTTCCTGCCAAAGATGCATGGACAAATATTTGCAATGGATGTGTTTGAAACGTCTTATAAAAGAAATATAGGGTCACCCAGGAACTCAAAACTAGTAGACAAATTTCAAGCCATAATTGTCATCAAATTAACCGATCTTGGTATCTTGCTAGACAATTTCTACAACCATACAACTAGGTTTAGAAGAAGTACTTGGTTAAACAGCTTTGGACACTCAACAAGATTCTTGAATCATATGTTAAAAGACATGACTTAAAGAATACAAAGTATGAGAGCCATCAAAACACTATGAAGTATTATGAAGGTAACTATTACAAGTGATCATAATATAACGTTGGTGACCTTCACCATGAAACTGAAGTCTGATGTAATCTGTGAAACCGACAAATCTAAAGGAGAATGAGGCAGGCAAGCCAGGAGAGATTCAATGAGAAATCCCAGATGATAGAACTGAAAGTGGCAGATGACAGTGAAGCAAGTTTCTGTAACATTAAAAATTCTATCGATGATCAAACAGCATAGATCTTTCATTAATAGAAGGCAGAGATGGAGACATTTAAACGGATGGTAAGAAGTATTGACTTGCTGGACAGAATATAACAGAAAAATGTTCACCTATTAATGTTCACCTATCAATGTAAGTCAAGTATTCGCATCACAGACAGAAAATGACTCAACTTCACTAGTGTTCGGACAGGCTATCATTACTATACCCGCTGCAAAATCACCTGCAGTTGACCATGTAGCTGTCGTGTTCAGAAAGCATGGTGATTAAAGCAATGAGCACGCTATGGCAAACATTTTCCAGAAGAGATGATCAAGTGATTAAATCCATTCAGTTATAATACCAAGATGAAAGAAAGTTAATCTTTGTCAATGATAATATATTAATACAGTTTTATCTGTCACCTGGTACAGGTCAAATTAAAGGACAGCCTGCAACAAGCAGCATAATTTTATCAACTTTGTGAAAGGCTTTCGATAGTGTTCGTGAGGTTGGGCTGTGGCGGATAATGAGGAACTATAACAATGAAAAAGGAATTGTGGAAATGATTCTGTCCTTGCACGAGAACCCAAATAGGGTAGAGTTTGTAAATGGAATAATCCAGTAGCTTCTTTTCAACTATTGTTCATAACCAGTAAGATCCGCATTTCTTCATTTTGTTAGACATCTTCATGGAAAACATAAAAGAAAAAACATGAGTATTTTACTGAAACAGTATCCAAAGGAAATAGAATTATTACTGAATTCTATTGGTGCTATTGATCTAATTACTGGAACTGAAAAAGAATTGCAGGATTAAACAAGATCTTACAAAGCAAAGCACCCACAGAATGGAGATCAGCTTTGAACAAAAGCTGTTTTAATTAACCCAACTCAATTCTATCTGTAATACAAGTGTAACAATGAATGCCTAGAATCTTTAAATACTTGGATCTCACTATCACATCAAGTGGAATCTCAGCTGTTGAAATAACAAAAGAGCATCAAGAGCATTAACTTCTCATACTAAAAACAGATTTTACCAACCACATGCATCCATTGATTTGTGAAATTGATTGTCAAAGTTAAGAACTCAATAACAAGTATAGCATTTGAAATAAAATGATATTGTAAAGCCCTGAGGATTTTGTATCTGAACAAACCAAAACATTAGTACATACTGAACTAAGTGGGACCCGTTGGGTCCCAGCATCACACAGGAGGGCTGGTCTCCCAACGCAATTTTCCACCTTTCCACCAATTCCAATATTGGTGGCCAGTGGGGGAAAGGGGGATGGGCTTTTTGCAGTGCTAGTATGGGTGTTGTGGGCTGAAGCGACTGGTTTCCAGAGGGCTAGTATGGGCATTGTGTGCCAAATGGATTTTTGGGCTGGCGGCTCAGTCACTCAAGCCTGCTGTGCTGGCAGCTCACTCACGGCTGATGGGCTGGCAGTTGACTCACGGCTATTCCTTGAAATTCCATTTCAAGCAGGGTGCAAGGCCACCAAATTCAAGTGCAGTTTCTTACCACTTCAAGCAGGGTGCAAGGCCATCAAATTCAAGTACAGTTTCATACCATTTCAAGCAGGGTGCAAGGCCACTAAAGACAGGGAGTCGTGACCTCTCCCTCCTCCAACTTGCAGAGACTGAGCCACACCCACACTTCTGGGTTTTATATTCCCTCCCCCCCCCCCCCCCCCCCCCCCCCCCCACCCCCACCAGAAGGGCGTGGCCTTCAAGGCGTGATTGACAGGAGCGAGAATCTCAACATTTTTTAAGCACTAATAACTCTTTTATTTTTCATTGATGGGAAAAATCCTCTGCACCTGATGAGCGGAGGGGGACTCTGAGTAAGATGGCCAAAAATCACAGCCGTACGTGGTAGCGTTTGTTCTAAAATCAATATAAAGCGCAAACTGAAAGTGGTCAAGATTAGACTACTAATTATATAGAAGGCAAGGCAACTTTAATTAGGCAAGGCAACTTTAATTGGGCAAGGCAACTTTAATTGGGCAAGGCAACTTTAATTGGGCAAGGCAACTTTAATTGGGCAAGGCAACTTTAATTAGGAAAGGCAACTTTAATTAGGCAACACAGCTTTAGCATTTCCAAACCAAAGGCAACACAGATTTAGCATTTCCAAACCAAAGGCAACACAGCTCTAGCATTTCCAAACCAAAGGCAACACAGCTTTAGCATTTCCAAACCAAAGGCAACACAGCTTTAGCATTTCCAAACCAAAGGCAACACAGCTTTAACATTTCCAAACCAAAACCAACACAGCTTTAGCATTTCCAAACTATATTTTCAAACCACATTAAGGGCACTGACAGGTCAGTAAAGCCACTCACAGTTTAGTAGACACGTGTTCAGTGTTATTCACAGCTCAGACTGAGAGACGTGACCCTCTCGCTCCCCCATCTTGCAGAGACTGACTGAGGCACTCAACACTTCCGGGTTTTATAGTCCCTCCGGAAGGGGCATGGCCTACAGGAGAGAGAATCGCAACATTTATTAAACACTAATAACTCTTTTATTTTTCATCGATGGGAAAAACCCTCTTGTCCTGCACAGCGGAGTGGAACTCTGGGTAATAGGCCAAAAATCACAGCCGTAAGTGGCAGCGTTTTTCTAAAATCAATATACAGAACAACAGGAAGTGGTCAAGATCAGACTTTTAGTAATATAGACAACTCAAAATTAGCTCAACAAGTCTGATACAAATCCTTTCTTATAACAAAAGGGGATTGCAATGGTGAGGAGTTGAAGGCCCATTAAATAATACTCTGGGTTTAGTCAAAGGTAAGAAAGAAGACAAAGTAAGACTCGGTGATAGATCATTGCTGGATTAGTGAGCTACTAAAGTGTAAAATGTATATGGGGTGCCATCGACTGCAGAGACAGAAACAGTCAAATGGAGGGCATCCCAATGATCCAATCTGTCAGGGGAATAGTAGATGCAGATATACCATAGCCATGTAAAATATCAGGCATTTCCTCATTTAAAAAATATAAGATGACTGTGAAGCCATTAAAGCTTTAGCTGCTCTCATGTCTTTGATTCATCCTTCCTGATAATTTTCCAAAACCTTTATCATAGTGACTTGTGTTTCCTCCGAGAGCCACTGAGCTAGAGTTATTAACCGCTAATGCTAAATCATTGATGATATCCTTGGTTCCCAGATGGTGTCCATTCATCATTTCCACTCTTGATTTCATCATAATTTAATTTTGTAGTGATTAAGAATAAAACTGGAGACAAACTACACCCCCAAATGCTCTGGTGATCATCTTGAACCAGTTTGAATGTGCATGCTAGTAAACTCAGAGAGAGCTTTTGTTGCCATGTGATTCTTTACAATGTGATTCAGTTTTAATAGAATTGCAAGAGCAGGGTCAAATGATCACCACAGTTGAATGCCATGAATATTTATTTGGATTTGTCACAGAGCGGTTATTTCACCAGAGTTATGGACCCTCTACCTGCATTGCTGATCCATCAGCTCCGTCATATCTATGTATGAGTGCTATTTAGGCGCTGAAAGTATTTTCTATGGCTTCACGATGCCTGAGGTATTCTTTGTTTAGCAACCATGATAATAAGATACACTTCCAATAACAGCCCATTACCTTGTACATTTATGAACAAGCTCAGCTCATTTCAACATGCTGATTAGAGATAAAAGATAATAAATAGGTTGTTATGCAAGACAAGTTGGCCTGAATTTAACAATTGATATAATTTTAATGACAAGCGCGTGTGTTTATACAGCACTGACTTCACATTGCAGATAACATGATTGCTTATGGTTATATTTTTATAATAAGACATGAACTTACAAATGAGACAGTTCTTGCAAATATGCCCATGAGTAAGATTAATATTATTCAGATAGATTTAAGTAATCCCTTGAACCTTTGATCCCTTTTTGTAACTAATGTATCTCATTTTCACTGACAGTCCAGAACCCTGATCAGTTAGCCAACTTGGACCTTCCTATTTGTTGATTCTCTTTTCTATGAATTTATTAGTTCTATTGTGCATTATTGGAAACAAAATTATTGCACCATATGCATATAAATGTCAACCTCATGTTGTATATTGGCCTGTGAAAAATGTTCTAATTGATATTTGGTATTTTTATATAATGACATAAATTACAACACAGAAGCAAACTGTCTGTTAGATGTTATCCTCCGTACAAGAAGTAACTGATGTGGATCATGTACAGGCGGATGTACTTGGCATCATGTTCTGCACAAACATTGTGAGCTGAAGGGCCCGTTCCTGTGCTGTACTGTTCTACGCCAATCCTTCCCCATAATTTATTACCCCCATTCCCTTCAACCAACCTATTTTTCGACATTGCTCCCATTGCCACATTAATCGTGTAAAATAAAACGATTTCACTCTTGCGCAAGCAAGTTGAATGCTCCCTGTCCTAAATCTTTTCTTTCTTTTGTAGACACCTCAGTTCCTGGGAACAGTCAATAATCTACATTCTTGCATTTGTATTTCATGCAAGGCAACATTCGAGTGAAACAGCAATGTAATGTACACTGTCTGTTTTATTTATCACCAGTTTACATTTATTGGTCCAATATTTCCTGGCTTAGCGCATTTGCCGCCAAGTGCTATAATTCTTCTCTCCATTCCCTCAATGAATTTAAGCTAAAATTCCCTGGTGAACTCATTGGATCCCCTGCTGATTGGATAGTGGAAATTAACTAATTGAGATTTCTATCCCAAAGGGAAATCTGACTGCAGTTGTGATACGTTATCAATAACTCCTGTTCTTTGAGAAAGGTGGAGTAAAGATGCCTATATATTGGGAGATTTAATTTTTGTAACATCTTAGAAGGCGGCACAGATGTATGTACAGTCTTGTTTTAAGTTACTTTTTGTCTTATATACTTTCTGAACAAAATCCACACATTTAGACCAGCAACAAAAGGAACAAAATTTCCATGGAATCCATCCATTATTTTAGGCAAAAATAAGAATTTAAATTATCAACTTTAAAATTATTGCTTTATAATAATAAACAATATTTATATAATTTTGCCTAAAATTAAAATACCATTCTCAGTAAATTCAAATGTAATTTGCAGGTAAATACTGGCTGGAAAAAGATGTACGCCACAAATTAATAGCTGCACATAAATTTGCCAATTATATACCAGCATTGGTACTACTTGAGGAGGATGCACAAAATAAATTCAGTCAAAATTTGATGTACAATAAACAGGAACCAAAACATTTAATTTTCTCACATTTCTTGATACCACATATCAAAATCAGGGTAGCACTCTGCCTATTAAAATCAAAAACAATGGCAGAAGATTCAAAGTATACAGGGATACCACTGCTTTAGAAGATCAATATAACCAATTTGATTTTGTGTCTTCGAATGGCAGAAACTCAATCTCCTAGTTCAATCCTTGGTCCTCCTGCTCAGATTTGTTTGAATAGTACAAATGGATCTTCATTAAAGGTGCCTGTGATTAATTATAATCATGTTAAACCATCGTCCATACTTCTTGGAGATGGTCAGTTTTTTTTCAGTAAGCTATCTTGAGTAGTGTGGCTAACCTTTATTGGCATGTCTGGTGCATTTATTATCACAAACCAACAAAACTAGCTATCACTGATGTTTAAAATAGGGGATAACAACAGCTATCCCAGCTAACATTCACCTTTCCATGTGAGGCATCAAAAATATCATAGAAGTGTGTGTAATGTGTGTAGTGTATGTAATGGCACAACATCACTTTGGACAAAAATTCTGAAATGTCAATCCTATGATAAAGACATACCCCAAGTCTTACCTTTCTCAGGTAGTCCTTGCTTCCAACCAGCCACTAAACAACCTTCCTGTGTAATATCATGAATATCTATGAAACTATACATTGTGGAACACTGAAAACACAGTGGTACTGCTTCACTAGTTATTGTTTGTTTGAATATGACATACAGATTGTCTCACAATTTATTCAGATTTATCAGGCCCATCTCTAAACAGTTGTGAAGTAATCAAAAAATTGTCCCCAATATGAGTATAAACACTGTTGTGGAGAATTCATGCTGTGATGTTCAAAGGCTGGGTTGACTGGCCACTACCATCTTCCTTCAGTCATGGTATAACTCCAACTACTGGACATTTTTCTCCTTGGTGTCCACTGACTTTTTTTTATCAGGGTGCTTTGATGTGACACTTTGTTGGCCTTCTTTCTAACATCAGGTCAGAAGTGAGGATAACCACTGATGATTACACAATGTTCAATTCCATTCCCAGCACTTCAGCAAATGAAGTTTACACTTGGAAAGATGATGGCAAATATAATTCCTGTCACAAAAATGCCAAGCAATGACTACCTTGCAGCAAGAGAGGGACCAATCACCTACCCATGATCTTCAATAGCATTACCAGTACTGGGATCTCCACCATTAACATTCCTGGATCACCACTAACCAAATGTGAGCTGGAGCAAACACATCTATATCTATCTATATATCTATATATATAAATAATCTTGTTATCTTCTGGTTTGCATAGTTATTCTATTTGTGCAAAATGGTACACGATACTCACCATTCTCCTGTGCTGCAAGTGCAACAAGTTATGTTCTGATCGATTGTATATTTTAAGAGTTATTAACGTTTAAAAATCTTTAAAACTGTGCATGCGCAGATTGGTCTCCTCTCCTGTCAGTCACTGCAACGCAGACTGGTCTCCTCTCCTGTCAGTCACGGCCAGGACGGCAACGCCCCTTCCTGCACCATCGCCGCAATGATTGGCTGCGTCCGCTGTCAGTCACCCGGCGCTGAGCCTGGCTCTGAGGCCGACTGCTGCAACCTCGAGATCCTGGGGAGGTGAGGAGGGAGACTGGGGGGATTTAGGGAGCGAGAGGGGGGAAAGTGGTGGAGGTGAGGAATGTGAGTGGGGGTTTAGGGGGAAATAGAGGGAGAGGAGAGCAGTGGGGACGAGAGGAGGGATGGGAGGGGGGTGATAGGGGAGGTGAGGAATGGGAAGGTGGGGGATAGAGGGATAGGAGGAGGGTAGGGAGGGGAGAGGAGTTATGGAGAGACGGAGTGACTGATGGTAGTGCAAAGGAGAAGGAGGGGAAGGTGAGGGGAGGAGGAGGGGAGAAAGATCCTTGTAACATGCATTTCCTGGGATTTCAGTAGTCACCTTATATCAGATCAAAAGAATCAAAGTATGAGGCAGATTTTTCCCTTTATTGTTCATTATACTTACCTCTTGAAATACGTCCATTGACTATACTGAAATAGCTTCATGCTCCCATTATTTACCGCCAACAAAGTAATAATAATAATGATAATAAATTTTATTTATGGGCGCCTTTCAAGAGTCTCAAGGACACCTTACAAAAATTTAGCAGGTAGAGGAAAAACATGTAAGGTGAATGAAATAAATAGTAGAGACATGACTAGTACACAAAGTAAAGACAGAATACAATTCAAAACACAATATGAGGCAATTAATGCACAGATGAAAAGGGAGGGGGACGTGGGGCTAAGGATAGGCAGAGGTGAAGAGATGGGTCTTGAGGCGGGACTGGAAGATGGTGAGGGACACGGAATTGCGGATCAGTTGGGGGAGGGAGTTCCAGAGCCTGGGAGCTGCCCTGGAGAAGGCTCTGTCCCCAAAACTGCGGAGGTTGGACTTGTGGATGGAGAGGAGACCGCCTGATGTGGATCTGAGGGACCGTGAGGGTTGGTAGGGGGAGAGGAGGTCAGTGAGATATGGGGGGGCCAGATGGTGGAGGGCTTTGTAGGTGAGGATCAGGATTTTGTAGGTAATCCGGTGGGAGATGGGAAGCCAGTGAAGTTGTTTGAGGACTGGAGTGATGTGATGCCAGGATTTGGTGTGGGTGATGAGTCGGGCGCTGCGTTCTGGACCAGTTGGAGTCGGTTGATGTAGGTGGAGCTGATGCCAAGGAGAAGTGAGTTGCAATAGTCCAGTCGGGAGGAGATGAAGGCATGGATGAGTCTTTCAGCAGCGGGAGGTGTGAGAGAGGGTCTGAGTTTGGCGATGTTGCGGAGATGAAAGAAGGAGGTTTTAATGACATGGCGGATGTGAGGCTCAAGGGAGAGGGTGGAATCAAAGATCACGCCAAGGTTGCGGGCCTTGGGAGATGGGAGACAGTGGTTCCGTCGATGGTGAGAGTGGGGTTATTGATTTTGCTGAGTGTGGCTTTGGAGCCTATGAGGAGGAATTCTGTCTTATCGCTGTTGAGTTTGAGGAAGTTATGTTGCATCCAGGTTTTTATAGCTGACAAACAGGAGTTGATATGGGAGAGGGGGGTGGGGGGTGTGGGGGGATTTGGTGCCGAGGTAGATCTGGGTGTCATCGGCGTAACAGTGGAAGTCCAGGTTGAAGTGGCGGAGTATCTGACCAAGGGGGAGGATGTAGATGATGAAGAGGAGGGGGCCGAGTACGGAGCCTTGGGGAACGCCTTGAGTGACTGTGGCTGTAGCAGAGGTGTGGTTGTGGAGAGAGATGAAGTGGGATCTGTTGGAAAGGTAGGAACGGAGCCAGCTGAGTGCAGAGCATTCAATGCCGAGGTCTTTGAGTCTGGTGAGCAGGATGTTGTGGTTCACTGTATCGAAGGCTGCACTCAGGTCGAGTAATCTTGAGTCATCATTGTACAGCAGGAAATATGGCTACCATTTTATGCATAACATTCTCTTACAAATAGAGATGTGATAACAACCAGACAGCATATTTCCCTGAAATTAATTAAAAGATAAATAATAGCCTGGACACTGAACATAGCCTCTTTCTTCTTCTAAGTAAGTCATCAGAGAGCAGAATGGCAGCTAATTAAAGCCTGGAGCAATAGGATGAACTGATGTAGGGTTCCAAATAAGCAGCCTGCATTAGGCTGGAACACTTGCCATAATCAAATTGAGGAATTTTGAGAGACCTTCTGCCAGCACATTATGGAGCATTGTTACCACAAGTCTTGCTTTGTACAACTGACTAGACATGAAGTTTATTATCTGCACCCAATTCTTTCTGCACTTCCCATTAAGAAAGATCTTTTCCAGAACTACATCATTACATACTCATGACTGGAGCCTGTGGCCAATGGTGTGCCACAGAAATCGAGTTCAAGTTCAAGTTCACATTTATTGTCACATGCACCAATTAAGGGACAGTGATATTTGAGTTATCATACAGCCATACAAGTTAAAAAAAAACGCAATACACAATAATTTTAACATAAACATCCACCACAGTGGAATCAACATTCCTCACTGTGATGGAAGGCAATAAAGTTCAGTCATCTTCTTCCTTTGTTCATCCGTGGTGGTCGGAGCCTTGAACGCTCAGCACTGCCTCTGCCGACAGCCCGATGTTAAAGCCCTCTTGTCGGGATGATGGAGACTCCGGCGTCAAGACGGAACGGAAACACCCCGCAGCATGGATCTCCCGAGTCGGCCTTTTCTTACCGGAGACCGTAGCCTCACAAGTCCCGCGGTCCGAGCACTTCCACAGCGATCCCCGGCAAAGGATCCCAAGCTCCGCGATGGTAAATCCATGCCGCGCTTGCAGCTTGAAGCTCCAGGCCGGTCTCCAGGAAAGGCCGCACCAATCCAGTTGTTAGGCCGTGGATATGGGACGGAGACGTGACACGGAGAAAGATCACATCTCCGTCAAGGTAAGTGACTGAAAACGGTTTCCCCCTATGTCGTCCCCCCTCGCCCCCCACAGAACAACATACAGAGAAACATTAAAACATACATTTTAGACACACTAAAAATACCAAAAAAGGCAAAATAACACATAGGCTGCTGCGAGGCTGCCATCTCAGATGAGATTATAGTTGGCACTAGACTAAGTGGGACCCGTTGGGATCCAGTCACATGGGAGGCCTGGTCCACCAACGCAACCCATCCCCAAGCCAGAAAGGAACAGAAAATCTCCTAGGATTTTACCGAAACTGGAGGGATTGAGTTATAAGGAGGAGTGGGATATGCTGGGACTTTATTTTGCCCGGAGTGCAGGCTGAGAGTTAATTTTATAGAGGGGTAAGCTTAAGATAAATGGTCATAGTTCTTTCTCCTAGTGTACGGAAACTAGAGTGCATTGACTTGGGGTGACAGGAAATATATATAAAAGGGACCCGAGGGGAAACTTTTTCAAATCAAATTTGGTGGGTATATGGAATGAGCTGCCAGAGAAAGCTGTAGAGGTGGTACAATTACAATGTTCAAAACATTTTTGGAAAGGTACATGGATAGTTTAGGTGAAGGGGAATACGGGCCAAACGAGCCAATTTGAATTAGTTCTTGTATACAGTGATTTTGGCCGGCATGGACGAGTTGGGCTGAAGGGCAGGTTTAGTGCTGTTTAACTCCATGACTGACTCAATGTTTTATCGAGCGCAGGTACATGTTATAAACAATGGCAGACATAAATATTGGATTCATCCACCTGGTGTTTACCAGAGGTGATCTTGCTTGCTCTTGTAAATTTATGAAGCACAATCAAAAATTGCTGCTAAGTTACTTAAAGGTACAGTTTGCCTGTTCTCTTTCAATAACCAAGACTTTCTGGGCCTTTGTACTTACCTCAGACAGCACCACCTCAGTATGGGCTCGAGTAGTTTGGTCTACCTAGCTACAGCCTGTATAGAAGAGAACAAAAATGTTCCCTTTTGTAGAAACATAGGCAGTTCTTGCTTAATAATTCCTTTGCTACATCTTTCACAGAGCTGTTAACCATACTATTCATCTGCTGAAAGACATCCTAGATTCAATCAAAATCTATAACACGGAATAGGGTCCATACATTTGTGCCAAGAAACTGCTGCACGGTTTAATTATGAGTTGTCTGGAATGAGGCGGTCACCATCTCAGAATAAAGAGTCATCATTCAAAATAGAAATGAGAAGAAATGTCTTTATCCAGTGATTGGTGACTACAAATTACTGTGTAAGAGGCAGTAAAGGCTGACTTGCTGGGAATATTCAAGACAGAGAACAAAAGATTTTGATATACTAATGGGCCTGTCCCACTTAGGTGACTTTTTAAGCGACTGCAGGAGACACTACAATCGCCACATGTTCACGGGTGGTTGCCGAGTAGTCGCCTTCATGGTCGTGAGGAGTTCCCGCATTCTGGGAACTAGTTGCGACCTCATTATGGTCACCGTGAATTTTTCAACATGTTGAAAAATTAGCGGCGACCAGAATGAAGCCGCCATGGAGAATAGCAAGAATTCCCATGCCTTAGGTGGGTCGCCAAGAGCTCCTAGTGGGTTGCCAGGAGGTCGTAGGTTGTAGCCGGTGCTGACCAGTGAATTTCATTGGCTCATTGGGGATAAAAACGTAAGCAGTAGTTTTCAGAACCAAGGATATCCGACCGGTAATGTTAATGTCCGCCGAGTTTCACAGCCGTGTATCTCTGGCTTCTTAAAAGTTGTCTCCACTCCTCCCCCCCCCCCCCCCTCTTCTTCCCCCCTCCCCCCTCTTTTAAAGGACTTACCGTACACTGTGCTTTAGCCGTCTTAATCACAGCGTCAACCTTCCTGTTCATCACAGTGTGTGTCTGTATCACATTGGCTTTGCACCATGTGAAATTCACTCAGCCAGTGCACCCCCCACTTGTCCTGTCCCCTGCCTGCATAATGGGCCGGTGAAGGAAGCAATGTGTGTGTGTGTGTGTGTGTGTGTGTGTGTGTGTGTGTGTGTGTGTGTGTGTGTGTGTGTGTGTGTGTGTGTGTGTGTGTGTGTGTGTGTGTGTGTGTGTGTGTGTGTGTGTGTGTGTGTGTGTGTGTGCGTGCATGTGTGTGTGTGTAAAAAGCTCATTCTAAGCTTCCCCCCAGTCTAGTTTCAGTCAAAAATCACTGAGTCAAGCACTTGCGCGACTAATCTTTATTCTGACAAAACACAATTACAGTTCCCACTACTATACCTAACCACCACGGGTTCAATCCTCGTATCTGCCGGACCAAGCCGTCTTAGCCTTGTTCAAGCAGAGAGACTCCAGAAGGTCACGCAGTGCTGCGCGTTCTCCCAGAAGATCGACACAGGACCTCGTGTGAGTGGCCTTTTATAGGTCCCCGAACCTTGAGGGGCACGAACCACATGAGGGTGGTCTCTATGCAGTCCAATAACAGTTATAGATTAACACAGTATATGATAGACATTTCCCTAACCCAATAATACAGTAACTAATACAGTGTATTTAAATGGAGCTTCTGAAAGGAAGCAAACATCGCAACATTTGCCCAGATATTCAAGAAACCCAGACAAGGCTCAACACTTAATCCAATCAACATCTAGCAAAGTAAAGCTTTGCAACATTATATACAATGTGTATGTCTGGTTTGCATTCATCCAATCCATTCCATGCAATTTGCACCTAATTGTCAGGATCTGCAGATGTTTCATTCTCTTCCTGCAGCACTTACCTAGGCTCTAGACAAACTGGCACCATTCTGCAGCTTGTCATATTTCTGCAGAAGGCACATTTAAATTGACCAAATGGCCCAGCAGCCCAGAAGCCTTTACTTAATTTTAATGTCCTGGCCTCTCCAGTTTGACCAGAATTAACATGTGTGTGTTCCATTCTGACAGTCACCGTTCCAGTTGCCGTTTTTTTAGGCGACTGCCGGCAACTTGACAGTCGCTTGAAAAATCGCCTAAGTGGGACAGGCCCATAACGGAATCAAAGGATATCGAATTAGTGTAGGAAACTATACCTGCTGTTGGAGATCACCTACGAACTTACTAAATGACATAAGAGACACGACGAGCTAAATTATCTACTGATATTATTTTGTAGAAATACTTTATTAAAATTCTGCATATGATAAATCTTAATCCTGTTTCTATTGGTTATTAAAGCACAAATTGACTTAAAGAAGTCATTGTCAGAAATGTCAAATCCTGCCCTACAGACTGGCTAGATGGCAGGTTGATTACAAAGAAACAACGTGTGAAATCTCCAGCAGCCATACAACAGATCTGTTATCAGCTTGAATCCCAGTCTGGCTTCCACTTGCACCAAAATTGCTTTGTATATATTGGGGATGTCATGCACTGTTATCCCTGTCCAGTAACCTTATTGCGCCTGTTATTTCCAAGATAATTGCTAATTTAGAAAAGAGTGTACTAAATTATCTGCTTCATTCATTGTGCACTTGATGTACTGCTACTGCTATTACTCATACAAGTAGCTGCTACTTCACTGAGTCTCTGGTGGCAAAGAGGTCACCACAATCGGGATTGCTTTTTAGTGCTTTGGTTGCATGTGGCAAAATAAAATGAGCTGGGGCAGAGATTGTTTCAGGTGATATAGATCATAAATCACTATAGAAGCTAGACACAAAATGCTGGAGTAACTCAGCAGGACAAGCGGCATCTCTGGAGAGAAGGAATGGGTGCTTGTCCCGCTGAGTCACTCCAGAATTTTGTGTCTACCTTCGATTTAAGCCAGCATTGGCAGTTCTTTCCTACGCATAAAACAGTATAGCATGGGTATAGGCTTTTCAACCCCATGGTTTTTGAGCCAATTATGATGCCAAATTAAACTAACCCCATCTGCCTGTATTGGGATCCATATCCCTTCATTCCCTGCATGTGGCCTCTTAAACACTATTATTGTATCTGCTTCCACCATCTTCACTGGCAGCAAATTCCAAACTTACCACTCTCTGTGTAAAAAACACCTGCCTCGCAAATCTCCTTTAGTCCCCCCCCCCACCACCCCCCCCCCCCCCCCCCCCCCCCCCCCCCTATTATTACCTTAATCCTATATCAATAGACAATAGACAATTATCCTCTAGAATTTAATATTTACATCCTGGGAAAAAATACATTATCTACCCTATCTATGTAGGAAGGAACTGCAGTTGCTGGTTTAAACCGAAGATAGACACAAAATGCTGGACTAACTCAGGGGGACAGGCGGCATCTCTGGAGAGAAGGAATGGGTGACGTTTCGGGTCGAGACGCTGGGAGGTGTTTAACTCTTTATCTCCTCCTACCATTCCCACACTGATCTTTCTGTCCTGGGCCTCCATTGTCAGAGTGAGGCCCAGCACCTCATATTTCGATTGGGCAGTTTACACCCCAGCATAATGAACATTGATTCCTCTAACTTCAAGTAACCCTTGCTTTCACTCTCTCTCCATTCCTCCCCCTTCCCAGTTATCTGACCAGTCTTACTGTCTCCGACTACATTTTATCTCTGTTTGCTTAGTGGTTACCTTCTCCCAGTTAGCAATGATCTATTCTACATTTTCCTTGATCTCCATTCCCTTTCTCCTGTTTTCAAAACTTACACTTCATTACCTATGTATCTCCCTCTCCCCTGATATTGGTCTGAACAAGGGTCAGGACCCGAAACAACACCCATTCCTTCTCTCCAGAGATGCTGCCTGACCCGCTCAGTTACTCCAGCATTTTGTCTATCTACCCTATCAATGCCTCTCATAATTTTATAAACTTCCATCAGGTGCTCCCTCATCAACACTCCAGAGAAAACAATTCACGGTGGTCACGGTGGCGCAGCGGTAGAGTTGCTGCCTTACAGCAAAATGCAGTGCCAGAGACCCAGGTTCGATCCCGACTACGGGTGCTGTCTGTATGGAATTTGTACGTTCTCCCCGTGATCTGCGTGGGTTTTCTCCGAGATCTTCGGTTTCCTCCCACACTCCAAAAACGTACAGGTTTGTAGGTTCATTGGCTTGATTAATCGGCTTGATAAAAATGTAAAATTGTCCAAGTTGGCGATATGCAGAGTACTGCCCTGCCGACTACAAAATTCAGAAGGTTCAGAAGATTCAAGTTTGTTCAACCTTTCCTTATCGCTAATAAGCATTTGGATCCAGGCAACACCATTATAAACCTCTTCTGCATCCTCACCTAAGCCTCCACATCCTTCCAGCAATGTGGCAACCAGAACTGCACATTATACATCAAATGTTACCTAACCAAACTACTCCAAATGTAACTGATGAAGGCAAGCACGCTGTATGCCTTCTTTACCAATCTATGTCATCATTTTCAGCAGCTATGGACTTGGACCCCAAGATTCCTCTGTAACAGCAATGATCCTAATGGTCCTGCTATTTACTGTATACTTTCCCATTAGATTTGATCTCCCAAAATGCCACACCTCATACTTGTCCAGATTAAACTCCATTCGGCATTTTCCCATCCATATTTCCCTAAATAAACACCTAAATGAATAAAGTAACAGCAGAGGCCGCAGCACTGATACCTGAGACACTCCACTCACCAAATACCTCCAGTCAACAAAACACACCTTCACCACTACCCTCAGTCTTTTATGGCAAGGTTTTGCACCCAGAGAGTTGTGAATTTGTGGAATTCCCTGCCACAGAGGGCTGTGGAGGCCAAATCACTGGATGGATTTTAAGAGCGAGTTAGATAGATCTATGTTAATAAGGGGTAAGGCATTTAGTACGGAGATGAGGAAACACATTTTCATGCAGAGAGTTGTGAGTCTGTGGAATTCTCTGCCTCAGAGGGCGGTGGAGGCCGGTTCTCCAAATGCTTTCAAGAGAGAGCTAGACAGAGCTCTTAAAGATAACGGAGTCGGGGGATATGGGGATAAACCAGGTTCGGGATACTGATTGTGGATGATCAGCCATGATCACATTGAATGGCGGTGCTGGCTCGAGGGGCCGAATGGCCTACTCCTGCACCTAATGTCTATTGTCAATTTTCCCTGAGAGGTTTCCAGAATGATATACATATTTGGGAAGGGGCTAGCCACAAGGGACTCCTGCACTACCTGCCTGCCCCTCTTGGTGTTCAGCCATCTATCTGACTGTACCTTTAGTGTGATTACCTCCCTCAAACTACTATCTATGACTTTTTCTGTCTCCTGTATGCTCTTCAGTAAGCCCAACCGCTGTTCCAACCAATCCAAGCAATCTGAGAAGAGCTGCAGCTGGACACACTTCCTGCAGAAATAGTTCTTAGGGAAACTTGTCTTCTTACTGATCTCCCAATGGTAAAAATGATACCATACAAAGTTGTTCAGCCATTGTACCGATAGGTTTTCATGCTGCGATGATGCTTTAGCAAGGCCAGAGTGGAGATATGATCATCCCTCTGAAAATTAATCTTGATGTCCACACATTGATTTACTCCTGTAAAAGAAAATGTGGCACCATACTGCGGTTACATTTTGCCAGCAGCCAGGATCAAATATAAGTTTTGAACTTATTTGGATAAAAGAAACAGCACACATCACTACTGTAACTGACAAGCTGCTAGTCCATTTAAATGCTTTCATTTCATTTCTGCCATCGGAAAAAAAGTCACAGGGGTCTGAAAAAGGTGACATCTAGGTTCAGGAACAGCTTCTTACCAACACAACACTACGAACTGCAACTAAACTCTGAACTACAAACTGTCTTGATTGCATTAGGAACTTTGGGCTTTGTTTTGCACCGCATTTGTTTTTTTATATATTTAACTTTTTAGGGTTTATTATGTTATCAGTTGAGTACTGTGTTTAAAAAAAAACCTGTTTTATTGTTGCAAGTAAGAATGTCATTGTTCTGTTTCAGTACAAATGACAATAAAACACTTTTGAAGACTTGATTTTTAAGTAACCTCCCTACTTTTTTTTGGAGAAAATATACTGTTTTTACAATTGTTCAATTGTTTCTGTAGCCCAAGCTCTTTAAACAGACTGTTTTCTGAGTAAATTGACTTAATTTGCTTTGCTGCAAGTCACATAACTGCTCACCCCCCCCCCCCCCCCCCCCCCCCCCCACCCCACCCAAAATAATTTCTCACCATCACCATCAGACTACATCTCATTGACTGAAGCAGTGCTGTCAATAACCCCTGTGTCGATACATCAACGTGCAATACTTCCAAAGCCTTCAGGGATGTGGTTAAAGACAGTAATATGCTACTGCACAGTCATGATCTATCAAAGAAGCCATGGTCCTTAATGGTTATGCTTCATATATCCTTAATGCTAGCAGAGGGAGTATCAATAAAATCAGTCTTCAGGTATAAATAGAAAATTCATGCTTTATTCACAGGGCCAAATTTTCAATCTCCTTTTCCCATTGACCATAGAAACATAGAAACATAGAAACATAGAAATTAGGTGCAGGAGTAGGCCATTCGGCCCTTCGAGCCTGCACCGCCATTCAATATGATCATGGCTGATCATCCAACTCAGTATCCCGTACCTGCCTTCTCTCCATACCCTCTGATCCCCTTAGCCACAAGGGCCACATCTAACTCCCTCTTAAATATAGCCAATGAACTGGCCTCGACTACCTTCTGTGGCAGGGAGTTCCAGAGATTCACTACTCTCTGTGTGAAAAAAGTTCTCCTCATCTCGGTTTTAAAGGATTTCCCCCTTATCCTTAAGCTGTGACCCCTTGTCCTGGACTTCCCCAACATCGGGAGCAATCTTCCTGCATCTAGCCTGTCCAACCCCTTAAGAATTTTGTAAGTTTCTATAAGATCCCCTCTCAATCTCCTAAATTCTAGAGAGTATAAACCAAGTCTATCCAGTCTTTCTTCATAAGACAGTCCTGACATCCCAGGAATCAGTCTGGTGAACCTTCTCTGCACTCCCTCTATGGCAATAATGTCCTTCCTCAGACCATCATGACAAAGTTACTATATTTCACCAAACTGATGACTTTTCTAAAATTCAGAGGTAGCTGACAACTCACTTGCAGCTTTCCAATCCCACTGCTATGATGCATCAATGTACAACTGATTCTTACCATATTACACAAAAACTGCAGAACAGAACTTGGCTGTTAGCCCACCAATCCATGTCAGTGTTTGGACTGCACACAAGTCTAGTCTAATTTAATTTCTTCCTCCTACTCCGCTTCCCTGTCTGCACCAACCATCCCCTCCACAGCAGATTCTAGACTTTCGCCGCTCTGAAAATAAAGTAGTTAGCAGGATTTCAATCTCCACATCCACGTTTCATAGTTGACCAAGGTGAAAGTACCTTAAATTATTTACCTCTACGCTTATATAATTAATACTGCTGATCTAACCCCCTGATACTGAGAACAGAAGCCATCTCCTTGCCAGCAAATTTTCTCAGCACATACTAATACATTCCGCCTTTATAGTTGGCACCAACTACTAGCAATTCAACTATTGTGGGCACAATCCCCAAACAAATTGCAAGGCACTTTCACTAACACATACTTCAGTTTTTCACAGGGGAAGTTGACAGAGCACATGCACCTGCGGGCTCAGCAGTTTGAACACAAGAGAACTTATCAATAATGCAGTGCTGCCATCTCTCATGCATTGAGCGTGAGACTCACGCATTTCATCACCGCCTCGACGCAGAGCAATTAGTGCCGTGAAGTCACTATGACATGACGTCTTCAGTTGTCGCCGACATGGTCGTAGCTTGTTGTATCTTGGCGCGGGTGGACTTAAGTTGACTTCGGTTGTTGTAGGTTGTCGTCTGTGTGGTCGTCGGTTGTCCTAGGTTGTCATAGGTGCGGTCATAGATGGACGTCCCAATTCGCAAGGAATTGTGTCACCGGTCGACATAGCTTGTCATAGATTGACGTCAACTAGGTGTCAGCTTGTCGTAGACATGGTCGTAGGGTGGGTCCAGAGTTCACACTCTCAACCCTCACCCAATTTTGGCAGCCCTGAGTAATGCTGCATTTGCCACAGAGTCTGTGGCCAGCTATGATGCAAAAAACAGCGGAAATAATTATATCCCATGACCTAATCTCTACCAGGGGCTCCACTGGATCTCTGTTTATCCTTCCAAAAATTCTTAAAGTTGGTTACAACAAGACCTTTCTTTCAAAATTCTATGCACGCCTTTATTATAATTATCTGCCTCAAATACATTTCTTGATTTGTTTATTGAAACAAATTCCCAGGTAGCTTTCATGCCATTGATTTTTAAGATAATTGAATTGTTGTCCCCTGGATTACTTTCTTCATATTTACAATTTTCCCTGACATAGAAGGAGGCCATTTAGCTGATCGAGTCTGGCAAAATATTCCCATCGGTCCCGGTAATACATTTATTTTCCCTGAAATGTATCCTCGCTCACATGCCCAAGAACTGCCCCATGGTACTCCTGCCACTGACAAGCGGGCAATTTACAGTGGCCAATTAATAACTGAAGTGGGAGGAAACCAGAGTGATCCCACGTGATCACTGTTAGAACATACATAATCCAAACGGTTGGCACCCAAGGTCAGGATCGGAAATGGGTCACTGGACCTGCGTGATTAATCACTCTGCCTCACCACTGTGCCATTCATTATTTGTTGAAGAATTAGCTTTTCAGAACTCTTTCAGCACTATTACTTCGTTTAATGGATGCTTGGTTAATTAACAGAATTTAAATCCATGATTAGAATTAAACTCATGTTTCTGGGCCTTTGAGGAATGAACCAGTAACTAAACTATGAGTAGTTGATTATCTGTCTAAATAGCACCAGTGAAGGATTCTTAATGCTATTGAATGTGTGATCAGTTGTGGGAGGTTAAGTAGGTTGAAGTGGGAAGCTCCAAAGTGGCAGTGCTGAATTCAATTAAATCTTGCATGCAAGCTGGTTAAAAAAAAGGTAAAGATAGAATCGGACTTAAAGATGAAGCACGTAATTGGGCAATGATGGGTGGCAGGTTGGAAGGTTGGCACAACACAAAAATATTAATGACTAAGAGATTAATAAAGAAGGAACAATTACAGCATGAAATAAAACAGGGTAGAAATGTAGAAGCAGTGATTAGGATATTTTATAGTTATTTAGAAAAGGAAAGCATTAACATTGAGTGAGCATCGGTCCCATAAAAAGTGAGTCTGGGAAATTAATAATGCGAAGAAAAGGACATGGCAGATGGATTAAACAGGTAATGAAAAGCGAAGAACTACAAATGCTGCCAGATAGGTGAGAATGGGAGTAGGATGGAGAATTTAAGTGGCAGTGAATTAAAGAGATCACACTGTGAACACCAAATGCAGTATACTAGATTGGAAGAATTGGTCTCCTCTACATTGGGGAATGCAAATACAGAGTAGATGAATGCTTTGATTATATGACTCGGTTTTCTGTTGCTTGCCATGTTAGCTCTCCATTCCAGATTTCACTCTGACCTCTCTGTCTGTTAGTATTTTTAGGCAAATGTAGATAGATAGAAATGCAGAGCTGAGTATTACAATCAGATGAACCATGATCCTGCTGGATGGGTCAAGTGGCCAGCTGCTGCTCCTAATTCATGTAATTTTTCCTGTATTATGATTTGCAATCTGCAGCTAAAGTTAGTTGCATATTTTCAACTCCCTTTAGCAGTGTGGTATCTGGGGCACTTCATGTCAGATCTCTGCACATATACAACAGATACCATGTTGTTACCTTAAGGGTGCTCATAGGTCACAGACAGGGGCTACTGAGAATAATGAACACAATCAACAACCAAGCCCCCAAAACAGTTTATATTTGGAATTCCCAACTCTCCACAATGCTTCATGAACAGCGATGATCCTTAATGGACTTTGCAGGACTTTTCTTCCTCTTGACTGTAGTATTACAGCTGCCTTCCATTGCATTTTGTCCCCTTAGCATCGAATCCTGACCCTTGCCATGTATCTCCTCAAATATCCTCATAAAATGCATCAATCCTCCAACTGTTCTTGCCTCGAAACATTCAATACATTTGGTTAAACCAGGTCTCTTTTAAAATTCAATGTTGAATTTTTGAACATTGCAAAAGAAATAAAGCTTTATTTTTTATGTTTTGCCTCCTTTCTACTGTCATTTATTTGCCCAAGCTCCACATTTTGTTACCCACAGATGTTTTTACTGCCTCTTTTCACCTATTCCATCATCCCTTTCATACCTCTTCCCTTTAGTTCTCTCCTCGCAATTCCCCTGTATTTTGAAATGTCATAGATCCAAACAGCACGGGAACAGGCCCTTTGGCCCAATTCACCCATGCCGACCAAGATGCCCCATCTAAGTTTGTCCCATTTGCCCACATTTGGCTCATATCCCTCTATCTGTCCAAACTTCTTTTAAATGCTATTATAGTACCTGTCTCAACTACCTCCTCCAGCAGTTCGTATCATATACTTCACCAGCCTCTGAATGAAAAGGTTGCCCATCAGGTTCCTATCAAATCTTGCCCCTCTCACTTTAACCCCCTACCCTGGATAAAAGCCTCTGTGCATTTATCCTATCTATTCCCATCATGATTTTATAAACTTCTATAAGATCACCCCTCAGCCTCCTGTGCATCAAGGAATAAAGTCCTAGTCTGCCTAAACTTTACCTATAGCTCGGCCCCTTGAATTCTAGCAAAATCCTTGTAAATTTTCACTCTACACTCTTTGCAGCTTCGTGGCATACTATCAATAGCAGGGCGACCAAAACTAAGCACAATACCCCAAATATGGCCTCACCGATGTCTTGCACAACTGTAACATTACATCCCAACTTCTATACTCAATAGCTTGACTAATGTAGGCCAATGTAGGAAAAGCTGCTTTTACCACGCTATCTACCTGTGACACCACTTTCAGGGAACAATATGCCTGTATATAGTGTGGCTAGTGAGTAGGTTTATTTTCCCTTGCAGATATCCTCTAGAGGTTGGATAATCTGTTCGAATTGTAAATTTCCTTTTACAAAATAAGGTGATAAATTTCATCACTAAATTTGTAATAAATTATAAATTTTCACATGAAAGATTAGTGACCTCTTTCACTGTTCACAAATTGCTGCCCTGACATACACTTCCTGTTTAATTTCAAGTTTTCTTACTATATTTTTTGATCGTGATAAGGAGGAAAATACAAGGCCGTAAAAGGGACAGTTATCACTGATATGGAGGCAACAATGGAATTAAAGATCTTAGATGATTTCTAGGGCACATCAAATACATCAATTCCTTTGTTCCTTACATATCAGAGCAAACAACAAACCCATGGGAGCTTCTGAAAGAAGATGCAGAATATCAGTGCTCACAATAGCATATATCAAGTTTCAACAAACACAAGTAAATGGTGTCATAATACACCAAAAATTGTCCTTTGATAGTTGGATATGTCAGTTGAAGGCCTGGGATTAGCTCCAAAGCAAGTTGGCAAGCCATTAGCATTTGCAATTTCAGTAATCATATTGCCAGAAGCAAGACATGCCAACATAGAAAGTGAACTATAGCAGTTGTGCATGGATGTGAGACATTCACCTCCTTACTTTGTAGGAGGAAATGTGCAATAGAAACTGATTACCCAACCCCCAGAGGAAATCTACAGGTCTACAGGGGGGGGGGCTGGCAAGGCTATAAAGATTCACCTTATCTTAAGAGAAATGAAATATCAAAGAAAGTAATGTTTGCAGCAGATGCACTGACTCCACTTTCACCACAGGAGTGCCCAAGATGCGAGATCTGAGTGAGAATGCAATAATCTGTCTCAATTACTCCCATCCGGTGGCATTTACATCCACCATAATGAAGTGCTTTGATAGAAAGCTTCTGGTGCAAATCAACTCCTGCCTTAGAAATTAGCGGTATAAACATTGACTTCTCCAATTTCTGGTAGTCCTTGCTTTCTCCTTCCTTCCCCTCCCCTTCGCAGCTCTCCCACAGCCTACTGTCTCCGCCTCTTCCTTTCTTCCCCCCCCCCCCCCCCCCACATCAGTCTGAAGAAAGGTCTCGACCCGAAATGTCACCTATTCCTTCGCTCCATAGATGCTGCCTCACCCGCTGAGTTTCTTCAGCATTTTTGTCTACCTTAGAAATGATCTACTTCAGTTTGCCTAACACCACAACAGGTCAACAGCAGACGCTATCACTGGCCCTCCACTCTAGTTTGGAACATCTGGATAACAGGGACACACACATCAGGCAGTTAGAAACAAGGAACTGCAGATGCTGGTATACAAAAAAATACACAAATTCTGGAGTAACAACATATCAGGCCGCATCTCTGGAGAACACAGATAAGTGATGTTTTGGGTCAGGACCTTTCTTCAGACTGATTGTGGAAGATATACCATCTTCACTACACTAGACTGCATCGGGGTTGCCTCCTGCACCTGTGTGTCATTGACTTCATTAACTTAACTAGCTTCCACCCTGCCCTCAAATTCACTTGGGCTATTTCTGACACCTCTCTCACCTTTTTTGATCTCTGTATCTCCATCACAGGAGAGAGACTATCAACTGATGGCTATTAAAACAACCACCGATTCCCCCAGTTAGTATTTTGAAACAAGGAACTGCAGATGCTGGTTTACAGAAAAAGACACAAAGTGCGGGAGTAACTAGGTGGGTCAAGCAGCATTTTTGCATGCTTAGCCCCCTGCTCTAAACTCTTCACACCCATGACTGGCTGGTTAAGCACAGCTCTGTTGTATCTTATAAATTCACAAACGACAGCACTGTGGTTGGTCAAACACCAGTAGTGATGAGTCACCAGAAAGGTTGAGTGGAGAGACAGCATACCAGTTTTTATTGCTGGGTGGTAATGGTGGAGAGAGTTAGCAACCTCAAATACCTGGTGTTAACATCTTGGATGACCTGTCCTAGTCTCAGTACAAAGATGCAATGATGAAGAAAGGTCACCTGCACCTCAATTTTCTTTTAAGTTTAAAGAGATGCTACCAACAGCCAGGAGATATCGAAGAATGAATGTCTACACCACCAAGTTCAGGAACAGCTACTGCCCTACAACTATGAGGTTCTTGAACCAACCTGCACAACCCTTATGCCCCTGTCCCACTTAGGAAACCTGAACGGAAACCTCTGGAGACTTTGTGCCCCACCCAAGGTTTCCGTGCGGTTCCCGGAGGTTCTTGGAGATTTTTGTCAGTCTCCCTACCTGCTTCCACTACCTGCAACCTCTGGCAACCACCTGCAACCTCCGGGAACCACACGGAAACCTTGGGTGGGGCGCAAAGTCTCCAGACGTTTCCGTTCAGGTTTCCTAAGTGGGACAGAGGCATTAGGACCCATTTCTTAGGACTTGTTTTCTTTTCCAATTATATTTTTGTATGAATGTCTAGTTTTTTTATCCCTGTCTTTCTTTTTGAATTTTGTATAATACATTTAGGTTTAATTCATTTTCATGTGCTTACCCGAATCTATGTGCCTGCGATACTGCAGCAAGTACATTTTTTCATTGTACCTGTACCTCACTGTTCTTGTGCAAATGAAAATAAACTTGAACTTGAAGGTACAACACCCAGTGAGTATAATACCTTACAGGAGTAACGTCCCATCGTTTGGAAAATCTTCCAGCCCAGCACTGGCAAAATCCTGAGAGTGCCAGCTTATCAGACCTTTACAATACATCCTCCCCAAACCCAAGAAGAGGTAATGCAATTACCTGAATTATGCATAAATAAACAGAAACCAGATGTCATGTAATAAATATGGAATGGAGTATTCAGCATACACATGGCATGATGCCCGAAGAATGAACACAGAACCTCGTTTGGAAATCTAATCAACAAACAACCTTCTGGAAAACACAGATGTAATATCCTGCTTTATGATTCCAAACCTATTGCATCCCAAAGCTCTGCATTTTCTGATTTCCTCTTTCCATAACATAACTTCCTTTAGTTTTATAACCACCAATCTATTCCCTCCCGTCCCATCAGTGGCCAGTCCCTCCACTACCTTCCCTTCCTCCAATTCTTTGCTCCCTCCCATGCCTATTCCCCTTACCCTTGACTCTCCCCTACCCCGCTTTGTCCACCCCTCTCCCCTAGTTCTTTATTGACCACCTTTGCACTAAATTTAAGTGGAAGTAGTGGAGGGTGTGGCAAGGAATGGTTGTTGGTTGAAGAACTCAATGAGGTTACGAAGACATTGAAGGAATTTTGAAATTTAAAAAGGATGCCTTAGTATGTTGGGGGGGGGGGGTGGATTTAGATCATTAATACAAATTAGGATCAGGAGCGATATCAGCACCAATTCCTATGCCGCTCAGTATGGACTCATACATGACATATCAGCCCCTTGCTCTGATATTCGACTGCCATCCTAGTAATTTATTTATTTCAGTCAGTTTCCTATCCATTTCACCTTGAGTTCTCATTGCTTTGTGCTTATATGTGTAAGCTGTTTTTCTCATGGAACTTCGCTAAAGGCTTTCTGGAAGTTCAAGTAACCGACCTCGACAAAAATACAGTATGTTCCCTTGATATCCTCAGCTCACAAAAATTATGTTAGATCATCACCGTCCGAAACCATGAGAATGATGCTACATTTGTACACTTATCCTCCGTGGTTTCTAATAATTAATTTAATCATTTTGCTGGACACTTGAATAAAGCTAATAGATCTTGGGTTTCCAGGTTTTCATTGAGTCCTGCCTGAGAAATACCTGCAACGTATGCCAATGATATTATAAATTCTGATGTAATATCACTTAGCTATCTGTAAACTCTGTTAATCCATAATGTGCAGAAAAGAATACGAAGCTAGGAACCGGAGTAGACCAGTCAGCCTCTTGAGCCTGATACACAATGCAATTAGATTGTGACTGATCTGTACCTCAACACTACTTATACAGTATGTTCCCTTGATATCCTCAGCTCACAAAAATCTATTGATCTCAGTCCTGAAAGCTGCGATAGCTTCCACTATACAATTTCCTTGTGAAATGATGCACCTAAATTCACAAACGATCCTCATATCCCCAATAGACTATCCACAGCATCGTTGATCACATCATGTAAATACCCCACTGTTTAAATTATGTTTTAGTGGTGACTTTCTTCACTTATTTTTTTCTCTTTCTAGCTCACATTTGTTATTTGCACCTCAGGTAACTGGACACACCCAGCTAAACAAGGATAACCACCCCCACCCCCACTTCTTTCCCCACCACCCTTTCTTTCTTGCCTCCCTCCACTGCCCTGTGCCCCACCTGAACCTGTACCTATTTCTCCCCTCCCCCTCTCTTTCCACTTGCATTCTTTCCTCTAGATTCACAATTCACAGCCCGTCACTCTTTTTGTCACACACCTCCTGTCTTTTGCTCTGGCCTTTGTCCAAATACCCTATCAAAATCCCCTTGTCACTTGTATATACTAATCAACTGCCAGGCTTTGGCCTGCTCCTCCTCTCTTCCAGCTTTCCATCCTCCACAAAAAATCAGGTTGAAGAAGGGTCGCAACGTGAAACATCACCTATCCATGCTCTCGAGAGATGCTGCCCGAGTTACTCCAGCACTGTGTGTCGTTTTTGGAAATCAGCATCTGCAGTTCCTTGTTTCTACATCTAATTTTTCCCTTGGATTCAATCCTTCTGCATCTCCACCTGTCACTACCAAGATCAACTTTAAAGCTAGGCTGGCAACTAATATCTACTACAAACTCATGGATTCCTGGAGGTACCCTGATGACAACCGTGCCTCTCTGTTTCTTGTGCGTTCTATTCCATTGTCATCTTTGCTCGCTGTCACATCTTCAATACCACTTCTATATCAATGCCTGTCTTCCTCCGCAATGGATTTCCTTCCAACGTAGCCAGCAGAGCTTTTAACTGCTCTATTTCCCATCCTTCTTAACTCACCCATTTCACTCTGGCTTGGACTATCCATTTTATCATTTAAGCTCTCTCGCCTATATCACATGAAAATCCCTTTGGCCTCTCTCTACATTCCCTATCTCTGTATCTTAAAACTTGTTTCATGACTAACTGTTCCCATTTTTGATGAAATGGCATCAATCTGAAATATTAATTCTATTTCTTTCTCTCCCAAATTGTTGCCTTACCTGATGAGCATTTTGAGCATCTTCTGTTTTTATTTTTATGCAAGGATAAACTCCCTTTAATTACTGAGCAAGGAGTAGTAAAGAAGTTACATTTCATTACGTGACTTTGCTATTTTTTTCTTCATCCTCTACACAATATGAAGTGCGGAGGCGGAAGGGGGAGAGGAGATCACATGAACTTTCTAAATCTGATCCTTCCACATAAAATGGTGATCTTAGCAAATGGTATGCATTGAGTTGAACATCAAAGCAAGGAAAGATTGCTGAGAGTTAGAAAACAAGGTTTACAGCCAAGCTCTTTAGAATGCTATTGTTCAGCCTCCTGACTATACTCAACAGGGAGTGGTCAGCAAGTTACCGGCGGGCCACATCGACAGTGTTTTGGCTTTTTAATCGTGCAGTTACCCAAATCAATCAGTGAAAAATGTGGCTCTTTAATGATTTCAAGATTTGACATATGTTTTCTAAAAAAAACGTTAATTGGTACTTTCATCGAACAGGATTTACAGTAAAACATCTACAATCCAATTGTTTGGAAATCCCAATGGTTTTGGCGTCAGACTCACTGGGTGCTGCTTTCCACACCCACTTCAATCTTAACAGGGCCTCAGTTCCTATGTTCCTTTTATATTCATCAGAGCCAGTTTCTTGCGCACCCTTTAAACTTAGAGGGAACTGTTTCAGCTGTTGCTGTTAATAAAGTGCATTTGCATTAAATTGAATAAAGTGCAGCAGGTGCTGAGCCTGAGGTTCCGAAAAGCGATTGAACCAAGGAAGGTGGGGGGGCGGGGGGGGGATGAAACGGGAGCAGAAAGACTTGAAGGCGAGACTGAGACAGGGAAGATGACAACAGGAAGAAGCTGGAAATGAAACTTTAGAAGAAAAACATGAGGGATGTGTGAAGTGGTATGAAGAGCCTCTGCCCACCCTCCCCCCTGCTCCCCGACAGACTCTCCCCCTGAATCCCCCTGGTCCACTTCCTCTGCCCTTTCTTTGTCATGCCTGACCATCAAAGCTGAGCAGGTGAGGAAGGAGCTGAGCAGACTCTGCCCAGGCAAAGCCATGGATCCCGATAGTGTCAGTCCTAAGGTACTCGAGGCGTGTGCATATCATCCAGCATATCATCAACCTGAGCCTGAGCTTGGAGAGGGTTCCTGTGATGTGGAAGACATCCTCCCTGGCTCCTGTATCAAAGTGGACGTGCCCCAGCTCCTCCAATGACAACAGACCGGTGACGCTGACTTCACACATCATGAAGTCCCTGGAGAGGCTGGAGCTCACTCACCAGCGACCCCTGGTTAATCCCTACCTGGAGCCCCTGCAGTTTGCTTACCAAAGATGGGGGTTGAGGACGCCATCATGCACCAACTCCATCGTTCCAATGCTCACCTGGATAAGCCAGGAAGCATTGTGAGAGTCATGTTTTTTTTTACTTCTCCAGTGCATTTAACACCATCCAGCCTGCACAGCTAGGGACCAAACTGAAGAAGATGCAAGTGGATGCTCCATTGGTGTGCTGGATCAACAACTACCTGACTGGATGACCACAATATATCAGGCTACAGAACTGTGTCTCGGACATGGTAGTAAGCAACACAGGGGCCCCACCGGAGACTGTCCTCTCTCCCTTCCTGTTCACCATCTACACCTCGGACTTCAGATATAACTCGGACTCCTGACACCTGCAGACGTTTTCAGATGACTGCAATTATGGGCTGCACCAGTGAGGGGAGGGAGCTGAATACAGAAGTGCAGTCAACGACTTTGTTAAGTGGTGTGGGCCGAATCACCTGAATCACAGGCTGGTACCACCAAGATGCAGGTCAGAACGCCACAGGTGATCCTTCCTCTCTATGGCTATCAAACTGTACAACTCCTCCCCCTTCAGTCGTGAGGTAGACTGAGACTGACTCCCCCTCCCTCCCCCCCTCCCCAATCCTTTCCACTTGTCGCTTTAATTTCATGTTTCATGTATTTTGTGTTTTTGTATTTTTATAACTGTTTGCAGATCAATTTCCCTCTTGGGATAAATAAAGTTCTATCGTATCGTATCGTAGAATCTGCCGTTAGAGATATTGCAAAGTAAATACAACACAGTTTAGTTCACGATAAATGAAAGTTCACGATAAATGGCAATGTTGGAAATCTGAAATGAAAACAAGAAAATCTGTAGATGTTTGACAGGCCAGGCCACGTTTGTGGGAGAGAAATAGTTAATGTTTCATGTCAATGATCTTCCATGGTGACAGATTATCAATCTGAAAAGTTAACTTGTTTCTCTCCCTTCAGATGTTGTTGATCTGCTATGTCCAGAATTTTTACATATGTGGTATTTTGATAAAATAAGAAATAAAATAATGTAATAATACATATATTTTGCACTCATAAATAGAACATTTTATAAAGATGATTTTGGCAGTGTCTTTATAATTATTCAGTCATTTACCCATTTTATTTATAATTATACAGTTTGTCAACTATTTCCAAAATTACCTTTGCAAGCTAGTTTATTTACAACCATGTGTGTACAGATTTGACAGCACATTAAGTAGGTAGATTTTGACATCATTGTCTTTTAAAATACAGGATCTCAAACCCAACACTTGTAAGGAAATAAAAAGCTTCTGTTGCCCTTACAACTGGATGGGAATTTGCCACTGTTAATGGCCAGTTCTTGGCATTAAGGGAGGAGGCTCAGAGTTCACGGTCAGGATAAGGTAAAGATCCCCAGGGAGAGAGACCAATGATTTCCTGGTGAGGCCAGGAGAGGCACCCGTGCTCCTTCGTGCCCATTAGAAAACGACATGACAATTTATGGACATAATGGGATGTTTCAAGCTGATGTTCACCCACGTCCATCCTTCAGTCCATCTTTGACTGCTGAGCAACATAGAAATCAGAAGCAAATGAAAGTCAGATATTGACACTCTCCTCCTCTGCTGATGGGCTCACCACCAAATCCAGCTGCAGTTCCAGGTCACAATGAGGTTTGGAGATAGATGCACACTGCAAGTGATCCCTCAACTTAATGCCAGCAGTGGCTGTTGTACAAGCAAAAACCTATTCACTCAAATGGGATTGTTGACCTCATTGAAAGGGTAAGTTCAGGCCAAGTCTGTCGATTATTTTCTGTGTATTATCTTATATTTGTTCAAATTAATTTTTATTTTATTTAAATCCATTTTAACTGTTCTTAATACTTCTGAATAACCTCTTCTGAGGTATATAAAAATTAACAGAATCTGATGTTAAAAAGGATGAGCTTGCCTTGTGACATTGCTACAGCAGAGGTCTCCAGTACTGTGCTGGCTAGCTTGTACTATCAGGCCCATTTTGTCTCAGATGCTAGATGTACCACTGTACTGGATCTCCCAGCAGCTTCAGCCGAGCAGGTATTCAGCTGGACGTTTCCACACATGTTTGAGATTAAGCCTGCATTTGAAATCTAATCGTACCGCTCAACTCAGTCTTCACATAAACAAGGACCATCTTCTTGTCAGGTAGGTGGTCTTGGCCCCAATGATTAGGAACTGCCTACCTAAACATGGATACCAGGGATTTATTCTTTTTAGCTAACTCTGCCTAATATCTAGCAGAAGGGGGAAGGGACTAAAATACACTCAACATGACCCCTCCTGAGAATTCAGCGCAGTGATTTTTTCAAGTTTCTGACAAATTTGCTGGACTGAATGATTTTGATAGGTCCACCTCCCTAATGTTCCAGTCTATTAATTTTTATTTTATTAAAAAGCAGCTACTTCATGAAATGCTGATAAGACTTACTTGATTGCTTTTAAAACAATAAATGCATAATTAAATTAGAAATTTGCACAAAGTTTGTGAGATGTCTCAACATCAGAAATCTCAAATTATTCTTGATGTCCTTCATGTGCAAAATCATCTCCATCACTACCTTATCTCACTAATAATTATTTTAAATAATGCAATCATATTGCCTTCAGAGTGTTTCCCAATCAGAAACCTTGGATGAACTTTGAGATCCGCACTCTTCTGAAGACCAGACACTGGGCATTCATGTCTGATGATACAGTCCAGAAGAAGTCCAGATACGACCTTGGTAAGGCCATCAAAAAGGCCAAAAGGGACTTCTGCTCCAAAGTGGAGGATGAGACAGATGTTCGGCAGCTGTGGCGGGGCCTGAATGCAATCACCTCCTACAAGGTGAAATCAGGAGGCAGCTCGAATGTCGGATAAACATCACTCCCTGATGAGCTCAATGCGTTTTACGCACGCTTTGATAAGGAGAATACTGATGTGCCTTCCCAAGCTCCCATTCGCTGTGATGGTATTTCAGTCTCAGTCACAGAGGCCGACATCAGGAAATCCTTCAGAGGGGTGTACCCTCGAAAAGTGCCTGGACCTGATGGTATACCCGGTTGAGTTCTAAAAACCTGTGCGGACCAACTGGCTGGAGTTTTTACGGACATTTTCAACCTCTCACTTCTGAGGTCTGAGGTTCCCACCTGCTTGAAAAGGGCATCAATTATACCAGTGCCCAAGAAGAATAAGGTGCCTCAATGACTATCGACCAGTGGCACTAACGCCTGTGGTGATGAAGTGCTTTGAGAGGTTGATCATGGCGCAAATCAACTCCTACCTCGTCAAAATCCTGGACCCACTGCAGTTCGCTTACCGCCACAACAGATCAACGGTGGATGCGATCTCGCTGGCCCTCCACTCCGCTCTGGACCACTTGGACAACAAAAACTCATATGTCAGGCTGTTATTCATTGATTACAGCTTGGCATTTAACACAATCATCCCCTCCAAGCTGGTTACCAAACTCGTAGAACTGGGTCTCTGCGCATCCCATCTGCAATTGGATCCTCGACTTCCTCATTCACAGACCACAGTCTGTTCGTATTGGTGGAAATGTGTCAGCCTCGAAAACAATCAGCATGGGAGCACCTCAAGGCTGCATGCTCAGCCCCCTGCTGTACTCACTCTATACTCATGACTGCGTAGCCGGTCATAGTGCGAACTCCATCATCAAGTTCGCTGACGACACCACTGTTGTGGGACGTATCACTGATGGGGATGAGTCAGAGTATAGAAGAGAGATCGAGCGACTGTCCATATGGTGCCAGCACAATAACCTGGCCCTCAACACCAGCAAAACCAAGGAACTGATTGTGGACTTTGGAAGGAGTAGGATGGGGACCCACAGTCCCGTTTATATCAATGGTTGAAAGGGTCAAGAGCTTCAAATTCTTGTGCGTGCACATCTCTGAAGATCTTTCCTGGTCCGAGAACACTGATGCAATTATTAAGAAAGCACATCAGCACCTCTACTTCCTGAGAAGATTACGGAGAGTCGATTTGTCAAGGAGGACTCTCTCTAACTTCTACAGGTGCACAGTAGAGAGCATGCTGACCGGTTGCATCATGGCTTGGTTCAGCAACTTGAACGCCCTGGAGCGGAAAAGACTACAAAAAGTAGTAAACACTGCCCAGTCCATCATCAGCTCTGACCTCCCTTCCATCGAGGGGATCTATCGCAGTCGCTGTCTCAAAAAGGCTGGCAGCATCATCAAGGACCCACACCATCCTGGCCACACACTCATCTCCCCGCTACCTTCAGGTAGAAGGTACAGGAGCCTGAAGACTGCAACGACCAGGTTCAGGAATAGCTACTTCCCCACAACCATCAGGTTATTAAACTTGGCTCGGACAAAACTCTAAACATTAATAGCCCATTATCTATTATTTGCACGTTATCAGTTTATTTATTCATGTGTGTATATATTTATATAATGGTATATGGACACACTGATCTGTTCTGTAGTCATGCCTACTATGTTCGGTTGTGCTAAAGCAAACCAAGAATGTCATTGTCCTATCAGGGACACATGACAATAAACTCTCTTGAATCTGGGAAGGGTCTTGCATTGTGGGAATCTTGCACAGGCTCGGCTTTTCACAGCCTTCCATTTGTATCTAGGGCTCCATCTGGATGTGCAGTTTGCTCTAGGTGTTTGGCAGGGAATTTTACCTGTTAAAGATACTTTTGGTGACCTTTTCAGTCATTTTTGGAATTGGTTATTGTAATGGGTGTTTCTGATGATTCTGCTAGCTGTACTGCATCAACAAAAGCACGAGAGGAGGGGTCGAAGAATAGGGCCCAGGATTCCCAAAGGCGATGTGGAAGAGGAGCTCACGCTTGAAAAATTGATCACCCAAAGTGTAAAGAGAGTCTGCCTCTACCTCCAGCTCTCTGATGAGAACAAGCATTCAGAGGCCAAGGTTTCTAAAGACAGTGATGAAATATCTGCATATACGACACTAGCCATGTATCTGCATCAGGACCTCTCGCTGCTTGTAAAGATAGTGTTCCTAGTCATCCCGAAATTCGCAACCTCCACATCACTCCAGGTAGCAGAGGTTGACTTATGCCATGTATTAATGCATCAGAGGATGGTGATACCTCTAGCATCTAGAGATATCACTAGAGGGCTGGCAATTATTATTTACAATATAACTACATGACTCAGGTATTTCAAACAAGGATGTTTATTCTACTTTTACATCAAGACGTATTCAGCAACATGGTTCACTGGTAAAGTTTTCTTCAGTGCTTCATTGAGTAACCTCGATCTTGAGGAGAGATTGCAACATTAACATTTCTAAAGTAGCAGTAGGCTGGCACTTCTTATCATGAGAAGCCAGAGCCAGCATATTCCATTAGCACTTATATCTTTCAGGACTCAGCCAATTGTCTGTCATTGACTAACTTTTGATAATGGCATTGAACTGCCCTAGCCAGAGTACATTACATGGGGTACTTCAATCTTATCACAAAGAGTGAATGTATCATCTTGCTACTCTCAGTATTTCTTCCAAATATCAACATGGATTACTATAACCGGAAGAATGGTAGATGGTGATTTAAAGAAGCTTTCCTTAACCGTATTTGACCTGGATTCCTGACATGATAATCAGTTTAGGAGCTTACAGCCTTTCCTGCCTCCTTGTGTAACCTCTGGGAAGTGAGTGTCCACAGCGGAACAGAACATAGCAAGGAATTGTGAGTCATGCAGGAAAATATGATCCTTTAATCATCAGTAAACCAGTGCTGCTAAACTAGCCCCCCAAAGAATATACACGCTTTCCATCCCCATCCCTCCAGATCCAGTAGCATTCAGGAGAATTTCCAAGATTGAGGGCAGTCAAGATAACCACATTCCTATGGGTCTGAAGTCACGTAATTCTTTCCCCAGAGGCCAATATTAAACAAAATGGCAAACTCTGTGACAAATGGCAAATTATTCCTGAGGATGGTTTCTTTTAAATTACAGATTACTTAAAGTAATGGCATCTTATTTTGTTTGAAGCCTTGGAGGAACTCGAAATGCTACTGATTGCTAGTTTCTGGATTATTAAGATACTGCACCATCATGCTTGGAGAAATGAACATCTCTAGAGGTACTGGTAAGTGGAGAGATATCTTCTATTCGTGGGGTGGGACAGCAGGAAAGCTTTGAGGCTGCAAATTATGAACAGAGTGTGCAGAGTGACCCATGAAAAACAGGGAGAATTCTACTGGATTTATCTGGATTATTCAAAGTTCTTCTTTAGCTGGGCATCTGCAAATACTAACACACATATGATCAAGTACATCACAAATGATGTTGTACGTATTTACATATACTGCCGAGAAGTCTGTAGTCGAGTGCTGATGAATGAATGTCATAGGGGAAATGAAGGCCTAAAGTTGAAATCTTAGGGCCTGGCTGCAGAAGAAAACTTAATGATCTGACCCATGTGGTCAAGGTCAATCAATACATTTCCACTATTATTGCCCCAAATGTGCTGCCCTCCTCACATATCGGCAATTCAATATATCTATGCCAGAAAGAGATTTTTATTAAATGTGACTCAGACATAAAATTCATGTTCCCGCCACAACCTGAGATACATTTACTCCTACTGCAAGATACAAGCCCACCTCTCACAAATTCCATACACTGTAGACTATTCAACGGTGAAAAGGTGACATATTTCCATAACAAGGAACAGTGACCTATTTCCAAATCTAGATGGTGTGCAATTGAGAGAAAAACCCACAGGTTGTGATAACCAACAATTCCTGTGTGATACAAAAAGTTGCCCATGCAAGAACATAGAGAAAAGGAACAAGCCATCTTATGGTGGGATCTGATACTCAATTCAAGCATCTGATACTCAATTCAATGAAAGCATAATGACATAAATGAGAGACAAATAAATTATTTTAAAACCCTTTTTTTAAATTCTCTAAGAATGATTACAATCTGATGGATTGGATCTTTACAATTGTAGGTTAATTTTTCCGTGAGTTAGGTTAAATAATTAAGACATATATGATTTCATTAAAACGTAATAGATTTTATCAGATGGTGTTTCTCAATGCTGCTTATCTTTATTCTTTAGTTCACAGGCAGCAGAGTGTTCAAAAGCAATGCTACATCAAACAAGCATCATCATCTAATGTTTCCGCAGCTTCACTCCATTCCCTGGCAACAAATACAAATCACACTATTCTCATTTGTAAGTCAAGGACTGCACAAAAAGTGCAGAAAATAAATAAAATGGGATGAGTGCAGGATGACTTTGAGAAAAATAAATAAAATGGGATGAGTGCAGGATGAGTGTAAACGGGTGGCTGATGTTGGCATGGATTAGGTGAGCCAGATGTCCTTTATTCATGCAGTAAAGCTCTATAATTCCAAAAGTCACACTTTTTCCTGAAAGAAATGATAGTTTTCTACTAATTTCTTGAGTCTTCATTTTTATTGAAGGAAGAAGAGCCAAATCATCAGTTTCCCCAGAAATCAATACAGTCCGATGGCATGAAGCCCTGAATACTTTGTTCCGATTTTCATCTTTTCCAATGTTACTAATCCTCCAAGATTAAGATTGGATTTGTGCCATACCAATTAATGCAGTTGCATCACAGCATTCTGCCTCAAACCAAGAAAGTTTATGCAAAGTGAAATTAATGCAGCAGTGGGGAGGGAAGGGTAGATGTTGCATCAGATAAGACTGCAAAGACAGAAATTCAATACAATGAACTTTATTTTTCCGTTAGGAACTTTGGTTTTTGCAGCCATACAACAAAAAGAAACAATTTTACAAGACACACAACCAACTCAATTCACACAGATATCCATCACGGTGAATCTCCTCCTCACTCCTCCTCTAGAAGGCAAAGTCTTGTCTCTCTCCTGCTCTCCATCCTCTCCCGATGTTAAAGCCCCCGGCGGGCGATGGTAAGTCCTGCAGCCGTTAAGGCCGCGCCGGCAATGTAAGGCCCTGCTCCGGGTCTTAATGTTGGAGCCCCCGGTGGGCGATGGCAAGTCCCGCGCCGGGCGATGTCAGGCCCCGTTCCGGGTCCCCGCAACTCAGGCAGGAGAAGCTGCCGCTATGGGAGATCCGAAAAGCGGTCTCCCACCAGGGACCCGCAAGCTCCCGATGTCACCGTCCACAGGCCTGCAGCTGGAGCCTCCGAAGCTCCGAAGTCTGGTCGCAGCCGCGCGCCACCACAGCTCCCCACGCTCCGAGGCCGGCCAACCCCACAATGGTAAGTCTGCAGGAAGATGGATATAAACAGGCATTCATCACTTAAAGTTAACCTGTCAGCTGGCCCAGATAGAATGCATCCTAGAAGAATAACATGGAGATATTAGATCATCTAGCGTTGCTGGTTTTTTTTTTTTTTTTTTTTTTTTTTTAATATTTTATTTTATTAGAAGTAAGTACAGTCATATGGCACCAAAGTGCCTAATATATATTTTCATAATACATTTTATGTACAACTTCTTTTTTTTTTTTTTGTTACACTGAAAAAAGATTAGAATAAGAAAAAGAAGTTAGATAGTAAAGGATAGAAAGATGTGAAATATATAGTGTGTGAAAAAAGAAAACGAGTAAATGAAAAAAGTTGAGAGAGAGAATAGAGAGAAGAAAAGAAAAAAAAAAAAGAGGAGATCATTATTTATAGTCTTGACCAACCCTCGTCCAGTCCTGAAACAGTTATTTTTTACAATTGTGTTGCACCATATGATTCCAAAAAAACGACGAATGGAGACCAACTCGTTATGAATTGGTCTGATTTATCCATTAGGAGGAATCGCATTTCCTCAAGATGAGCGGTGTCCAACATACTTGCAATCCACATTTTAAGCGTTGGTATTGATGTACCTTTCCAAAATTTAAGAATTAATTTTTTTGCTATTATTAAACCATAGTTAAGGAATAGATTTTGAGATGTGTTCAATTTATTCCCATCTTCCATTACGCCAAATATAATCATTTCAGTATTAGGTTCCATTCTTGTCTTGAATAATTTTGTAAATATTTCAAAAATATCATTCCAGAATCTATAAAGTTTTATGCAGGAGACTAAGGAGTGTGTTATAGTTGCCTTTTGGGCTAGACATTTATCACAAGTGGCGGATATATTTGGATAAAATTTGTTCAATCTTGTTTTTGAGTAATATAATCTATGTACAATTTTAAATTGAATTAAATTATGTCTTACATTAATTGAACATTTGTGAATATATATCAGGTATTTTTCCCATTTAACCTTCGTAATTTTTATCATTAGTTCCCGTTCCCACTCTTCTCTAAGTACCTCTGTCGATGGTAGGTCTATATTTAGAATACTATTATATAAATATGATATTAATTTTTGTGAGTCAGCTTCAATATTCATTGCCTCTTCCAATAAGTCAGGAGTTACTTTTTGATATCCTTGTATATATTTTTTCACGAAATCGCAAATCTGAAGATATTTAAAATATTGGTTGTTTTTCAATTTAAATTTTAATTGTAATTGTTGGAATGATAGTAAGTTTCCCATTTCATACATATCCCCGATCCTTCTAATTCCGAGACTTTCCCATTGGTTATATGTCTTATCAATAAGAGATGGTTTAAATAAAGGGTTATTCGCTATTGGCATTAACAGTGATAGATTTCTTAATTTTAAAGATAATTTTATTTGTTTCCAAATTCTTATTGTACCATATATAATTGGGTTCTTCTTATATATTGTGTTATTCAGTTTTTTTGGGGAGAAGAGGATCGTTCCTATATTACTAGGATGGCAATCCTCCTTCTCCATTTTTATCCATTCTGTCTGTTGGGTAGCACTATCCAACCAATAAATCATATTCTTAATATGCACTGCCCAGTAATAATACATAAAATTCGGAAGTGAAAGTCCCCCGACCTCTTTTGGTTTACATAAATGTTTTTTTGTGATTCTATGTGATCTATAGTCCCAAATATAATTAGTAATATTAGAGTCTAATTTTAAAAAAAAGTATTTTGGTATATATACCGGTATAGATTGAAATAGGTATAATAATTGTGGTAGGAAGATCATTTTTATTGCATTTATTCTACCTAATAATGATAAGGGAAGTGTTTTCCAAAATTTAATCAACGTATTAAGTTTATTTAATAAAGGCATGAAATTAGCATTGAATAATGCTTTATATTTTCTAGTAATCTGAATACCCAAATATTTAAATTTTTCTGTTGCGATTTTAAAGGGGAACTTCAGTAAGTGTGTAGGTTCTTGAGGTTTTAATGTCATGATTTCACTTTTATTCCAGTTTATTCTATATCCAGAAAAAGACCCAAATTCCTCTATTAAGTTTAATAAATTTGGTATGCTCGTTTGTGACTTTGTAATATATAAAAGTATATCGTCTGCATATAATGAGATTTTATTCTTTGAGTCTCTGGTATTATAGCCCTGAATATTCGGATGAATTCTTATACTTTCAGCCAGGGGTTCTATCATAAGGGCAAATAGCAGGGGTGATAGTGCACATCCCTGCCTATTACCCCTTGATAGTTGAAATTTTTGAGATAACATGTTATTAGTTAAAATTCTTGCCATCGGTTTATCATATAATAATTTTACCCATCTTATAAAATTCTCTCCCATATTAAATTTTTGTAGTACTTTATATAAGTATTGCCACTCTACCTGATCAAATGCTTTCTCTGCATCCAAAGAAATAATTGATATATCTTCTTCCTCTACTTTATGCGAGTACATTATATTAAACAGACGTCTCAGATTATTAAATGAGTGTCTTTTAGGTATAAACCCCGTTTGATCAGGGTTTATCAATTTACTAATATATTTGCTTAATCTTCTTGATAAAATCTTTGCTAAAATTTTCTGATCTGTATTTAAAAGTGATATAGCTCTGTACGAGCCCGGATCTTCTAAATCTTTATCTTTTTTTGGAATAAGTGTAATAGTTGATTCTGTTAGTGTTTCAGGTAGTTTGTTTTCTTTAAAAGCATGGGAGTATAAATTAAATAAATAAGGGGTTGTTATCTCCTGAAATTTTTTATAAAATTCATTATTAAAACCATCTGGTCCCGGTGTCTTACCATTTTTCAGCGATTTTATTGTTTCACCTATTTCTTTGATTGTAATTTGAGCTCCTAATTCCTCTTGTTCCAAAAGGTCCAGTATTGGAAGATTACAATTATCTAGAAATTTTTTTATTTTACTATCTTCTCTTTTAATTTTAGATGTATATAAGTTTTGATAAAATTGGGCAAATCTATTATTAATATCTTTAGGTAGTATTAGTAATTCTCCTTTCTCTGATTTAATTTTGGTTATAGTATTTTCCTTTTCTTGTTTTTTCAATTGGCGAGCTAAAAGCTTATGTGGTTTGTCACCAAACTCAAAATGTTCCTGTTTTGTCATTTGGAATAGTCTTATTACCCTTGCCGATAAAATTCGATTAAGTTTAAATTTCAGTAATATTATCTTATTGTGTTTATCTGTCGTGGAATCTTTGGCATTATCCATCTCTAACTGTCTGATTTCTTGTTCTAACAACAATTGTTCTGTCTTATTCTTTTTATTTTGAAAACTTTGATATGAAATTATAATTCCTCTCATAAATGCCTTAAAAGTTTCCCATAGTAAAGAAGGCAAAGTACCTGGTATATCATTTGTATCGAAAAAAAGTTCCATTTGTTGTTTTAAATATTGATAGCCTTGCACATCATTTAAAATATGTGTATTAAACCTCCAAAAAAAATTTTTGCCCGGCATTCCCTCAAATTTTACTGAGAATGTCAACGGGGAGTGATCTGAGATACTACTAATGTGGTATGTTGGGTTGTTTGTATATGGCATTAATTTCATATCCACTAAAAAATAATCAATTCTTGAATAAGTTTTATGCACCGAAGAGTAAAACGAGTATTCCCTTCCAACTGGATTAGCAGATCTCCATACATCTATTATATTCGTATTTTTTATATATGTATTTAGAAGTTCGCTAGTTTTAGATTTTAAATTACTCTTCTTTTGTTTTGCTGATTTATCTAGATATGAATCTAAAACACAGTTAAAGTCCCCCCCTATTATCACATTTTGGTAATTAAACTCTGATATTATGTCAATAATTTTATCAAAAAAGTGGGGGTTATCAAAATTCGGAGCATAAATATTTATCAAAGTTAGTGGGGTTGCATAAATTTCACCCGAAACTATAATATATCTTCCCTCTTTATCTGATATGGTATTCTTTAATTTAAAAGGAATACCTTTCCTAATAAGAATAGCTGTACCCCTAGATTTAGAAGTAAATGAGGAGTAGTATGTTTGGCCTATCCAATTCGCCTTTAATCTTATTTGTGTTTGTTGTTTCATGTGTGTCTCCTGCAAAAACATTATGTCGCTTTTCAACGATTTTAGTTGGGCAAAAATTTTACCCCTCTTAATTGGTTCGTTGGCACCCCGTATATTCCAACTACAAAATGTAATTCCTCCATTCTTTATTTGTCTATCGTCTTGCATTGTAAATCAGGGTAATATTCCTGAATCATATGGTGCAAACAAATACCTCAGAACTTTAGGACTTGGGTGGTCATCCCGGTTTATTAGATTTATATTGCATCTCCTTCTTGTAAAGTGCCTTAGAAAAAGAAAAAAAGAATGTGATACACAATTACTTTCAAAAAAATTAAACAGATAAAAATCTTGTTTGTGCTTTAAAAAAAAAGGTGCTATTAAGGTATCTAAAGGAGGATACCTTAAGGACGAATAGCCATCAACGATGGCAAAAAATGTATAGACCTCCGTGATGTTGTTATACATTGAGCTCCTCCCCCTAGGCGAATCCTCATAAAAAGTTACATATCGTTTCATATTGTGTTTTTTCTTATATGAGTTTATCAAATCAGTGCTAGTGACAGCCGAGAGAAAAAAGAGACATAAGGAATAAAAAAACAAAACAAATATAGAACAAACATATACACGATTATATAAGTATATATGTCCCTCTAATTTATCCAATCTTAATCTAATCTAAACTTTCCCATATATATCCACCCTGTATTCTTACATAATATCCCGTTCTATAACTACCATACATCATACAAGCTGGTACCAAAGGGTTAACTACCGTACAAGCAGGTGCCAAGGGGTTAAACTTTGAGCTTTGCATCCAAGGTTGAATATAACCAAGCTCTCTGAATAACACATTCCAACGAGATAAGCTTTATAATTGTCTGGGTAGCTCGGCCATTTTAATCAGTTCAGAGCTTTGTAAAAAGTTCAGATTTCTTCATTGTCGGCAGCTTGACCCGATGTTTTCTTAACAATATCCTCTGCATACTTTAAAGCTTTTCCGGGAGCTGCAAATGAGCGTTGCTGGTTAGAGAGCAGATTAATGCAATAGAAAGGAAGGACATTAGCTTGGAGGATGTGGAATCGATATGGGTAGAGCTGCGAAACACTAAGGGGCAGAAAACGCTACTGGGAGTTGTGTACAGGCCACCTAACAGTAGTAGTGGAGTTGGGGATGGCATCAACCAGGAAATTAGAAACGCGTGCAACAAAGGTAAAGCAGTTATAATGGGTGACTTCAATCTACATATAGTTGGGTGAATCAAATTGGCAAGGGTGCTGAGGAAGAGGATTTCTTGGAATGTATGCGGGATAGTTTTCTAAATCAACATGTAGAGGAACCAACGAGAGAGCAGGCTATTCTAGATTGGGTATTGAGTAATGAGGAAGGGTTAGTTAGCAGTCTTGTTGTGCGTGGCCCCTTGGGCAAGAGTGACCATAATATGGTTGAGTTCTTCATTAGGATGGAGAGTGACATGGTTAATTCAGAAACAAGGGTCCTGAACTTAAAGAAAGGTAACTTTGAGGGTATGAGACGTGAATTGGCCAAGATAGACTGGCAATTGATTCTTAATGGGTTGACGGTGGATATGCAATGGAAGGCATTTAAAGACTGCATGGATGAACTACAATAATTGTTCATCCCAGTTTGGCAAAAAAATAAATCAGGGAAGGTAGTGCATCCATGGATAACAAGGGAAATCAGGGATAGTATCAAAACAAAAGATGAAGCGTACAAATTAGCCAGAAAAAGCAGCCTACCAGAGAACTGGGAGAAATTCAGAGTCCAGCAGAGGGCTTAATTAGGAAAGGGAAAATAGATTATGAAAGAAAACTGGCAGGGAACATAAAAACTGACTGCAAAAGCTTTTATAGATATGTGAAGAGAAAAAGATTAGTTAAAACAAATGTAGGTCCCTTGCAGTCAGAAACAGGTGAATTGATCATGGGGAACAAGGACATGGCAGACCAATTGAATAACTACTTTGGTTCTGTCTTCACTAAGGAAGACATAAATAATCTGCCGGAAATAGCAGGGGACCGGGGGTCAAATGAGATGGAGGAACTGAGTGAAATCCAGGTTAGCCGGGAAGTGGTGTTAGGTAAATTGAATGGATTAAAGGCCGATAAATCCCCAGGGCCAGATAAGCTGCATCCCAGAGTACTTAAGGAAGTAGCCCCAGAAAAAGTGGATGCATTAGTGATAAGTTTTCAAAACTCTTTAGATTCTGGAGTAGTTCCTGAGGATTGGAGGGTAGCTAATGTAACCCCACTTTTTAAAAAGGGAGGGAGAGAGAAAACGGGGAATTACAGACCAGTTAGTCTAACGTCGGTAGTGGGGAAACTGCTAGAATCAGTTATTAAAGATGGGATAGCAGCACATTTGGAAAGTGGTGAAATCATTGGACAAAGTCAGCATGGATTTATGAAAGGTAAATCATGTCTGACGAATCTTATAGAATTTTTCGAGGATGTAACTAGTAGAGTGGATAAGGGAGAACCAGTGGATGTGTTATATCTGGACTTTCAGAAGGCTTTCGACATGGTTCCACATAAGAGATTAGTATACAAACTTAAAGCACACGATATTGGGGGTTCAGTATTGATGTGGATAGAGAACTTGCTGGCAGACAGGAAGCAAAGAGTAGGAGTAAACGGGTCCTTTTCACAATGGCAGGCAGTGACTAGTGGGGTACCGCAAGTCTCTGTGCTAGGACCCCAGCTATTTACGATATATATTAATGATTTGGACGAGGGAATTGAATGCAACATCTCCAAATTTGCGGATGACACGAAGCTGGGGGGCAGTGTTAGCTGTGAGGAGGATGCTAGGAGGCTGCAAGGTGACTTGGATAGGCTGGGTGAGTGGGCAAATGCATGGCAGATACAGTATAATGTGGATAAATGTGAGGTTATCCACTTTGGTGGCAAAAACAGGAAAGTAGACTATCTAAATGGTGGCCGATTAGGAAAAGGGGAGATGCAACGAGACCTGGGTGTCATGGTACACCAGTCATTAAAAGTAGGCATGCAGGTGCGGCAGGCAGTGAAGAAGGCGAATGGTATGTTAGCATTCATAGCAAAAGGATTTGAGTATAGGAGCAGGGAGGTTCTACTGCAGTTGTACAGGGTCCTAGTGAGACCACACCTGGAGTATTGCGTACAGTTTTGGTCTCCTAATCTAAGGAAGGACATTCTTGCCATAGAGGGAGTACAGAGAAGGTTCACCAGACTGATTCCTGGGATGTCAGGACTTTCATATGAAGAAAGACTGGATAGACTCGGCTTGTACTCGCTAGAATTTAGAAGATTGAGGGGGGATCTTATAGAGACTTACAAAATTCTTAAGGGGTTGGACAGGCTAGATGCAGGAAGATTGTTCCCGATGTTCGGGAAGTCCAGAACAAGGGGTCACAGTTTAAGGATTAGGGGGAAATCTTTTAGGACCGAGATGAGGAAAACATTTTTCACACAGAGAGTTATGAATCTCTGGAATTCTCTGCCACAGAAGGTAGATGAGGCCAGTTCATTGGCTATATTTAAGAGGGAGTTAGATGTGGCCCTTGTGGCTAAAGGGATCAGGGGGTATGGAGAGAAGGCAGGTACAGGATACTGAGTTGGATGATCAGCCATGATCATATTGAATGGCGGTGCAGGCTCGAAGGGCCGAATGACCTACTCCTGCACCTATTTTCTATGTTTCTATGTTTCTATCTAACAGCTGTTTTTAAATATTTAATCTAACTTGTTTTTAAATATTTCCTTGAATATTGATCAATGATTTGGATGAAGGGATTTAAAGTAACATTAGCAAATTTGCAGATGACACAAAGCTGGGTGGCAGTGTGAACTGTGAGGAGGATGCTATGAGAATGCAGGGTGACTTGAACAGGTTGGAGGAGTAGGCAGATGAAGTTTAATGTGGATAAAGGTGAGGTTTGGTATCCACTTTGGTATAAAAAACAGGAAGCAGATTACTATCTAAATGGCGTCAAGTTGGGAAAAGGGGAAGTACAATGGGATCTAGGAGCAGAAACAATTGATGACCCCGCTGTCCTGCTTGCAAAGATTAGACACTGTGTGCCTTCGAACTCTATAATCGAACCAAGTTTTTTGCTCGTATGCAAAAAGTGGACAAGTCAATAGAGTGCTTTATCAGCGACTTGAAACACATGGCCGCACGCTTTGATTTTGAAAATTTTTGCAATGGTCTTATCCGCGACAAACCTGATAATTCTCGACTAGAGTAACACCATTACTGGGGAAAAAGACACCAGCAATCATAGTCAAGACACATGATTATAAGTCAGTTGCATCTGCAAACATAATTGATTTGTTTTGTAAAGTAATGGGAAAGACTGATAAATATAAAACAGAAGCTGTTCGAAATATTAACTTTTAAAAGGAATTCGATAAAGTAATATATAGTGGTTTTTCAAAATAGGAACACATACTGTAGTATTTAAGTATGTTGGAAACTTTGGCAATTAACTGTGGAAAAGCAAACTTTGACATTTTTCCAACTGGAAGGAACGGTGCAGTGGGATCCCACTGGGGGTCATTCATGCTTTTTCTGCTATTTATAGGCAAAGATAACAGGAGAAATAATTCTAAATTGGGATAAGATCAAGTTAACTTTGTTGAGAACACCTTTAGCAGAAGTGCATCTGAAGCAGCTACTTGGTAGTAAATCAGAACAATGACAGGCATTCAAGAAGGATATTCAAGGACTTTAGGATAAATGTGCTTGCATAGAGAAAAAGTGTGGGACTACAAGTCTAGTGTCCCCTCGATGTCAAGGTCTGCAGAAGGTAGGATAAAGCAAAACAAAGAATCATAAATGTATACAGCATGAAAATAGGGCCTTGAATCTAGGTCAATTGTCAAACACCCAACTACATTAATCCGATTTTATTTGCTCCATAATCCCATCAATTACTCCCAGATTCTACCACTTACATGCATGCAAGGCACGATTTTATTTATTTACAGGCATGTGTTTAGAATACGAGATTAAACTGGTGCATGCCAAGGTCACAGAAATAATGTACAAACTGCACACATACAGCACCAAAGAAAAGGATGGAACATGGGTTTCTGGAGTTCCAAGGCAGCATCTCTACCAGTAGTGTCACTACACTGCACAAAGCTCATATCAGAAATCAAAACGTAAATTTAAATATAATACAATGTAAAAGTATTGGATTTGGTTGACAAAGAACCTAATGTGGTCAGTAAATTTGCAAATGACACGATTATTGGTCGTATAGTAGACAGCGAAGAAGGCTATCTAAGTTTACAAAAGAATATGGATCAATTAGAGAGGGGACCAATGAATGGCAGATGGAATTTAACTCTGTGTGAGGTGATGATTTTTGATAAGTCAAATCAAAATGTAGGGCAGAACCTGTACAGTAATTGTTAGGAGCTTGGAAAGTGTTTTAGAGCAGAGAGACTGAGGGGTACAGGTACACTGTTCCCTGAAAGTGGCAACACAGGTAGAGCAGATGATCAAGAGTTAAGAGTCAAGAGTGTTTTATTGTCATATGTCTGTAGAGCAAATAACACATACTCAAAGTAATGATCCAACAGGTTTATTTACATACAATAAAGTTACACAGCATGTTGGCATCACTGTGTCTGGGTCATGACTGACAGCTTGTGCCAGGAACCATTAATATGAGTGGGGCTGGCATGACGAAGACCCGGACTGTATTATAGATAATAGTGGGGGTAGCATTTGTGTGTTAGTATTGGTTAACATGTAAGTAGAGCAGATCTACATCTTTCCTCTTAAGAAAATAACGTAACTACGAATATATATGTAAGTACGACTAGTCAAGTTTAACTAGTGCGTGTAAAATAGACAGTTGCTTCAGGGCTGGAGCAATATAAACATAGTCCCCGTGTCTAAGGGTAGGTTATGACCCGCACGCGTACGGTATAAGTTCGCATCTCCATCCTGCACCGGCAAAAACTGAGTGACTGGGGGCTGTTGGAACACCGGAGATCCGTGAGACGGGTGGGGTGAAGTTGGAGACCGGGGCACCGAACATGGGGTGACGAGAAGGCAGGATACATGATGGGCGCGGACTACATGGATGGACGTCGGGCCGGGGAAAAATGTGTATCAGTCATTCCGTTAAATAGTCCTGGAACACCTGGATACGGGATCGTCTGTTGTGGTTCCTTCACTGGTAGAAGGTGCTGACGGTTTAGCCGGTAGGTTCCTCCATTCGAATTGACCATATACGAACATGGTTCCGGTGCAGGGCTGTGGATTGAACCAAGGCGACCGTGGCCCTTGTCAGTCTGTAGTCGTACAACGTGGCCACTCGCCAGAGGCTTGCGAGGCCTGCTTGTTTTGTTATAAGATTGTTTCTGGATCTCACGCTTGTGCTGAAGCTGTGCTTGAATTACCGATCACTTGCGAACTTGTGGCTGCAGTAGTTGCTTGGGTATGGGCAGCGTGGTACGGGTCTGCCTTGACATGAGACGTTGGGCAGGAGACCCTAGCACTGGGTCGCGGGCAATGTTTCTTAAGTTGGGCAAGTCCAGGTAGACATTGGATTTTGCCAAATGTGACCTTTCCATCACCTGTTTGGCACTCCGCCCGCTCGGCCAGCCCGTTCGATTGAGGGAACTCGGGAATGCTGGTAATGTGATGAAAGTCCCATCGTTGGGCAAAATTCCTTCGATGGTGGGGAGGTCAGAGCCAGTGATGTACTGGGCAGTGTTCACAACTTCTTGCAATCTTTTCCGCTCCTGGACGTTCAAGTTGCTGAACCAGGCCATGATGCAACCAGTCAATATGCTCTCTACTGTACAACTGTAGAAGTTCAAGAGAATCCTCCTTGACATGTCGAATAAGGTGTTTGGCATGCTTGCTTTTTTCATGGTGCATTGAGTGCAGGAGGTGGTATATCACGCTACTTGGATAGGCATATGGATGAGAAGGGAATGGAGGGTTATGGTATGAGTGCCGGCAGGTGGGACTAAGGGAAAAAAGTTGTTCGGCACGGACTTGTAGGGCCGAGATGGCCTGTTTCCGTGCTGTAATTGTTATATGGTTATATGGTTACTGTTGTACAAGGCAATGATGCAACCATGCTAGAAGAACTGTGTGCAGTTCTGGTCACCCTGCTATAGAAAATATATCATTAATCTGGAAGGGGTGCAAAAAAGATTCACCAGGATGTTACCAGGACTCAATGGTTTAAGTTAGAAGGAGAAGCTGGTTAATCAAGGACCTTTGTCCCTGCAGGGTCAGGGGCTAAGGGATGACATTATAAAAGTATAGAAAATCATGAGAAGAATGATGACAGTCTTTTTCCGAGGGTGGGCGAGACTAGAATTAGAGGTCATAGGATCGAAAACTGGTGCAGTGATAGGATGCAGAAGGCAACAATTGACAGGTGCTTTATTGGAAGACTGTGACTAATGGATTTCCATAGGACTCTGCACCTCGTACTTGTCTTTTTGTTAAATATTTTAAACCATTTAACTTTGAACAGAGTCATGGTAAAATAGAAGATATGCGATTGCAAGTGCTGGAATCTGCAGCAAAAACTTGGAGTTCCTCCAGCAATTGATGTAAGCAAAGGCACTGAGATTGACAGCAAGGAGGAAACTTTCATGCTTCAGGAAAAAATAGATGGACTCAAGTCAGAAGGGCAGAGAATTGACAAAGGAATTTGAACTAAATATGTGTGAGGTAATGTAATGGGGGAGATGCAATAAACTTAATGACAAATGGAGCAATATTGAATGACGTGGACAGAGAGATCTTGGAGCTCTGTCCACAGATGCTTCAGGGTAGAAGCGCAGTGATATACTGAAGTTATTAAAACATTCCAAGTGTTTCCGATATTGGCCAAGACAAAGAATATAAAATCAGAGAGATTATAGTACAATTGTATACATATTTGCTGGACACCATCTTGCATTATATACAGTTCTGGTTACTTTATTATACAAAATAAAGGAATTCACTAGAGTGGATGCAGAGGAGATTCATAAGTTTGTTTGTGGGACTGGAAAATTTTATTCTCAAATAAATATTGAATATTCGTGGAGGTACAAGAAACTGCAGATGCAGAATCTGAGCAAAAAAAAACTAACTGCTGGATGAACTCAGAAGTTCAAGCAGCATCTGTGGAGGCTGGGGCTAATAGAATATCTCAACCTGAAATATCAACTATCCCTCTGCCCCCATATATGCTGCCTGACCTATTGGGTTCCTCCATCAGATTGTCTTTTACTTGGATAAACTAGGTTATTTTTCTTCAGAATATAGGAGGCAAGAAAGAGACAAAATATATATCTGACTAAAGTATGAGAGTAAATGTTTCCATTAACTGAGGGGTTAAACACCAGGGGCATCACATTAAAGTAAATGGCAGATTAAATGGAAGATGGGTAAAAAAGATCTGGGAATCATTTTCTTGAAAGTGTGGCGGGGATAAAAATTCTCATCAATTGAAACAGTATTTGGATCTGTGGGACAACATTGCCTCATGCCCAAAGGTGGGATTAGATTGGGTAGATATTTTAAAACTGCTGAAATATGATGGGCAAAATGGCCTTTCTCTGTCATTTTATGATATAAACAATACTATTCTGTTCTGATCTTCATTGGAGATGGTGCAAAAGAACCAAATTACAGATGTATGGTAAGATTATATGGTCTTGACATTTGATAGAGTAATTTCAAGAAGCCTCAATAATACTTGTCAATGAGAAGCAGCAGGCAAATTTTGCTATGTACAAGCATAGGAAAAGTGTAGTTAACTGGGCTAGAGAACAGTCGTTACAGCTCACACATCTCTGCAAAAATTCTCCAGGACAATATCTTTGGCCCAGTCATGTTCAGAACCTTCACCCATGAAATCTCTTAAATTAATATTTTTGCTGATGATGGTATATTGTTCAAAGAGATGTGTAAATGCCACAGCAATTAATAATAATAATAATAAATTTTATTTATTGGGCGCCTTTCAGACATCTCAAGGACACCTTACATAGGTTAACAGGAAATATAAACATATAATCAGAATAAAATAAATAATAAAGACATCACAGAAACACAAATTAAAAACAGAATTCAGTCCAAAAACAAAAATCAAAAACACAATGTGAAGAGAGAGCAGCGGCAGCTAAAGCGCGCTAGCGTCCACTCTCCCTTCACGGCAGCCATCTTGGACAAAGACTAACAGGATTACCTTACAGAGAGAAAAATCATCCCCCCACAATGGACACCACTGTGGGGGAAGGCACAATGTCCAGTCCCTATCCCAAGTTCACCCCAAAGTCAGGCCTATTGAGGCCTCCGCTATTGCCTCTACGGAGGCCCGATGTTCCTGGCCGTTCTCACCGGGTGGTCTTGCCCCGGCGTCAGGAGTCCTCACTGGGCCACCTGGAACGGCCGCTATCTAGCTGGAGACCGCGGCTTCCGAAGCCGACAAGGCCGCGCCGGTTTGGAGCTCCCAGGCTCCCGATGTTGAAATCGGCGCCGCCCGCTCCGCTCCGCAGACCCGCAGCCCGGAGGTGTTGAACACGGCGGTCTCAGCTCACCAGAGCTCCAGCGCGTCGATCCAGCGCGGCGACCCAGGCAAGGCATCGTCCGCTCCGCTCCGCGATAGCGCTCCAGCGCTGTGCCGCCACCGAGGCCAAGGTGCTGGGAGGTCCCCGCCAGGAAACGGCGCTCCAAGCCCGCTGGTAGGCCACGAGGACGGGTCGACGGGCAGCCCGGAGAAAAAGCTGCCTCACCGACCAGGTAGGGACCTAGAAGTAAAATTAACCCCTAACCCCCACATTAAAAAGTCCATATCCCCTACGGACAAAAAACAGGACTCACTAAAAAACTAAGCAATTGTGACTAACAGGTTTCTAAAATCATTGAACACCAGTCGAGGGGAGCGGTGGTGGCTCCATTCCTCCCACAGTATGACAACATTCTTGATCCTACTAAAACAATTTCAGCATTGTCAGTGTCAATCTTCATCAAGGTGCGAAACCACACTGTTGTCTTTGTGGACTAAACTTTGTGGCCTGCAGCCTTCCTCCAACCATCATGCAGACATTTGAGGAGCACTTTGTAGACATGCAAAGCCAAGCAGAACACAGAGGGAAAGCACAGGGAATTATTTCTTTAATCTTTTGCTGTACAAATTTGGTCTAGAACAGTGACATTTTGCCAACTTTGATTTTATATTGTAGCCACGCTTAGTTTAAGCAACAAAAAAGATAAAAGACTATAGGTGATGGGAATTTGGGGTTCACTGATACCGTAATTGGATAATATGCACATGCCCAGCCCAATTTAAACTGAACTAAAAAAAAAAACAAAAAAAAAAACAAAAAAAAAAAAAGTTTATTGTCATTGCACAATACTGTGCAACGAAATTCCATTACATCTCCTCCGGTTAAAAAAAAAATACAAACACGACAACCATTAACACATATGTACACTTATTAGTAAAAAATAAATAGGTATTTAAAAAGAATTTAAAAGAATTTAAAAGAATTTGGCGGCATTTCTTGGAATTACATTTTGCTTCCCCAGCATTCTCTGTTGGAATTTAGCTCTTTTATCGCACATGGGTAGAAACTATTCTTTAGTCTACCGGTGCGAGCCTTCAGAGTCCTGAATCGCCTCCCAGAGGGTAGCAGAGTAAAAAGGTGGTTGGCAGGGTGGGATGTGTCCTGCTTGATATTTGTGGCCCGGCGCAAGCATCGGGCCCTATATATGTCATCCAAGGAGGGCAGTTGCGCGTTTGTAATGTTCTGCGCAGTTTTTATAATTCCCTGCAACGCCCTCCTCTCAGCCACAGTACTGCTAGCAAACCACACCAGGATTCCATAGGAGAGGATACTCTCCACGGCGCATCGGTAGAAGGACAACAGCAGCGGCTGTGAGACGTTTGCTCTCCGCAGAGACCTCAGGAAATACAGCCGCTGATGTGACTTCTTCACGAGAGTGACGGTGTTCATTTGCCATTTAAGGTCCTGGGAGATGTTTATTCCCAGGAACTTAAAGCCAGTGACTCTCTCCACCATGTCTCTGCAGGGAGGAACTGCAGATGCTGGTATAAACTGAAGATAGACACAAAATGCTGGAGTAACAGTGGGACAGGCAGCATCTATGGAGAGGAACGGGTGACGTTTTGGGTCAAGACCCTTCATCACCCATTCCTTCTCTCCAGAGATGCTGCCTGTCCTGCTGAATTACTCCAGCATTTTATGTCTAACAATAGTACTCTATACCCTCGCCTTCATCCTCCTCCATTCTTTTCTCTTAGCCCACCTTCTCCCAACTTTTCTACCCTTGCTTCAGAAATGCTCCTTACAAAGTTGGTAGCTGGGGTTGAGCCTTCATGGTTGTCCATGTACAGCAGATTATGACATCTGCTAAGTAGTGCAGAACCCATTCAAACAGCAATGTTGTTTGTTTTCATGAAGGTCTGCTCTATCACATTATGTGTACACATTGCACACAATGTGTGCACATTTCTTTGTGTATGATTTATGCACTGGAGTCCTGAGCCATCTGCACAGCCTTTCTCATCCAGCACCATGTTTCATTTTGTCCTTGTGATTTGAATTCAGGTGGTGCAGTGAACTGCTACAGAATGAAGGGAATATAATTCTTGTCAAGAAAATGGGCATTCATTAGTTTAAATACCAGCTGGCCATTTAGGGAAGGGAATGCCTCGTGTTCCTGTTACATGACATTGTTCACATATCAAGATCTTGGAATATCTATTGCACCAGACAATTGAATATACTCTTTCCACCTGTTCATTATTCATCCTTACTTTTTCTGCAAGAGCAATCACAATCATATTGTGTATTTTTGATATTAATTTAACTAGTTGCACAAAATGCATGTTTAAAACTCAACCCTGAAGAAGCCAAGTAGAGGGCAATATATTTTGATCAAATGAAAACTGCAGTTATGGAAATAGAGACATAGAGTTCTTAACTATTGTAAATGTGAAATAAAAGACTAGTGGTTATTGATATTTCTAGTCCTACAAAGAATTAAGATCCTTTTAATATGACTTGCACATTAAATATGAGATAACTTTTCTTCTTGTTGATTGTATCAAACTGCAACAGAAATACAAGTTGCTTTATCTACAAGGACACATATCAGATACAACCAAGGCATAAAATAAAGTATTAGACTAGTTTCACTAAAGAAAGAAAATAGCAGGTATTGACAGAACACCTCTACATATATTATAGGAAGACATGAAATAAATATCGTTAACCCTAGGAATTAAGAACTGAATTTTCAGTTCTCTCATCTGAGAAAAATAGTAAATGCAATATAAATCTGGGGCACCAGACCTTTCTAAATCATTACTGTTATTACAGTGGCCAATGTTCTTCCTCTGTGGAATTCTAAGTATGTGGTCTGATTAGTCGTCTGAAGGGAATATTCAGCTGTTTCAGTACTTGACTAAGGATCTATTCATTATCAGGAGGACCCCAATATCATTTTAGCAAAGAAGTGCCATGTAATTGTGCTTTGCGCATGCTTCAGCCAAGATCATGCGTTCAAGCTAAATAATTTGATAAATAATTCATCATTATATTGGTGCTGACAGGAGGAGCACAAATGCTTCTCCAAATTTCACATGCTCAGCCTGGGCCTCCATTGCTCTAGTATGTCTCAAGCACTCCCCAACCCCATCATTCTCCTGCACATATCACTATTCGTAAGAAACCACCTTCCTCCAGTTAATCCAATTGATAATATATTACAGTGTCTGAGCCATTGAGCTCACCCAGGGCACTCTCTACTAGTTCAGATTCCTGGCCCACTGCGTCGTAAAGGCATGGAGAGATGCAGAATAGAAACAGGCCCTTCAGCCTGCCAGGTGCTCACCAATCAACAACCACACATTTCAATAATCTTACATTTATCCTACTTTTTAATCCTCTCCACATTTTCATCAATTCGCCCTGCTCCAGATGCTACCACTCAGCTATACACTCGGGACAATTTACAGAAACAATCTAGCCGATCAATCCATATGTTTTTGTGATGAAAGAGGAAATTGCAATGCCAATAGATAAAACCACACAGTCAAAGGGAGAACATGCAAATTCCAAACAGGCAATGCAGAGGCCACTGGAGATGTGCGGCAGCAGCTCTCCAAATAGTGCCACTGTGCTACCCGCTATAAGTCTGGTAATGCTTATGGTAGAGCAAAAGCAAGCCCACCTTCACAGTTGATGTCTTTCACTGGTTCACTTAGGGGTAAGGCTACCCTACCCCTGCCTTGCAATGATAGTGAACGTTAGCATTTATTATTCATCCATCCCCAATTCTCTCAGGATGTGGTAAAGAGCCAAACACATTAATGAAATAACAACAAAGCATTAGAAATTCTCAGCAGCTCAGGCATCATCTTCGGAAAGGCAAAAAAAGGCAATATTTCAGGTCAATCATGTTGAGAACTTGAAAGGGTTTGGACCAGCCAGTGACCCTTCATCAGAAGTCAATGATCTGAACATTAATGCTGCTTCCGGCATCAGCAGGCATTTTGTTTTTCAACTACTTTTGTTGGCTCAGAGGTACATATAGGCCAGACTGGGCAGATTTCTTTCCCTGACGGACATTAATAGACCAGGTTGGGGGTTTACAACAATCTAGTGAATTCATGATTAACGTTATTGAGACCAATTTCTTTTTAAATTCCAGAGTTATTTAGCAACTTGAATCTAAATTTCCCATCATCCACAAAGGGATTCAAAGCTAGCTTCAGACTTTACGTCCTTCATCATTGGAGAAAATTCAGATTCACAAAGATGTTATCTGGCATGAGAAAATACTATGCACAAAAAATAACTTGGATTTGTTAATGGAAGCAATTTACCACCAGCGTGGTTAAATGAAAGGATGAAGGTTATGTGGTGTTCTCATTTGCACCAATAACATTGAAATTGTAAATAATTATGAAGACCAAAGCAATATACAAGAAGTGTAACAGAATGAGGTGGGGTGTTAAGGGAGCTGTAGGCTTTTAAAAACGTTCTCTGGGGTAGAATGAAGTTTGATGTATAACATCAGAATTGACATCACAGACATTAGAAGGCATTTAAGTAAAAACATTTTCACACATTGAAGGACTTAAGTAGTTTCAATTGAGTAGGGGAGGCTAGAAAAGTTGGATAGGATTCTTTGTCCTGTATTGGTCAGTGCTAAACTCGAAGACACAACGAATGTGGGTAGAAAGGCTTCACTTTTAAGATTTTAGTTTGTGTGTCTAATTGACCACTGGGATCTGGGCCAGTTTCAGCTTGTTCCGGTAAAGTGGTATATGACCTTCAATATCAGCAAATGCAAAGTTGTACATCTGCTTTAAAAATAATAATTATACACTTTTAATGAAGGATATCTGGGTGGATCGGTTGATAAAGGTCAAGCTCACAAGACATTAAAAGTACCACTCAAGTGGATAATGCTATAAAATAGCTATCTAATTGAGGGTTTTATTGCAAGGGATATAAAATATGAAAGGCAAGATATGATAATGAATCCATACCCAAGTAAGACCATGATTTTAAGTACTGAGTGCAACTTTGAATCTCACAGTATAGAGATTTTGAGGTAATTTTGAGGCAATTCAAATTCACTAAGATGTTATCTGTTATTCTTGGGTCCAAATCCTGAAACAACCTCCCCAAAGTGTGTTATTCAACCAGTAGGGTGTTAGTGTACCAGTGAGTGTGACAGCAATTCTATTTCAAAGATTGACAAACATCAAAGAATCTGCACTCTCTCGTGATTTGCAAAATCTGCATAAGATTTAAAAGGCTCAGGTGAAGTTCTGGAAGATCTTTCGTCACAGGCGAGATTCCAGACTAAAGGGTGGCTAATGTAATGTTATTTAAGAAGGGCAGCAAAGAAAAACCAGGAAACTTTGGGACGGCGAGCCTGTCTACAGTGTTGGATACATTACTGGAGGGGATTCTGAGGGGCATGATGTACCAGCATTTTGATAGATAAGAACAGATATGGGATACTCAGCATGGGAAAATCTGTGGGAGTTTTTTGAAGAGGTAGCCAATGGGAGTGCTGAAGGCAGGTCAATGGATTTGGAAGGTCTTTGGCAATGTCCTGCTAATTTGGAAGGGTAGATTTCAAGGGATCTAGGGAGAGCTACCTAACTGGATACATAATTGGCATAATGGTAGGATGCAGAGGGTGATGGTGGAAGTTTGTTTTTCAGACCTATGATGGGTGGTGTGCCCCAGGGATCAGTGCTGGGGCCATTGATTTCATCATTTATATAAACAATTTGTATAAGAATGTACAAGATATTGATAGTAAGTCTGCTGATATCATTGAATAGGTGGTATAGTGGGCAGTAAACAAAAAGTGATCACCAATTACAGTGAGGTCTTGATCAACTGGGTACGTGGGCTGAGCGATGGCAACTGGCATTCAATTCAGATAAATGCAAGGTGTTATATTTTGAGAAGTAAAACCAGAGCACAGTGAACATTAAGGTCTGCAGGAGTGTTGTAGAACAGAGGGACTCAAGAGCAAGTACACAGTTCCCTGAAAGTGGCATCACTGGTAGACAAGGTGCTAAAGAAGGTGTTTGGAATGCTGACCATTGGGGCATTATGTTTCAGTTGAACAAGATATTGATGAGGCTACACTTAGAGCACTCTGAAGAGTGATGGTTTCTCTGCTATAGAAAATAATCCAAAGAAGATTTACAAGGATGTTGCCAGGACTCAAGGGCTGGAATTGTAGCGAGAGGTTGAGCTGAATTTGACTTTATATCAATTGGTTCTTTGCATAGTTAACATATTGATTGATGGATAAGTACTTGATGATTTTGTATTCAATCAAGCCATTTGTTCCTGGGAATTATTCCTTACCCATTAACTTTGTTTAGTATCCATGATATCTTGATCGTTTCAATGAACAGTGTCCATAACATATAACATTAGTGACAATGGGTTAATAATGTGATTACTTCTTAATATGTATCCTGAGATAGGTGCAATCATATAGAGTAATGGCAACTCTGTCAGAACCAAAAGGTCAGAGGTAGCTAAGGACACATGGAATAATGTTAATATTCATCTTTTAAATCCATGCTATGGTCATTATTTGCATCTAATTGGCGATGCTTGCAGTAGATACCCCCATTGTGGAAATTGTCACTTGTTCCACCCAAAAACTTGATTTCATCTTTGCATTGTTTGGAATTCTGCAAAGTGAGAATGATAACAGAACCCTCAATCAACGGGGATGACTTCAGGAAGTTTGCAACCGACTACAATCACACATCCCATTGGCTGATGGAGGTGAAAAGATTCATTCAAATTGCTCTTCCAAGGTGAAACAATGGAAGAACCATGTTTCCATAGACCACCGAGATCTCTTCTGAGGCAGAGGTGACTTACTTCTTCTTCTTCTTTCGTGTTGCGTGCACAGCCTAAAGTTGTTGGCCAACTTGTTCTATTTGATCTTCCATTTGTTCACGTCGAGTTGATTGCATTAGTCGAAACAGGGCGGACCACGTGAAGGTTGAAATCTTCCATCCCAGGTGACCTACTGTATATATGAGGGACGGGTTGCATCTCCACGGGAGCGGGACCGATATCTTGCAGGGAGGTTGGCTAGTGCTATTCAGGAAGGTTTAAAATTGAGAGAAAAGGTGGTGGGAACCAGAGCAGTAGGTCAAGAATTGGAAGGAATTATGGGAAGATAGAGGTTAGGACCAGTAGGTGTCAAATGAAGGATAGGCAGGGAAAAGTAAAGGAATATGGTGACGTTGATGGGCTGAATTGTGTTTATTTCAATGCATGGAGTATTGTGGAGAAAGCAGATAAACCTAGAGCCTGGATCAGTGCTTGGGACTATGATGTTCAAAAGGGAACTGCAGATGCTGGAATATCGAAGGTACACAAAATTGCTGGGGGAACTCAGCGGGTGCAGCAGCATCTATGGAGCGAAGGAAATAGGCGACGTTTCGGGCCGAAACCCTTCTTCAGACCGAAGATCTGACTTCAGTCTGAAGAAGGGTTTCGGCCCGAAACGTCGCCTATTTCCTTCGCTCCATAGATGCTGCTGCACCCGCTGAGTTCCCCCAGCAATTTTGTGTACCTTGGGACTATGATGTTGTGCCCATTGCTGAAATGTAGTTGCGAGAGGGACATGACAGGCAGCTTAATCTTCTGGGTTTCAATGTTTCAAATATGGGGGAAAAAGAAGTGGAGGATTTCCGCTGTTAATCATGGAGACTGTTTTTTAATTTTTTTATTGATTTTATTTTAGAGATACAGCAGGGAAACAGGCCCTTGGGCCCACCGAGCCCGCATCAACCAGCGATCCCCGCACATTAACACTATTCTATACACATTAGGGACAATTTACACTTACACCAAGGCAATTAACCTACACACCTGTACGTCTTTGGAGTGTGGGAGGAAACTGAAGATCTTGGAGAAAACCCACGCAGCCACGGGGAGAATGTACAAACCCCGTACAGACAGCACCCGTAATCAGGATCGAACTCGGGTCTCCGGCGCTGTAAACGGCCTGTCCCACTAACACGACTTTTCAGCGACTGTCTTCGACCTTCAAGCTCGAGGACACTCGCCTGAAAAACCTCGAGCTGTATCGACCGTCAGCGATGACACACACACACACACACACACACACACACACACACACACACACACACACACACACACACACACACACACACACACACACACACACACACACACACACACACACACACACACACACACACACACACACACACACACACACACACACACACACACACACACACACACACACCAAAAAAAAGATAGAAACTAAGGTAAATACAAGAGCGAGCTGAAGGTGTAAAAAAGGCGGAAGTTGATTGCGGACTTTTTTCTTGGAGATTTAAAGCTCCAAAATATCGGGAATTATGGCGTTTGCTCGCTGCATTTCATCAAAAGTGGCATTATTGACTTTTTATCTTTATTCATTTGTTATATGAAAAGTATTAAAAGTTAGAAACCCGTCAGTAAAATTGCAAAATGGCCCATGGTTCTCGGGTGGGTTTTAACATGCAAAATGAACACGCTTCTGAAGCTCCATTTACCATTTAAATAATCGTAAACTTGCATCTCAGTAAAATTGATTTCCAAACGCATTGAGAGCTTACGATTATTTAAATGGTAAATGGAGCTTCAGAAGCGTGTTCATTTTGCATGTTAAAACCCACCCGAGAACCATGGGCCATTTTGCAATTTTACTGACGGGTTTCTAACTTTTAATACTTTTCATCTAACAAATGAATAAAGATAACAAAGTCAATAATGCCACTTTTGATGAAATGCAGCGAGCAAACGCGATAATTCCCGATATTTTGGATCTTTAAATCTCCAAGAAAAAAGTCCGCTAGCACTTCCGCCTTTTTTACACCTTCAGCTCCCTCTTGTATTTACCTTAGTTTCTATCTTTTTTTTGGACTGTAAATTTAGGTAGCTGTTCCTCACGGTCACCCCGACTAGTACAGTTAATTGCAGCTCAAAAACTGGCCGTTTTCGATGTTTTTAACGGGTGTGAAAGTGCGTGTTTTCCCATCCACTAACATGTACCGGAAGTGACGCTTATCCCCCAGTTAAAATTTTCGGTCACGTGAGTGGGGATTTACGCTCCAGTGACCTTTCGTGAAATCACCCTATTTGCTGCCGATATGGGGACTAAAATCACCGCAACCTCAGCGTTCCAAATGGTCCCGTTCCAGAAAAACCCACAGGCAAGTTGATTTAAATGGCCATTAATTTACAGGTATTAAACATTAAATTCCTTCAATTTGGCCTATAAACCCATGACAATGAGATTTAAAAATTATGTTATATTCTAAATTCTTGTGTGAATGTTATTTGGACACTTAGGCTATTTAAAAATGTTAATCTATTCTTAAGAAATGGATAGATGTTTAGATCTAGTAATTGAATTTTGTAATTAGCTACAATTAGGTAACTAACTAATTATATGCTTTAATTTCAAGTCATCTAAGTAAGATTGTTTCATATTTGTTTCAGAATGCTTCAATCTATAATAACTGAAAATTTATTTCAGTTCTCTTAAATTTTAAGAAAGTTATGGGCTTTTAAATGTCCTCTATCACAGCTTTTGTGTTAAGTCAATGAAAAAGCAATAGGGAACAAGATGCCAATTTCCGAGTATGAAAATGGCCATAACTTTTTTAATACTGAAGATATGAAAGTGAATTAGGTGTCAAATTAAACTTATTTTTATGCTTTATTGCTACTAAACTTTATTAAACTTCTTAAGACTGTCTCCACTACTTCTCCCCCTTTCTCTCTCCTTCTCTCCCCACTTCTCCCCCCTTCTCTCTCCCTTCTCTCTCCCCTCTCTCTGCTTCTCTCTCCTACTCTCCCCTTCTCTCCCCCCCCCCCCCCCCCCCTCTCTAAAGGACTTACCGAGCTCTGTAGCAGCCGTTTACCTTCCTCTTCATCGCGCAGACAGAGCTCCTCCGCTCTCCATGGCCCCTACCTTCGCGATGTGTGTGTGTGTGTGTGTGTGTGTGTGTGTGTGTGTGTGTGTGTGTGTGTGTGTGTGTGTGTGTGTGTGTGTGTGTGTGTGTGGTCGGTAGATGCAGCTCACGCTTCGGTCGATCCAGCTCGAGGCTTTCCAGGCGAGTGACCAAAACCTCCGGCAACCTCATGGAAACCTTGGGTCGCAGGCAAGGTCACCAGAGGTTTCCGTTCAGGTTTCCTAAGTGAAACAGGGGCTTTACAGTGACCTCCTGGGACCTCCTAGGACCATGTGTCGACCGTGCTGTGAGTTTGAGTTGAGCGCAAACGCTTCTAAACTCGCAAGTTAGGTTGCCGCAGTGGGACAGGCCCTAAAGGCAACAACTCTACCGCTGCACCACCGTGACCGCCGGTGGTGTAGTGGCAATCAAAGAGGTTTTTGATAAAGTCCCCCATGGTAGGCTGATCCAGAAGATTGAGATGCACAAGATTAACTTGTTTGTGTAGATTCACAGCGGGTTGTGGTAGAAGGACAATATTCAGGCTGGCGGTTGGTGACCTGTGGAGTTCTGCAGAGATCTGTGCTGGGACCACGGCTATTTATGCTAAACTCCCCTTCCCATACTGACCGTTCTGTCCAGGGTCGCCTCCATTGATGGAGTGAGGCCGCACACAAAATCAAGGAACAGCATCACATATTTTGTTTGGGTAGCTCCAGAGATGCTGCCTGACCCACTAAATTACTCCAAATGGGGAGGTTGTGCAGACGGCTTGTTTTCTCTGGCACATCAAAGGTTATGGGAGACCTAATAGAAGTATATAAAGTTATGAGAAGCATGGATAGGAGAGGCAGTCAGAAACTTTTACCCAGGATGGAAAAATCAAATACCACATCTCATTTAAGATGAGAGAGGCAAGGTTTAACAGATGTGAGGGACAACTTTTTTTTCCCCACACAGAAAGTGGTGAATGCCTGGAATGCGCTGCTGGGCCTAATGGTTGAGACAGATACGATAATGACATTTGAGAGACTTAGATAGGCATATGGATATGCAGGAATGGAGAGGTATGGATTATGTGTAGGTAGATAATAGATGGTCTCGGCATCATATTCAGCACAGACATTTTGGGCCAAAGAACCTGTTGTTAAAATATACCATTCTATGTTCTATGCTCCTTCTAATCAACTCCAAAAGGTTCTGCATTCAATATCAGCAATGCTCATGTTTGTGCAAACTATATGTACATATTTGCAAGATAGATAATCAATACCTATACAAGTGTAATCCAAGGAAAGCAGCATGAAAGCAAATGAAGAGAAACACATGAAATTCACATCTGCACTGTAACAGTCTGGGGATAAATATTTTGTGATATGTTGCAATTAAAGGCAAGCAACCAGCTCCATATGAAATGTAGTCATTTGTGGTGATCCATGAACAAAACATTGGATGGTTCACCAAAAGAAACTGTTGGTAAATCTAAAATGGATAACCTCCAAGATCCTAGAAACAACTGAGCAATTACTGCTAACTATAGCAAATGTCCTTGCATCTCAAAATCAGCATCATCCATCAAGCAAACAGGACAATTTCTCATATCTGAAATTCCTTGTAAGTGTTGAAAGACAAAAAACGACATACCCACTACGTTCATTCGACATGCTAACCATGAGATTGATTTTTGTTAAAACTCGGGAGAGCACTTGAATGAACTCGTACAGTGGGACAGGGTAAGCAGAAAATACCAGGTTGATTGAATAATCAGACTGGTTGAGACAGGTGCTTGTATTTCCATGTTGCATTTTCTAAGTAATTCAATACAGAGCAAGTACCACAACCGACACAGTCTCCCACTAGGAACAATGAGTAAGGAGGCTATGCTTCTCCAGCTTTATATCAGCTCTCGGAAACAAGTCCTGGAGGCAAGTTGCAACAATTGGATAGTATCACATCAAGTCACATGGAACAGTCACATCAAGTTTGGTGAATAATTGGAGTAGTTTTCAGGCTACACAATATTGTCACTGAAAATACATATGGACACACTGAAGTCGAGCAGCAGCCCTACTGGTCCCCAAGGTGTAGGGGAACATGAACACACTGTCGCACAGACTGCTGCAGAAATTAAACAGGAGTAATAAATAGTGATCAGGTTTATTTTCAACTTAACACCTATAGCTGACCTTCTCTTCAAATAGAAGTGCTGAATTAAAGATTTGTAAATATTTTTCAACTAGAGTTGTCCTGTTAATTCTTTAAGATAAATGCAACATTTCGCATAGTCATACAACATGAAAACAGACTCTTCAACCATGCCAGTCCACAGGTGCTGATCTACACTGATCTATTTCCCAGGCCTGTGGTCTACTTTCCAGGTGTTCATTTAAACAAATGTTGATAGAGTTCCTCACCCCAGCGCCCCCTCAACAGTACATTTCAGATTTCAACCCCCAATAAGTGAAACAAGTTCTTCCTTAACTCCCTTGTAAATATATTTTCCCCCTATACTTTAAACCCATGCATTCTGGTTATAGACATCTCTGCTCAATGGAAAGAGTTTCTCATTATCAACTCTATCCATGCTCGTCATAATTCTGTACACCTTAATCAGGTCTCCCTTAACTCTTCTTACAAAACAAACTCACCTTGTCTATGGGCTTTCACCTGAACACCCATTAGAATTTCAGCTGGCAATGAACGTTGGAGAAATATCATAAACTGTTGTTAATAAGTAGTAAGAAATCATGCAAACAGTGAAAATTCTATGCTTGTGAATATTTATTATTTTTCTTTAATCTTGCCTTAAAAAATATTGACCAATTTTCAGAAATTTAGATATTTACCTTTACTAACATAAGTATTCATGTGTACATTGTGGATGTTCCATTCCCATTTCCTTGTCATGGAATCATGAGTCCTGGAGAGAAGGTGCATACAAACAAGCCCTTCAGCCCACTGAGACTGTGCCAACCATCAACCCCATTTTATACTAATCCTACACTAATCCCATTATTATTAGAAACATAGAAAATTGATGCAGGAGGAGGCCATTTGGCCCTTCGAGCCAGCACCGCCATTCATTGTGATCATGGCTGATCGTCCCCAATCAATAACCCGTGCCTGTCCACATGTTCTCGTCAACCCGCCCTCACCTGGTGAGGTGAGATTTTACCACTCACCTCACCAGGGGCAATTTACAGTTGCTAATTAATATATTAACCTGCAAATCTTTGAGATGTGGGAGGAAAGCGAAGCACGATCAGTGAGGGGACATGCAAATTCCACACTTCCAACACTGAGGTCAGGATTGAACCTGGGTCTCTGACATTGCAAGGTATTGGCTCTACTAGCTGTGTCACAGTGTGACAAATTATTTGCAAAGATTGCCTGGAGGAGAATACATCACATTTATTTGAGGTTCGGCCTGCAACTCTGTATCGATAAAGTAGTCTGTTAATGGAACTATTTGAAGATGCAGAAGGTTTTGCCCATCACTAAGACTATCAGCACATGATTTCATTAGATGTCCACATTAACTGGAGCCACTGCAGATATTGTATAATTAAATGGCTAAACAGATGACCATTTCTGTGAGAGCAGCCTGAAAATCAAGAACCACTTAAAAGAATTATTGCCAATTAGATTGGCAATGGATATCACAATTGCTGATTCATCTATCATTGTAAGCACCCCTTAGACTCAGAACCGAAATCATTTGATTGACTTCTGAAATGATCTATTGAAATCATATGCTTATAATAAAATGGTGCTCTTTGTTTGCTTCTGAGTCTAAACCACAGGTGGATGAATGAAAGCTATTGTAGCCCATGGTTCAATCAGCATTTACAATGTTCAGACTAGCTCCCTGAAGCAATGAAATGTCGCAAGGATTTAAAAAAAAGGGTGAATGCATCAACATATTTTGTGTTCCCATTGCTCCAAAGGGAGTAATGCTTTCCCATGAATAAAAGCTGTCCACTGGTCATGTCAATCCATGTATGTCCTGCTTAGACACTTCTCTGCAAATAGCCTATCTGTAGCTTCTACATGAGAAATACAATGGAGATCATAGGTATAGTGGTTTTGTCCTATTGACCTCTCGCCACAAGCCCTTGTCACGTGATTCTCCATAGCTGTTGTCTGCAACCCATTAGGTTCATATTGCAAATCTGCATGATTGGGTGCAGAACATTAGCATGTCCAATTAGATAGTCTCTGACAGCACATCCAGAAAGCGCCATAATCTTCATCCTCACATCAACTGTGCTTAACCATCTCCTCATCATCAGTTGGAATGTTCACTTTGTAGTATTGCTATGGTACAAAGGTGCCAGTGCAACCCACCGGTCCCCGTTGGCTGTCTGATGTGCAACCTAGTTAGTCCTATCTTCCCACTCTTCCTGAAAATTATTTTCCTTCAAACGTTTACGCCGTTCCATGTAAAAAGACCGGATTGAAGGTGTCACTCACAGGCCATGAATTCCAGATCATTGCCGTTCTTTATAAGAGATTCCTTTACATGTTTCGTGTGCCTATTTTCCACTTTAAATCTACAACGCTTGCTCCTTAAACAATCCACCTTTTCCACATAGATTACCTCTACAGATACAAATGGGATCTATCATAATCTTGTTGACCTGCATTAAATACGCTCTCAACCTCAATCAATCATAGCTTCTCCAGTCTAAATGTGTCCATTGTCTGTCTCAGCTAGGGTGCAGCAGGAGAGGTGCTGCAGTGTGCTGGTTCTGTGTAAATGAATCCCTGGGGAACATTTTTTTAAACAATGCATCTCTCTCTATTGTGCTGGATCCTTGAACACAATTTATGCCTATATGCTTGATTGCATTGCCAAAACAAGTCCTTCAACTATTACATTTTTACAGTGTCTTAACAGTACCAAATGACAGTGATGCACACAGTTACTTTTACCCCTGTGTTTAGGCTACAAACGACAAGAATTATGCCGCAATATATTGCAGCAAATGTAAAGGAAGGAGCGAGAGAGGAAATAGGAATTATAGACCAGTTAGCCTGACATCGATGGTGGGGAAGATACTAGAGTCAATTACTAAATAACTAACAATGGTGCATTTGGATAGCAGTAAAAGTGTTGGTCAAGCATGGATATATGAAGGGGAAATCCTGCTTGACTATCCTTCTGGAATTTTTTGAGGATGTGACAAATAAAATGGATGAAGGAGAGCCAGTGGATGTAGTGTGTCTGGACTTTCAGAAAGCCATTGATAATGTCCCACACAGGACATTAGTGGGCAAAATTAGAGCACCTGGTATAGGGTGTAGGGTATTGACATGGATAGAGAATTGGTTGGCAGACAGGAAACAAAGGAATAAACAGTAGGAATAAACGGGTCCCCGTCAGAATGGCAGGCAGTGGCGAGTGGAGTGACGCAAGGCTCGGTGCTGGGGCTGCAATATATATTAATGATATAACACAATATATATTAATGATTTAGACGATGGGATTAAAAGTAACACTAGCAAATTTGCAGATGACACAGAGCTGGGTGGCAGTGTGAACTGTGAAGAGGATACTAGGAGGTTGCAGGGAGACTTGGACAGGTTGAGTGAGTGGGCAGATACATGGCCGATGCAATATAATGTAGATACATGTGAGGTTATCCACTTTGGCAGCAAGGACAAGGAGGCAGATTATTATCTCAATTATGTCAGATTAGGAAAAAGGGAAGTGCAACGAGACCTGGGTGTCCTTGTACACCAGTCACCGAAAGTAAACATGCAGGTACAGCAGGCAGTGAAGAAAGCAAATGGAATGTTGGCCTTCGTAACAAGGGATATGGGGAGAAGGCAGGCATTGGTTACTGATTGTGGATGATCAGCCATGATCACAATGAATGGTGGTGCAGGCTCGAAGGGCCAAATGGCCTCCTCCTACACCTATTTTCTATGTATCTATGTACAGGTGTAAAATCATTTTGGCAACAGGAATAATAGGGAATTACATATAACCAGACCACTCCAAATTACAGCATCCCCCTGATTTTGCCCATGAAATTTGGGGTTTCCTGCTCTTCAAAATTTGTCATCTTTGCATTTTGGGCTTGATCCCCACTTTCTCCCTCATCAGATTCTAACCATTCTAATCACCTATCTAATTTCTGCTTAAGATGATAAACTTCAATAATTTCAACTACAATTTGATTGGTTTCTTTGTTTAATGCCAGTACCTCAATATTCACAGTTTGGTGCTTACTACTGCATAACAGTCTTAAGTGTTTGGAGCCAATAGTCTGGAAACAGCTACCGATGATGATGTTGCTAAATCTGTCGCAGCACATATTACTGATTGGTTTATATGAAATTAAAAGCATTAAACCAACACTGACATGCTGAACAGAAGATAATTGCAGTATGCCATTAATTCTGTCATTCTTTTGAAAAAATATCACTGTCGCTATTTTGTTTTTTCAAACTTTGCTTAACCATTTATAGATCTGTCATGATTCAATCAGTATAATTGGCATTAAAATAAACCTGTCTTTGTTTTTCCAAGCATTTTGCACGTTAAAAATGTCAAATCCAGATGCATTCAACCGATTGTTAAAGTAATCTGAAACAATTATGCACATTGCGTGACCCATGGTTCAGCAGTTCTTCCTCCCCTCCCTCTTCATTAATTCTCACTCGCCTCTTCTCCCTACACCCCCAAGTCCCATCACCCACCCTTTGACAACTCATTCCTGGTTATGTTGGAGCGTTCAATTACAACCAAAACAAGAAACATACAGGAATATTAGTGAGGATCCCAATGCACCTCAAGATACAATGTCACTGTTTAGGCTGCTGAGAGAACATCCTGCAATGCTTTGTTTTACTATACAGCATCTTCCAAAATTGACTGTAATTAGGATTCAGCTCTTGCATGGCAACAGGACCAGGAATAGAAATAAGATGAAAAGTGGGAAATAAAAAGTAGCAGTTTATAACAAAGAAAACCCCTCCCTGACCTCGCACTGAAGCTTACACGAGGACTCCATGAGGTCAGCGGATAAACAGAGAGGCTATCTGAACTCAATTGAAATGCTTGCAACCATATATTCTGGACTTGATTTGATTAGTAGAAATTTATCAATGATGGACAATAATTCCAAGTGAAAGTCCAAACAATTTTGCACAACTTTTATCATCATTACAATTTGTCCATTCACCTCAAAACCTAGGATCACTATTAATCATTAAATTACCAAAAAGCTAACAACTCCTTACTTCATAAGGTATTGCATAATTTGCCAGATTCAAGTCAAGGTAGGAAAATAAGTTCTGCAACTCCCTAATTGCCTTCCAAAATGTAAATCCAAAAACACTAATTTACGGTCTACCTGCTTCTCCAGGTAGATCCAAAGAGGGACGAAATTTTACTGGAATCTGAGAACACCAGCATTATCCAATAACCAAACTGTGTCCTCACTGCAGTCCAACTTGAACACAATGATTGAAAGGCATGCTCGTTTTTGAATAGATGACAAAAATCATCAAAGTTTGCTCCCCACCACAAGAAGAAGCTTTGATCTTTAATAGCTGGAAAGAAAAGTACAACTGTCCACTGGATACTTTAACCACTTTCAAGATAGAGGTTCAGGGGGGAGCAACCCCTAAAGGCAAATTAGGAATGAACATCAGATTTTTATCTTTCAATGAAACTCATCAACCATGAGTGATAATGGACCACGTTTAATGAAGGGAAATGTTTCTCTATGCAATTGCTACCAAATTCAACTTTAATAAGTCCTGAGCTCGTGGGCCATTCTTCACCAGGAGGTTGCTGATCAGGCTCCAAAGTCAGACTCCAAATTGAGGTCGATGGCAGAGTAAACCTGCAGCAATCTTTCAGCATCAAATTAATCATATGAACATGCACTGGATTGAACCTGGCAGCGGAACAGTGAATCCTGTCCTTTCAACAGAGGAACAATGTTATTATTTGACTAGACCAAGAGCAGACCCATTGGGTCTTCTCCCCTAATGCAAGATTCCATCACTCACCCGTTCCTCAAATGCAAGCCGTTCCTCCAACGTAATATTGCACCACTCACGCATAGCCCCCAACTGCGCAGGCGCAGCTCATTGATCCTCATCCCCCAGCATTCCCTCCTCCTCTTCACCCTCCCTGGCCAATCCCTAGAGAGGGAGGGGGGTAGAGAGGGAGGGGCGCTAGAGAGGGAGGGGCGTTAGAGAGGAAGGGAGGTAGAGAGGGGGGGGGGGGTAGAGAGGGAGGGGTAGAGAGGGAGGGGGGGGTAGAGAGGGAGGGGTAGAGAGGGTGGGGGATAGAGATGGAGGAGGGTAGAGAGGGAGCGGGGTAGAGAGGGTGGGGGTGAGGGTAGATAGGGAACAGGCACCCCTCCCCATCTCCCTCCTCCATACACACCCACAGTCCTATTCACCTATAAATCGTCAGTACTGCCATCATTTACTAGGGTGCTGGTTTTTCCACACCTGACATCAACTAACTTGATAGACACAAAAAGTTGGAGTAACTCAGCGGGACAGGCAGCATCTCTGGAGAGAAGGAATGGGTGAAGTTTCAGATTGAGACCCTTCTTCAGACTTTGTAGGCTGGACTGTAATTATGCTCCTAAATCTTACCCCGTTCAGTAAAACACTGAGAAGCACTGGATCAACTAATCTCTTTATTTTCACTCACAAACAAACTTCCTATATGATACCTAACCAACACCGCGAGTCCGATCCTTGTCTCTACTCGTCCAAGCCCTTCAGCCTTGTGCGAATAGACACCTCCAGACATTCAACACAGTCCCAAGTGCACTTCCAGAAGATCGAGTCCGATCCATGTGGTGTCCCCTCTTTTATACTGTATCGGACCCGTGGCGCGAAAATACATGGGGGGGGGGGGGGGGGGGGGGGGACCCCTACAAGCCAATCACAAATAAAGATAATATAATACATTTATTGACACACCCCTCACCCAATCACAAAATACCCCATTACATTGTTTCCACAGAAGGTTCTAGTTGGAAGACAGTTCACCAAAGTAAAGAAACATTTCCCCAGGTAACATAAACAATAAACATCACCCTGTGCTTGACTTCCTCCCAGGGTCCAGACACCCTGGAGCCATGAGACTCATGGCTTTGCAGCTTTTCACAGAAAATGACATATACCAAGAAGGACATACTATTATCCTCAAACATTTCTGTTCATCTGTGAGTACAGTCTGTGTGATCACAAACACCTGCCAGATGGCTGAACATCTGGCATATCAGGTGTGTAATTGTGTGTAACCTTTGCCAGAATCAGCAGTATTATCCAATGTGCTGTAATGTTTATGTATGATATGCTGAGCATGACCAAATAACTGTAAGTCAATGTTGTCAGTTCTCTCAATTTGTCCTTAAAATATTACAGGCATCAGCTGGTGTGAGGGGCTTTAAAACAACCCAAATCCATTCACACTCCCACCAGTCCACCTTTGCTCTTTATCCCTTTGTTAACCTTTTCCATCCTTCCTCATTGTTACCTTACCTTCCCCACGTGCTTCCATCATTCCTCCCTTATCTGTTTCAATCCATCATACCCTAGTTCCCCCACTCAACACTACCCTCCCTCATGTTGGTTCCATATGCCCATCATCTTCCCTCATCTGGTACCACCTATCACCCATTGGCCTCGGTCTTATCCCTCTCTTTCACTTCCATAGTCATAGAATCATTCAGCAGGGAAGTAGGCCCTTTGGTCCAACACACATGCCAACCAAAATGCTCCACCTGCCAGGGTTTGCCCATATCCCTCTAAACCTTTCCTATCCAAGTACCTGTCCAAATGTCTTTTAAATGGTGTTATACCGTATCTGCCACAACTACTTCCGCTGACAGCTCTTTCTATATACCCACTTATCTCTGCAAAGAGCCCAGCACCAATCCCTGTGGCACAACACTAATCACAGGCTTCCAGTGTGAAAAACAACATTCCACCATCAGCCTCTGCTTCCTGCCATTAAGCAAATTCTCTATCCGGTTAGCTGGCTCTCCCTGAATACCAAGTAAATTAACATTCCAAAGCAGTCGACCATGTGGAACCTAATCAAATGCCTCGCTGAAGTCCATATAGACAACATCTATGGCTTTGCCCTCCTCAACCTTTTTGGTTACTACTTCAAAAAACTCAGATCAGATTCGTAAGATACAATCGCGCACGTACAAAACTATGCTGATTATATCCTATCCCTCAGAATTCTCTCCAGTAACCTGCCCATCAACAAATGTTAGGCTCACTGGCCCATAATTCCTAGGCTTTTCCTTTCGTCTCCTCTTAAATAGAGGCACAACATTAGCCACCCTCCAGTCTTCTGGCACCTCACCCATGTCTATTGGTGACCTCTTGTCATCACACTTTTAAAAGTATCTCACTTTCCAATCATGTTTTTGCCTGCAAACAATCCACTCCAATCAACTTTAGTAAGTTTCTGTCTAATACCATCAAAGTTGGCTTTGCCCCAATTCAGAAATTTATCTGGTGGACCTATCTTGTCTTTATCCATAACTATTTTAAAGCTAATAGAACTGTGGTCATTGCTCCCAAAAAAACTCACCCATGGACACTTCAGTCACTTGCCTTTCCTGATTTCATAAGAGTAGATCAACCTTTGATCTCTCCCTTGTTGGGCCCTGTACATATTGCCTGAATAAATTTTCCTGAAGACATTTGACAAATTCCACCCCATCTAATCCCTTGACTCTATGGCAGTCCCAGTTCATATTGGGAAAGTTAAAATCCCCTTTGATGACAACCCTATTTATCTTGAAGCTGCCTGCAATCTCCCAGCACATTTGTTCTTCTAATCCCTGTTGACTATTAGAGAGCCTATCACTGATAACAAGGTGATCATCCCTTTTTTACTCCCCAACTCCGCTCATATAACCTCACTGGATGAGCCATCAGTAAGGTCATCTCATACTACTGCTAATGAAAGCAGTAATGTCATCTCACACTACTGCCAATGACATTGTCCTTAATCAATAAAGCAACACTTCCTCCTCTGAAGAATGGTTTCGACCCGAAATGTTGCCCATTTCCTTCGCTCCATAGATTCTGCCTCACCCGCTGAGTTTCTCCAGCATTTTTGTCTACCTCCTCTTTAATCCACACCTCTATCTTGCCTGTAGCACTTGGACCCTGGAACATTAAGCTGCCCCTCTCTTAGCCAAGTTTCCGTATTTGGCGACAATGTCACAGTCACACATAATTGTCCACGCCCTGAGTTCATCTAGTTACCCATCAGGCCTCTCGCATTAGTTCAGTTTAGTTTATTGTCATGTGTATTGAAGTACAGTGAAAATCTTTTGTTGTGTGCTATCCAATCAGCAGAAAGACAATACATAATTACTATCGAGCTATTTACAGTGTATTGATACATGATAAGGGACTAACGTTTAGTGCAAGGTCCAATCGAGGATAGTCTGAGGGTCACTAATGAGGTAGATAGTAGTTCAGGACTGCTCTCTGGTTGTGGGAGGATGATTCAGTTGCCTTATAACAGCTGGGAAGAAACTGTCTCTGAATCTAGAGGTGTGCGTTTTTGCACTTCCATACCTTTTGCCTGATGGGATAGGGGAGAAGGGTGCAACTCGTCCTTGATTATGCTGCTGGCCGTGCCGAGGCAGCGTGAGGTATAAATGAAGTTAATGGAAGAGAGGTTGGTTTGTGTGATGGTCTGGGCTGCATCCACAATTCTTTGCAATTTCTTGCTGTCTTGGATGGAGCTGTTCCCAAGTTGTGATGCATCCTGATGAAATGCTTTCTATGGTGCAACTGTAGAAGTCAGTGAGAGTTGTAGGGGACATGCCAATTTTTCTAAAGGGGCTGTCCCACTTGGGCGACCTAATCCGCGAGTTCTGGCGAGTTTGCCCTCGACTCATACTTGCAGCATGGTTGACACAAGGTCGTAGGAGGTCTTTGTAAAGGGGCTGTCCCACTTGGGCGACCTAATTGGCGAGTTTAGAAGAGTTTAGGAGAGTTTGAAAAAATGTCATGTTGAAGACCTCCTTCGACTATGTATAAGACCCCCTTCGACCTCCTTCGACTATGTTGAAGACTAGCTTCGACTAGCTATGACTAACTTCGGGAAAATTGGACACCGAATCGTGGAGATTGAAGACGACCTCCTTCGATCTAATTCGACCTTCCTTCGACTATGATGAAAACTATCTATGACTACCTTCGACTACCCTTGATTACATACGATTAAAGAGCCTGTCCCACTTTCACGATCTAATTCATGACCTTTGTTACTCTTGGACATTTTTCATCATGCTAGAAAAACGCCCCGACCTACTTGATGCCACGAGTACCTACGACTAGCATCACGGCATGCTACAACCTACCTACGACCTCCTACGACTTTGTGATGACCATGCTGCGAGTATGAGTCAAGGGCAAACTCGGCAGAGGTCGTGAATTAGGTCGTGAAAGTGGAACAGGCCCTGAACATGCCGACCTACTACGACTAAACCTACGACTAAAAAAAGTATCGATTTCCATGGCGACCTTTTTTTAACTCGTGGGCCTTTTTTCAACATGTTGAAAAATACGCCATGACCTAGCTGAGGCCTCGAGTACACGGGGACTACTCTTGAGCATGAAGGAGAGTTACAAAGACCTCCTACGGCCTCTTGTCGACCATGCTGCGAGTATGAGTCGAGGGCAAACTCATCAGCACTCGCCCATGTGGGACAGCCCCTTAACTCTCCTTCATGCTTGAGAGTAGTCCCCGTGTACTCAAGGCCTCAGCTAGCTCACGGCATATTTTTCAACATATTGAAAAATGCCCGCGAGTAATAAAAGCCCGCCATGGGAAAAATCGATACTTTTTTTACTCGTAGGTTTAGTCATAGTAGGTCGTAGCAGGTCGGCATGTTAGTCGTATGTAATCGAGGGGAGTCAAAAGTAGTCGAAGGTAGTCTTCATCATAGTCGAAGGAGGTCGAAGGGAGGTTGAAGGAGGTCGTCTTCACTCTCCACTATTCGGTATCCAATTTTCCCGAAGTTAGTAGTAGCTAGTCGAAGCTAGTCTTCAACATAGTCGAAGGAGGTCGAAGGTGGTCTTCTACATAGTCGTGGAATGTCTTCAACATGACATTTTTTCATACTCTCCTAAACTGGCAAATTTGAATCTGTATCTGAATTTAAATTTACTGCTGATAGAACCAGGCCAACTTGCAAAATGTTTAACTTCTCACAGCCACAATGCACCAAGATTATCAAACTGGGTTGCTTGAGTTTTGTAGCAAGAGCCATGTTGGCTCCCTGATAAGGTGTGTACCAATTAACATTGTCTTACTGTTATGGTTACCACAAATTGCATACAACAATCATACAAAAATGCATGTTGCCCAAAGCAGCCGCACTGCTTACATTGGGGTGCAATGGCCACAGGTTAACCACAGATTAAAATCCCCAATACTCCAGCAGATTTTCAGGGAAAGTTGATTTTGGACACCTTAATTTTCCTATGCACAACAGGAGCTGAGAACATAAATCCATAACTTTGACTTAAAGTTTCTAGTTCATAGGTTTAAGAGTTTTTTCCAGGCTTGCTGCAATTTATATTTTAATCTTATTGATTATTTTTATTCCAAGGACTGCTCAAAAATATTTGCACATGATTTTCCATCAGAGAAAGGTTTATCCCTGGAGTATTATGGATTTAAGTATTTCTGCCCTGGGCCTCCTCCATTGCCAGAGTGAGGCCATGCAAAACAGGAAGAACAGCATCTCATAGTCTGCTTGGAACCTAATGGTATCAACATTGATTTCTTCACTTTTAAGTAACTATGTTACAAACCTCCCACTCTTATCCAATCCCATTCTGTCACCTTCTTTCCCCTGTGCCCCACATGATGACGCATCCATATCTCCCCTCCCGTTGCCCCGCCTCTATTCCTTCCCCTGGCTTCACAATTAGCACTTCTTCTGTCCTTGCCTCATATCTTTTGTATTTTCATCTCTGGCCTTTGTCCAATCATCTGCCTATCAAAGTCTCCATCACCTATATCTGCCTATCACTCACAAGGCTTGGTCCTGCCCATCCTTTTCCAGCATTCGCATCACCTACCACAATCAGTCTGAAGAAAGGCCCAGAGATGCTGCCTGACCTGCTGAGTTGCTCCAGCACTTTGTCTTGTTTTGTAAACCAGCATCTGCAGTTCATTGTTTCCTCTTCCTCGTCTTTAACTTCACTCACTTTCTCTACATCAACAGCATAGCTATGGGGATCCATAAGGGGTTCTAAGCTATGCTTGTCTCTTTGTGAGATATATAAAATGTTTCTCTGTTTAATTCCTATTCATGCCCCTCCATCATCTATTTTCCTAGCACTCCCTCAAAATGTCATTATCTTTGCTGCCAATTTCTCATTTCATCTGCTCTCATTTTGATCTGGCCCATCTCCAATATTTCCATATCAATCTTAAATTTCTCTACCTCCATTTCATAGAATATAGAACATAACATTACAGCACATGAATGGGCCCTTGAGCCTACAATGTTTCAGCCGAACATGATGTGATGCCAAGTTCTACTGATCTCATCTGCCTGTACATAATCTAATTCCCTCTAATCCTTGCAATTCCATGTGTCTATCTAAAAGCCTCTCAGACAAATTTTAATCCTCTTTTTCAGAGGATAAATTGCGACTAGTATTCCCTCCATCCCTTGTACTCCCATGGATACTCTGGCAATGCATCATTCCAGACTGCTTTCTGTAAGGATCCATTCTATCACTGCAATATTTCCCTTTCTTTTGCATCAGTTGTACCAATGCTACCCTCCATTTCACTGTTTCTAAAATCCCTCGCTTGTCATCGGCAAGACTAAGCATTGACTCGTCCACCGTTTCACCGCACGCAGGCGCTCAGTCTGCCAAGGCCTAATCAATTTCTCTACCTGTGATCTCACAATTGTGAATGGTCCATTTCTGACCCTTCTGCGATCATCTCCTCCCCTCACCTAAAGCAAGGATAGTGTCCCCTATGTCTTCACCGTTCACATCACTTTCACCTATCAATAACAAAGAAAATTCCATAATTTACAACATTTTCAATTAATGCCACATCTTCCCACCATCAACTTTAAGTATTCTAAAGGATTCATTGTTCCATCCAATAATAGCCATTACCCTTCTGAATGTGCTCCCCATGCAATGGCTGGAGATTCCAAATCTGTCTTTTGACATTCCTCTTCCCCATTGTGCAGAAACTCAAATATTCCTTCCAGGTGATGTGATGATTCACTTCTACATCTTCCATTTTACTACAATGCATATGGTGGGATACATTAAGTTTGGGGAAACAAAATACAAATTGTGTGACAGCATTTAGAAAACCTCCATTCATTTCAAAAGGGTCTGTCCTCAGCAGAGGCCTCACCTTTGTTCCCCTCTGTCCCCACCTCAATGAATTCCGTGTCCGCCACGATGTGGAGCTCTTCCGTTTTTTGTCATACCATGAGTTTAGGAAGGGGAATTCCTAATTAGCAAGGATGCTGATTTTATATATTAAACTTGGAGCCATTCAAATCTATGCTGCCAATGTCCTATTATGGACAAAGCCATGATCAACCATCACCTCTAAGTTTGCTGACCTAAATTGGCTCTCATTTAAGCAATGGCTTGCATTTAAAATTGTCATCAGAATTTTCAAGTCTCTCCAAGATTTTGTCTCCCTTTTAACCTTACAGCATTCCAATGTGTCTGCTGCTTGATCATCCCTAATATTAATTGTTTTTCCATTGGCAGTTGTGGTTTTGTTTGCCAAGGCCCAGAATTCTCATTAAACCTCTGCCTCTCTAACTTATTTACTGTAAACTTTCCTCTTAAATTTGACCTTCCAGTGTGAAGCACCTCATGTTTGTCCAGATTCATGTCCATCTATCATTTCTTTGCCTATATTTCCAACTGATCTAAATTTTGCTGAATCCTTTCATAACCTTCCTCACACAGCTCAGCCAGTTTTTGTGTCCATGCCAATTTTGAATTTCATCTTCCATATCTCCATGGATCCCCTGTACCTTAATCTTCTGGTTCAGCCTACCATGATGGACCTTGTCAAAAGTCTTACTTAAGTCTATACATACAACATCCACTGCTCTCCCCTCATCAACCTTCATCATCTCCTCAAAAACTCAATCAGATTTGTAAGATATGACGTGGTTCACCGAAAACCACCTTGTTGTCTCTATTAAGTCAATGCTTTTTCCAGATGCAAGTAAATCTTATTCTTAAGAATCTTCTTCAGTAATTTCCCTGCCACTGATACAAGGCTATAATATTCTGGTTTGTCCCTGGTTCGCCCTTTCTTAAACAGGAGCAGCATGGCTATTCTCCAGTTGGGACCTATTTGTCAAAAATAATCTTGACAAATACCAGGAAGCAGTAAAATCTGCAAGAACTAAACATTTTTCCACCCTTATCTCCAAAAACGCGCAAAATTCCAAGGTCCTTTTTAGCACCATCACCTCCATCATCTGTCCTGCCACCAGCACCAGCCTAACTGGGTCCCCTGCTAAGTGCGAGGAATTTACCACATTTTTCACCACCAAGGTAAAGAATATAAGAACGAATATTTCCCCTCCCACCCGTGACCTGGCTGTCTCATTGGTCTGCTCTTCAAAATTAGACAGTTTCCAACCCGTTACTCTACCCTCCCTTGTAAAACTGATCACCGCCATGAAACCTACTACCTGCCCCCTCGACACTGTCCCCTCTGCCCTCCTAAAGGACGTCATTACAACAGCTGGTCCCAGCATCCTCGCCATCTTCAACATCTCTGGCCACTGGCACTGTACCTACCTGCTTCAAGCATGCGGTGGTCCAACCACTCCTGAAAAAACCTAACCTCGACCACACCTTGCCAGGCAACTACAGACCCATTTCTAAACTGCCTTTCCTCTCAAAAGCCCTTGAAAAGGTAATTTTAAGTCAACTTATACCTTACCTTCACCAAAACACTATCTTGGAAACTTTCCAATCAGGTTTCAGGGCTCACCATAGCACAGAGTCTGCCTTGCTGAAGGTACACAATGACCTACTTCGCACCATTGACTCCGGCGACTGTGCAATCCTGCTCCTTCTTGACCTCAGTGCAGCATTTTATACTGTCGACCACACCATCCTAATTGACCGTCTCGGTATGGGGTTGGTATTGATGGCACCGCCCTGAGCTGGTTCATCTCCTACCACAAAGGTAGGAGTTTCTCGACTAACATAGGCAACTCATTCTCCTCCCCAGCTAATCTCTGCTGTGGGGTTCCACAAGATTCCATCCTTGGCCCCATTCTCTTCTCCCTGTATATGCTCCTCTTAGGCCAAGTCATTGAAAGGCACGGCATTTCCTTCCATTGCTACGCAGACGATACCCAACTCTATCTCCCCCTGAAGCCCAAAAACCAATCTAATCTGTTTAACCTTACCCACTGCCACGAGGATATAAAGTGTTGGATGGCCCAGAACTTCCTCCAACTAAATGAGAGTAAGTCTGAGGTCATCCTTCTCGGCCCCTCGGACTTAATCAAAATGATAGCAGGCAGCCTTGGAAGCCTTACCCCACTACTCAAACCTCACGTCAAAAACCTTGGCGTGATATTTGACTCCGCATTGAAATTTGACAAACAAATCAATGCCGTGGTAAAAGCCAGCTTCTTTCAGCTTCGGATGATAGCTAAAATATAACAATTCCTCCAGTTTGATGACCTGGAAAAGATCATCCACACATTCATCTCCTCCCGCCTAGATTACTGCAACTCCCTTTACACTGGCATCAGCCAATCTTCCCTGTCCCGCCTGCAACTGGTCCTAAACGCTGCAACGAGACTCCTGACGGACACCCGAAAAAGTGACCACATCACCCCGATCCTGGCCTCTCTCCACTGGCTCCCTGTGCGGTTCCGTATAAACTTCAAGATATTTCTCCATGTCTACAAAGCCCTCAATGGGCTTGCCCCCACCTACATAAAAAGTCTTCTCACCCACCACTCCACCTCCAGGCCCCTCAGATCGGCCGACTTGGGGTTGCATAAGCTCAGGGGCGACCGCGCCTTTGCGGTTGCAGCCCCTAGGCTGTGGAACAGCATCCCCTTTCCCATCAGAACTGCCCCCTCCATCGACTCTTTTAAGTCAAGACTAAAGACTTATCTATACTCCCAAGCCTTTCTTGACGTCCTCTGAGTGAGGGCTACATGTATATATGTATGTGGTCTGTTTTGTTGTGCTATTCTTATAACAAATGAAAAGCACTTTGGCCAACGAGAGTTGTTTTTTAAATGTGCTATATAAATAAATGTGACTTGAATTGACTTGACTATTGTCACAGAATACCAGTAAAGGAAGTAGTGGGTATTGAATTCAATGTCAATCAAGTGGATTGCTCTGTCACTGATACCCCTAAGGTTTGTGACTATTTGGCAGAACACTGGAGCAGTTAGTGGAGGTGCTTCTTGCAAGGCTTTGACCTGGGTTTGATCTTGTGCTTGGGTGCTGATCGAGTGGAGTTTGCACATTGTCCCTGTGACTGCATTGATTTCCTCCAAGTTTCCTCCCACATTCCAAAAACATGCAGTTTGGTAGATTACTGCAAATAGTCATATTGTGTAGGTGAGTTGTAGAATTTGGGAGTACTTGATAGTAACATGGGAAAAATAAAATGAGTTTAGTGTTCATTATCAGTACACTCAATTGTTCAAAAGCTCTGTTTCTGTGCATTATGACTTCATGACAGTCCAACCAATAATTGAAGTTGATGGAACTGTTTCAAAGGATCAACAGACGAGATATCATGACCTAACCTCCTATTCTGCTTGTATAGTATTGATATTGATGGGGAAGTCAAGTTTTGCTGCTAGTCTCTATTTTCACCAGGATATCAATTGCCCAGCTGTGCAATGGATCATTGTTTAAAATGGAAATCTTCAGCATAGTGAGGTTTATATTTTATCTTTTGGTTCCCTGCCTGCTCTCCAAAACAACTAAATAATTGATCATATAAATTACATCATGCTCCTAAAGTGTTCATACTGTGGTTATATTTTAATTCCTAACAAGACTTTACCATACAAAACTCTGAGCCTTTTCAACCAGCTTTTTGATACGTTTTGAAGGCAAAGAAGCACATCTTCTTTGAGCAGACAATCTTTCCAATGACTATCATACTCTTTTCCAAAGCAGCATTACTTGGTAATGGATTTGCTGCTTTTGGGATGAGGACCACTACAATGAAATGGGTAAATTCTATGTTGCTCATATTTCTCTTTGCAGAGCTTTATGTGTTTATGTGTTTCCACTGAAATTTGTTTCATGTTTGGCTTTGCAGGATTGTCTTATGTTGCACTCATTTAGTGCACAGTTTGCAATACTAGATAAAATCCATTGCAACGTCACCTCATAAAAAATGTGCTGATTGGTTCAGCTGTCTTGAAAGCTGTGACATTCAGAATCTATTTTCCTTTACTGGAAATCTTGGCCAGCTACTTCAAATTAACAAGATAATTAAAGAAAACAGAAGTGGAGAACCTATGGTTTAGTGATGTAGTATGCTGCAAGATTTAGTACTGCATGGTAAATAGCTCTTATCAATAATTTCCACTTTGAAACAGATTTTTACATTATAATTTAGTATTAGTAACACTTGAAGTTTGCCTTCAAAAGCAATGATCACTGGATTTGATTTAAAATTCATGATTTACTAGAAAAAATATGAAAGCAAGTTTCATATTTCCTCTCGCAGAACTCGAGGGTTTTGAACATTTTTAGTATTTTCAATGGGCATTGTCAGAGTAATATCATATATTCACCCAATTTTGGCTTTCTACATTGGGACAGCATGTGTCTGGTAGAAGACAGTGTAATATTTAAATTGGAGTTTTATCAATTCAAAACTACCTGATTCTAATTTAAATAGACACACAACAAGAATGCCTCATTTGTACTGAGTGAAATAACTCATGTTCCTTTTAAGTTTTAGTTATGTCAAGCTCACAAAAGCATTCCAATGCTTTGCCATCACCCATGCACTGGCCATTTGCCATGCATGCACTGAACCCAGCTTCTGATTATTTGCCAGTTCTGGACCAGTCAACTTTTCTGAGGCATTGGTTTTACATCGACTGATTTATGGTTGCCTAAAAATGTGTCACATGCTTCATAACAGCCCAGACCCAAAGGTAATAACAGCAAACAAATATCAGGCAAGTTCCATTTGGCAACTAAACTGTAGAGGTGGGTTACCAATTTCAATATGTCAATCAGACAATTAGAGATTTATATATGTGGGAAGATTAATTCTAGCAACAGTTATCTTAAACGTCCTCGAATTCTAATAAAGGGAATACAAATGATTAGTAGAAATGAAGAACAAAGGGTCTTGAGGCAGAGCAGAGACAGAGCATTAACTACTACTAGACTAAGTGGGACCCGTTGGGTCCCCGTCACACGGGAGGCCTGGTCCCCCATCGCAACCCGTTCCCCAATGCAATATTCCACCACTAACCCGTTCCCTCAATGCAGGCACAGCTAATTTCCCCTCGTCCCCCAGCACTCCCTCCCCCTCCTCTTCACCCTCCCTCTTCTTTCCCCTCTCCTCCTCCCCTCCCCAATCCCTCCCTCACCTCTACCTCCATCTCCTTTCCCCTACCCTCAGTCACTCCCTCCCTCCCTCCATAACCACTCTCCCCTCCCTATACCCCTCCTATCTCTCTATCCCACACTCCTCACCTCCCCCTACCCCCCCTACTCTCCCTCTATTCCCCACTCCATACCTCCCCCACTCCTCTCCCTCTATTCCCCCTCCTCCCCCACTCTCCTCACCCCCCACTTTCCCCCTCTCCCTCCCTACCCCTTCCTCTCCCTCAATGTCCCCACCCTCCCTCCTCACATCCCCAGGATCTTTCCTCTCCTCCTCCCCTTCCCCAATTCCACCCTCACCTCTCCCTCCCTCTCCTTTCCCCTACCCTCAGTCACTCCCACCCTCCATCCATAAAAAGCAGTATCTGCAGTTCCTTCCTCCACAGGTCATTCATTGTAAGCTGTGGTTTAAATCCCGTTGACTTGACGATTGGACCAATATGCATCGTGTGCGTGTGTGTGTGTGTTTTACTCAAACTCTGCGCAAACTGCTCGACCACCCTGCAACCCGACTCACCCTCCCTCTGCCTACTCCAGCTCAGCCATCACTCGGCCCGTCCCAGTCCTTTCCGACCGCTGCTACTGCTCGGCCCGTCCCTGCCCCGCTCACCAGCCTGCCTGCTCGCTGCCACCGCCGGGCCTCTGGGTGGGGGGAGGATGGAGTAGGTGTTCGTCATGGTGGGCACCACAAGTTTCGATGAGCTGGTCGAGAAGATCTCCTCTGAGAAGGCCGTGAGGGTGAGTTACCGCAATGGCGGCGGCGGAGATGGACCCAGGGGGACGGGTAGACGGGACCGCCATTGCCGCAGAGGGTGGGCGGGGAGAGGGGTGAGTGATGAGGGAGAGAGAGAGAGACGGGATCAGGGCCTCCACTGGGCCTCCACTGAACCCCCCCCCCCCGCAGCCGCCGCTGGTGGTGGGGGAGACGTTAGACAAGTGAGGAGGGGAGAGAGGAGTTTGTGAGTGAGGCGGAACAGGCCGCTGTCAGTGGGGCAGGAAGGGGCGTCGCCATTCCGTCCATGGCATTGAATGACAGAAGGGACCTATTTGTGTGGCGCTGACTGAAGGAATCTGCGCATGCGTGGTTTTTAAGATCTTTAAACCTTGATAACTTTTACAATATACCACCGATCGGAACAAAACGTTGCACTCGCAGCACAGGAGAACGGTAACCTGGCGTAAAATCGTAGCGCTATCACGTACTTTTTTTTGGCACAAATAGTAGGTATGTTGCAAAGCCTACCTGAAGCGTCGCTGAAAATCTGTCGCTGCGGGTGTGCGCGATTTTGGCGCCGTTTAGAGGGGGGCGGGTTTAAAACGCGATTTTCTCTAGGCTATTCAAATCGAAGATGTTCAGCCTAGTTAATTATTAACGAAAATTCGCTGGAAGACCCCGTCGCAAAAGCTATTATTAGTTTTAAAGGCCTCGTATAATAGTTATAGTAGTTTAAAAATCAATCTTTAAACCCGCGACCACCGGCAGCTGTCAGGGTCTCATAGAGCAAATAATTGAAGGTATGCTGCTTATTTTTACATTAAAAAGGGCTTCTTAAGATCCCTTTATACAAAGTTTAATATTGCGAGTAGCTCATTTTGGGCCCATTATATCCCGCAGTATTTTTCTGGGCATTTGAGGGCACAAATCTAGCGCAATGTGAACGTTCCAAACCAGCGCGTTCACAGGATCCCACTAGAAAGCTGATTTTAAATGGACTTTAATTTACAGCAAGTGAACACTAAATTCCTTCCATTTGGCCTATAAATTAATGAAAATGAGATTTAAAAATTGTTTTATTGTGAATTATTTATGAATATTATTTGGACACTTAGGCTATTTAAAAATGTTAATCATTTATTAAGAAATGGATAGATGTTTAGATCTAGTAATTGAAGTTTGAAATTAGCTACACTTGGGTAACTAACTAATTATATGCTTTAATTTCAGGTCATCCAAGTAAGATTATTTTATATTTGTTTCAGAATGGTTCAATCTACGATAACTGAAAATTTCATTCAGTTCTCTTAATTTTTAAGAAGGTTATGGGCTTTTGACTGCACACGATCACAGCTTTTTTGTTATGTCCATAGAAAATCAATAGGGAACAAGATGCTAATTTCCGAGTATGAAAATGGCCATAACTTTTTAAATACTTGAGATATGAAAGTGAATTAGGTGTCAAATTAAACTTCTTTTTATGCTTTATCTGATGGGATAAATTACAGACTTGATTTTTTAAATCTCAAAATTTTGTAACATTGCTACAAATAGAAAAACCCCGCAAACCGGAAGAGCACAAGATCAGAGTTTTAGATAGATGATTGCCAAAGCACAGTGTTGCGGGCAGCCTTGCATGTTACATCAGGTGATGGGAGGCATTTGCAGCCTTCGGAAGAAAGACCTGATCCCATGTAGGCCTGGTTTATGACTCTTGTTGTTTTTAAAGTTTACCACCAGCTTATATTTTTTGTCCCTGGGTTGTGTTGAAGGCACTCTCATGAGCTCGCGGTCAGTGGGATATAAATGTAAAACAGGTAACTTATTGGTTCTCTGCTAGTGATAGTAAATATGTACATTTGTCTCATTTGATGGTAATCAGAATGAAATAGTGCTTCATTTGCTATTCAAGTTCAAGTTCAAGTTCAAATTCAAGTGAGTTGGTTTCTCACAGGTACTTAATTTGGCAGGGGACATATGGCAATTAATGCAACAGAATCACCAATAAGCTACAGGGGTTTCCACTCCATCAGTGTACAGTTTTAGACTTTAGACTTTGGAGATGCAGCATGGAAACAGACCCTTCGGCCCAGCGAGTCTGTGCCGACCAATGATCACCCCATACACTAGCACTATCCTACACACTAGGGACAATTTACAATTTTACCAAAGCCAATTAACCTACAAACCTATAGGTCTTTCGCATGTAGGAGGAAACCGGAACACCCGGAGAAAACCCATGTAGTCACAGGGAGAACATACAAATCCTGTTCAGACCGCACCCATAGAAGGCAGCAACTCTACCACTACATGGTAGTAGTCCCATTTCCATTTTGTTTCTCTTTGAAACTGTTAGCGAGATGTACTATCCCTATGCAATTGGAAAAATACTGTTCTTCTAGAAGCAACGTCTCATTTAGTGAAACCTATCATCGGGATTAACAATTGGAAGTTCGACAAGATGCCAGCGATGCCAGCAAGTTACGGATGGGAGATAATTGTGTCTCTTAACAGAGAAAAGCCAAATGGCAAATGTTGTTATTCATATAATAGTGGTGTTATCTAGGATTACGATTCAAGTGGAATAGGTGACTCTGCTGCCAAAGGCCATGTTAACAATGCCCCAAAGGTTATCATCCACATTCCAGGAAAAGGATGGGAATCAATTTAACCACATTGTCATGAATGCTAGATTGTATTCAGGAACATTGCTCACCAATGCAATCAGGACTTTAATCTATCCAATGGACTCTAATGCTTGTAATTTGCCAATTGATGGTGATTTATTGGCTTTTGAAATTAATAATTGGTGCACTGATCTCCTTTATAAACACATTGTCTGTGCCCTTGTTACTGTTTAATTACAACATTGCTGCATAATACTTTTATAATTCCTGCTCTTTACTTTAAGTAACTTTATCCATTAAAATGTTATTCAAACTACTGGATTGTTCTGATTGCATTTATTTATGTTGATTTATTACTCACCTACTCAATATATTTAAACATAAATTGTGATCTTGCTATTGTTTTTGGATTGCTTCTTTGGTGATTCAGAAAGTGTTAATCCATTTATACTATAATCTGTCAGAGTCCTTGTAAAGAATTTAACTACATTCCATCCTGACTGGTAAGAGATGTATCCACAAGTCAAATCATGGTTTCTTCCCCATTTCTTTCAGAACTCCAGATACATGCAGGTTTGCAGGTTAATTGGTTTCTGCAAATTGTCCCTAGCATATAACATGCGAAAATGGGATAGCATAGAACTAGGGGTGAACCCCCGAAAAGGGGTGTCGTCAGCGAACTTGTCAGCTGAGGCCTAATGGCGGAGCTGGCGACCTCGGGACTCCGGAGGCAGCCTGTCAGGACTCGCCCTGGGTTTGCTCCCGTGAGGGCGGCCCAGCTCGGGGCTGGAACTGCGCTCCCGTGAGGACGGCCTGGCGAGGGGCCGAGACTCTCCCGTGAGGGGCTGTGGCACTCCCGTCGGAGTGGCCCAGCCCGTGGGAGGAACGGCACTCCCGTCGGAGTGGCCCAGCCCGAGGGTGGAATGGCACTCCCGTCGGAGTGGCCCGGCCCGAGGGAGGAACGGCACTCCCGTCGGAGTGGCCCAGCCCGAGGGTGGAGCGGCACTCCCGTTGGAGTGGCCCAGCCCGTGGGAGGAACAGCACTCCCGTCGGAGCATCCCAGCTCGAGGGAGGAACGGCACTCACGTGAGGGCGATCCGGCTCGGCACTGGAACGGTGCTCCGGTGGCTGGGACGGCGTTCTGGCGGCGGTGACCTGAGTCCTGGGTTCAGCTGCGGGCCAGTGGCTGCGTCCGCTGGACTGGAGGGTGGCAGCTTCGACCACCCCGGGCCGCGGTGTTTGAGCCGGCCCGTTGCGGGGTTCGGTGAGCCGCGGGACTGATTTACCATCGCCCGGTGGGGTATCGCCTCAGTGCAGAGGGAGAAGAGGAGGGAAGAGACTGCAGCCCTAAGATTTTTGCCTCCACCACAGTGAGGTGCTTGGAGGACTCACTGTGGTGGTGTTAATTTGTGTTTATTGTTGTTATTATTGTATGATTGTATGTATGACTGCAGGCACGAAATTTCGTTCAGACCGTAAGGTCTGAATGACAATAAAGGCATTCAATTCAATTCAATTCAATTCAAAAACCTGGACCCACTGCAGTTTGCTTACCGCCACAACAGGTCAACGGTGGATGCGATCTCGCTGGCCCTCCACTCCACTCTGGACCACTTGGACAACAAAAACCCATATGTCAGGCTGTTATTCATCGATTACAGCTCGGCATTTAATACCATCATCCCCTCCAAGCTGGTTACCAAACTCGCAGAACTGGGTTTCTGCGCATCCCTCTGCAATTGGATCCTCGACTTCCTCATCCACAGACCACAGTCTGTTCGTATTGGTGAAAATGTGTCAGACTCGATAACAATCAGCACGGGAGCACCTCAAGGCTGCGTGCTCAGCCCCCTGCTGTACTCACTCTATACTCATGACTGCGTAGCCGGTCATAGTGCGAACTCCATCATCAAGTTCGCTGACGACACCACTGTTGTGGGACGTATCACTGATGGGGATGAGTCCGAGTATAGAAGAGAGATTGAGCAACTGTCCATATGGTGCCAGCACAATAACCTGGCCCTCAACACCAGCAAAACCAAGGAACTGATTGTGGACTTTGGAAGGAGTAGGGTGGGGACCCACAGTCCCGTTTATATCAACGGGTCAATGGTTGAAAGGGTCAAGAGCTTCAAATTCCTGGGCGTGCACATCTCTGAAGATCTTTCTTGGTCCGAGAACACTGATGCAATTATCAAGAAAGCACATCAGCGCCTCTACTTCCTGAGAAGATTACAGAGAGTCGGTTTGTCAAGGAGGACTCTCTCTAACTTCTACAGATGCACAGTAGAGAGCATGCTGACCGGTTGCATCGTGGCTTGGTTCGGCAACTTGAGCGCCCTGGAGAGGAAGAGACTACAAAAAGTAGTAAACACTGCCCAGTCCATCATCGGCTCTGACCTTCCTTCCATCGAGGGGATTTATCGAAGCCGCTGCCTCAAAAAGGCTGGCAGTATCATCAAAGACCCACACCATCCTGGCCACACACTCATCTCCCTGCTACCTTCAGGCAGAAGGTACAGGAGCCTGAAGACTGCAACAACCAGGTTCAGGAACAGCTACTTCCCCACAGCCATCAGGCTATTAAACCTGGCTCGTCCAAAACTCTGAACATTAATAACCCATTATTTGTTATTTGCACTTTATCAGTTTATTTATTTATTTATTCATGTGTTTTGTAGTAAATGCCTATTATGTTCTGTGTGCTGAAGCAAAGCAAGAATTTCATTGTCCTATAAACTTGAACTTGAACTAGTGTAGCGATGGTTAGCATAAACTCGGTAGGCCAAAGGGCCTGTTTCACGCCATATCTCTAAAACTAAAACACTATGAAAACACTGATTGCTTTCAATGTGAAAAGTTAAGTGAATATGTTAAGATTTTATCCAACTCATCTTACATTTGTCCATGTACAGGCCTTTTCACATCTTACAAAAGTCTGGCATATACAACCCATACAAACAGCTTAGTCTTGGCAGCTAATTCCAGATATGGACTAACCTCTGAGAGAAAAAGTTGCCCCTGAGGTTGCTCTTAAATCCCTCCCCTCTCACTTGAAGCCTATGCCCCCTAGTCTTTGAATCCTCTACCTTGTGAGCTTTAACCTTATCCATGCCCATTGTGATCTTGAGCACTTTAATAAGGTAATCTCTCAGCCTCTTGTGCTCCAAAACAAAAGTCCCAGCCTATCCATCCTCTCCCCATAATTCAAGTCTGTAAGCACAGGTAACAACCTGATGAATCTCTTTTGCACTTTTTACAGCTTAATATATCCTTCCAATATCTGGGTCACCAGGGCTGAACACAGTACTCCAAGTGTGGGGTCACCAATGACATGTACAACTGCATCATGATGCACCTTTGTGATCCATATCCTTTCCAATGAAGACAAACATGCAAAGTGCATTCTTCATCACACTGCCTTCCAGCTTTTAGGGAACCATGTACATGTCTCTGCTCTGCAACACTCTCCAGGGCTCTACAATTTACTGTGTAACTCCTGTTCTGGTTTGATATACAGGTACCAGAAATTTCACTGTGGTATCTTCTGCCATGTTCACAGCCACATTCCTGACATGAACTGTTTGGGAGATCACTTGTTTTCAGTAGAGGTGAACTTGGAGTGGACCTATACTGAAAAAAGTGTTATTTTATTGTGAGCTCATTCAATAGTAGACTCATTCATGATTTGTTTTGAATAATATTAGATTAGGATTAATTTGATGCTTTTGAGATACACATATTTATTGCTGCAAAATTGCATAATGTATATGATTGTAAAATCAAAAGCCATTCAAGATTAATACAGGCAGGAGTTTGCAAGCTGTTCATGATGGGCAGAGCTGTGTATAACAGAAACAACTAAATATATCACTGCCATTTATGACTAAGATTAAAACGACAGTCAATGAAATAATAATTGCAGTGGTACAAAAAACAAATGTAAATTTCAATGCTGAATTAGCATTAATCAGACATAATCATGCATCTGAGGAATTAATACAAATTATAAGTTTAAACCAATGGAGGTGAAATTTAAATATCAGGCAGTTTAGGAACATCCGATTCAAAAGATGTTTCATTGTTAGGAATCGAAAGGCATACATATCAGGAAACTATCTTTGATTTTATTTATAAAACAGGACTAAGTAGCAGCTCACAAAGAATAAGCCAGAGCAGAGCCAGATCGAAGTTCAGTTTAAACAACATTAACATTGGAAGTTTTATTTTTGGAAACTTTCTTACTGAAGTGAACATAATTTTCAAGTTCTAAGAGAGTGTGACAGGACACATTTGATTTCAGTGATACATTGTGACATATTTTTCTGATCAGGAAGAGAGGTGGTCAGCAATAACGTAGACATTGACTGAGTATTTAATTATAACCAACTGAATGACTTGAATAACTTCCCGAACACAGTAGGGGCTTTTCCTCATGTAATTACGAAAAGGAATGAAACTCTTGGATAATCATCTCTGAAAAGCACCATTACCTTGTGAGGATGTCCCACATCAAGGGTCACTTTCTGATTCTAGGCTACTGATGAGTGGTGATCATGCTCATCACTTCTTGTGGCAATGTAAGAGTTGTCAGAGGAGTAAACCTGAGCCACTGAAGAATATGGTGCTCAAATTCATTCAAACAAAAGGCATCATTTGGCACTAATTTTGAAAGTTACTGAAAATGTTTTCATCACGTAAGGGTGGCACAGTGGCGCAACCCTGGTAGAGCTGCTGGCTCACAGCGCCAGAGACCTGGGTATGATCCTGACCACGCTTGCTGTCTGTGTGGAGTTTGCATGTTCTTCCTGTGACTGCTTCCATGCTGTACGTTTAAACTATAACTAAAATACCTAAATCTGGAATGGAATAGATTGGAAAATCTGCCCACTAATATTTTTTTGTAGTGTGCAGTTGTGTCAGTGTACCATCAACAGCAAATGCAACTGTATATTTCCTGATGTCTTCACTTTCCATTGGGGATTACACAAAAAAGAACAATAGGTAGCACCTAACTTCATCAGACATAAACCTGTAAACTGGAGTTTTGCTTTGACATTCATATGGGATTGAATTATGAAATACATTTCCTCAGGTAAAAGTGGAAAAATCCTATCAGGACTCTGCAGTGAAACATGGCTGATGGACTTTACAATCCTTGGGAAACATAGAAACTTGGTGCAGGAGTAGGTCATTCGGCCCTTCGAGCCATCTCCCCCCCCCCCCCCCCTCCCTTCCCCCTATCCCTCTCCCCCCCTCTCTCCACCCCTCCCCCACCAATCAAATCCCCTCCCCCACCTCTCTCTCCCCTTCCCCCCTCTCCCCGCTCTCTCCCTTCCCCCCTCCCTAATCTTTCCCCTATCTCCACCCTTCCTCCTCCCCCTCCCTCCATCTCCCCCTCTCCTCTCCCCATCTCCTCCTCCTTCCTCGCTCCCTCCTCCTCCTTCCTCCCTCTCCGCTCCTCCCCCTCCCCGCTCTCCATCTCCCCTCTCTCCGCCCCACCCATCTCCCCTCCTCCAGCCCCCCTCTACCCTCCTCCAACCCCTATCCCCCCACTCCCCCTCCTCCAACTCCTATCCCTTTCCCCCCACTCCCCCTCCTCTCTCCCCTCATCTCTCTCCCCCTCCTCCTCTCTCTACTCTCTTGCCCCCACCTCCCCTCCCCCCTCTCTCTCTCCTCCTCCTATCTCCCCTTTCCCCCTCCTCTCCCTCTCTCCCCTCCCGTCTCCCCCTACCCCCATGTGTGTTAGGCAGGCGGTTAGTGTGCGTGTGAAGCCGTGAAGAAGGGGTTCGACCCGAAACGTTGCCTATTTCCTTCGCTCCATAGATGCTGCCTCACCCGCTGAGTTTCTCTGGCATTTTTGTCTACCTTCGCACGTTATATTGCAAGTTGTGGCGGTTGTTAAATTGGGCAGAGCATTATTATCTGTGGCATCACCATTAGAAATATGCAGAGCAGATCATAATGTACATTGTTTTAATGTTTAAATCATGTTACATTGATTTAACACCACTGCATATAACTTCGATGTAGACCTGAATAAGGGTTTCGACCCGAAACGTTGCCTATTTCCTTCGCTCCATAGATGCTGCCTCGCCCGCTGAGTTTCTCCAGCATTTTTGTCTACCTTCGATTTTCCAGCATCTACAGTTCCTTCTTGAACAATATAACGTGCGAATCTTGTATTTCACGTTGTTAGTAGTGAGTACGTTGCATAAGTGCTATCCGAAAGATTCAAACGTTGTTCATTAATCATCAATCGCATCAGAAGTGAATATAGTGGATTAAACTATCCCAATCATGTGGATGCAGAACTCCCAATCAGATTCTGGTATATATATTAATGAACACTGCCCCCAGAGGAAGTCTGCAAGCAGCATACAGGTGTCAACCCGGCAATACCGAGTTGCACACCAGATTTGATTTGTTTTGCTACAACCAAAAGGAAGTAAGGAAAAGCTGTCCCTGACAATGAAGTTGAAACTTGCTGAGACTCTACACTGCAAAGTCTGAAACAGAAGCAGCGTTACGAATTACATTTAGCAATGTCGAACCTTCGATTGTGACAATGAAAAATCGGATATTTTCTTCTTGCGTTTCAGGAATCAACCGACAGGATATTAGCCACAACGAAGGACATTATTTTTTATAATGAGGGTGTTATCATTGCCCAACAATTGTGATTAAATCAATGTATTTTTTGGAGAAATCTTAGATCGCGGGTATACTCCCATTCCTCGCTCCATGTGATACACCCACGGCTTCAGGGAGCTGCAGCCCACGTGATGCAGTGGAGTTTCATTCAGTTGGATCTGCAAGCGGCTGCTGCCGAGTTGTAATAGCGGGACATGTATCGGAGTGAAGTTCGAACGAGTCGGAGGCGCTGTTTTAACATGGAACTCTATGCACAGGCACAGTTACACCGGCTGCGGTGGAATCCCGGCACTGCCTCTTGCTGCTAAGCACCAGGAGATCGGAGACGGCTGCAGCAACTCGGGGGAAGGGGTTTCGGGTGGGCGACCTCTTGTCCCCATCACGAAGATCAGACACAAAAAAAGCTGGGGTAACTCAGCGGGTCAGGTAGCATCTCTGGAGACAAGGAATAGGTGACGTCTCGGGTCGAGAACCTTCTTCAGACCGTTGATCGTGACTGAGAAACTCAGCAGCTTCCCATTTTGGAAAGAAAACTTCCGCGGGTCTCCTGCGCCCTTCCGAGCCGCTGGGACTGCGGGCAAGCTCTCGGTGTGTGGACTTGAGAGGAGGGTTTTGGGGGGGGGTCGTATCGCTGCCGCCGCGCGGCGGCAGTTTTGGTCAGAGGTCCCGTGGAACTTGCCTCGTTTGCCGCTGCTGGTGTTGAACCCGGACGACGCGCGGCCGTTGCTGTGGTTTCCCCCCTCTACAACGAAGAAACGCGGGGAGGGGGGGCGACGCGAGTCCGGCTGCCGTCGAGTCCGGCAGCCGCTGTGGAATCTGCCTGCGGGGGTTGCTCGCGCCGCTGCTGTGGGACCTCTGTGGGAATCTCGCGCTGGTCGAGGAGCCGTTGGGCGCGAGGCGGCCGCGGGAGTATCGAGCCCAGTTCACGCGCTGCAAACCCCCCCCCCCCCCCCGCCCCCCCGAGGGCCTGGGATCCTTGCGCTTGAAAAGCGCTCGCGCCCGCAACGGACACTTCGCCCCCTCTGCAAGAAAAAAAAAATCCGGATTAGGAATTAACAAAACATTCGCCACCATCTAAACGGTGGTTTAAAGGTGAAGAAATGACAGCGGTGAAATAAAACTTCCAACACGTGTGCCTTTGCAAAGAAGAAAGGCGGACGTAATTGTTGTGCATGGTAGCCGGTTACCAGAGAAGAGGTGGTTTAAAATAAAGTCAACATGTGCATTACAGTTTTCAGTGGGACCGTGGCTTTCGTCCTCCTCGCGGTCGCAAACGGTGAGTGAAAAGAGTAAATATCAGTACTGCACTTGTTTTTGTCGGACAAACGGTTGCGTTTAAAAAAAAATCAATTTGATATAAAAGACGCTTCTTTCACTGTTGGCGTGTGTCATCATGTCGATGGCAGGTGGCTGCGCTCTCCCCGGGCGGCACTGCGCTCCGCTCTCACCCTGGCCCCGAACTCGGCTGCTTGTTGGATGTGCAGCCCCGCGATCAGGGCAGAGCTTTTTTAGTTTATTATTTCTCTTTGGCGTTCCACGCGAACACGGGTTCTCGGTTTGTGCAGTGATGTTTTCCCCCCTGGGCCTCTGAGGGTCTGTCCATCATGTTAGAATAATGCAGAATTTATTAGTGTTTGGACTACGATGTTTATTATCGTAAAGGCTCATTAAATAATGCCTATTCACTGGCTCCTATTTGCTTGCGTAGTTTTATTTTTGTTTTCCCAATTTTTCCTTTGCTTGAATTCATCCCCGTTTTTCAGTCTTTTTCGCGTTTCGCGCAGTTTTAATAACAATTTAAATGCTCCCAATCATAATTTTAATAATTTCACTTTTTTCAAAAATTGATTTGTCTTGACCAGCCGTTCCTTTTTTAATCAAAATGCAGTGGATTTTTTTTTCTCTGCTGCTGATTGTAGAATGATTAATGACAATATTTTTGTTGAATGGCAGAAATTCCTCGGCTTTGGCTGATTAGATTTTCGTTTGTTTTGTTTTAACTCTATCTGACATATCCGGGCTCACATTCATATGGATAGCACATCCTCGCTGTTCTGACGGCAACATTTTTCATTTTCCCTAATGTGTCTATCCCCTGTCTCTCCTAGATCCTTCTTTTCCCATTTTCTCGTCCAAGAATGGGTCTATATCTTTTCCTGTTACAACACATCAAACACATTTCCATCTGATGTTCTGTTTTTTTGTTCTGTTTCATCTGGATGGATGTTTTTGACTGAATTAAAAATAGGATACTTGGGTTGTTTTATTGTGTGGCTTCTGCGTTTGACGGCTTTAAAAGTTTTTCGTTTTTTCAATATTTCCAATCAATAAGCCATCATTCATCTGTTGCAAAAGTGTCGGTAAAATCTGTGTGCTCTTGGACATCCGACCTGGTTTCTTGTTTATGCTGTTCCCCAGAGTGTATCAAATGTTGGGTTTTGTTTTTGAGGCTTGGGCAATCTTGTGGGCATTAGGTCGCTCCAAAATGAGAAATATCTCTAGATTATTTCATTTAAAGTTGACCAGATACCACACAAGTTGGGTTTCACTGTCAGGCAGCTGGTGGTAGAAGTGTTGAAGATCGATGTTTAAGGATTATGTAAATTATACATCGAGACATAAAGACAGTTCATTCCGTACCCAGGCGGGGCGTTGCATCCAATCTCATATAAACTGCGCCACATAGCAAGTACAAGAAGTAAGCACGTGTGCATTCTGGGCAGACTGGGATATGTTACCTTAGCGCAAGGGTATACAATTATTAATTAGCAGGTTTGTTTGATTGCGATATTATTCATAAATGGCATTTTTTTCAAAGCAAGTATAATTTTTTGTATGTTTAGAATCACTTTAAACCATTCTGTAAGATGTAAATGCAATGGACACTAACTGATTAGTTTGTAAGATGTTTTATGTCTCTTTAAAAATGGAGACTGGAGCCTGCTGCCTCTGGAACTTTCTCTCTCCAACCCCACTATTTCAAATTTCCAGAGTGACTACCTCCAACCCAGTCCTGGTGCCAGACTCGAATCTCTCACTAGTTCTTGTCCTACTTTCCCCATTGGAAACTAATTTTGTCATTGAGACCCACTACTGATTCATCAAATCTTTTGCTGCAAGCACCTTTTGCAGCTGTATATTTATTGATATGATTAACAGTTGTCCTCCGATTATCATGTCCACTTTTTTGTGAAATTGCCTAACTCCAGTCTTGTCTCAGTTTATCTGCTACTGAAACCATAATCTAAGTCGGTGATACCAGTAAACCTAGATATTGGAGTGCATTGATGCTTAGCCTTCACTCAACAGATGTTATCTAAACCTATGGTAGATAAAAATGCTGCAGAAACTCAACGGATGAGGCAGCATCTATGGAGCGAAGGAATAGGTGACGTTTCGGGTCGAGACCCTTCTTCAGACTGATGTGAGGGTGGGGGGGGGGGGGGGGAAGAAGAAAGGAAGAGGCGGAGGCAGTGGGCTGTGGGAGAGCTGGGAAGGAGAGGGGAAAGATGGAGAAAGCAAGGACGACCTGAAATTGGAGAAGTCAATGTTCATACTGCTGGGGTGTAGACTACCCAAGCAAAATACGAGGTGCTGCTCTTCCAATTTACGGTGGGACTCACTCTGGTCATGGAGGAGGCCCAGGACAGAAAGGTCAGATTCGGAATGGGAGGGGGAGTTGAAGTGCTGAGTCACTGGGAGATCAGGTTGGTTATTGCGAACTGAGCGGAGATGTTGGGCGAAGCGATCACCAAGCCTACGCTTGGTCTCACCGATGTAGAGCAGCTGACAGCTAGAGCAGCAGATGCAATAGATGAGGTTGGAGGAGATACAGGTGAACCTCTGATCCACCTGGAAAGACTGTTTAGGTCCTTGGATGGAGTCACGGGGGGAAGTAAAGCTACAAGTGTAGTATTTCTTGCGGTTACAAGGGAAAGTACCAGGGGAGGGGGTGATTTGGGTGGGAAGGGACGAATTGACCAGGGAGTTATCTAAACCTATGGTGCCCATGTCCTAACTAGCATCATATTCTGGTCAGTAGTCTATCTTGGGCTTGCTGAATTAGTTTAGTTTATTGTCCCGTGTACCGAGGTCCAGTGAAAAACTTTTGTTGCAAGCTAACCAGTCAGCGGAAAAAAAAACATGATTCCAATTGAGTAATTAACAGTGTACAGATGTATGATAAAGGGAATAACGTTTAGTGCAAGATAAAGCCAGTAAAGTCTGGTCAAAGATAGTCTGAGGGTCTCCAATAAGGTAGATAGTAGTTCAGGACTGCTGTCCAGTTGTGGTAGGATAGTTCATTTGGTTGATAACTGCTGGGAGAAAACAGTCCCTGAATCTGGAGGTGTGCATTTTCACATTTCTTTACCTTTTGTGTGATGGGAGAGGGAAGAAGAGGGAGTGGCCAGGCTGCAACTTGTCCTTGATTATGCTGGTGGCCTTGCCTAGACAGCACGAGGTATAACTGAAGTCAATGGAAGGGAGGTAAGATAGTCTGGGCTGTGTTCACAATTCTCTGCAATTTTTTCCGATCCTGCATGGAGCTGTTCTCAAACCATGCTGTGATGGATCCCGATAAAGTGCTTTCTATGGTGCATCTGTAGAAGTTGGTGAGAGTTGTTGGAGATATGCCAAACTTCCTAAGCCTTCTAAGGAAGTAGAGCCATTGGTGTGCTTACTTGGCTATTGCTTCAGTATGGGTGGTCCAGGAGACGGTGGTGATATTTACTCCTCGGAATTTTAAACTAGAATTACTTGCAGTTGAAACACCCAATTGTTTAATTCTTATACTTTTTTTGCATGGTTTTACTCCTCCCATGTTATCTGCTTCAACACTCGACCCCTCTGTTTGCCATTTTTTTAATGTTGTCCTACTGATTGGCAAATTCAATCACTTCACCACTGATAGTCATGTGCCTCCAATTAACAAGGCCATATGCATTTGAAATTTCACCTCCATTATCACTTGCTTCATTTCTAATATGCTCTTATAAAACCTACCCCTTTGACCACAACGGTCTCATGTGGTCCACCACTAATATATTTGTTTGATGCTGTAGCTTTAAAGGACTTTTGAATGTTTCACTTCTTTAAACGTGGCATGTCAATGGAAGTTGCTATTATTGTTGTACAGGTAAAGAAGACTCTTTTCTTTTTAATGTTGTAATCTTTTTTAATTCTACTATTTGAAATCCGTGTTTAATACTGAACGATTTGGTATGAAATAAATCAACTCCGAGTAATGTTCATAACAAAAATAGTTTTGAAGTCTGAGCAAAGCTTGTGGGATAGTTGCTGCTTTGGCCATTTTTTTAAATGGAAAGTACATTGAGCAAATTGTATTGTTGGGAAAGTGAGCCGCAGGCTTTGTAAATTCAGTGTTCTTGTTCTTTTTGAAGGCAGCCTGTTTAAAAACTCTGGTAATTGGAAGGATATTAACACACCTTCATTATAAGGTGGCTTTTGCAAAGTTACTAATTATTGATCTATTAGAAATCTGTTTCCGGGCCAGAGTTTGATGCAAAATAAATGAATGTAAAGGTACACATGCATTAGTGTGTGGATTGTATGCAACAGCAGATTTGCAAAAGATGAGTATTTAAAGGTGAATTTATAAATGTTGCTATCACATGTACACTACCTGTATTCTGCCATCTTGCAATCTTTCTTACCAGTGAAAGGCATTGAATGATGTGATCATACTTATAATGCTAGATACAAAATATGTGTTGCAGAAAGTCTTGTCTGAGTATCATTTTAATCATGCAGCTAATGTGAAGTATTGTCAGGCAACCTTTCTGATATTTAAAAAAAACAGCAGTGCAATATCAGATTGTATTGTTGGAGATTTAAAAGTTACATATCGCAATACAATCTCTTCTCCCCTCTGTACTTGATTTGCTTTGACTTCAACTTCTAATTACTAATTGTTTCTTCAGTCCTCTAATCTTGATTTACTGAAGATTATTATATACAGTTGTTTACCCTTGTTACTGGGGTTGCAGAAGGTGTTCATCTTACTATGATAATATAGTGATCAGATAACTGCAGTGTTAAAAAAATTTAGATGTACTTGTGAATTTAATGTAGGTATGTTGCAAAACTTACCTTCAGCGGCGCTGCAGTTCTGCCGCTGCCCGTGTGCGCGACTTTGGCGCCTTTGAGAGGGGGGCGGGTTTAAAACGCGATTTCCTCTAGGCTGTTGAAATCGATGTTGTTCAGCCTACTTAGTTGCTGATGAAAAATCGCTGCAAAATTCGTTCGCTGCAGGTATTTTTAAACTAAATTGGGTTATTTAATTGTTATAGTACATTAAAAATCATCTAAAGCCGCGAACCCCGACAACGGGACGGATCTCATGTAGGGGACAAGGCAAGGTATGTTGTTTATTTTTACATTAAAAAGGGCTTCTTAAGATCCCTTTATACAAAATTTTATGTTGCGAGTAGCTGACTTGGGAGCCCATTTAACCCCGCAGTATCTTTCATGCCATATGGGCTTCAAATTCACCGCAATGGCAGCGTTCCAAACCAGCGCGTTCCACAGAATCCACTTGGCAAGCTGATTTAAATGGCCATTAATTTACAGCAATTGAACACTAAATCCCTTCCATTTGGCCTATAAATTAATGTCAATGACATTTAAAAATCATGTTTTATTGTGAATTCTTGTGTGAATGTTCTTTGGACACTTAGGCTATTTAAAAATGTTAATCTTTCCTTAAGAAATGGATAGATGTTTAGATCTAGTAATTGAATTTTGTAATTAGCTACAATTGGGTAACTAACTAATTATATGCTTTAATTTCAGGTCATCCAAGTAAGATTGTTTAATATTTATTTCAGAATGCTTCAATCTATAATAACTGAAAATTTCTTTCAGTTCTCTTAATTTTTAATAAAGTTATGGGCTTTTGACTGTCCTCGATCACTGCTTTTGTGTTAAGTCAATGGAAAATCAATAGAGAACAAGATGCTAATTTCTGAGTATGAAAATGGCCATAACTTTTTTAATACTGAAGATATGAAAGTGAATTAGATGTCAAATTAAACTTATTTTTATGCTTTATCTGATGGGATAAATTGCAGACTTGATTTTTAAAATCTCAAAAATTTGAAACATTGCTACTCAATGTCAGTTAATCTGACCAGTGGATGGTGAGATTTTAGAGTCCATTATAAAGAATAAGGTTACAGAGTTATCAGAAGTTCATGATGAAATAGGCCGAAGTCAGCATGGTTTTGTGATGGGGAGATCTTGCCTGACGAATCTGCTGGAATTCTTTGAAGAAGTAAATACCAGGACAGACAAAGGAGGGTAAGTGCATGCTGTTTACCTAGATTTTCAAAAAGCCTTTGATACCGTGTAGAAAAGTGTGGAGTCAGGCAGCAGGAATAAAGGCGCAGACTATTTTCTAAATGGGGGGTGAATTCGGAAATCGGAGGTGCAAAGGGCCTTGGGAGTGCAGGATTCCCAAAAAGTTAATTTGTAAGTTAAATCAGTAGTAAGGTAGGCTAACGCAATGCTAGTATTTATTTCAAGCGGACTAGAACACAAAAACAGGGATGTAATGCTGAGGCTCTATAAGGCGCTGGTCAGGCCGCATTTGGAATATAGTGAGCAATTTTGGGCCCCATATCTGAGGAAGGAAGTGCCTGCCATGGAGGGGGTCCAGAGCAGGTTTACAAGAATGATCCCCGGAATGAGTGGGTTAACAAATGATGAGCATTTGTTGGCACTGAGCCTGTACTCACTAGAGCAGGGGTCGGCAACCTACGGCCCACGGTCCGGATCTGGCCCGTAATCCAAAATCACCTGTTACGCAGGCGTGTTTGTTTTCTGAGGACTTCTGTCATCTCCGGTTCCTGGAAGGCGATTTTCGGACCGAGGGTCAGGTGAAACTCGCTGCAAAAGACACATTCAATCCTGCTGCCCATCGCCCTGTGTGAGGCTGGGCTCCTCCTCCCGGGCCAGAAAGAGAAACTAGAATATGAGAGTAGGTCAATGCGAAACTTAAAAACCGAGTTCAAAACCTTCAACAGATACGGAAAATTATATGATATGAAAATATATGATTATATATGTGGCTCCCATTCAGGTTGAGATTTGGGGGGGGGGGGGGAATAGCACAATAGAAAAAAAATGACACTCATCGGTAGAGCATTTGGAAAAAAATAAGTTCAAAGAAATTAACATGGAAGCAGAAACTTTAAATATATTTAAGACTAAAATAGATGGTTTTTTAGCTGCCAAGGGGATAAGGGGCTACGGGGAGAGGGCAGGGATATGGACCTAGGTATGGTTAGTATAGTAAGACCTGAGTGATCTCCTGGACAAGTGTCGATCGCCTAGATTGGGGTCGGAGAGGAATTTCCCGGATTTTTTTCCCGAATTGGACCTGGGTTTTTATCCGGTTTTTTGCCTCCCCCAGGAGATCACGAGGTTTTTGGGGTGGAGAGGGGTGATAGCGGTATAAAGGGGAGGGTAGTGTCTTGTGTTCTGTGTCTTGTGTCTACTGTTTGTGGGTAAGTGTGTCTGTTTAGTGTTCAGCCATGAGCGAATGGCGGTGCGGGCTCGACGGACCTGGTGGTCTACTCTCGCACCTACTTTCTATGTTTCTATGTTTTAACATTGGTAAAACAATATTATTGGTGAAATTAATGGGACAAAGATAAATCCTCAGAACCTGTTGACTTCCATCCTAGAGTGCAATTGAGATTGATGCATCTCTTATCTCTATATAACCAAGTCATCATCTTGTTTGTGCCCACGATGTGTCTCTGTCTGTGTCAATCTGCTTAATTCCTATCTTCTTCCAAAAGCAAAGCCACAGTCTTCCCATTTTCACACATCCTACTCGCATTTTTCCCGGGGTGGCGATAAACATCTTCCCGTAGCATTTCTACCTATATTTCCGGTTATCAACAATTCAAGTTTAAAAGAAAAAGGGAAAAAAACGGTTCTCACACAGCCACAGTGCCACAATGACATCACAATGGGGTACAGGTGCACAACCTTTTATCCGAAAGCCTTGGGACCAGACATTTTTCGTAATTCGGAATTTGTCGGCCTTCGGAATGGAAAATTTATAGCGTAGATTTTAATGGCTGGCTCAGTGGTAGAGTGCTCGGCTCATATCCGCAAGGTCGCGAGTTTGCGCCTTGATCCCGGCAGTTCCTCGGTTGTGAGTTTGAGTCTTCAATGTAGTTTTTTCTTGCAGAATAAATGTCTGTATGAAATGCAGTGTGTTGAATGAATTCCTGAATTTGTAAATGTGACCGCAGCATTGAATCACCTCTCGCACTCATGTCACCCTAGCGGGGCTACATGCCCTTAGGCGGCCTAAGGCGACATTTTCACACTCTTATATCCGTGTGCAGCAGAGGCGACGTGCGTTTGGCGCCAAACGTGAGCTTTGGCGTGCCATGTTTAGCGCCAAACGTGAGCTTTGGTGAGCTTTGGTGTGCAGACGACATCCTGGAAAAAATGTCCGGTTTCTTCCAGGTAGGCGATATACCCTACCGGGCAATATACCCTCCACTTCTCTTTTATAAAGAGGATTTAGTTCCCCTTTCTTCCAGGACCGACCGGAGGTTCCGCTGTCACCTCTGCGGGCCACCCTCGGTGAACGCTCACTCAACTTTGTCTTGGGATTCCTACTCGGCCGCGCAATGTACCCTCACCTTCTCTTTTATGAATGGGGATTTAATTCCCCTTTCTTCGAGGACCGATCGGAGGTTCCGCTGTCACCTCTGCGGGCCACCCTCGGTGAACGTCCTGTCTCCCTGTCCCTGGGATAGTAGGGGGCGATCAAACAGCACAATACCCCCCTCCCCCTCCAACTCCAGAGGAATCCGCTCCCCGATGGGCCGCTACGGCGACAAGTGGCTGTTCGCCCACAGCCCGAGCTGCGCGACCCCAAGAACAAGACGTACCTTGCACACCATCAGCGTCTGCCCATACGGGGAGCGTGTTCCTCTGGAGCTGGAGCGGGGCTGGGCTGGAGTTGCTGATCTGGGATCTCCGTGCTTGCAGTGGGCCTGGGGGTCGGTGTCCCGTTGGTCCTGACGTCTCCGGTGACTGGCACTGACCTGCTGGCATTGCCGACGTGAAGACAGTGCAAAACCCCGCGCCGGTGCAATGGGCGGGGAGCTGGAGAGGGGAGGGAAGGGGTCACACACATGGCCGGGAAGCAGAGGGGTGTAGGTGGGGTGAAACTGAAGGGAGTGACAATCTGCTGCTGCCTGCCCACTGAGTTAAAAAGTTCCCACGCAAGACTCACGATACACTGTGTATCGTGAGTCTACCGTGGGAACTTTTTAACTCAGCGGGCAGGCAGCAGCATATTGTCAATTATTAACCCTCCCGCGCAATATACCCTCACCTTCTCTTTTATGAATGGGGATTTAGTTCCCCTTTCTTCGAGGACCGACCGGAGGTTCCGCTGTCACCTCTGCGGGCCGCCCTCGGTGAACGTTTTCAAGGACCTTTCTTCAAGGACCGAAAAAATGTCCGCTATTCGGAGGTTTTCGTTATTTGGATCTTCGGATAAAAGGTTGTGCACCTGTATTGCCAACGGTAACCGCAGCTTAGCACAGGCATCCTTTTTTCCAGGAGGTTCCACTGATGATGTCACAATGAAACTCACGGTGCACCAATCACAATGGGCTATCAAGCTGTCGAGTGCCACAATGACATCACAATGGGACATTGCCAACGGTAACTGCAGCTTGAGGTTGTTGTCCCTGTACCAATATCTGATGGGGCTGCTCCTCAAGTTCTGGTTGCATTTTAGTCCCATGATCCTGGTGTTTGGACACAAGGCAGGGAGAGGGGAGGGCCGATCGGGTGGGGGGGGGGGGGGCTGAATGGGGGCCTGATCCGGGGGGGGGGGGGGGGGGGGGGGGGGGGGGGGAGAGGATCAGTTTGCTCTTGGGCCTGGCCGAGATGCCCATTTGCGGGTCCAGGCAGCGGGTGGTCGATGGTCACACCAGAGTCGGCTGCCTACCTCTCTTCCCGGCCTACGTCCCAGCTCGCGTGTACTTGTAGAGGGATCACGCGATGTCCACGGGGACGCTGGAGGCCTTCCGTCAACGCTGATCGTTGTGAGTGGAGGAGAAGGCTGCGAGCTGCCATTGAGGGAGAGTTAGAGAGAGAGAGAAAGGCAGAGGGAGATATAGATAGAGAGTGCCTGCAATCCCTCCCACATGTCGAGCCGCACCCCCAATGTGGGGACCATTGATTGCCTCCATAAATTCCATAATTTTCCTTGTGGGGGGTGATAGGGGTAATTGTCTCCGGGGGGCGCCTGTCTCCGGGGTGAGCGCCGACACCGCCCCCTCCCCCCCCCCCCCACGTTGGGGGACGGGGCCCACTTGGTCTTGGTACCTTTTTAAATTCCATAAATTGTAGAATGATTCTCCCAGATTGGAAGATAGAAAATGGTACCCTACTATTAAATAAAGAGAAAAATGGGAACCGCAGACCATCTGAAGCAGTTTGTGCTATATTTTTAGTTGCTTCCTTCCTTAGCTGCTCCTTGCTAAGATCGGGTAAAATAGTTGTTTTTTTTTAACAGCAAGTTGGATTCCGTAATGGTCACACGAGTCCAATATAGTCCATTCACTGCAATGAGTTTAATGGAAAGCACTAAAAACTTAAGGCAAATAGCCAAAAAAATACAGTTGTCACTGGTAGAGGGGCTTCATGTTGTTTAACAACACGAAGTTAAGATACATGGAATTCACATTGACTTACTCATGGAGTCAGAACTGACTTATTCATAGAAGACAGAGGGTTGTGGTGGAAGGAGGATATTCTGCTTGGCAGTCCTGGACGAGTGAAATTCCGCAGGGATCTGTGTTGGAACCTCTGCAGTTTGTGATGTATAAATATGTGCTGGAAGTAAATGTAGATGGATTGGTGAGTTTGTTTGCAGATGATACAGTGGCACAGTGGTAGAATTGTTGCCTTACAACGCCAGAGACCTGGGTTCGATCCTGACTATGGGTGATGTCTGTATAGAGTTTTGGGCGTTCTCCCTGTGATTGCGTGTGTTTTCTCCGGGTGCTCCAGTTTCTTCCCACAATCGAAAGATGTACAGCTTTTTCAGTTAATTGGCTTTGGTAAAATTGTAAATTGTCCCTAGTGTGTGGGATAGTGCTAAATGGTGATCGCTGGTCAGCATGGACCAAAGCAACTGTTTCTGCACTGTGTCTTTAAAGTTGAAAGTCACCCAAATTGGAGGAGTGGAGAAAGTGAGGGAGGCTAACAGAAGTAGAGTGGGATATAGATCAGCTGCAGAAATGGGCAGAAAAATGGCAGATGGAGTTTAATCTGAGCAAGTTTGATGTGTGGCACTTTGGGCGATTGAATGTAAGGGGTGAGTATACAGTTAATGATAGGACCCTTAATAGTGTTGATGAGCAGAGGGATCTTGCACTCCAAGTTCATAGCTAACTGAAGGTGGCAGCACGTGTAGATAGGGTGGTAAAGAAGGTGTATGGTATGCTTGCCTTCATTGCTAGGGGCATTAAGTATAAGAGTCAGGGAGTCATGATGCGGCTCTATAATACTTTGGTTAGGCTGCATTAGGAGTAATGCTTACCATTCTGGTCGCCCAATTACAGGAAGGATGTTGAGGCTTTGGAGAGGGTGCCGAGGAGGTTTACCAGAATGCTGCCTGGATTAGAGAGTTTCAGCTACAAGGAGAGGTTGGATAAACTTGGATTGTTTTCTCTGGAATGTTGGAGGTTGAGGTGAGTCTTGATAAGTATAAGTTATGCGAGGCATAGATAGGGTAGAGTTAGAACCTTTTTCAGGGTGGAAATGTCAAACGCTAGAAGGCATAGCTAAAAGGTGAGAGGGTGATGGTTTAATGGAGATATGTGGGGCAAGATTTTTACACAGAGTGGTGGAGGCCTGGAACACTTTGCCAAGGGCAGTGGTGGAGGGAGATACGATGATAGTATGAAAGCTTTTAAATAGGTACATGGAAGTGCAAGGAATAGAAGGATATGGATCATGTGTTGGCAGATAAGATCAGTTTAACTTGGCATCGTGTTCGGCACAAACATTGTGGACCGAAGGGCCTGTTCCTGTGCTGTACTGTTCTAAGTTATAAGTTAAAAGAAGATACAAAATTGTGAGCAATTTGGGGCACCATATCTGAAGAAGGATGTGGTGGCTCTAGAGAGCGTCCAGATGAGGTTTCCAAGAATGATCCCAGGAATGAGTAGGTTAACTGTTTGGCGGCACTGGGCCTGTACTTGCTGGAGTTTAAAAGAATAAGGGGCGCCTCATGGAAACATACAGAATAGTGAAAGGCTTGGATTTTGTGGAAGTGAGAGGATGTTTCCACTAGTGGGAGAATCTAGGACTGGAGGTCATAGCCTCAGAATTAAAGGACGTTCTTTTAGGAAGGAGATGAGGAGAAATTTCTTGGGTCAGAGGGAAATTAATCTGGAATTCTTTGACACAGAAGGCTGGAGGTCAGTGGATATTTTTAATGCTGAGATAGATAGATTTTTGATTAGTACAGGTGTCGGAGGTTATGGGGAGATGGCATGAGAATGGGTTTAGGAGGGAGAGATGGATCAGCCATGATTGAATGGTGGTAGACTAGATGGGCTGAATGGCATGATTCTATTCCTATCATTTATGACCTTGAGATGAATTATTGAGGTCCATAATGGCAGGTATAACATTGGTAATAGTGATTTACTCACTCATCACAGGTGTTATTGGTGCATGCAATTGAGCCTTCAATGTCTGAGCATTCATTGCGATTCATGATGCATAGATATGTGCATGCATATTTTGGCACATGATGTACACAAATAGCATAATGCATGAAATGCCATTTTTTGCAGTTAGTGTTTAAATTGTGTTTCGTCTTCAGTAACTTTAATTTGGTAATGTAGGATGAACAGGGAATGTTTTTATGTGGCTTTCATGAAACAGTACATAACAGGTTAGAAAAGGACAAAAAACACACTTTAAAAAAAGTATTCGAGCCAAAGGTCATTGATTTCGTAGATTCCAGTAATTTTGCAACCTGCCTTTTCTTTCGAAATGTGTTCTCCAATTTTCAGTTTTCGGAAGATGGATATTATGGATTGTAAAGATACTTTTGCTATCACATTTTAAACATTAGTAACTTAATACATCCATGTGTATGCAAATGACTAGATTTTAGGCATACTTAACAAATAATGTCCATTTATGATTTCCAAAATCAGTTTGAATCTAAATTATACGAGTTTTGGGGAACAAAAATAGATGTAACTAAATAGTAGAACAGATTTTCTAGATTTAAAAAAGAAATGCTTCCCAGAGATTAAGATTCAGTGCTTCTGAGTAAAGACTTTTGGATGAAAACAAAGTTCATAGGTATAGAAGGATGTCTCAATGTGTATCCTTTATAACATGGCTTAAATCTTTTCTTGACACATCAATGTGGAAACAAAGATTCCTAATTTTTCTATTAAACATCATGAAATATGGGCCTACTTACAAATGACCCAGAACATTGCAACTTTTCAAGTTGTGAATATTTCAATGTAGAATCATTTGGAAAAGAGTGATCATAAAATTAGACAGGATTGGTTCTAGCACAAAAAATATTTGGCAAGGAGGGATAAGAAAGAACTGCAGATGCTGCAAAAAATCGAAGGTAGACAAAAAGCTGGAGAAACTCCGGGTGAGGCAGCATCTATGGAGCGAAGGAATGGGTGACGTTTCGGGTCAAGACCCTTCTTCAGACTGATGTGGGGTTGGGCAGGGCTCTCACTTAACTTTTTTTCCCTGTTGCCAGCCGGGCAACCTCGGCAGCTTTTTAGATTGCCAAATGACAGTTTAGGTGGTCATTTACGATGGCTTGCATGACGCGTGCGATAATGTGCTCGGCCGAAATGCGTAGTTACCAGTCGGAATTATGGTCAATAAAGTCGCTAACCAAACATATTCACCAATCAAGACATGATATATACCACAATGACATGCAGCAAAATTATAATACAGTATCTCAACTCTTTTTACACGTTGCAATTAATGCAATTTCTATTATCTCTTTCCACTTCCAAACAAAAAATCTGGTTGGATTATTCAGCATATGATCAACCTTGGTGAGATCAAGTGCAGGCTTGGCGATCGCTTCGCACATCACCTCCACTCAGTTCGCAATAACCAACCTGATCTCCCAGTGGCTCAGCACTTCAACTGCCCCTACCATTCCAAATCCGACCTTTCTGTTCTGGGCCTCCTCCATGGCCAGAGTGAGGCCCACTGCAAATTGGAGGAATAGCACCTCATATTTTGCTCGGGTAGTTTACACCCCAGCACTATGAACATTGGCTTCTCCAATTTCAGGTAGTCCTTGCTTTCTCCCTCCTTCCCCTCCCATTCCCAGCTCTCCCACAGCCTACTGTCTCCGCCTCTTCCTTTCTTTTTCCCACCCCCCCCCACCCCTCCTGACATCAGTCTGAAGAAGGGTCTCGACCCGAAACGTCGCCTATTCCTTTGCCCCATAGATGCTGCCTCACCCGCTGATTTTCTCCAGCTTTGTCTACCAACGGGATCCCACCACTGGCCACATCTTCCCATCTCCTCCCCTGTCGGCTTTCTGCAGAGACCGCTCCCTCCGTAACTCCCTGGTCAATTCGTCCCTTCCCACCCAAACCACCCCCTCTCCTGGCACTTTTCCTTGCAACTGCAGGAAATGCTACACTTATCGCTTTACTTCCCCCCCTTGACTCCATTCAGGACCCAAGGTTCACCTGCACCTCCTCCAACCTCATCTATTGCATCAGCTGCTCTAGGTGTCAGCTGCCCTACATCGGTGAGACCAAGCGTAGGCTTGGTGATCGCTTCGCCCAACATCTCTGCTCAGTACGCAAAAACCAACCTGATCTCCCGGTGGCTCAGCACTTCAACTTCCCCTCCCATTCCGAATCCAACCTTTCTGTCCTGGGCCGCCTCCATGGCAGAGTGAGCTCCACGGTAAATTGGAGGAGCAGCACCTCATATTTCGCTTGGGTAGTTTACACCCCAGCTGTATGAACATTGACCTCCAATTTCAGGTAGTCCCTGCTTTCTCCTCCGCTTCCCAGGTCTCGCTCAGCCCACTGTCTCTGCCTCTTCCCTTTTTCTTCCCGCCCCCTCCCCCCGCACCCTCATATCAGTCTGAAGATGGGTCTCGACCCGAACGTCGCCTATTTCCTTCGCTCCATAGATGCTGTCTCACCTGGTGAGTTTCTTCAGAATTTTTGTCTACCCATTCACACAAGTTCTGTTAAACCACTATTTTATTTTCCAACACACAAAAAATTATACTTTGATAACATTGGTTACTAAAAAAAAAGAAACTATCCATTTTCAGTCTTAAATCTCTAAGTGACGCTATGTCCCCCTTTACAGCTACTGTATGTTTTAATTCACTTCAAGACTATGGGGCAGTACATTGGCCATAAATCTGCGGCCTAAAATTGCCAGAGACCCGGAATTGATCCTGAATATAGGTGCTGTCTGTATGGAGTTTTGTTTTCTCATTTATAACATTGTTTACAGATTCTATTGTGCTGCTGCAAGTAAGGATTTCATTGTTCTAACTGGGACTTGAGAGAATAACACACTCTTGACTCTTGACTTTCGTTGCTAATGTCGCTAACGGGATAGAACTAGTGTACGGGTGATCAGTGGTCGGCGTGGACTCGGTGGGCCGAAGGGCCTGTTTCCTCGCTGTATCTTTAAATTAAACTAAAAACACTAAAACCAGAGGAAATCTAAAGAAGGGTCTCTACCCGAAACGTCACCCAATTTCTTCTATCCAGAGATGTTGGCTGCACCATGGAGTCCCCCCGCACAATTAAAGCATGGAATAGTCTTCACCCTACCATAGGTACCCAACCAGATGCAACTAAATTTAAGGTGGCTCTTTTTTCCGAACCCTTTTTTGTTTAAGTCCAAGTCAAGAACGTTTTATTGTCATGTGTCCCAGATAGGGCAATGAAATTCTTGCTTGCTGCAGCACAACAGAATATGTAAACATAATACAGAACAGGAGATAAAAGTTCAGTGTGTCTATATACCATAGACCATATATATACACAATAAATAAACAGATAAAATGCAATAGGCTGTTATTTTTCGGAGTTTGGTGGTGGTGGGTCCACCAGTTTAAATTCCATTTGGAATATTTTTGGAGGGCCAGGAAACCAAGAAGCAAGAGTTACCCCAGGGAGTCACTCCAGCTCCAGGCAGTGATTCTGCGTTGGTTTTCAGCGGTCGCGGTGAGGCGGGAACCGGACAGCAATGGCGGCCAGATCTCCCACAATGCAAAGGAAGGGAGAAAGTGGCCGACGCCAACCAGTTGCCGTGGCAGTGCACATAGAAACATAGAAAATAGGTGCAGGACTAGGCCATTCGGCCCTTCGAGCCATTCAATATGATCATGGCTGATCATCCAACTCAGTATCCTGTACCTGCCTTCTCTCCATACCCCCTGATACCTTTAGCCACACGGGCCACATCTAACTCCCTCTTAAATATAGCCAATGAATTGGCCTCAACTACCTTCTGTGGCAGAGAATTCCAGAGATTCACCACTCTCTGTGTGAAAATTTTTTTCCTCATCTCGGTCCTAAAAGATTTCCCCCTTATCCTTAAACTGTGACCCCTTGTTCTGGACTTCCCCAACATCGGGAACAATCTTCCTGCATCTAGCCTGTCCAACCCCTTAAGAATTTTGTAAGTTTCTATAAGATCCCCCCTCAATCTTCTAAATTTTAGCGAGTACAAGCCGAGTCTATCCAGTCTTTCTTCATATGAAAGTCCTGACATCCCAGGAATCAGTCTGGTGAACCTTCTCTGTACTCCCTCTATGGCAAGAATGTCTTTCCTCAGATTAGGAGACCAAAACTGTACGCAATACTCCAGGTGTGGTCTCACCAAGACCCTGTACAACTGCAGTAGAACCTCCCTGCTCCTATACTCAAATCCTTTTGCTATGAATGCAAACATACCATTCGCTTTCTTCACTGCCTGCTGCACCTGCATGCCTACTTTTAATGACTGGTGTACCATGACACCCAGGTCTCGTTGCATCTCCCCTTTTCCTAATCGCCCACCATTCAGATAATAGTCTACTTTCCTGTTTTTGCCACCAAAGTGGATAACCTCACATTTATTCACATTATACTGCATCTGCCATGCATTTGCCCACTCACCGAGCCTATCCAAGTCACCTTGCAGCCTCCTAGCATCCTCCTCTCTGCTAACACTGCCCCCCAGCTTCATGTCATCCGCAAACTTGGATATGTTGCATTCAATTCCCTCGTCCAAATCATTAATATATATTGTAAATAACTGGGGTCCCAGCACTGAGCCTTGCGGTACCCCACTAGTCACTGCCTGCCATTGTGAAAAGGACCCGTTTACTCCTACTCTTTGCTTCCTGTCTGCCAGCCAGTTCTCTATCCACATCAATACTAAACCCCCATTACCGTGTGCTTTAAGTTTGTATACTAATCTCTTTTGTGGGACCTTGTCGAAAGCCTTCTGAAAGTCCAGATATAACACATCCACTGGTTCTCCCTTATCCACTCTACTAGTTACATCCTCGAAAAATTCTATAAGATTCTTCAGACATGATTTACCTTTCATAAATCCATGCTGACTTGCAGGGCGGCACATGCACACAACCACGGCCGATTATGTGCTGGCCATGGTTGTGCGCATGTGCAGGGGGAGGATGTGCAGGCAGTGCGCATGTGTAAGATGGCCTGCCATGCCGAGCGGAGACCCGAGAGCCGGACACGGATGGTGGGCGGAGACGGAGAGTGACAGAGAGAGATAGAGAGGGAGCCCGCTCAGAATTAAATGATAGGTGTCCCGGGTGCTTGCCAAGCAGGGCAAAATGGCATGGCTTTTCGGTTGCCCGGCGGGACTGTAGATTGCCATTGGCACCCGGGCATCCGCTAATTTCGAGTAGCATTTGCTGCAGTTGCAAGGAAAAGTACCAGGGGAGGGGGCTGTTTGGGTGGGAAGGGACGAATTGACCAAGGAGTTATGGAGGGAGCGGTCTCTGCGGAAAGCCGAAAGGGGAGGAGATGGGAAGATTTGGCCAGTGGTGGGATCCTGTTGAGGTAGCGAAAATGTCGGAGGATTATCTGTTGTATGTGACGGCTGGTAGAGTGGAAGGTGAGGACAAGAGGGACTCTGTCCTTGTTATGAGTGAGGGGGATGGGGAGTGAGAGTGTAGCTACGGGATATAGAGGAGACCCTGGTGAGAGCTTCATCTATAGTTCAAGAGGGGTACCCCCGTTCCCTAAAGAATGAGGACATCTCTGATGTCCTGGTTTGGAACAGCTCATCCTCGGTGCAAATGCGGCATAGAAGGAGGAATTGGGAGTAGGGGATGGAGTCCTTACCGGAAGCAGGGTGGGAAGAAGTGTAGTCCAGATAGCCATGGAAGTCGGTGGGTTTGTAGTAGATGTCGGTCAGTAGTCTGTTACCTGCAATGGCGATAGTGAGGTCCAGGTGAATTTGAGTGCCGGATGGAAGTTAGTTGTGAAATGGATGAAGTCGGTGTGTTCTGCATGGGTGCAGGAGGTGGCATCAATGCAGTCGTCAATGTAGCGGAGGTAGAGTTCTGGGATAGGGCCACGGTATGCCTCGAACAAGGAACAAAGAGGCAGGCATAGCCGGGGCCCATGTGCGTGCCCGTAGCCACGCCTTGGATTTGGAAGAAATGGGAGGTGTCAAAGGAAAAGTTGTTGAGGGTAAGAAATGGATGATCAACTTGTTGGGAGTGTACTGGAGACCCCCGAATAATGAACGGGAATTTGAAAAACAAATATGCCAGAAGATTGCAGGTCAAATAAGGTTGTTGTAGTAGGGAACATTGACTGGATAAATCATAGTGTGAAGGATATAAATGGGGTGCAATTCCTCAAAAATGTTCAGGAGAGTTTTCTCAAGCAGCATGTAGAGGCCCCCCGCACGTGAGGGCAACACTGGATCTAGAAATTGGGAAGGGTAAGTTAATGAAGTGTTTGTGGAGGAGCCGTTTGGGACCAGTGACCACAATTTGATTAGCTTTAAGATATTTATGGATAGGGACAGAGAGGGCCCATGTGTTAAAATGCTCAACTGGGGAAAAGCCAACTTTGAGGGTTTGAGAGAAGGTCTTGCTCAAATTGACTGGAGCAGGTTATTTGAGGGGAAAGGAATATCAGCCAAATGGGATGTTTTTTAAAGTGTGCTGACAAAAGCTCAGGCCATGTATGTCCCTGTTAGAGTGAAGGGCAAAGCAGACAAATGTAAGGAAGCTTGGCTGATGAGGGAAATTGAGGCATTGGTCAAAAACAAGAAGGATGCATGGGACAGGTGTAGGTAGCTGAGATCGAGTGCATCCCTGGAGGAGTTTCTGGAATTAAGGGGTAAACTGAAAAATGAAATCAGAAGGGCAAAAGGAGGCAGTAGATAGCTCTGGCAGGCAGCATTAAGGACAATCCCAAAACATTTTATAAATACATAAAGGAAAAGGGTAACTAGAGAGAGAGAGGGACCTCTCAGGAATCAAAGCGCTCACCTCTGTGTGGAGCCACAGGAGATGGGCTAGGTCCTCAATGAGTATTTCGCCTCTGTATTTACCGAGGAAAAAGACAGTATGACGGAGGAACTTGGGGCAGTCAATAGAAGTGTCTTGAGAGCTGTCAGTGTTACCGTCGAAGAAGTACTGAAGGTACTTTTGTGTATGAAGGTAGACAAATCTCCAGGGGCTGATCAGATATATCGAAGGACATTGTGGGAAACTAGAGAGGAAATTGTGGTAGCCCTGGTTGAACTCGTTTACGAGTCGTCCTTAAATACCGGAGAAGTGGCGTAAAACTGGAGGGTGGAAAATGTTGTGCTTCTATTCAAGAATGGCTGCAGGGAAAATACCGAGAACTATAGGTCTGTCATTAGTGGTGTGCCTCAGGGTTCGATGCTGGGCCTGTTACTGTTTGACATCTACATCAATGATTTGGATGAGAACATACAGGGCAAGATTAGCAAGTTTGCTGACGTTACAGTTGGTGGTTTTGCAGATGGTGAAGATGGTTGTGAAAAATTGCAGCAGGATCTTGATCGATTGGCCAGGATGGCTGAGGAATGATTGATGGCATTTAATACAGAGAAATGTGAGGTGTTGCATTTTGGGATGTCTAACAAGGGCAGGACCTAAACAGTGAATGGTAGGCCTCTGGGGCGTGTTGTAGAGCAGAGTGATCTTGGAGTGCAGGTGCATGGTTCCTTGAAGGTTGAGTCGCAGGTATATACAGTAAGGTGGTCAAAAAGACTTTTGGCACATTGGCCTCCATCAGTCTGTGTATTGAGTATAGAAGTTGGGAGGTCATGTTGCAGTTGTATAAGATGTTGGTGAGACCACATTTAGAATATTGTATTCAGTCCTGGGCACTGTGTTATAGGAAAGATATTGTCAAGCTTGAAAGGGTTCAGATAAGATTTACAAGGATATTGCCAGGACTATAGGGTCTGAGCTATAGGTAGAGTAGGCTGGGCCTCTATTCATTGGAATGCAGGAGGATGAGGGGTGATCTTATAGTGTATAAGATCATGAGAGGAATTGATCAGGTAAATGCACAGAATATCTTGCCCAGTGTGGGGTAATCGAGGACCAGAGGACATAGGTTCAAGGTGAAGGGGAAAAGACAATAGGAATCTGAGGGGTACCTTTTTCACACAAAGGGTGGTCGGTGTATGGAACAAGCTGCCAGACAATGGTGTTGAAGCTGGGACTATCCCAACGTTTAAGAAACAGACAGGTACATGGATAGGCTAAGTTTGGAGGGATATGGACCAAACGCAGGTAGGTGGGACTCGTGTAGCTGGGACATGTTGGCTGGCGTGGGCAAGTTGGGCCAAAGGGCCTATTTCCCCACTGTACCACTCTATGACTCTATCTAAGCTACTCCCATTTGCCCGGTGCTTCGTCCAGATCCCGCTAAACCTTTCCTATCTTACCTATCCATGTACCTGTCCAAATATATTAAATATTGTTAATGTACCTGCTTCCTGTTTCCTCTGGCAATGCGTTCCATATACCCACCAGTAAGAAATTATCTCTCATCTTAAACCTATGCTCTTTAATTCATGTTTCCTCTAATACAGTGCCCTCTGTAATGTTTGGGGGAGAAAGACGCATTATTTATTTATTTGCCTCTGTACTCCACAATTTCAGATTTGTAATTCTATGTTTCTATGTAATAGAAAAAAATCACATGTGGTGAAAGTGCACATTGTCATATTTTAATAAAGGCCATTTTTATACATTTCGGTTTCACCGTGTAGAAATTACAGCAGTGTTTATACATAGTCCTCCCATTTCAGGACACCATAATGTTTGGGACACAACATGTCATATAAATGAAAGTAGTCATGCTTAGTATTTTGTTGCATATCCTTTGCATTCAATGACTGCTTGAAGTCTGCGATTCATGGACATCACCAGTTACTGGATATCTTCTCTGGTGATTCTCTGCCAGGCCTGTATTGCAGCCAAGCTTGTTTTGGGGGCTAGTCAGTTTTTCAGTTTTCTCGACAGCATATAAAAGGCATGCTCAATTGGGTTCAGATCGGGTGATTGACTTGGCCACTCAAGAATTGACCATTTTTTAGCTTTGAAAACTTTGTTGCTTTAGCAGTATGTTTGTGATTGTTGTCTTCCTGTAGAATGAACCGTCGGCCAATGAGTTTTGCGGCATTTGTTTGAACTTGAGCAGATGGGATGTGTCGATACACTTCAGAATTCATTATGCTACTACCATCAGCAGTGGTATCATCAATGAAGCTAAGTGAGACAGTACCTTCAGCAGCCATACATGCCCAGGCCATAACACCCCCACCACCGTGGTATGCTTTGGATCTTGGGCAATTCCTTCTCTCCTCCATACTTTGCTCTTGCCATCACTCTGTGTTAATCTTCGTCTCATCTGTCCACAAGACTTTTTTCCATAACTGTGGTTGCTCTTTTAAGTACTTCTTGGCAAACTGTAACCTGTAGGTATGTTGCAAAGCCTACCTGAAGCGTCGTTGAAGATCTGCTGCTGAGGGTGTGCGCGATTTTGGCGCCGTTTAGAGGGGGCGGGTTTAAAACGCGATTTTCTCTAAGCTGTTCCAATCGAAAATGTTCAGCCTAGTTAATTATTAACGAAAAATCGCTGGAAGACCCCGTCGCAAAAGCTATTATTAGGTTTAAAGGCCTTGAATAATAGTTATAGTAGTTTAAAAATCAATCTCTAAACCCGCGACAGCCAGCAACCGCAGGGTCTCATAAAGCAAATAGCAGAAGTTAGGTTGTATATTTTTACATTAAAAAGGGCTTCTAAAGATCCCTTTATACAAAGTTTAATATTGCGAGTAGCTCAATTTGGGCCCATTATATCGCGCAGTATTTTTCTCGGCATTTGGGGCACAAATCTACCGCAATGTGAACGTTCTAAACCAGCGCGTTCCACAGGGACCCACTGGAAAGCTGATTTAAATGGGCATTTATTTACAGCAATTAAACACTAAATTCCTTCCATTTGGCCTATAAATTAATGTAAATGAGATTTAAAAATCATGTTTTATTGTGAATTATTTGTGAATATTATTTGGACATTTAGGCTATTTAAAAATGTTAATCATTTATTAAGAAATGGATAGATGTTTAGATCTAGTAATTGAAGTCTGAAATTAGCTACAATTAGGTAACTAACTAATTATATGCTTTAATTTCAGGTCATCCAAGTAAGATTATTTTATATTTGTTTCAGAATGCTTCAATCTATGATAACTGAAAATTTCATTCAGTTCTCTTAATTTTTAAGAAAGTTATGGGCTTTTGACTGTTCACGATCACAGCTTTTTTGTTATGTCCATAGAAAATCAATAGGGAACAAGATGCTCATTTCCCAGTATGAAAATGGCCATAACATTTTAAATACTTGAGATATGAAAGTGAATTAGGTGTCAAATTAAACTTATTTTTATGCTTTATCTGATGGGATAAATTACAGACTTGATTTTTAAAATCTCAAAATTTTGTAACATTGCTATAACCTGGCCATCCTATTTTCGCGGCTAACCAGTGGTTTGCATTTTGCAGTGTAGCCTCTGTATTTCTGTTCATGAAGTCTTCTGCGGACAGCGATTGACAAATCCACATCTGACTTCTGAAGAGTGTTTATGATCTGTCGGACAGGTGTTTGGGGATTTTTCTTTATCAGAGAGAGAATTCTTCTGTCATCATCTGTGGAGGTCTTCCTTGGCCTGCCAGTCCCTTTGCAATTAGTAAGCTCACCAGTGCTCTCTTTCTTCTTATTGATGTTCCAAACAGTTGATTTTGCTAAGCCTAATGTTTGGCTGATGTCTCATAATGGCTTATTTGACTATCATTGGCACAACTTTGGTCCTCATGTTGATAAACAGCAATAAAAGTTCCCAAAGGTAATGGAAAGACAAGGTGCTGAGATCTCTCTTATACCTGCATTAAGGAGGCAATTAAACACCTGAGCAATTACAAACACCTATAAAGCCATATGTCCCAAACATTATGGTGCCCTGAAATGGGGGACTATGTATAAACACAGCTGTAATTTCTACATCAGGGGTCGGCAACCTACGGCCCACGGGCCGGATCCGGCCCATAACCCGAACTCATCCGGCCCTCAGGCTTTTTTTTTCTAATTAGTATTCGCGTCCTGGGAACTGCAGCCAGTCCCGGGGCACGCAGGCGACCTGGGCGCTACAGCCAGTCCCGGGGCAGGCGACCTGGGCGCTACGGCCAGTTCTGGGGCTCGGAGGCAACCTAGGAACTGCAGCTAGACCCAGGGCTCACAGGCGACCTGGGCGCTACAGCCAGTCCCGGGGCAGGAGTCCTGGGCTGTACCGCCAGTCCTGTGGCAGGCGACCTGGGCTCTACAGCCAGTCCCCTGGAACTGCAGCCAGACCCGGGGCTCGCAGGCGACCTGGGAACTGCAGCCAGTCCCGGGGCTCGCAGGCAATCTGGGAACTGAGCCAGTCCTGGGGCTCGTGAGGGATCTGGGAACTGCAGAAAACTAATTGAAAAACATGTGAAAACGAATGCGAAAAACAACACCAAGTGTCACACTAGTTAGTATGTATTATTAGTAAGTATTATTACTAATTTATGTATTATTAGTATGTATAATTACTAATTTAGTTAGTATGTAAATTACACCTACCCAGGGGGTAAATTTGTTGATTCTGGATTTGTATATATTTTTTCTCATTGACTGACTGTATTTTGGTTCTGGTATCTGTTCATCATTAGTTGTCCATATATAAGTGAAATAACATTGTTATGGGCCATTAAAGGTTCCAGAGGTAAACGGGACAAAAAAGGTTGGGAACCCCTGACTTAGATAATCAGTCCTCTGCCTTCTGTGTTCCAAGAATAAAGTAGTAGCCGACCTAATCTCTCCATGTAGCTCAGCCCCTCAAGTCCTGGCAACATCCTCATAAATCTTCTCTGCACCCCTTCTAGCTTAATGGTATCTTTCCTTTTGCAGGGTGACCAAAACTGAACACCATACTCCAGGATGGCCTCGTCAATGTCTTGTACAACGGTAATATAATGTCCCAGCTTCTATACTCAATTCTTTGATTGATGATGGCTAGCATGCCAAAAACCACCTTCACCACCATATCTACCTATGACCCAGCACGTTGTTGCAATCATAAAGAAAACCCATTAATGCCTCTACTTAGAAGATTGAGTACCCTAGCCCTACTCTAATTTCATTCCTGCCATCAGGAAGGTACAGGAGTCTGAAAAGTCTGGCCTCCAGGTTCAGGAACAGCTTCTTCCCACCAACCATCAGGCTATTTAAGTCTGCAAACACTAAATAAACCTTGAGCTATGAACTGTCTTGGCGTACAAAAGTGTATGCCACATTACAACAGCAATTTGTAGTTTAAAAGTAAGCTGTTGGCTATAATCCATTTTGGGACAATTGAAGGCCATGAAAGGTGGCATATTAGTACAAAAAATATCTCTGTTGGTTGACTTTCAACTAAATTAACTATCAATGGCAAAGTACACATACTCAAATCAAAACCCCCCTAACCATCTGCTAAACTAGGGAACATTGTACTTTCCTATTTATAAACATCTCTTCACAAATATCAACTGTTTTTTGAGAACCTGTCTGCCTAACTATTTGTCAAACTTGGAAACTGAAATTAACAGGGAAAGGGAAATAGTGGTTGAATGACTGGAAGAACTGTCCAGGGACATCAGGCAAAATTCCACCAAGCTTACTAAAGAATTTAAATGTGTTTAATTAAATCTTCTAGTTTTAGTATTGCCCATTTGGTTCATTGATGTCTTTCAGGGAAGGAAATCTACAATACTTTCCTAGTCTGGCTGGTATGACTCTGACACCGTATTTGGACTGATAACATTGCCTGGGTCCAATTGACTTTGCAGTGCCTCGCTGTCGAGAGCTTTTGGGAATTAGTCGAGGAAATTCCTAATATGTCATACAGAACCATATCCTATTGTTCCATACTTATGAGTGCAAATCCTGGATATGTCTTCTCCGAGCAACAAAGGTGGTGCTATAATCAGGAAGGTATGGCCTTGGATGCTGTTAACAATAACCCCTTCTCTCAAATCACGTTAAATATTAGCTTTGCTATTACCTGCTGATTATCCCTCACTCCATTCTGCAATGATGAATCTGTACTGTCTGCAACTGAAAACCACACTGAAAGCACAGAGCAAACAATAAACTTTTGGATGGTGTTTTCTGCGCTCTATGTAGCTTAATTAGCGATGCTGCTAACTGAGCTGGTCATTCCTTGAACGATTGGATCTCAGTGACCAAGAGAGGGAGATAAACCTCATTGACCTTGCTGATAGTCTGCCTGTTGCAAATACATCTGTGCATGATGGTCTTGACCACTGCAGTTTTGTACGGACAGAAATCCTGTAATGACATCCTCTTTGCTGTTGCATTACCACAACACTAAATAGAATAGTCGAAACAGATCTGGCAGCTCGAAATTGGGTACCATGAACCACCGTGGGATACTGGTATTGGTGTATATATAGTAAAGTGTACTGAGAAGGAGTGAAAAACATTTGTGTGCTCATGTGGCAAATCATATCATGCATGAATAGATCAGGCAGTGCAAAGAGAAAATGAACAGTACAAAATATTGTTACAGCTACAGAGAGAGTGTATATTTTTTTTAAAGTGCTGAAGGTACAATGAGGTAGTTAGGAAGATTGTATATCAAGCCTTGTATATGAGAGATTGTATATCAAGCCTTGTATATGAGAGACCACTCATTTTGTTGCCTCCTGCTGGCCAGCGACCATAACGGCTGCTGACGCCCGGCTCTGCTCCAAAAACGCCGACATTTTTCCCTACCGCTGGTGCCCGGCCCGGCTCTGTCACGCTGCCTCAAGCCAAACATCGGATGTTCAACCGCTGCTTTTCCAGCAGCGGGGGAAGAGCCAGCGCGACAGAGCCGGCGTCTCAGAAGTGCCGAGGTTGCGAGGCCTCACAGTCTCTAATCGCGCCGCTTTCACTGACTTTTCATTCCACAGTGAGTTCAGTTCCGTAACAACACCCCCCCCCCCCCCTCCCCCCCGTACTCGGGGTCTGAAGCACGTTCGGGGACCAGACCCAACGGGTCGGCACTTGGTCTAATATATATATCTGACATGAAAATAAGTGGAAATATGAAATACAAGCGCTGGATTGCTGTTTATCTTAGTATCTTTTCCATGTGATTGTAGTGTGCCATGTTCGTAAGTGAGACCTTTACATTTTCACTTTTATTTGAGTATCATTGAAATCCACATATCATAGGTTAAAGACTGAGATAACATTAGGAGTGATATGGAGGATTAGAGCAACAAGCATCTGAAAACCAGAGGTTTGAATGGAGATGTGGCACAATACCATTAGCCAATCTGTGGTGTGTTTACTTGAGAAGGCTACTTCATGAGCAATAAATGCACTACAGTCAATTGGAAGAGATATAAATATGGTACATGCTTGAATATTCTGGAAAGGAGGCATTTATGCCATCTTTTTTTTGTACCTAGAAAAGATAGATATTTGGCAGAATCCACCACCTTTTTCCACAGAGATGCAAGGACATTTTGTGCAGACGACTTCCGGTTGTGGTCAGAAGTGGTGGTTCTTCTTCAACTTCTCTATAATGAATATGCGATTTGATATGCATCAAGTGATTGGAATTGTTCCAAGGTAACAGGCCGCACCCATCATTCGCAACTACAGGGAAAGAGAAACTTAAACACAAAAAAGCCGCATGGTACTTGTGTGCACAGAGTCTGTGCATAACTTGATGGAGCCACACACAAGGTGGTGATCATAGTAAGGACCAGATTGGGCACAATTTTCCACTTTTTCGCTGCAAATTTTTACATCTAGTATTAAATTCTCACTCCCAATATCCGATAGAAACAGCACATTTTGCCACCAATGTCAGGTACAAAAGGAAATTAACTTAAAAATTCACAAAAGACGATGCATACATTTAATCAACCAATTGACAATAGGTGCAGGAGTAGGCCATTTGGTCCTTCGAGCCAGCACCGCCATTCAATTTGATCATGGCTGATCATCCCCAATCAATACCCCGTTCCTGCCTTCTCCCTATATCCCCTGACTGCTATTTTTAAGAGCCCTATCTAGCTCTCTCTTGAAAGCATCCAGAGAACCTGCCTCCACCGCCCTCCGAGGCAGAGAATTCCACAGACTCACGACTCTCTGTGGGGGAAAAAAAGTGTTTCCTTGTCTCTGTTCTAAATGGCTTACTCCTTATTCTCAAACTGTGGCCCCTGGTTCTGGACCCCCAACATCGGGAACATGTTTCCTGCCTTTAGCGTGTCTAAGCCCTTAACAATCTTATATGTTTCAATGAGATGCCCTCTCATCCTTCTAAACTCCAGAGTGTACAAGCCCTGCTGCTCCATTCTCGCAGCATATGGCAGTCCCGCCATCCCGGGAATTAACCTTGTAAACCTACGCTGCACTCCCTCAATAGCAAGAATGTCCTTCCTCAAATTAGGGGACCAAAACTGCACACAATACTCCAGGTGTGGTCTCACTAGGGGTCTGTACAACTGCAGAAGGACCTCTTTGCTCCTATATTCGATTATTCTTGTTATAAAGGCCAACATGCCATTCGCTTTCTTCACTGCCTGCTGTACCTGCATGCTTACTTTCATAGACTGATGTACAAAGACCCCCAGATTCCGTTGTACTCCCCCTTTTCCCCAACTTGACGCCATTTAGATAGTAAGCTGCCTACCTGTTTTTGCTACCAAAGTGGATAACCTCACATTTATCCGCATTAAACGTCATCTGCCATGCATCTGCCCACTCCCCCAACCTGTCCAAGTCACCCTGCATTCTCATAGCATCCTCCTCACAGTTCACAATGCCAGCGTTGTGTCATCTGCAAATTTGCTAATGTTACTTTGAATCCCTTCATCCAAATCATTGATGTATATTGTAAATAGCTGCGGTCCCAGCACCGAGCCTTGCGGTACCCCACAAGTAACTGCCTGCCATTCTGAAAGTGACCCCTTAATCCCTACTTTCCTGTCTGCCAACCACTTCTCTATCCATGTCGGCACTCTACCCCCAATACCATGTGCCCTAATTTTGCCCACTAATCTTCTATGTGGAACCTTATCAAATGCTTACTGAAAGTCCAGGTACACTACATCCACTGGCTCTCCCATGTCCATTTTCCTAGTTACATCTTCAAAAAATTCCAGAAGATTAGTCAAGCATGATTTCCCCTTCGTAAATCCATGCTGACTCGGACCGATCCTGTTACTGCTATCCAAATGTGCGGCTATCTCATCTTTTATAATTGACTGCAGCAACTTCCCCATCACCGATGTCAGGCTAACTGGTCTATAATTCCCTGTTTTCTCTCCCTCCTTTCTTAAAAAGTGGGATAACATTAGCTACCCTCCAATCCATAGGAACTGATCCTGAGTCTATAGAACATTGGAAAATTATCACCAATGCATCCACGATTTCTAGAGCCACTTCCTTAAGTGCCCTGGGATGCAGACCATCAGGCCCTGGGGATTTATCAGCCTTCAGTCCCATCAGTCTATCCAACACAATTTCCTGCCTAATGTGGATTTCCTTCAGTTCCTCTGTCACCCTAGATCCTCTGGCCACTACTATATCAGGAAGATTGTTTGTGTCCTCCTTAGTGAAGACAGATCCAAAGTAGCTGTTCAACTCATTTGCCATTTCCTTGTTCCCCATAATAAATTCACCCTTTTCGGTCTTCAAGGGTCCAACTTTGGTTTTAACTAATTTTTTCCTCTTCACATACCTAAAGAAGCTTTTACTATCCTGGTTTATTATCTTGGCTAGCTTACCTCATCTTTTCTCCCCGTATTGTCTTTTTGGTTATCTTCTGTTCTTAAACATTACCCAATCCTCTTGCTTCCCGCTCATCTTTGCTACGTTGTACTTCTTTGCTTTAATTTTCTGTCCCTGACGTCCCTTGTCAGCCATGGTTGTCCATTTCTCCCCTTGGAATCTTTCTTCCTCCTAGGAATGAACTGATCCTGCACCTTCTGTATTATTCCTAGAAACACCTGCCATTTTTGTTCCACTGTCATCCCTGCTAGTGTATCTTTCCAGTCAACTTTGGCCAGCTCCTCCCTCATGGCCCCATAGTCTCCTTTATTCAACTGCAACACTGACACCTCCGATCTACTCTTCTCCCTCTCCAATTGTAGATTAAACCTGATTATGTTATGGTCACTGCCTCCTAATGGCTCATTAACCTCGAGGTCCTTTATCGAATCCGGTTCATTACATAACACTAAATCCAGAATTGCCTTCTCCCTGGTAGGCTCCAATACAAGCTGTTCAAAGAATCCATCACGAAGGCACTCTACAAAGTCCCTTTCTTGGGGTCCAGTACCAACCTGATTTTCCCAGTCTACCTGCATGTTGAAATCTCCCATAACAACCACAGCATTACTTTTACTACATGCCAATTTTAACTCCTGATTCGACTTGCGCCCTATGTCCAGGCTACTGTTTGGGGGCTTGTAGATTCGTCCCATTAGGGTCTTTTTACCCTTACAATTCCTTAGTTCTATCCATACTGACTCCACATCTCCTGTTTCAATGTCACCCCATGCAAGGGACTGAATTTCATTACTCACCAATAGGGCAACTCCACCCCCTCTGCCCACCTGTCTGTCTTTTCGATAGGTATACCCTTGAATATTCAGTTTCCAGCCCTGACCCTCTTGCAGCCATGTCTCAGTAATTCCCACAACATCATACTTGCCAGTTTCTAACTGAGCCTCAAGCTCATCCATTTTATTCCTTATACTTCGCGCATTCATATACAGTACTTTGACCTCTGTATTCACTTCCCCCCACGCAATTGGCCCTGACCTTACTCTGTTGTCCATTCTCAAGCTTTCCTTCCCATTAATTCGAGAATCTTTTGTAATTATTCCTGTAGCCACTTCCCTTTCAACTCCATCTTTATACTCCCAATTTGTCAATCCCTCCCCCCCACTATTTAGTTTAAACCCACATGTGTAGCCCTAGCAAACCTGCCTGCCAGTATGTCGGTCCCCCTCCAGTTAAGGTGTAACCCGTCCCTTTTGTACAAGTCACCCCCACCCCAGAAGAGATCCCAGTGGTCTATAAATCTAAATCCTTGCTCCCTGCACCAGCCCCTCAGCCACACATTCAGATCCCCTATCTCCCTGTTCCTGTCCTCACTAGCACATGGTACTGGAAGCAATCCATAGATAACCACCCTAGAAGTCCGGCATTTCAGTCTTCTTCCCAACTCTCTGAAGTCATGTTGGAGAACCTCCTTCCTCTTCTTCACAATGTCGTTTGTGCCTACGTGCACAACTACTTCCGGCTGTTCACCTTCTCTCTCTCTCTCTCTCTCTCTCTCGAATGTTCAGAATCCTCCCACTTGGGCTAGAGCCAATCAGTGCTTTTTCCTGCTTCTCTTTGTTATGCCAATGCAGTTGTCCAAAAATGTAGGAATTTCAGAACATAGTTCTCAGGAAATGTTTTCAGAAATTATTTATAGCAGGTTTAATGGAGGACCACATTGGGATAATAAACTCTAATTTTGTCATTAGCCCAGAATTTCCCATCAAATGATATTATTGCTAAAAGCACTCTGCATTATTTATGAACAAAGTGAATACTGTCATATAATGATGAAGTGAGGTTAAATTTGTAAAGTTGCTGTCCTCTGTGTAATAGCCACAGCTAGTTAAAAAAAATATAGAAACAATACCTTGCTATTCAAATGAACAATATTGATGTATGTCTACACTGGCATAGTAAGTAAGAATCCTGACAGAATGAGGCAATACTTTTAAATTTTGCTACAGGCATCCTTCATCATGATGTGATAACGGTTAATTCTTGACACTGCCTTTCTCTTGGTGCAGAAATTAACACATAGAATCATGGAATCTCATTTTCAGCTTTTGCTTGTTGATTTAAAAATATATATTATTTGTTATAAGATTTATTTTCTTTTTGCCCACAATTGAATATTTATTTAATTACTCATTTTCTCTATCTGATTTGACCATGAATTAACTTAAGCTACTTAATTCAGACTTTGTGTTGAAGGGATACACAAATCTCTGGTGCCATGCAGAAAAGATTGTGCTATTACATTTATCTCACATTGATGCTATAATATTTACTGAAAAGTTCTGAAAATAACCCTCACAGTGCCACCTAGAGGTGTAACAATTCTGTTGTTACTTGGTTTCGATGCAATATGCCCATTCAAATACATATGTACTGGGATATTAATATTATAAAGAAAACATAAACATTGATCTTTGCAAAGCATAACTGGAATTTGGTAGGTTGTCAAAGGCACAACTAAAAGATAGAATTAAGGAGGTTTAAGGAAAGGGAAGGACATTTAGAGAAAAAAATCAGAGTGTGAGAACGTGTCAAAAAGTGTATGATTGGCCATCAAAAATGTATTATTTTTGATCTGTATACATAAACTTAGCAGTATTTTGTTTTTCAGAATAGTTCAGTATTTTTGTACATGTGCAATTTTGATGATAGTATTTACCCGTTAAAAATTATATTGACAATCGTGACCTGACAGTCATATAATTATTAATCCCATGTTAAATTTAAGTGATAGTAGCCAATTATGAAAATTTTCTAATTCACGTATGCAGTAAGTATACAATATATTGTATTTTTAATTGAATCATGGTTGATTAAACTAATGGAATAATGATATTTTGTGAACAAGGCAAATTTAAAAAGTCTAAAAGCAGCTTTGAGATCCTGATAAAATAATTTAAAAATAGACGGTATATTTAAGTCAAACATGATTGATGCTTTTGTATATCTAGCACATCAGATGAGAGGTTATTTTGAATCAAAAGGTTTTTTTCCATTTTACCATATTTGTGATATGCTGAGAAAGTCTTGAGAAATAGAATTATATCAACTACTTAACAATAGAATGAAGTATTTTACAAATTCCCCCAGCACATTTTTATTTTCTGTCTAATGCAATATCACCATTAAAATGCAATATTTATACAATCTTGTGCATGTCTCCATACACTGTTAAATAGTCCCATATTCTCATACTATTTTCCCTTGTTTTGGATTTTCTCAGTATTTGAACTTTCTATGAGGACTAGTGTATTTTGGGGTACAATTTGTGCAGTGTCCAATGAACCTTCTTCACAATCATTAGCCCACTCTTCATGGTTCGTATCTCATCAGCTCCATTAAATTCCTTCTTGGGGAAAATGTGCCCTTAACCTATAAAGAATCGAGCAGATAACAATCTTGGTTCGGTATTTATTTCTTCCTTGGTCCCAAGTTCAAAGTTTTAGATTTTGTGAGGACTATTTTCGAAATTCTTATTTTCTGTTACTAACTAATAATTTATTTTATCTATTGATTTATCTCATCAAAAATCTAAATCAAATAAAATAGCTGGCACCTCTGCAAATATTTGTAAAACCAGGTATTTGGAAATACAGAAATAAATAGCTGTTAGCAAAGTTAATTACACATACCACAAATTGTAAAGATGTAAGGGGTTTAAAATATTTTCATGATACGGTAACATTATAAACTGCATAAAGCATGCTTTCATTATTTTGGTGTTGCTACATTTAACTGTTCCAACAAACTAACAATCAACCCCTCACTTGTTTTGCTGTCTGAACTTGAGGGTCATTCAAATTTTCTGCTATCCCTGTACTAAATCACACCAATTTCCTATTCATCAATATTCTCTATGGGTTAAAACTCAGTGCATGTTGCTGACTTGTATTGTTTCGACATTGATGACTGTGCTATAAAACGGCAAGTTACCAAGCTTGAAATTTCTTACCAAAGCTCTTCGACTCTCTTTTGACAAAGGTTTTCTTTACACTTACCTGATGTATTTTCATGTGACTTTTATTTAATAATAATCCAAATCCTGTGAGGTGCCCAGCAATGCTTCAATCGCTAAAGGCACTATATGGTTGCTGTTGATAATAATGTATTATTTTTTGGCTCAATTATTGTTATTTAATCAATTTCATCTTTATTGCAAAGCTTTACGATGACAGTATGTAAAAATCTATAGTTTCTTGTATAATTTTGCAACACTCATTGGTACATTATTGCTGATGTACCAATAAATGTTTACAGTTATATGTTAGTTTGGCCTAAATGATGTGTGACAGCAAATATTTAAGCTGCGACATTGTTTCACTGTTGCAATAATATTCACAACGATCTGAAGATTTAATCTTTTTATTTCTAACCACATCGGGATCCTGCCAGCAAATATAACTGTATATGAACTATTGCATAGAGCAATAATAAGGGGTTTATCAGCTGTGAACAGCGCTCTATAGGGCTGTTTTGAGGTCACAGACTGGGACGCACTCTGTTGTCCCCATGTAGAGGACATTGATCAGGGCTCTCGCTTAACTTTTTTTCCCTGTTGCCAGCCGGGCAACCTTGGCAGCTTTTTAGGTTGCCAAATGACATTTTAGGTGGTCATTTAAGATGGCTTGCATGACGCGTGCTCGGACGAAGTGCGCAGTTACCAGTCGGAATTATGCATTCACATATTATTTATGCTTCAAATAAAGTCACAAACTAACATATTCACCAATCAAGACATGATATATACCACAATGACATGCAGCAAAATTATAATACGGTATCTCAACTCTTTTTACACATTGCAATTAATGCAATTTTTATTATTTCTTTCCACTTCCAAACAAAAATGTGGTTGGATTATTCAGCGTATGATCAACCTGTGTCAATAAATCCTGGACCTTGATAACATATATGCTTAACCATGCACACTACAAGCATGTTTTCTGTGAAGGACCGAACATTATTACGGACCACACAAGCTCATCAGCGCCTCTACTTCCTGAGAAGATTACGGAGAGTCGGATTGTCAAGGAAGACTCTCTCTAACTTCTACAGGTGCACAGTCGAGAGCATACTGACCGGTTGCATCGTGGCTTGGTTCGGAAATTTGAGCGCCCTGGAGAGGAAAAGATTACAAAAAGTAGTAAACACTGCCCAGTCCATCATCGGCTCTGACCTTCCTTCCATCGAGGGGATTTATCGCAGTCGCTGCCTCAAAAAGGCTGGCAGTATCATCAAAGACCCACACCATCCTGGCCACACACTGATCTCCCTGCTACCTTCAGGTAGAAGGTACAGGAGCCTGAAGACTGCAACAACCAGGTTCAGGAATAGCTACTTCCCCTCAGCCATCAGGTTATTAAACCTGGCTCGGACAAAACTCTGATTATTAGCAACCACTTTCTGTTATTTGCACTACCAGTTTATTTATTCATGTGTGTATATATTTATATCATGGTATATGGACACATTTATCTGTTTTGTAGTAAATGCCTACTATTTTCTGTGTGCTTAAGCAAAGCAAGAATTTCATTGTCCTATACAGGGACACATGACAATAAACTCACTTGAACTTGAACATTATCATGACATGGCCATAGCATGGGTCGTTATTGCTATTGGTACAGAAACACTCTCGCTTCCCACATAATTTATCCACAACAAAATATACAGGTTGCAAGGAATTTTCTAAAGGCATTTTATGATAATAGCTGACAAAACTGACTATACCCATCTGACATTACACTAACTAACAAGAGATGGCCAAAGGACATAAATGCAGCAAATGTTTGGTAATATATCAAGACGCCACATTACCAGACATTCAGATTAGATGTATGTGGCAATGAAGATACCCAGTTTGTAAGCACCATTTAAAAAAAAATTGTTGATAAACGCTTTTTCCATCAGTCCCACTTCAGAATTAACGTTAAAATTTCAACTGAAATATCCCGACCAAATTTGTGATGTATATGACTGACTAGAAGTAAAACCTGGATAAATCCAACGTATAGTTATGAATGTTAGAAACATAGAAACATAGAAATTAGGTGCAGGAGTAGGCCATTCGGCCATTCGAGCCTGCACCGCCATTCAATATGATCATGGCTGATCATCCAACTCAGTATCCCGTACCTGCCTTCTCTCCATACCCTCTGATCCCCTTAGCCACCAGGGCCACATCTAACTCCCTCTTAAATATAGCCAATGAACTGGCCTCGACAGCCCTCTGTGGCAGGGAGTTCCAGAGATTCACCACTCTCTGTGTGAAAAAAGTTCTTCTCATCTCGGTTTTAAAGGATTTCCCCCTTATCCTTAAGCTGTGACCTCTTGTCCTGGACTTCCCCAACATCGGGAGCAATCTTCCTGCATCTAGCCTGTCCAACCCCTTAAGAATTTTATAAGTTTCTATAAGATCCCCTCTCAATCTCCTAAATTCTAGAGAGTGGGGAGGAGCCATCTTGTTGAACGGCTGCTAGCCAGCAGCCGCCTGTTTTAAATTCGTTTTTTTTATAGTTTTTAGTGAGTCCTGTTTTTTTGTTTGTAGGGGATATGGTCTTTTTAATGTGGGGAGTAGGTGTAACTATATTTTTTGGTCCCTACCTGGTCGGTGTGGCAGCCTTTTCTCCGGGCTGCCCGTCGACCCGTCCTCGTGGCCTACCAGCGGGCTTGGAGCGCCGTTTCCTGGCGGGGACCGCCCAGCACCTCTGCCTCGTCGGCGGCACAGCATTGGAGCGCTGGAGCGGAGCGGAGCGGGTGATGCCTTGCCTGGGTCGCCGCGCTGGAGCGACGCGCTTGAGCTCTGGCGAGCTGGACCGCCCAGAGCAACATCTCCGGGCTGCGGGTCTGCTGAGCGGAGAGGCGGCAGTGCGGAGAGGCGGCGCCGACTTTTTCATCGGGAGCCTGCGTGCTCCAAACCGGAGCGGCCTTGTCGGCTTCGGCAGCCGCGGGCTCCAACCAGGAAGCGGCCGTTCCAGGTGGCCCAGCTGCCGAAAGGACTCTCCCGACGCCGGGGCAAGACCACCCGGTGAGAACGGCCAGGGACATCGGGCCTCCGTAGAGGCAATTGCGGTGGCCTCAATAGGCCTGACTTTGGGGTGAACATGGGGTGGGGACTGGACATTGTGCCTTCCCCCACAGTGCTATCCACTGTGGAGGGATGATTTTTTTTGTCTAATTGTAGTCCTGTAGGTCTGTGTCCAAGATGGCTGCCGTGAAGAGAGAGTGGACGCTGGCGCGCTTTGGCTGCCGCTGCTCTCTCTTCACACTGTTTTTGATTTTCTGTTTTTGGATTGAATTCTGTTTTTAATTTGTATCTCTGTGATGTCTTTATTACTTGTTATATTCCGATTATATGTTTTTATTCCGATTACTATGTAAGGTGTCCTTGAGATGTTTGAAAGGCGCCCATTAAATAAAATTTATTATTATTATTATTAGTACTGATACTCCATATTAACAGCATTGATTTGCCATTAAAATGAATTCTGTAATAACGTGTCAGTGACAATCGAACACTGCGGTTTTAATGTTTCACGTCAAAATTTAATTAATCCATCTTTATGGATTAAAACAAATAATAACATTGGGAATTAAAACATATTTGATTGCATTCTGTTATCAAACATAGTCAATGTTAGCTCTGAAGACATTTCCAGCACAATAGGGTCGGGGGGGTGTATGAATCGGTGTGGATTGGATGGATTGAGGCAGGGGAATTAGTGAGTGTTGATTGGAGTAGGTAAAATTATGAGGGGAGAGCGCGGGGGATGACAGTGGGGTTGAATGGGGGGGATCTGTGCAGGATGGATGGGGGGGAGCAGTGCAGGATGGATGGGAAGGGGGTCAGTACAGGATGAATTGGGGGACCAGTGTAGGATTGATGGGGAGTGGCAGGAGAATCAATGCGAGGTGGCTAGGGAGATCAGTGCAGGATAAATAGATGGGGGGGGGGGGGGCACAGGGGATGTCAGTGATGACTGAATAGAGACAGGAATGGGGATCAGTGCGGGATGAAGAGGAGGGCTCTCAGGATAAGGGGAGTGGAGGGGGGCGTATGAGAGAGAGAGAGAGAGAGAGAGGAAGGGGCAGAGGAGGTGGGAAGGAAGGCCAGTGCTCCTCGTACAACACATGTCAGGCACAGAAATCGCAACCAAAATATGGAGGGGACCGCGGACAGAATATCTTGGCGGCATGCGCACACTCACACACGCGCGAGGCTTCGGAGGCTTCTGTGAACGGTAATTTCAGCTCAATCCAGCGCTAAATGCAGCTCAGCTGCCTGTCTCACCTACAGCCCGTCTCAATCCAGACATGGCTGCTGGTTAACCTGGCGGGACAGGCCGAGCTGAGCTGGGTTTTGCGCTGGCTGTGGGACTGGGGGTGCCGTGCCCGTCTGACTCCCGACGCCTCTGGCCATCCCCGGGCGTGTGGAGGCTCTCGGGTGGGGATGGGGATGGTTCAGCGTTTGCAGCGCCGGAGACCGGGATCGATCCTGGCTGCCGAGAGTGTTTTGGTTCGTCTCCCTCCTCCAATCACCCCCCCCCCTCCTCCCTACCCCTACTCTACTTCCGCCTCTGACTGACACCTTCCTCCTCCAAGGGTCTGTTTTAAAAGAGCCGTTGGCGGAGTGGCAGCAGCTGCCGCTAACACGCCGGGCGGGGTGCGGGAGGAGGAGATGGAGCCGTCGCCGCTGCTGCCCGTCTTTAGCTCCAACCCTCCGTCACGCCACACTTAGCATCTTTCCCACAACCGTCGCCGACACAAAATGTCACGTTCCTTTTCTCCAGAGATGCTGCCGGACCCGCGGAGTTACTCCAGTTTTTGTGTGTCTATCTTCGGTATAAACCAAGTTGCCAAGCCGGGCAAAATGACTCGCCGTTTAGGTTGCCCGGCGGCAGTTTGAGTGGTCATTGGCACCCGGGCAACCGTGAATTTCGAGCCCTGTTGATGGAATTACGGACTGTTGCCAGCTACATAAAGTTCAGTGTGGATAACCTTGTCCCTGAGGAGACTGTACACTATTTCCCCAACAACAAGCCCTGGGCCACCGGTGACATAAAGGCCCTTCTCAACCAGAAGAAGAGGGCCTTCAGGAATGGTGTCAGGGAGGAGGTGAAACAGGTGCAGAAGACCTGAAGGCGAGACTGAGACTGGGCAGGGACGATTACAGGAAGCTGAAGCTAAAACCTCAGCAGAACAACATGAGGGATGTGTGGAGCGGTATGAAGAGCATTACAGGCTACAGGAAGATCAGTGGTCTGGGGAGGGAAAGCAATCAGGACTGGGCCAACGAGCTAAACCTGTTTTTTAATAGATTTGATGGTGGGACCTCTGCCCACCCTTCCCCCTGCTCCCCGACAGTCTCTCCCCCTCAATCCCCCTGGTCCACTTCCTCTGCCCTTTTTTTGTCGTGCCTGACCATCAAGGCTGAGCAGGTGAGGAAGGAGCTGAGCTGACTCCACCCAGGCAAAGCCATGGATCCCGATGATGTCAGCCCTTGGGTACTCAAAGCGTGTGTCAGCCAGGGTACTCCAGGCGTGTGCTGAGTACTCCAGCATAGCTTCAACCTGAGCCTGGAGAGGGTTCCTGTGATGTGGAAGACATCCTGTTTGGTTCCTGTACCAATGAGGACGTGCCCCAGCTCCATCCAATGACTACAGACCGGTGGCGCTGACTTCACACATCATGAAGTCCCTGGAGAGGCTGGTGCTCACTCACCTGCGACTCCTGGTTAAACCCGACCTGGACCCCCTGCAGTTCGCTTACCAAACAAAGATGAGGGTTGAGGACGCCATCATCCACCTGCTCGATCGTTCCAATGCTCACCTGGATAAGCCGGGAAGCATTGTGATATGCTTTTTGACTTCTCCAATGCTTTTAGCACCATCTGGCCTGCACAACAAGGGAACAAACTGACAAAGTTGCGGGTGGATGCTCCATTGGTGTCCTGGATCACCAACTACCTGACTGGGTGACCACAATATGTCAGGCAACTGTGTATCGGACATGGTAGTGAGCAACACAAGGGCATGACTGCAATTGTGGGCTGCATCAGTGAGGGGAGAGAAGCTGAATACAGAGGTGCAGTCGACGACTTTGTTGTGGTGTGGGCTGAATCACCTGCAGCTTAACACCAACAAGACTAAGGAGTTAATGGTGGACTTTAGGAGGAGAGTAACATCCCTGTCTCCATCAATGGTATGGATGTACAGTTTACCAGGAAATACAAATACCTTGGTGTCTACCTTTTTTTTTTTTTTCAATTGAATCCTTTATTTGTCATTCAGACCTTTCGGTCTGAACGAAATGTCATTGCCTGCAGCCATACATGTAATAATAAACAACGCACAATAAACACAAATTAACATCCACCACAGTGGTTCACCAAGCACCTCCTCACTGTGATGGAGGCAAAAGTCTTTGGGTTGCTGTCTCTTCCCTCCTCTTCTCCCTCTGCGCTGAGACGATACCCCACCGGGCGATGGTAAGTCAGTCCCGCGGTTCAAGCTCCGCGGCCCGGGGGTGGTCGAAGCTGCCGCCCTCCAGTCCAGCGGACGCAGTTGTTGCCACGGGAGCTCCGGAAAACAGGCATCAACCTGTGACCCGCGAGCTCTCGACGATGTCATCCACTGGCCCGCGGCCGAGCCCCGGATTCAGGTCACCGCCGCCAGAACGCCCCCTCAGCCACCGGAGCTGTATAGTAAACTGGACTGATCCAGGAACGCTGAGGCCCTGCACAAGAAGGGACATAACTGTTTTTGAGAAGGCTCCGCTGATTCAACAGAAGGAGATCCTTCTTCCCTGTGGCTATCAAACTGTAAAACTCCTTACCCTTCTGTCATGGGGAAGACTGAGACTGCCGCCCGTCGCCCAAATCTTTGCACATCCCCAATCCTTTCCACTCATCTCTTTAATTTTGTGTTTCATGTATTTTGTGTTTTTATGACTGTTGGCAGATCAATTTCCCTCCTGGGATATATAAAGTTACTAGCCTAAGTGGGACCCGTTGGGTCCCATGTTCACACGGGAGGGCTGGTCCCCCAATGCAATTTTCCACCTCTCCACCAATTCCAATATTGGTGGCCAATGTGGGGGGGGGGGGGGGGGCTTTCTGGAGTGTTAGTATGGGTGTTGTGGGCTGAAGGAACTGGTTTCCAGAGGGCTAGTATGGACATTGTGGGCCTAATGGATTCTTGGGGTGGCAGCTCACTCAAGCCTGATGTGCTGGCAGCTCACTCACGGCCAAAGATCTTATAGCGGAGCAAGATAGACCACTCCTCTGAAATCCAATGGACTGACGTGTAGTACATGACGGAACGTCACGGCCGCCATTTCTTAATGCGACACGCGACTTCCGGTATGCCACCCGCTGTGATCCAAAGCAAAGATTATAGCTCCTCCATAATCTTTGATCCAAAGCAAAGATCCTCGAGTATCTTGTAGCGGGAACAGCCCCCTCCTTTGCGTAGTTTCCCTTGCATTGTATTGTGCAGTTTCCCTTGTATTGCTTTAACACACACTGCACAAAATTAAATTTAACGTATATATATTTTATATATTTATATGAATGTGTGTCTGTGTGTGAGAGGCAAGTTAGAGATAATAAAGTTTATTCTCATGGATCAGAAGCAACTTTGATTTAAATAATCACTATTAATTCATTTGTCTTGTAAGATGATGTGCATAAACCATAAAGGCAATTATATATATAATTATATAGTAATAATAAATATATGCATATATATATATATTTATACACATACATATATATACACATACATATATACACACATACATATATACACATACATACATACACACGTATACACATACATATGCACACATACAAATGCACACATACATATGGATACATTTATATGCATACATACACACATATATAAACATATATATACATACATATATACACACATATACATATACATGCATATATACACATACATGCATATATACACATACATATATATTTATACATATGATCATTTTCCAACGATCAATAGATTTACGATCAGTTCCTGTTCATTGATGTCACGGGAGCGAGCCCAAGGCGAGTCCTGACGGGCTTTGCCTCCGGAGCCTCGAGGTCGCCAGCTCCGCCATTAGGCCACAGCGCAGACGGAGGCAGAGAAGGGGGATACGACAAAAAGTTGTATTCCCCCGAAGGGAGAGACAGCAAGCCCCGTTTCAACCCCCCACCCCCCCCCCCCCACATAAACACAACTTAAAAACCATAAACGTAACTACACAAAACGGGAAAAAAAACAACACAAAAAAGTAAAGACAAACAGACTGCAGGCGAGCCGCAGCCGTTCCCAGCGCCGCCACTTCCGGTGGAGACGCCCATGGGCTGCTTGAAGGGCGGACGATCCCCAAGGATTCCATCGTGGTGAATTCCTGCCGTGCCAGATGCAGTTTATCCGGTGGCAGTCGGCGTGCTCGTGCGTGGATAGGTGGGCCGGTAGTTTGTATAAAATGTACCACTCCGTGACTGGGGGGTCGATGACCGAAACTGTGGGGTCAGGATATCCGGGAACGCGGCCAAGATCCGAGCGAAGCGGGAATCCACGGACGACAAGGGGCGTCCCACCGGCTGATCCAAACGTAACGTGATCAGCTCCATCGTAGCGGCGTTGACCAAGCGCCGACGCCTGACGTCCACCAGGAGGGAATGCGCCCGGAGGAAATCGGCCCCGAGCAACGTCTGGGAGACATCAGCAATGGTGAACCGCCACGAGAAATGGCAGGAGCCGAACACGATCGGGATCAAGCGCACTCCATACGTGCGGATGGGGCTGCCATTCGCCGCGGTGAGGACGGGCCCCCGCTTACCGGAACGAATGTCGGCCAGCGAAGGGTGCAGGACGCTGAGCTCTGCTCCAGTATCAACGAGGAAGCGGGTCCCGGAGCGCCGATCCCTGGCGCAGAGGCGGCGAATTTGGCCGGCCGCCGCGGGAACTACTGGCAGCCGGCCCAGGCATTTCCCGGGAACGTGCACGGCTGGCGGCATTGTCGTGCTGCAGCACCCCAGCGCTGATGGTAGTAGCACCAGCGCCTCATGTTGGTGGTACTTGGAGCTTGCTGGCTCGTGTTGGTGGCACTTGCAGCTTGCTGGTGCTGGACTGCAGGTGCAGTACCCGACACGGCCGCGGGGGGGGGGCGATCTTACGGGCTGTCGGGCTGGAGCTGTCACTCCTTCCACAACTCCCCCGCCCCATCTGAGGAAATCGGGAGCTGCTGGGGTGACGTCATTGGTGTCCCAGCCGACGGCCAGTGCGTTGACGTCATCAGGGCGTGTCGTCCTCAGCGCGTTCCCGTGTCTGCTGACGGCCAGCGCGTTGACGTCATCAGAGCGCGCCATCCACAGCGCGTCGGCGTGCCTCCCGAGGGCCCTGATGTCGGCGAAGGAGGCGTGCGTGAGCTGAAGACGGATGTAGGTTGGCAGCAGATAGAAGTAAGTATACTCAAACAGCAGGCACGGCGTGTGCACATCCAGGAGAGCAACCATCTCCTTTAGGAGGCTTGATGGCCGTCGGTCGCCTAGGCCCTCCATATGAAGGAGCGTGGCAGCACGCATAATCCTGCTGAGTCCATAAATCTGGAGCAAGAGCTCCTTAAGGCCGAGGTATTTATCGGTGGCTGGGGGGCTGCGAGGAAGTCCGTGACCTCTTCAACCGTGTCCTGGTCGAGGGCCCCTACCAGGTAATAGAAACGAGTGGCATCGACTGTGATGCTCCGCAGGTTGAATTGGGCCTCCGCCTGCTGGAACCAGATGTGCGGCCGGGCGGTCCAGAAGGTGGGCAATTTTACAGAGACCGCGTCCAGAGACAGGGCCGGTCCGGCCTGTGAGGTGGTAGGGCTTTCTGCTTTCTCCATCATGACGACAATGGAGCGTCAGGGTCACCAATGTGGTGCGTAGGTCTCGAAACGAAAGAGAGGAGTCAGGTATTTCGAGAGGCACCTTTATTTGTGTTCCTCCCGGTTGTAGGGAAGTCCACACGAGAGAAGGATGGCACCCAAACCCCTGCCTTTAAACCCTCTGGTTAAGGGCCGCCTCCGGACTGACCCACTCCCGTGCTGAGGGGTTCGACAGTTAGGATGGCCCGACCCTTGGGAGCTGCCACAATAACACTTTTATTTTTCATTATGGGAAGAATCCTCTGCACCCGATGAGCAGAGGGGGACTGAGTAAGATGGCCAAAAAGCACAGGCGTAAGTGGTAGCGTTTTATCTAAAATTAATATACAGTGCAAAAGGAAGTTATCAAGTTTAGACCTTTAATCAAGTGCTTTATTTCAAACCAACCACCACCAACAACCATTTGCAGTGCTTTATTTCAAACCAACCACATTTTCATTTTCAAACCACATTAAGGGCACTCAAGGACAGTAAAACCACACTCACAGTTTAGTAGATGTGTTTTCAGTGTTATTCACAGCTCAGACTGAGAGACGTGACCCTCTCGCTCCCCCATCTTGCAGAGACTGACTGAGGCACTCAACACTTCTGGGTTTTATAGTCCCTCCGGAAGGGGCGTGGCCTTCAGGAGAGAGAATCTCAACATTTTTTAAACACTAATAACTCTTTTATTTTTCATCGATGGAAAAAATCCTCATGCCCTGCACAGTGGAGGGGGATCTGAGTAAGATGGCCAAAAATCACAGCCGTAAGTGGAAGCATTTTTTCTAAAATCAATATGCAGAACATCAGGAAGTGGTCAAGATCAGACTTTTAGTAATATAGACGTTTTTTTCTAAAATCAATATACAGAACAACAGGAAGTGGTCAAGATCAGACTTTTAGTAATATAGATCTCGTATCTAAATACCGTTTGTATTTTAGGGTTGGCTTTACAAAAAGTTTTTGGTTTAGAGATATAGCGTGGAAACAGGCCCTTCAGCCCACAGAGTCCCCACTGACCAGCGACCCACATACATTAGCATTATCCTACACAATATGGACAATTTAGAAACCAAATCCAAATTAACTTTTACGTCTTTGGAGTGTGGGAGGAAACCAGAGCAATATTGGGAAAGTTAAAATCCCCATCTACAACAACCTTATTAGTCCTGCAGCTGCCTGCAATCTCCTAGCATATTTGCTCTTCTAATTCCTTTTGAATATTTGAGGGCCGATAGTTCACTCACAACAAGGTGATGATCATCCCCTTCTAATTTTTTAGCTCCATCCATATAATCTTGCTGGATGAACCATTAGTAAAGTCGTCTCTGACAATTTCCATGACATCCTCTCTAATCAATAATGCAACACCGGCCTCATTTTTTACCCCCCGCCTCTATCTCTCCTGAATCATCTGTACCCTGGAACATTAACATGCCAGTCCTGTCCCTTTCTTAACCAGGTTTCTGTTGGCTACAACATCCCAGTCGCACGTACCTGTCCACACCCTGAGTTCATCTGTCTTACCCGTCAGGCCACTTGCATTAAAATAATTGTAATTCAAACCAACAGTTCTTCCTGGCTTCCTGCCTTTCTCGTGCCTATTTTATCCACAAAACATTATTTCATCACCGTCCATAGTGCTTTCCAGCTTTTCACCTGACTTGGTGCTGCATAGGATCCCACCCCTCTGCCAATCTAGTTTAAACGAGCGGCACCAGCGAACCTACCTGCCAGGTTCCCCTCCAGTTAAGGTGCAAACCATCCCTCTTGTACAGGCCACTTCTGCCCAAGAAGAGATCCCAATTGTCTAGAAAGCTGACTCCCTGCCCCATGCACCAACTCCTTAGCCACACATTCATCTCACTTATCTTCCTGTTCCTACCCTCACTAGCACGGGATACTGGAAGTAATCCAGAGATCACTACCTTGGAGGTCCTGCTTTTTAGCCTATTACCTAACTCCCTATACTCATTGCAGTACCTTTATCCTCCTTTCCGCCTCCAAACCCTTGAGCCAAAGACTTGTACTTGACCTCAACAAAGACACTTGAGCTAAAGACTGGCACTTGACCTCAATGTAGAACTGCACCTCTGCACAGCCTTGCTCCTTGCGAATAAGAGTTTGGTATTCCGACTGCGCTTGCCCAGGTCATAGGTCACTCGAGAAAAACATTCTCGGCAGCTGAGCTGCTGCGTGTATACAGATCTGCGTTTCGTCCGTAGTCAGGATGGAACTAGATCTCTGGCGCTACAAGCGCTGTTGAATTGCTACTGGAGTTCCATAGGGAACCATATCTCCCTAATAGAGGCAACCACAACTCTTTCGCTCTTTCCAAATTATATGTCTATTTATGAATACTTTTTGCTTAATGTAGAAACAGAACATTGCCTGGGTGAAGCTGGTGCATTTACAAATTGTTTTCTATTGGCTATCAGCATTTCAAGTTGTTTCTATTTTTCTTTGCTGCGTGGCTAACATAATTTCAAAAACAGAGCTATATTATGTTCCCAAGTGACACTTTGTGGAAAGAGTCTAGAACTGCATGCAACATCATAATCTGTTTATAAATACCGTAACATTTTAACAACTGCAACACTACTGTGATTGAACATCACTAATGTTAACTTTAGAAATAGAAATTGCTATCACAGTGCCAGTTAGGCATTACGTATTTTAGTATGTTAGGTATTAGGTCTGATAGGAAAAAATTGCAATACAAATTTACGAATAATTTAGAATTATAATGCTGATATTAACCTATTTTTGTATAATATTTTTGAAGCAAATTATTACACTTAAATCAATTAACAATGATTTCAAACAGTAGAACGCACAAGCTACAATTATGAATCCCACTAAAGATTCTAATGTAGCCTTGTAATATGTTTTCTATTATTGCCAATAAATCCAAAATGGCCAAGAAATAAATGGTGGGCCTTGAGTGATATTCATCAGATTGATAAATCCAAACCCAGTTATAAAATGTAACAATCCTATCTTTTGGTCAGTCTGAAGAAAGGTCTCGACCCGAAACGTCACCAATTCCTTCTCTTCAAAGATGCTGTCGCTCCAGCATTTTGTGTCTATCTATTGTTCATCCTTGTTTGCAAGTTGCATCTACAATATTAGCTTCAACCATGGTTACAGGGAAACAAAACTTTTCCCAGTCTTTTTTTTATTGTTTGGAGCCTGAGTGCCACTGACACGGCCAGCATTAATTGCTTTTCCCTAAATTCTCTTGGGATGGTGCTGGTAACTTGCCTTCTTGAACGGAAGTAAGGAAGGCTTTTGACATAGCAGGTGAAAATGAATGAACCTGGGATACTGCCCTGAGAAAGTTCTGCAACAATGTCCTAGCATTGAATAATTGACCTCCAACATCCACAACCATTGTGTTTTGTGTAAAGTATAACTACATTTGTTTTCTGTATGCACATTTTATTTACTATTACCAGGGCTCCTTAATGGCACACTGTCACATATTGCCTTGGTTCTAGGGAAATAATTTTCACCTCACCTCTGGAATTCATCGCTTTGTTTCATGTTTTTGACTGACATTTTGAGGTCAGGTATGGTCCTGGAACATAGAACTGGACATTGATGAGAAAATTATTATTGAGTGAATACTGCTTTACAGCTCTTCAAATGACACCATCAATCACTTTGATGACAGTTTGTTGATAGACTGTATTATAATCAACTGAATTGGATTTGTTCTGTCCTTTGTGAACACTGGAACAACTTGGTTAGTGGTGCAACTAGTTCCAGAAATCAAGTCTATAACTGGGGCAATGAGTGGCTCGAGAGCCTTTTCTGTATCCAGGACTGTCAGCTATTTGTTGATATAATTTGGAGTGATTTCAATTGGCTGCAGCTGGCTTTTGTGAAGGTAGGATTCTTGGGAAGAAGCTAAATTGGATTGTCAATTTGGCATTTTGTACTGAACTTGGGTGCAAAGTTTCTAGCATTTTCATGCAAGGCACCACCATCGTGATGGGGTTATGTTTGGAGCCTTCTCATAAGGTCATAAGTGATAGAAGTAGAATTGGATCATTTGGCCCATCAAGTCTACTCCGCCATTCAATCATATCTCTCCTTCCTAACCCCCTTCTCCTGCCTTCTCCCCATAACCTCTGACACCTGCACTAATCTAAAATCTATCCATTTCTGCCGTAAAAATATCCACTGACTTGGCATTTACAACCTTCTGAGGCAAAGAATTCCACCCTCTGACAAAAGAAATTTAGCCTCATCTCCTTCCTAAAGAAGGTCCTTTAATTCTGAGGCTATGACCTCTAGCCCTGGACTCTCCCACTAGTGGAAACATCCTCTCCACATCCACTCTATCCAAGCCTTTCACAATTTTGAATGCTTCAATGAGGTCCCCCCTCATTCTTCTAAACTCCAGCATGTACAGGCCCAGTGCCAACAAACGCTCGTCATATGTTAACCTACTCATTCTTGTAAACTTCCTCTGGACCCTCTCCAGAGCCAGCACATCCTTCTTCAGATGTGGTGTCCAATCTGTACTCCTGTTCATTTTCTGCAATCATTCATGATTAGGCGTAGTCAGACTGCAGAACTTTAATCTGATTAATTACTTGCAAAATCATTTTTGGTATGGCTATTGCATACAGTTATTGTTGTTTAGCATGCATGTTATTCCATTTTGCAGATTAGTTAAGATGCCACCTCATTTTGTTTAGCAAGGGGTTTACCTGCATTTATGATGCGAGTGGTTCAAGTAGATTAATGGTTATTTGTTTATATATTTTTTGGCTTGCAGGCAGGAGTTGTCCAGTAAGTATGCCAAAAAATCGCCGAAGTGGGACAGGCCCATAACAAACACCACTGTGGGTTCTTAAAAGGACCACAGGAGGTTTTCTGCAGATGGGCATGTTCATTTTTAAAATGTACCTTGTTCTGGCTAACATCTGACTCAAGTTTGACCTATTTTATCCCGATTGCATTCTCTTTATTTACTACCTTCTCCTGAACTCATTTTACTGTTGCGAATAATTTTTGAGCTGACAGATTATAATTCTTCATGAGGCTGACACAATGACTCGAAGATGGCTGCCAACTGCAGCTGACTGGTAGTGAACCTAATAGAGTCCTATAAACCAATTCTCCAACGTCTAGACAATGATCTCATTGGGGCCATTGTGTCTTTGTTGCACTATGATTGTGCCACTGTTTCTTGGACACAGTTTAAATAATTTTGGAGCTGCTCAAATAATTCTGCTATAAATTTTCCAAAAAATTGTTTTAGTTCTTTACTGTTAAGTGTGTGAATTGCAGCTTTGTCCATTTTTTAAATAATTGATAAAACTATTTGTCTTACCAGGTCATTATTTATGTTTATTTATTCAGAACAATATTTTACATAACGATTTTGTAAATTTCAAAGTTCCATACTGCATTGCTGTTTTCTATTTTTTGCTGTTTATGGAAAAGATATGCCAGCTCTATGCAATTTTTACAAATTGGGTTATGCAAATAAGAGGTATTAAATAAAAGTTTTCTTTCATTATTTTTCCAGTAAGCAGCAAAGTGTCGCCGACAAGTTCCGAAAGATTGAAGAGCTTCCATACATCTTCAGCTTATCTTCCTGTGAACTACAAACTCTCCAATGTACAGCTAGCCTTTTTCCTAAATAAAGTTAAACCAAATCCTCAATGGAACAGCACCAGCTCGGTGCAACGCCTGGAACATTTTGTTGTATTTCAAACAAAGGAACTTCCAGTGGTGAATGCTACATTAGGACCTTTTTCCATGGATCGGACACTACCAAAAGATGTGCTTCAGCCCACCAGTACAATGGAAGTATTGAACAGATTCACCATGAATTGGAAAGTGAGAGCCTTTATTATCCAACAGAGAATTCCCTTTAACCAGCCACTTGTCCAGGTTTTGTTTTATGTGGCAGGCCGAGATTGGGATGATTTTGATGTTGTGGATAAATTGCCTTGTGTTAGACTTCATGTTTTCCAAGACCTGAGGGATATTAAGAGATCCTGCAGGCTGAGAGGAATCCTAGCCATGTGCCTAGTCCAAGTTGACTTGCCTCTTACCTGGTTTAGTTCTCCTATCTCAGATCTGGGAAGAAAGAAATCCATGGATAATTTGGATATAGTCAGTGAAAATCTTCAAGTTGAACTCTACTATACCATGCATCTTCCAGACGGAAATGGGGAATGCAATGCTGGCAGTGAGGCAGGTTCTCGTAAAGGAAACGGCGTTCGGCAGGGTGGTTCTTACCGGCAGCCTCTGCTGCGTATAGGAAGCATCAATTTGTACAATCCTCCACAAGCTCAGTTAACTCAGGAGCATAGGCTTGATGGCAACATCTTCATTCGCTTACCAGAAGGACCACTCAAACCTGGGGAGATCCTTAGTATTTCTGTTTTTCTCACACCAAATTCGACAGTGGAACAATTCACACTGAGGTATGGGATTTCATGTTATTTTACTTTAAAAGAAAACTAAATTAATTTGTAAGATTTTGAATCTATATGTTAATCATTGCAAATGTATGTAAATCATTTGGGTTTCCTGAAAATTTCTTAATGGCAAAATGTAAAGATTGCTTTCCTCCAATTTCTAGTCAAATTCTGCAGTGTTATATCCTGTAATTATGTGCCTATTTGTTTTCTGTTACTGTTTGTACTTTCTTCCAGCAATGCCAAATGCATCTTTAATCAACAATCAATGAAGGATGCTGACCTTTCTATGAATAGAAAGGGGATAATATATTTTTATGCCATTTTAAAAACCAAATGCATGTCTGAAACTTAAAGCCCTGTCCCACGGTACGAGTTCATTCCAAGAGCTCTCCCGTGTTTGCCCTGATTCGAACTCGGAGATTTACGGTAATGGCCACTCATCGGTTCTCGGGGCTCTCGTGGACATTTTTCAACATGTTGAAAAATCTTCACGAGTCTTCCCGTGCTTACCTGCCGTTAGCGAGTCTTCCCGAGTACCTGCCGTTAGTGTTACGAGCCGCTAAGAGACGTCCCCGAGCTCCGACGTACCCGCTACGTTCATTCTCCGTACTAACCACAAGTTTGATTTTTTTTTTACTCGGGAGAGCTCTTGGAATGAACTCGTACCATGGGACAGGGCTATAAGTAAAGTTCATTTATTGAGGATATAATGGATCTGCAACTCACAGGGAGATGTTTCTAAAACATGACATATGTCACCCAATAAAATGAGTGTATCACTTGTGTTTCTCTTGTTAAAAATACCTCTGTCATAAGAAAGATTTTTGATTGATATAAATATAATTATCAATTGTTATAGCAGTCAATATCACATTATAAATAGTATTACACTATAATTAATAAGTGATACACTTTAATGTAAAACTGTTGGATCGTGGTAGTAGCCACTACAACTAGATGAAGAGTTTCATACATATCAATAGTAATAGAGTTTAGCTATTTTCTGAAAAAGAGAAAATACTATATATTTACAGATAAAAACAAAATGCTGGAGTAACTCAGTGGATGAGGCAGCATCTCTGGAGAGAAGGAATGGCCGACGTTTCGGGTCGAGACCCTTCTTCAGTCTGGAGTTACTCCAGCATTTCGTGTCTACCTTCAATTTAAACCACCATCTGCAGTTCTTTCATAGAGATACTTTCAGATATCCTGTTTACCACTTTTAGTAAATTGAAACTTTAAATTGTAGAAAGCGCAAAACATTGTTTTTGATTAAAGATTTAAAAAATGGAGGCAGACGCCCAAGAATATTATGAAGAGCTAGGATTTAGTGGGGTTTTTTTCACTGCTTTTTTGTAAAACTTTATTTAAAATATTAGCAAACCACTTATTAATAAAGTTCCTCATGGATCACTTGTGGGCCGTTTATAGTTTTAAGAACACTCAGCAAATTTTAATGAATAATAGAAACATAGAAAATAGGTGCAGGAGGAGGCCATTCGGCCCTTCGAGCCAGCACTGCCATTCATTGTGATCATGGCTGATCGTCCCCTATCAAAAACCCGTGCCTGCCTTCTCCCCATAACCCTTGACTCCACTAGCTCCTAGAGCTCTATCTAACGCTCTCTTAAATCCATCCAGTGACTTGGCCTCCACTGCCCTCTGTGGCAGAGAATTCCATAAATTCACAACTCTCTGGGTGAAAATGTTTTTTCTCACCTCAGTCTTAAATGACCTCCCCTTTATTCTAAGGCTGTGGCCCCTGGTTCTGGACTCGCCCAACATTGGGAACATTTTTCCTGCATCTAGCTTGTCCAGTCCTTTTATAATTTTATATGTTTCTATAAGACCCCCCTCATCCTTCTATACTTCAGTGAATACAAGCCTAGTCTTTCAATCTTTCCTCATATGACAGTCCCGCCATCCCAGGGATCAATCTCGTGAATCTGCGATGCACTGCCTCAATCACAAGGATGTCCTTCCTCAAATTAGGAGACCAAAACTGTAAATAATACTCCAGATGTGGTCTCACCAGAGCCCTATACAACTGCAGAAGAACCTCTTTACTCCTATACTGAAATCCTCTTGTCATGAAGGCTAACATTCCATTAGCTTTCTTCACTGCCTGCCGTACCAGTAAGCCAACTTTCAGTGACCGGTGTACAAGGATGCCCAGGTCTCGCTGCACCTCCCCCTTCCTTAACCTAACCCCATTGAGATAATAATCTGCCCCCTTGTTTTTGCAGCCAAAGTGGATAACCTCACATTTATCTACATTATACTGCATCTGCCACGCATCTGCCCACTCACTCAACCTGTCCAGGCCACCTCTGCAACCTCCTAACATCCTCTTCACAGTTCACACTGCCACCCAGCTTTGTGTCATCCGCTAGTGTTGCTCCTAATTCCCTCTTCCAAATTATTAATATATATGGTAAACAACTGCGGCCCTAACACCGAGCCTTGCGGTACTCCACTCGCCACTGCCTGCCATCCTGAAAAGGACCCGTTCACTCCTACTCTTTGCTTCCGGTCTGCCAACCAATTTTCTATCCATCTCAACACCCTACCCCCAATACCATGTGCTCTAATTTTAGTCACCAGTCTCCCGTGCGGGACCTTATCAAAGGTTTTCTGAAAGCCTAGATACACTACATCCACTGGCCCCCCGTCATCCATTTCACTTGTCACATTCTCAAAAAATTCCAGAAGATTAGTCAAGCATGATTTCCCTTTCATAAATCCATGTTGACTTGGACTAATCCTTGTACTGCTATCCAAATGCCCCATTATTACCTCTTTAATAATTGACTCCAGCATCTTTCCCACCACCAAAGTCAGGCTAACTGGTCTGTAATTCCCCGTTTTCTCTCTCGCTCCTTTCTTGAAAAGTGGGATAACATTAGCTACCCTCCAATCCACAGGAACTGATCCTGAATCTATTGAACATTGGAAAATGATCACCAATGCGTCCACTATTTCTAGAGCCACCTCCCTGAGGACTCTGGGATGCAGACCATCAGGCCCAGGGGATTTATCATCCTTCAGTCCCATTAGCTTACCCAATTCTATTTCTCGCCTAATGAAAATTTCTTTCAGTTCCTCAATCCCCTTAGATCCTCTGTCCTCCAGTACATCTGGGAGATTGTTTATGTCTTCCTTAGTGAAGACAGATCCGAAGTACCTATTCAACTCTTCTGCCATTTCTTTGTTGCCCATAATAATTTCACCCGTGTCTGCCTTGAAGGCAGACATGGGTCTTGCTTCTTTTTCCCTTAACATATCTAAAGAGGCATTTACTGTCCTTCTTTATATTCCTGGCCAGCTTCCCTTCGTACTTCATCTTTTCAGCCCGTATTGCCCGTTTTGTTTCCTTCTATTAATATTAACTGATTCTCATTGCAGATGCTCCCTGACTAACTGAGTTTTTCCAATTTTATCTTTTTTATAATAAAATATGATACTGAAAATTTGAAATAATAATGGAATATATTGGCATTAATAATGTGATCTTAACAATGAGAGAGTAGTGGAGAAAAAACCCACATTAGGCCTCCATGTATGTCACTAAAAATGGTGAATTGATACACAAGGCAATCACAAAAATAAATCGATTGTTGTCCTTTAGTTTGACAGTTGGAATTGACAATGTTACAGTGTTGACAGTGTTAGATAAATGTTGTTTTCAGTATTAGTTACTAAACATACATCACTACATTGGGTTTGGAAAGAATGCAGTGTTTATTAACCAGAATTATATTGTTGCTGTAAGTAGTTACTAAAAGGATGTGAAATATTTTTATGACTTAAGTGGTTAAGTGATGATTTAACAGAAAAATGTATCTATAATTATATTGTGGACATTTTCTATTTTATCAATGTTAGTTTAGTTGAATTGCTCTTAAGATAATAGCAAGTTAAATCCACACTTTTCATACATGACAGTGGATAAGTAACAATTCTCCTAACTTGTGATATAGAAAATGGGAATGTTCTGAGATGAGTGTACTCATTAGTAGGTCATGAATAAAATTGGTCTCCATTAATCTGATGGGAAAAAAATGTTCATTTGAGATTAATTAATTTATGAAACTGTTCATCGGATAGGCAGAGTCTCAAGCCTATTAACAGAAATAATGCTCCAAAATCTTTTAGTTTAAACATATGCATGTTGAACTTGTGTACAAACTCAGATGTGATTATGGTTGATAATTCTCAACTCAGTGCCATTTCAACACATGAAGCTTACGAGATTACACTGCTTTGATCTTCATAAAGTAGATTGACAGTAAAAGTAATTGCAAATGTTATTGCGATTAAACAAATTTATTACACATATTAAATGTACTAACTTCTAACAGTTCCATGCTAATTATTTTTCTCATAAGCCACTAGTACAAATGATTTCCTGGCAACACATGTCATACTCGTTATATTGTCTCCTCCAGTTGTTTATTTATTTTCAAGGTCAATTTTCTTTACAGTACATACTTGTTTGTTATCAGAATTGACATTTATGTTTTTTTATTTCTGTAAACAGAGCATTTTGTGTGCTGTAGTTACAAAAAGCAGGATATTTCCAATGTCAATTATTTGAGGATAGGTGCCTAGAAATTTGTTCATGTATCACCTTTTATCAGTACAATGTAGTTTAACTTCAAAACATATTTTGTGTACATTGCATAGTTCTAGAAATTTGATCTGGCATTTCAATTTGCAATGTAGACATGAAGTTGGGTTGTATGCTTTAGAAAGGTAATGAAATGGCCACTCTCAGAGAACTGTGTTTTCATTGAATCCCATTCAAAGCAACGACACTGCAGGCGCATTGCTATTTGGAGGAATTAAATGGCTAATACAAGGTAACAGTGATTTTAGATGAGGTTTTCTGCCATGTCTTCATTTCACTGCACTTTATTGTGCATGTGATGAATAAATCTGATTGATTGATGTCTGTTTATTATCGCTTAATCATGAGCACTTTTGAGGTGATTCTGCTGGATTTGCTGCATGAGCTAAAGTTGCGTTACAGGCAAAAAAACAGTAAATCTGGAGATTAGTATTTATCAGTCAGTGATGATCTCCTTTGGACAGAGTCCATGTCACCCTGGACAGCTGCATCCATAGAGATCAAGCTCCTTTATTGTTGTAAACATTCAGAACATTCTAACCTTCCATATAATTCTTGGTTTTGCCAGTGGTTGGTCTTTTTCATTATTAAGATATGAATCCTCAAAATGAAATTCTCATGTTTGCACCATGTTGGGGTATTGTCCAAGCAAGAGTGAATACTTTAACATTGTTTGCGGTTTCCAAAACCTGACCATCATGGACGCTTAACCTTTGTCTGAAGCTGTCCAGCAGACGAGGAAGAGAACAAAATTGAAGGGGAGAAGCAAGCGATATAAGTGATAGAGGATATTTGCAGGTAGTAGATTTCTCTCAAGTGCTACATGGCACAGTGTTAAGGAAGTCATTGCTGCCCTCAGTCCAACAACCTCAGTCTGAGTGGGCTTGCATGGACTGTGGACTTCCCTTAGTTTAGATGGAGTGTTTCATGTGAAGTCCAGGGCTATAATTACCTGACTGCCAAAGTTTCCCATGAACAATACCATGTAATATTTCTGTTTGCAAGACTCTTTTATTCGTAAGCTGACCAATTTGCCTATTTTATATGTGGAATAAGGATACATGGCATTCCCTCCAGCTGGTGTTATAGAGGTGTACTAAAGCAGGACCTTCAGCCCACCATGTCTATACCCATTTATATTAATACCATTTGCCCGCATTAGGAATGCATCCTTCTATGCCTTGCCTGTTTAAATGTAAATATAAATGGTTCCTAAATGTAGTAATTGTCTGATACCTTCCAGATATCAAGCACTTACCTACCTCTTTAAATCTCCTACCTCTCACATTAATGCTATGCTCCCTTGTCTTTGGTATCCACTTAGTATAGAAGAGTACCTTTATATCAATTGTCACAGACAATCATGCAACGGTGAAAGCAGCAGGTGTCCTACATTTTCTGAGACACAACTTTCATCATTGTTCAACTTCTATCAAGGAGAAGTTATACTTCACTCTCGTTAGACCATATTTGGACTGCGCAGTTGCAGCGTGGGATAAACATTTCTTCCATCGAATGTGTCCAAAGACAGGCTGCTCGATTTACAAATACCACCAAACTTCTGAATTCACTAGGGTGGAACCCTCTCCAAGACAGTTGTAAAGCTCACCATTTGACCTGTTTTTACAAAATGTTAAATGGTCAGCTCGACATAGATTACCAAACTCAAACCTATTAGGAGCAGACGGAGAGCATTTAATCCAATTTGAGATACCAGCTATCAAGACACAATTAAAGCAAGGAATAGTCTTTACCCTACCATAGTTACTCAACCAGACGCAACTAAATTTGGTCTGAAGAAGGGTTTCGGCCCGAAACGTCGCCTATTTCCTTCGCTCCATAGATGCTGCTGCACCCGCTGAGTTTCCCCAGCAATTTTGTGTACCAACTAAATTTAAAGTAGCTTTTCTTCTCCAAGAATCCTTTTTTTGCTTAAGTCCACCCTCTGCCACCTCCAGTTTAAATTCCATTTGGAATATTTTGGAGGACCAAGAACCAAGTAGAAGCCTTCTAGAGAATGCATTTGGGATCATCAAGATAGTTCCAGTCTTTGTACCCCTCTCAGTGCCTTGCAATATTCTGCAGACAAAGTTAGATACTTTATGCTAACTTCTGCTACCTTCACAACCCTGCCATCAGAGGGCTTGGCCTAAGTTTGACTCAGCATAAGGTGAAGGAGGAGGAAGTGAAGGAGATTGTCACAGAGAGAAGGCATTGCAGTTGATCACTAATGTCGATAGATGGTAGGTTCTTTCTGTAAGGGAGATTTTTACTGTACAGAGATTCTGTTGAGGATTCCACTCGATGGGCTCAGCACTCTGACATGGAGGTGTTAAATGGGATATTAATGGGTTGATTTGGAGTTCACTTGTTAAATTCCAATGCTAGGGAATTACTATACAATTAGCTTTTTCCAAGGAGCTCACCCCAGTTGCCATTGGGACAAGTTTCTCTCCCTGTACTTTGGCTTTGCCTATCATGATTTTAAACACCTTTATTACCTTTGGAGACACAAGACTGTCCTGTGCACGGCTGCCCAGCCAGCAGCTGTCTGTCTCTTCATCTTTTTATTTTTTATTTTAGTTAGATAAGTGTTTTGTTTGGAGGTCTAGACTTTTTTATGTGGGGGGTGGGTGGGGGGGGGGGGGGAGGGGGAAACTACCTTTCAGGGTCCCTACCTGGTCGGAGAGGCAGCTTTTCTCCGGGCTGCAGCTTCGACCCGTCCTAGCGGCCTACCAGCGGGCCTGGAGCGGCGTTTCCTATCGGGGACCTCCCAGAACCTCAGCTTCGGCGGCGGCACAGCGCTGGAGCGCTATCACAGAGCGGGCGATGCCTTGCCCGGGTCGCCGCGCTGGAGCTCCGGTGAGCTGAGACCGCCGGGTAAAACATCGCGGAGCTGCGGGACTATGGGGCGATCAGCTGCGGGCGGCGGTGCTGACTTTACACCGGGAGCCTGGGATCTCTAGATGAGATCGCCAGTTGTGGAGCTCCAACCGGCGCGGCCTTGTTGGCTTCGGAAGCTGCGGCCTCCAGTACGGAAGCGGCCATTCCAGGGTTCCCAAGCCGCTGAGAGGACTCTCCCGACGCCAGAACAACATCACCCGGCGAGAACGGCCTGGAACATCGGGCCTCCGTAGAGGCAACTGTGGAGGCCTCAATGGGCCCGACTATGGGTGGACTGGGGTTGGGAACTGGACTTTGTGCCTTCCCTCATAATGGGAACCATTGTGGGGGGATGTTCTTTATGTTTAAAACTCTTATTAATGTTATGTCTGTATTCCTTCTTTATGTGCTGCAAAATGGCAAGAAGCATTTCACTTCACTACACCTAGGTGTATGTGAATGTGACTAATAAAATACCTTTGATACCTTTGATACCTTTGAGACTGCTGATACTGGGAATCCTAAGCCAAAAACAAACTGCTAGAAAAACTCAGTGGGTCCCAACCTAAAATTCTGATGTTCTTATATAAGTTACAACTCATTCTGCCCTTGATTATTTTTCCCTGTGGAGCTTTTCCGGATATTAAGCACGGTGATCTCTAGTTGCTGGGTTTATTCCAACTTTTTGATATTAATAATTGACGTGCAGAGTGGGTAACTTTATCTGCAGTGGAGATTATGATTTAAGAGAGTCCTATGTAAGACATCATAGAAACTGTTTATAGCTCAAGCAGAGAACACCTCCCTCTTCCTCTGGTAGATAACTCCATCTGGACTTTACACTGGTAGTGCTCCACTTCATCCTATTTGTCTTGTTTGTGTTGCACTTCAACATGCAACGCTTGTCTGTCAGGCTCTGGGTCTCTTTGTTGATCTTATTACTGAAGCACCCACTGACTGCAGTCAATGTGTTCAAAAGGGAACTGCAGATGCTGGAATATCGAAGGTACACAAAATTGCTGGAGGAACTCAGCGGGTGCAGCAGCATCTATGGAGCGAAGGAAATAGGCGACGTTTCGGGCCGAAACCCTTCTTCAGACTGATGGGGGGTGGGGAAAGAAAGAAGGAAAAAGGGAGGAGGAGGAGCCCGAGGGCGGGCGGATGGGAGGGTGGGAGGAGACAGCTAGAGGGTGAAGGAAGGGGAGGGGACAGCTTGGAGGAGGCAATCACTGTTGAAGAGCACTCTGTAGACTTTGAAATATGTTTACTGTAATAAGTTTGTAATTGCTCAGTCAATGACTTCAGCAGTGAGGACTTCAAATAACTAGAAATGAAATAGTGTGATTTATGCTTAGTCTTGAGTGAAGGTCCAAAAATGTCATGTATTGCATCCAAAATCTCCAATTTGAGATGATAACGGTAACGTCATTTGGTGTGTGTTTGACACTGAAATAACAACAAGTGTGTCCAATTTTCACGTGGATGTAATTGCTGAAGCGATCTACCCTCGATTAAATTGATAGCACTTTTTTAATGTGTATATTAATTAATCTAGTGTCTCGGCATATATTTGCTAGAATTTGCGTATGTGAAGCCCCAATTATGACTAATTTAAAATACAAGATGGGTGACTAGATCTGGGTAGTGAGGTAAAGCAAGTAGGAAGAATTATTTTCTCCTTATTGATCTGATTTATTGTCTGAAATGAAACAGTTTTACATTTAATTTTCAAATAGGGATTGGATCCACACTTAAGAATAGAAATCGCTGTGGGAACCATTAGGTAGCTTTTTCTCAAAGCTAACTTAACCGTGATGGACCAAATATCTTTAGTGTTATTAATCTAATCACAGTTTTTCTCTAAATGCAGTGGTGTTAATGTGACCATAGCCTTACATTCTTTAGTCGTAATGTGTTGTTTTTAAACTGCTGCATTGCTAATTCAAATTTAATTATACCTCGTACATTATCATAGATTGCAATCTGAAACAAGACTGATCTGTGTGCATTATTCACATTGGAACTTTTTATTTTTATAGCTGTTAACTGTTTAGTTTTTTTTTTTTAAGTTTTTTTTCTTTTGTACCTGGTTAGTAGATTTTAAATCAGATCATTTTTATTATATTTACTTTGTAACAGTTGTTGCAAAGGAAACCGTAATTAATAAGTTCAAATAAAGTTATTTAATAATATGTTCTACATTTGCAAAGCTGTCATACAGATATAAGAAAGAACAACTTGTTTTTCCGGAAGGTCATTAGCAAACAGTTTACTTAGCAGGACTCTCACTTAACCTTTTTTCGCTGTTGCCAGTCGGGCAACCTAGGCAGCTTTTTAGGTTGCCGAATTACAGTTTCGGTGGTCATTTAAGACGGCTTGCATGACGCGTGCGATAATGTGTTCAGACGAAGTGCGTAGTTGTTACCAGTCGGAATTATGCTCAATGAAGCATTCACATATTATTTCTGCTTCAAATAAAGTCACAAACTAAACATATTCACCAATCAAGACATGAGATATACCACAATGACATGCAGCAAAATTATAATACAGTACTTCAACTCTTTTTACATGTTGCAATGAATGCAATTTCTATTATTTCTTTCCACTTTCAAACAAAAATGTGGTTGGATTATTCAGCGTATGATCAACCTGTGTCAATAAATCCTGGACCATGGTAACATATATGCTTAACCATGCACACTACAGATTGATGCAAGTATATTTTCTGTGAAGGACCGAAAATTATCATGACATGGACATAGCATGGGTCTTTTCCGCTTGAATCTTCAATCATCAATCTCTGTTGTGCCCAGTCACAGCAAGGTAAGTTGATAAAGAATTAAATCAATCTGTTTGACACCTTTGAAAGTCGACACAGTAACAACATCAAGAGGGGAAATATAGATACATAATATATCCCTTCTGCTCTAGGATTTTGTAATTTAAAAGAAATAAAGAGAATGGAAGTGTACTTTGATTTTCTTTTTCTTGTAACATACTTGTTACTGTATTATTATTATTACCTGACCAGACCTTTACCAAACCTTTGAATGTACATAGTACCTCTTTTACTCTGTGCCCACTAAGAAGATGAGTCATGTAAATAGGTGACTATATTGAATCAGTCATGGAACTTGGCAAGTGAGATTGCCCAGAAGGCCAGTAAAAATGTCTGAAGTGGGGTATTTTTTTTTGGGGGGGGGGGGGGGGGGGGATGATGGGATATCAACTTTAAATGAACAGAAACATTATATTTGTGAGAACTTGTCTAACTTTTCTGCTTGATATTTAAACCATCTCCTGAAAAGCAAAGTAAAGACAGAGCTATTCAAATACATCTAAAAGTCACTTTAATTGTCATCTGAGTCGCTCTTGAGCAGAGCATCATCCTCATCAGAATTGTTACTGTCAGGGTGAGGTCCCGAGGCAGATGCTGCAGCTGGGTCTTCTCCCGTGTCAGGCCTCCTTGCCCTTATCCCTCCTGTATGCCACAAGCTGATGGCTGGCCGGGGATCAAAGTCCTTGATGTTACTGGCATGCAGCATGATGAGGAGCTGGTCCGTCGTACTGGAGGGAACTTCTGATGGTGGTCTTCAGCCGGCTGACGCCTCGCTCAGCCTCAGCTGAACTTGCCGGTATGGTAAGGACGAGGTCAAGGAGAGTGCAGATGTTGGGTGGCTCTTCTGGTGTGGGATTGCAGGAACACCATGCTGTATCACAACAACCTTTTCAGCAACATGGCTGTTACTTGGCACTACACTGGAGCATTAGGGGGAGCTTCAATGCCCAAATTTCAGGGTGGGTTTCTGATGAAAAAATGGGGGAAGGACTGATAAGCGAGAGACAGACAGAGAGAGACAGAAAGAGCAGAGACAGAGATAGACAGATGGAGACAGAGACAGAGAGAAACAGAGACAGATAGAAAGAAAGGGACAGAGACAGGTACATGGATAGGACAGGTTTGGAGGGATATGGACCAAACGCGGGCAGGTGGCTTTGCAGTTTCTCTCCCGCTCCCGCGGGGTGAGGGATTTAAGGGGTCCCACTTGGGCGTAATTTTCGGCGACAGCCTGAAAAGAGGTTGTCTGGTCGTGGTCGGGTCGTGGCGCGTTGTCTCCCTGTCGCCCCAGGATTTTGGAATGTTCAAAATCCAGGTGAGACATTTGGATGTCTCATGTCATGCGCCCTGTCACACGTATGCTGTCCTGCGGGTGATGACCGGTTAGAGTTAGGGTTGGGGCTAGGGACCACAGATGAGCTGTAAAATATTCTTCCTTCAATGCATGGATTTTAAAGATTAATATATTAAAATTAATACAATAAAATCAATTGTGCAAATGAAAAGATGTCTGAATCGTTCAGTTGTATTTTATATAGGTCCGCTTCCAGATCCAAATCACCATCTCTAACTTTTCACAGAGATGGATTCAGTGAGTGTAGACTGAACTCCCCTCTCCCCTCCACCTCCCTCTTCCCCCCCTTCTGCCCCCATCCCTCCTTCTCCACTCCCCCCATTCCCCTTCTTCCCTTCCCCACCCTCTTCTTCCTCCCCGCTCCACTCTTCTCTCCCTTCTCCACTCCCCCCTCTAATTCCCTTATCCCCTCTCCCTCCCTTCTCCCATTTTCCAACCCCCCGCCCCCCCCCCCCCCCCACTTTCCCCGAGGCCCCCCATTTGTGGACCCAGCCTGTGACAGCTAGATCCCACTAATAGTACTGCACAAAGTCCACTCCACATCATCTGTTTGATTATGGGATAAATGCTGACTTTGGGAACAACAACCCCCCACCGCCCGCCCCCCTCCCCCCCGCCCCCTTGCCTGGCTTCAAAATGGGTGTTGGGTATTTAGACTCAGCGGCCGGGGCAGGTGGGTGGCATTGACAACATTGCCTCTACCCAGTTGAGAGACCATTGGAAGAGAGATCTGCCTCTGACAACTCGTGACCAACAGTTTAGTTCCCATACAGATACTGGGGGTTCGAGTCCAACCCCTGGGGCCCCTGTGTCACATTTAGTTCAGAGATACAGTGCCCTTCAACCCACCGAGTCCGCACCGACCAGCGATCCCCCGCACACCATCCCACACACACTAGGGACAATTTATAAATACCAAGCCTATCAACCTAGAGTTAAGGTTAGGGTTACCTCCTGCACTCCAAAGGTTTGTATAAATTGTCCCTAGCGTGTGTGGGATAGTGTGCGGGGTATCGCTGGTCGCAGGCTGGGACCACAAATGGGGAAAGTGGGTGGGTGGGGGGGGGTTGGAGAAGGGCAGGAGAGCGGGAGAAGGGGATGTGAGGGGACTGGGGGGGGGAGTGGAGAAGGTGAAGAAGAGTGGAGCGGGGATAAGGGAGGAAGAGGGGGGAAGGGAAGAAGCGGCTCAGGCGCTCGACACCGCTGCAAATTGCTCTGTGCTGTTGTTCCCTTAAAGGGCCTATCCCACTTTGCGATTTTTTTCGGCGACTGCGGAGCGTCAGTGATTGACGCCCTTAAGACCGTCACTGGCGCTCCGCAGTCACCGAAAAAATTGCAAAGTGGGACAGGCCCTTTAAGGGAACAACAGCAACAGAAAAATTTGCAGCAGTGTCGAGCGCCAATCCGCTGCCTGAGCCGCTGGTTAACAAACAAACAGCAACTCCACAGGGCAAGGCAGGGAACAAGGATAAGGCAGGAGCTCTCTGAGAAAAGCCGGCACAGTTTGCATCAGGCCGTCCGCTGTCCACATTTGCCAAACTTTCCTTCGCTTGGCAAGCCGGGCAAAATGACACGGCTTTTAGGTTGCCTGGCAGGACTTTAGGTGGCCATTGGCAACCGGGCAACTGTTAATTTCGAGCCCTGCTTAGTTATTTTTCAAATTGCTTGGCTGTATCGCATTTGCGCAATTTAGGTAGAGAAGAAGAATCTGCACTGGATTCAAATTAGAGTGAAATTATTTTTGTGACCACTGCACAGCATTCATTTACAGTTACAGTTATGTGCAATGTGATTAAACACATCCTATTAATTTAGCAATTTATAGTTAAATGTAATTTATAGTTAAATGTAATTTGATTACACAGTCCTATTAATTTAGCACTTTGTGATGTAAATATTTTAAAATGAAATAAAAATATTTTGCCCTCTCATTGTTGCAGTACATCTCAGGTTTCACATGCCAAAGACAAAAGGGTGAAATTAAATTAATTTAGAGCTCACGTTACTGACAACCCATTCCATTTGAGCAATTAAGATTACAACTACTTCCTCATTGCAGGTTCAACATCCCTAACACTTGGCAAACCTTCATGCTATGATAATTCTGATTTTGTTGCTGTGTAGATGCAATAAATAACTTCAGTGATAGTTGTACTTTTGTTTGAATGACCAACAAACCCGTTCTTACCCGGGATTGACATTAGGAGAGTATAAAGGGAAGCCAAGTGTAGTGTCTATCTTCTTGACCCCAATAACAAAGTTTAAGAACTTGTGTTAATTGTTTGCTTCGACATTGGATCCACGTTGTACTACCTTTATTTGGTGAGATCGCCCTAATAATAATAAAATTACAGAGGACAATAGACGATGTTGAGTTTATTTAAAAATTGACCCCACCAGCTAGAAGACATCCTTGTCTTTTGCTGAGGAGAGGAACATAAAATAGTAGGCAGCACATTATCTACCGAATATTGACAGGTGAATCGGCTAGACAGTTTTATCACAATGCTGGCTTCTGCCAGGCTGGTAGGGTTTGTGTCTCAAAATTTAAAATGTGATTTCAGGATTGTGCCATTTTCCTTATGAAGTCTGTAGTGACTGGCATATTCATTCAGGTCCGTTGCCGAGTCCCTGAACATTGCCCAGTCTACAGACTCCAAACAGTCCTGGAGTTGATCCTCAGCCCCTCCCCGACCAGCTCTGTACAGTCCTCACCTCTGGGGTGCGTTCTTCAATTGCTGCCTGTAGGCAGGAAGAAGCAGCACCGCAGTATGGTCGGATTTACCGAAGTGAGGGCGAGGGATAGAGCGTTGGGCATCCTTGATGGTTGTGTACCAGTGGTCGAGGGTGTTTGGTCCTCTGGTGCTGCAGGAGACATGTTGGTGGAAGTTAGGGAACGATTTCTTACGGTTGGCTTTGTTAAAATCCCCGGCTATGGTGGTAAATGCCTCGGGGTAAGCCGTCTGGTGCTTGTTGACCACGGCGTGCAGCTCCCCCAGTGCCAGATGGACATCTGCCTGGGGAGGGATGTAGACCGCGGTCAGGATGATGGAGGTGAATTCCCTTGGTAGGTAGAAAGGACGGCACATCTAGGTGTTCCAGGTGTGGAGAGCAGGAGTTGGATAGGACTGCCACGTCTGAGCACCACGCAAGTTGACCATGAGGCAGACGCCCCTCCTCTCCCTTTCCCAGATGTACGGTCCATGCGATGGATGGAGAAACGGTCAGGCTGGACCGCTGAGTCTGGGGAGCTGGGGGTGAGCCATGTCTCTGTGAAACAGAACACAGAGCATTCCCTCAGCTCCCTTAAGAGCAGCGTGTTCCCTCCCCCCCCCCCCCCCCCCCCCCCTATGTTTTAAAAGCGATTTACTATGCCCCGAGCCATCTGTCCCCGCGGCCGGGGTGGGGATGAATCACCCGGTGTGGGTGTCAGGGTCCGGGGGTCGGAAGGGAGGGGGGGGGGGAACAAGGGGGGATAGAGAGAGAGGAGGGGAGAGGAGGAGAGAGAGAGAGCGGTCGGGTGGAGCAGAGGTGTGGGACAATGTTCATCTCTCCACAGTGATGTGATGGACATGGGGGTCTGGACCAATCGCTGCCAAGTCCCGCCCCCCGGCAATGTCATGTCCGTTATTTGCCATTTCTGTTGAGCGCCATTCGGACCATTGGCTTGTAGGCGATGCCGCCTTTCAGGTAGATGACATTTCAGCAGAGCGGCCATTCGGTGAGTTTGCTTTTACGCGACGCAGCCTTTCGGTTAGTTGGCTTTTAGGCGTCCCACCCTTTCAGTTAGTTGACGTTTTGGCTTTGTTTCCATACGGTTATTTGGCTTCCACATCTTTGCTTCCACTTATCGTCTGTCGGCGCCACGTCCGGGTACCACTCGTGGCATCAAGTAGGTCGGGGCGTTTTTCTAGCATGATGAAAAATGTCCACGAGTAAAAAAGGTTGTGAATTAGGTCGTGAAAGTGGGACAGGCCCTTAAAGATACTTCAAAGCGATATAAATAACGTGACTGGGTGAGATCATGGCTGATGCTGTAGACAAATGTGAAATAAACACTTTGGTGCACAAAATAATATTTTAAATGTCGAGAGATTGTATAATTTTGATGTTCAAAGATGTCTTTGTATGCAAGTTGCTTCTCCTTGCTGATGAATCTAGAACCAGGAATCACAATCTCAGAATAAGGGGTAGGCTATTTTGGACTTGGGAGAGGAGAAATCTTTTAATCCAGATAATGGTGAATCATTGGAATTCTCTATCTCACGTAGCTGAGGAGGATTAGTTCTGTGGAGGATTTAAGATCATTAAAAAAAAAAAAAGACCAACAGATTTTTGGATATTAGGAAAGCAAGAGAGAGAGAGCAAGAGAAAGGAGAGCAAGATATTGAGATGGCGCTAGATAAACATGTTGAGGTAGATCAGCCATGAGCTTAATGAATGGTGTAGCAGGCTCAAATAGCCAAATGACCTACTCTTTTGATAATCTAAGAAATCTCTCTGAATGCACTTTGCCTTTCCCCATATCCCCAGATTCACTTAACATTCAATGGTTGAGTTCTTCATGATCTTTGTGTCTTCAGTCACCTGAAGAGTACTGATTACCTTTCTGGATTTTACTGGTTAGATTTACTGGATTGCCATTGGGATATCTGTGAACTGTCATATTTTTGTTATCTGAAGCCAGTTTGATTTGTCTGACTTTATAAGCAGAGGCCGTGAATACCATTTTCCTGCTTTTAAAATAACAAGTTATCCTGAATGGAAACCCTTGGGCTGAATGGTTTCCCTGACAACAGTGGCAACCAAAATTGCTTTAGATCTCATGTGACTCGACTGTGGTTAAGAACTGTTTTCACTGTTTGCTTATATCCGAGAGGGAAGCTTACAGTGCCCTCCGTAATGTTTGGGACATAGACCCATCATTTATTCATTTCCCTCTGTACTCCACAATTTGAGATTTGTAATAGAAAAAAATCACATTTGGTTAAGTGTTGATCACATTGTCAGATTTGATTAAAGGCCATTTATATACATTTTGGTTTCACCAATGTGGAAATTACAGCTGGGTTTATACATAGTCCCCCATTTCAGGGCACCATAATGTTTGGGACATATGGCTTCACAGGCGTTTGTAAAGGTGTGTTTAATTGCCTCCTTAATGCAGGTATAAGATAGCTCTCAGCACCTAGTTTTTCCTTCAGTCTTTCTATCACCTTTGGAAACTTTTATTGCTGTTTATCAACATGAGGACCAATGTTTTGCCAATGAAAGTCAAAGAAGCCATTATGAGACTGGGAAACAAGAATAAAACTGTTAGAGACATCGGCCAAACTGTAGGCTTACCAAAATCAACTGTTTGGAACATCATTAAGAAGAAAGAGAGCATTGGTGAGCTTACTAATTGCAATGGAACTGGCAGGTCACAGCTGATGACAGAAGAATTCTCTCTATAATAAAGAAGAAAACCCAAACAACTGTCCGACAGATCAGAAACACTCTTCAGGAGACAGATGTGGATTTGTCAATGATCACTGTCTGCAGAAGACTTCATGAACAGAAATACAGAGGCTACACTGCAAGATGCAAACCATTGTTTAGCTGCAAAAATAGGATGGCCGGGTTACAGTTTGCCAAGAAGTACTTAAAAGAGCAGGCATAGTTCTGGAAAAAGGTCTTGTGGACAGATGAGATGAAGATTAACTTATATCAGAGTGATGGCAAGAACAAAGTATGGAGGAGAGAAGGAACTGCCCAAGATCCAAAGCATTCCATCTCATCTGTGAAACAACGATGGTGGGGGTGTAATGGCCTGGGCATGTATGGCTGCTGAAGTTACTGGCTCACTTATCTTCATTGATGATACAACTGCTGATGGTAGTAGCATAATGAATTCTGAAGTGTATAGACTCATCCTATCTGCTCAAGTTCAAACAAATGCCTCAAAACTCATTGGCCGGCGGTTCATTTTACAGCAAGACAATGATCCCAAACATACTGCTAAAGCAACAAAAGAGTTTATCAAAGCTAAAAAATGGTCAATTTGTCAATCACCCGATCTGAACCCAATTGAGGATGCCTTTTATATGTTGAAGAGAAAACTGAAGGGGACTAGCCCCCAAAACAAGCATACGCTAAATATAGATGGCTGCAATACAGGCCTGGCAGAGCACCACCAGAGAAGACACCCAGCAACTGGTGATGTCCATGAATCGCAGACTTCAAGAAGTCATTGCATGCAAAGGATATGCAACAAAATACTAAACACGACTACTTTCATTTACATGACATTGCTGTATCCCAAGCATTATGGTGCCCTGAAATGGAGGCGACTATGTATAAACACTGTTGTAATCTCTACATGGTGAAACCAAAATGTATAAAAATGGCCTTTATTAAAATCTAACAATGTGCACTTTAACCACATGTGATTTTTTTCTCTTACAAATCTCAAATTGTGGAGTACAGAGGCAAATAAATAAATGATGCGTCTTTGTCCCAAACATTATGGAGGGCACTGTATATCCTAAGTTAGTGGTCTTTTATGCTTTTTAATATTAATTTGATGGCAGTCGTGAATTTTCACATGCCCGGCCCAAGGTGAAATCTTGTTTGTCGTCAGGTTTTGTTTGTGTGTTCCCACCTGCAAGTCAACACACAGGTCACCCCCTCTGCTCTTGGCCAGAGAACTTCCTGCAAATTGCAAAGTCGCACCAAATTCTTTACTTGTGTATCTGTTGATTATTTCTTCGAGCTTTTTTGCTGCAAATGCCACATTTTTTACAATCACTCAAGGATTTCTGATAATGTTTGGTTAAAATTACTCTAAATAATATCAGTTATCCTGTGAGGTGCCACATTAATATGTATGAAATCTATTTTCATTCATCAAATGGCCATTTTTTATTCAGAAATACATTTTGTTTGCCGTATTGTCACTTTTACCCTCTGCATATTGTCTCTGCTTAAAAAGATTTGCATTTAAAACAATATGATTATTCCTGAGGAAGGAGGAGGTGTGAGAGTGCAGTGTGGGAATTTCATAGACTACACTTCTTCCCACCCTTCCTCCTATAAAGACTCTATTCCCTACTCCCAATCTCTCAGTCTACACCACAACTGCTCCCAAGATGAGGTGTTTCATACCTGGTGTAATAGCAATTTCAAACTATTCCAAGCTTCAGCTTTCCATTGCCGTTACTACACAAGCAGGGAGGAGTAATCGTACACAGCCGTTAGTAAAAACGAATCCTCCAGTCAATTTTTCCAGTTTCATTGATTTTAATTGAAGTGAACATACGAGATCCTCTTTATTCTCATACAAATTGTAGCTTTCTGTTCTTACTATCTGAACTGGTAAAAAACTATATTCCTTCTCTCCTGCTTGCTCCAGTCGATCTGACCACTCCCAGTGGTTTCACTAGCCGCATCCGATGTAATTGCCTTTAAATTAAAGTTAAAAACTACCCTCTGTGAGTGAAATTAAAGTGAAAATCTACCCTCTATCAGTGTAATTGAAGCTAAAACTGGAACAAAGAATCTGCCTGACGCCGTCAACTCGACCTCGCCACCTGCGCTTAGCTGAAGTATGGAAACTTCAAAAGCCAGCGCAGGAGATCGTGCGTAAACGAACAGCTACTGCATTAGGTTTTATTGGATAGCTGCATTATGCTGTATTGATAAAGCTGAAAAGCTTTAAGGAATAGCTTCTATGGGAGAAGGCTGTATTTGGAAAAGCTGAGAAGCTTTATTTTAAAAGGCTGCATTAAGCTTTTTGGAACGGTGTCGAGATAAGCAAGGTTGCGTTAAGCTATCAGAAAAGCTTCGAGATAAGCCGTATTGAAGAACGATTGTTACTGTGGAAACAAGTACGGTGACCGTGAGAATCTCTACGATATCTATGTTTTTAATTCCCGTTGGTTGTTTTGAATTCCAGTCTGGAAGCATACGTCATTACGTAACCACGTTATTACGTCAACACGTCTTAAAGGGATAGTCACCAGTATGTCTGAAGCTCAGCCACAGGATGGTAATGTTGGACAGCAAACTACATACTCCTTTGCTGAAAGTGGAATATTACAGAATATTTCAAATGTCTCAAGACGAAGATCAAGTCACAACTCTAGTTCTTCATCATGTGCATCTTCAAAGGCTGCTCGCATAAAAGCTCAGGCAGAAGAGGCTGCTCACCAGGTATGCCTTGAACAAAAAGCATGAGCTTGAGGCACAAGAAGAACAGTTGATAGAGGAAGAACAATTGAAGAGAAAGAAGGAACAATTGAGAGGAGAGATGAAAAAGTTGGAACTGGGGACATAGTTGGCAGCAGTCAAAGCAAATATCAATGTACTTGAGGCCAAGAGATCAAGAAGAAATGGGCACACATTGGGGCGTTGTCCACAGATCGAGGCCAAGGAGCATAGAGAAAAGATGGACTTCTAAAAGGAGAAGGAAGTCTGCTTTGGAAGTTTGAAGAAAGGACACAGGGCCAAGGACTGCAAGAATCTTATGACTGGTGATGTGTGCAAACAAGATCATCCTGAATTACTTCACACTGAACAGAAACACACAGAGAAGAAGCCGGAGCATACAGAACAGAATGAGAAGCCAACTGTGAGTGATGCTATTTCCTCATCTGGGATGTGTGCGCAGCGATTGGGGGCCGGTGAAGAAACCTGTATCTTCTCCATATTACCAGTACAGGTAAAGAGCCGCAAGGGTGACACAGTGTTGCAAACATACGCATTTTTGGATCATGGAAGTTCTACAAACTTTTGTACAGAAAGCTTGATGAGAAGGCTGAACATTACAGGACAACATACTAAGATTCTCATGAATGAAGAGAAACCTGTGTTCAATCATCACATCTCAGGTTTGGAAATATCTAGTCTGGTAAAAGACGATTTTATACAACTATCTGATGTGTTCACACATAGACCATGCCTGTTACGCATCGAAACATTCCCAAGCAGGAAGACCTGAAACAATGGCCTTACTTGAAGGGTATCTAGATTCCCAAAATAGACTCTGGCATTGACCTACTCATCGGAACTAATGCTTCAAAGGTATTGGAACCTTGGAAGTTGGTCAACAGCCAAGGGGATGGACTATTTGCTGTGAGGACCCGATTCAGATGGGTCATCTATGGTCCCTGCGTAGAGACAACGAGAGCAGGGATGAGAATGGCTACCCTGCTGCTGCTGTCAATCGAATATCTACTGTAAACTTGGAAGAGCTACTGGTCATGCAATACAATCACGACTTCAGTGAAAGAACCAGCAAGGAAGCAGAAGAAATGTCCAGAGAAGAGGTAAAGTTCTTGGATATTATGAATCATTCAGTAGAGATGATAGATGGACACTATTGTCTAGACTTATCTTTCAAACAAGAACGCATCAGTCTGCCGGATAAGCATTGCATTGCAGTGCAGCGCATCCAGAGCCTGAAACGCAGGTTTGGTAAGAATAAGAAATTTCATGATGAATATACATCTTTCCTCACAGAAATGATTGATAATGGTTATGCTGAAATGGTACCAGTGAACCAGCTAAATCGAAGTGATGGAGAGCTCTGGTACATCCCACGCCATGGGGTTTATCACTCAAGGAAAGGGATCTTGAGGGTGGTATTTGACTGTGGGGCAGTCTTCAAAGGAACATCACTTAACTGCCAACTGCTGTAGGGTCCAGACCGTACCAACTCACTCATTGGAGTTCTCATCAGATTCAGACAAGAAACGGTTGCTCTGATGGCTGATATCAAAACAATGTTTCATCAGGTCAAGGTATCAGAAAAGCATATTGACTATTTGCGATTCCTGTGGGGGCCTGAGGGTGATGCACAGCAAGATCTTGTAGAATACAGGATGAAGGTACAGTGACATCACCAAGTTGTGCAAACTTTGCATTAAAGAAGACTGCTGAAGATAACGAAGCTTATTTCCCAGCAGAGATCACAAGCACAGTAAAGACCAACTTCTATGTAGATGAATGTTTAAAGTCCATGCCTTCGGAACAGGAAGCAATTCAAATGGCAACGCACTTGACTTCCCTCTGCCAAAAGGGAGGATTCATGCTGTCAAAGTGGATCAGCAACAACCGTGTATTGGCATCCATTCCGCAAGAATATAGAGCCAAGGAGACCAGGGAGTTGGACGGACAAAGACACTTGCCTATGGAAAGAGCACTGGGATTGCACTGGTGTGTTGAAACGGATGTGTTCAAGTTCAGAATTGTGGTACAGGAACGACCTCCAGTTTAAATTCCATTTGGAATATTTTGGAGGACCAAGAAACCAAGAAACCAAGACCATACACCCGACGAGGCATCTTATCCATAGTTGGCTCTATATACGGTCCTTTAGGATCTCTTGCACCAATTACACTGCCAGCCAAGCTGATTATGCAGTAGCTCTGTAAGGAAAGACTCGGATGGGGTGAGCACATATCGCAAACCTTCTCTCAGCGATGAACAGGATGGTTAGCAGAACTCAACAAGATGTCGGAATTTAAAGTGGACCTGCGCATGAAGCCCGCTAACTTTGGTCAAATCAGATTGGCACCATTTTTCAGACGCAAGTGAAAGTGCCTACGGTACTGTTTCATATCTAAGACTGGAAGATTATAACAAAGAAGTGCATGTTGCATTCATAATGGGAAAAGCCAGAGTGGCACCATTGAAGCAAATGACGATTCCCAGAATGGAGCTTACAGCTGCAGTCCTAGCTGTCAGAGTTGACATAATGCTGCAAAAGGAATTACAACTTCTACTGGACAAATCCATCTTCTGGACTGATAGCACAACAGTGCTTAAGTACGTCAACAACAAAAACAAACACTTTCAAATATTTGTAGCAAACAGGATCTCCTTTATAAGGGATGCTACTGATGTATCACAGTGGAGATACGTTGGCACAGAGGAAAATCCTGCGGATGAAGCCTCTAGAGGACTAACAGCAGACCGCTTCTTAAGCAGTAAGAGATGGACCAAGGGACCAGAGTTTCTCTGTAAGCCAGACAGCGAATGGCCAAAGCTTAACCTGGAATCTGCAATCTCTGCTAATGATCTGGAAATCAAGCAAAACATCACAGTGAACGTCATTGTCAAGGATCCATTGGACGCAACAAACTTTCTAATTACCTATTTCTCATCATGGCGTAAGCTGAAGACTGTGGTAGCTTGGTTTCTTAAGCTAAGGGCAATGCTCTTGCTGTTGACTAAAAAAAAGAAAGGAAATTGCTATAGGTATCTTTGAAAAAGATCCTGGCAAACATAAAGAAGAAGTTTGAGGTTTAAGAAGGAACTGCAGATGCTGGAAAATCAAAGGTAGACAAAAATGCTGGAGAAACTCAGTGGGTGAGGCAGCATCTATGGAGCGAAGGAAATAGGCAACGTTTCGGGCCGAAACTCTTCTTCAGACTGAAGATTGAAGAATCACTCAAGAAGTTTGAATGCCAACACATAGTGCATACCTTTTGTTTTTGATAATATGTTAAGCTTTTATAGCACCTTTTAATTTCTCTTGGTAATGGTTTTGTTATATACGTGGAACAATTAGGGGCCGGTGTGTAGGAGTCATTCTTGCTTAAGCTAGTTACTGTTAGTATATTTTATAATTTTGTCTCGATATTTCTTGCAGAATTATTTTGTATGCTTGGGAGTGGGATTTTGATATGTAGATGGGCGTCACATACATCAGATGAGGCCAACGAAACCACTGGGAGTGGTCAGATGACTGGAGCAAGTAGGAGTGAAAGAATATATTTTTTTACCAGTTAATATAGTAAGAACGGATCTGGTATGTTCACTTCTTTGTATTTACAACAACTTCAATTAAAATCAATGAAACTGGAAAGAACGACTGGAGGATTCGTTTTTGCTATCTGAACTGGTAAAAAACTATATTCCTTCTCTCCTGCTCGCTGCAGTCGATCTGACCACTCCCAGTGGTTTCGCTGGCCTCATCCGACAGTCTTTTCAGGTGAGGCAGAGGCTCACTTGCACCTCCCCAACCTCATCTACGTTATCCGCTGTTCCAGGTGTGGACTCCTATATATCAGTGGGACCAAGTGCAGGCTCCGCTACCTACCTGATCTCCCGGTTGCTAAACACTTAACTCCCCCTCACATTCCCACACTTTCTGTCCTGGGCCTCCTCCATTGTCAGAGTAGGGCCCAGCATAAATTGGAGGAACAGCACCTCATATTTTGCTAGGGCAGCGTATACCTCAGCGGTATGAACATTGACTTCTCTAACTTCAAGTAACCCTTGCTTTCCCTCTATCTCCATCCCTTCCCCTTCTCAGTTCTCTGACCAGTCCTACTGTATCCGACTACAGTTTATCTCTGCTTTGATGTTAACTTTTATCAGCTAACTTATATATTCTATATTTTCCTTGATCTTGATTCCCTTTGTCCTGTTTTCACACACACTTCCTTATCTATGTATCTCACTCTCCCCTAACATCAATCAGAAGAAAGGTCTTGACCCGAAAAGCCATCCAATCTTTCTCTCCAGCGATGCTGCCTGTCCCACTGAATTACCCCAGCATTTTGTGTCTATCTTTGGTATTCCCTGCTGAGTAATACTTGACAGTTCAAAAATACTACAAGAAACGTTTGGGTTATTTTCCGATTACCATTCTAATTTAAAAAATACTTGTTCACATATAGAGTTATCCTTTTCCCAACATTTGATTGTTTTTTTAACTCTCATTGTTTTGTTATTTTCTTAAAGCAATCCTGCATTTTCTTGAAGAAAGAATTTCTTTAATCCCCCTCTAATTTCCTGGAATTTCCCTCATCTCCTAGCTTTTGAATTCTCTGATCTTTGATACTTTGAATGTAATTATCTTAAATTCTAAGCTACCACCTTTTGCAAGTAGCAGGTGACATGCCACCTCTTGTTATGTGCCTTTTAATCAGCAGTGCTCAACATAGCAGTCATTGAGCCATTCAACAGTCAGGTATCTACTCAACTGTGGATTTATCACACTTGAGAATACTACGAGTGGTGTTAGTGCCTGCATGAATTAATGTAAATTGTGAGTATTCTATCACCCTCTTCTTATGTCTCAAAGCCTTTCCACATCAATGAGGCACGAGTAAGATACCCAGCACCACAGTTTTCCAATCACCATGCAACTTGTACCTTGGTGTACTGTAGTGATTATGGGAGGAATATGTGTTTGAAAGACCTAACGTATGTGCTGAATACAAGTCCAAAAGTGCATAATAATCTTGGTTGGCTTGTGAATGACCAGTGGAGATCAAGCCAGTGCATGAGGCTGATGCACACTCAACTCAATTTCCGGAGTGATGTGAAACAACCCAAAAATTGTCATTGCGTATTAGTCTGGAGATAATTTTTAATTGCATGAAAGAAAACTAATATGTGATTGAACTATGCCTCTCGTAACTGTTAAGATTGCTGGTGTCAGTGGAGAAACTTAATAAACGTTGTAGCTCAAAGAAGAAAAAGAAAGCCTCACTGGTGAAGACATTTTTTAAAAGGCAAACAACATGTATTTTAAACTCGAGCAAGGAGATAACATTCCTTGCAGAATTGGTGAGGCTGCAGTTATAATAATCAAGTGCAGATTTAGGCAACCCATTATAGAGTAGCATATAAAGCATTCTGATCACTGCTCTCCATGCACTCATTAGGTTATTTGGGAACCACAATAATTGTTGTGTCGATGCTTGAGCAGTTTAACTTTGTCAGACCTGAGAAAGTTAAGGAACCTAATAGTTTTAAGTGTAATTGTTATGAAAATTAGGACAAAGGCTTATAGTATTTCTGTACCGGTGAAATGACAGTACAAGGACATGAATTTAAGATGATGCAAAAAAAATCAAAGTTTGAAAAATCCTATGGTAGGTTTGAAACCTGCAATTCTTTACTATTATTTAATGTGTAGGTACTTATAAAATAAATTTGATTCTTATTTGAGCATGAGCAATATTAAACATGGGAAGTAAAATCTGGTGACTTGCATGGTAAAAAAGACCTGAACATGTTTGATATGACAAGTGACTTGTTTCTGTTTATTGTGATATTGTAAATGTATAATTAGCGCTAATTGTGCTATGGGAATTTGTATATGATATAATAAGAGTAGTCTTTAACCAAATTATATTTCTGGATAGTAAAGCAGGCAGTATAGCAGTTTAAAACTTGGGATAAAAACAGCACTTGTTATATGTATTCCATTGCAATGTTTGTTCACTATATCTGTAATTATGCTGATTGTTTGACTGCCATTTTATTTTATATTTACTGTGCCCTATTGTCTTATGAAAATCAACAATCCATATACAAGGTGCCATATACCAGAAACAGAAGGCACACCCGATCAGATAAACCACTGGGACTTTTTAAGCAGTGGTTCCATTATTTGGGTTATTGTTGGTTTGTTCTAAGATATCAGTGCTTGTTCACAAATAGAATAGAATGCATTTATTGTCATTCAAACCTAGGTTTGAATGAAATATCATTTCTACAGTTTTTTACATTACAAAACAAGGCCCACACTTAACACAGTTTACATAAACATCCATCACAGTGAGTCTCCAACACAGTGAGTCTCCTCACTGTGATGGAAGGCAAAGTCTTTATCTCTTCCCTTTGTTCCTTCTCCCGTGGTCCAGCAGTCCAACTGCAGTGTCGAGACGAACTGGGGCTCCGATGTTAAAGCCCCCGGCGGGCGATGGTAAGTCCTGAGGCCGTTTAAGCCACGCCGGTCGATGTTAGGCCCCGGCTCCATGTCCTTAAAACCGCGATTCCAGCGGGAGAAGTCGCCGTTGCGGAGCTCGGAAAAGCGGCCTCCCACCAGGGACTTGGAGCTCCCGATGTTCCTGTCCACCGGGTCTGCGGCCGGTGCCTCCGAACTCCAAAGTCGGGTCGCAGCCGCACGCCACCACAGCTCTTCCCGCTCCGAAGTTGGCCAGCTCCGCGATGTCAGTTCCGCAGGCTCTGCAACTGGAGCCCCCAGGTTAGTCCCGGCCGGAGGTCGCCACCGGCTCCACGATGTTAGGCCCAACGACATCCGAGACCCGACAGGGAATAGTCGGGTCCCCGCACAGGGAAGAGATTTAAACGGTTTCCCCCACAGCCCCCCCCCCCACCACCACCCACATATACACAGCTAAAAAATAAAAATAAAGACATACATTTAACAACATAAATATCCACTTAGAAAGAGGCAGAACCCAAGATGCAACTGTACAGCACCAATACGTCATTGCTCAAAAGGTAGGCTAACAAAGTTGATCATAAATCATTAGATGTGATCAAGCTGTGATTGAAGTAAATAGCATATGAACATATCAGAGAATAATAATTATCCAAGAGACTATAACTTTATTTCAGAATTTTAATTATCTTCTAGAAAAATGGTTAGTTTGATCTGCAAAGCATATTACTATTGTTAGAAGGAAGGGTGACGTTTTGGGTCGAGACCCTTCTTCAATCTGAAGAAGTGTCCAGACCCAAAATGTCACCCATTCCTTCTATCCAGAGATGCTACCTGGCCCACTGAGTTACTCCAGCATTTTGTGTCCATCTTCGGTGTAAACCAGCATCTTCAGTTCCTTCCTACACATATTACTATTGTGTAAATTAAAACATAGAGGTGGTTTTTTTGCTTATGTTATTGAGTGCTTTCTGTGCTTATCAGTTGTGCAGTATGCCGCTGCTATTTCTCTTGTCTGCTGTCAGAGAATAAATCCTTGTCTTACAGACTGCATTCACCCCCCACTTACTTATCGGTACTTACTGAGTTGTCTTCTATTAAATTGTCAAAGTTTTCTTTGTCAGTATCTTCAACCTCAGCAGAATCAGTGACATGTCAGTTTAGTAGAATTTATTATACCTCCCACTCTAAAGTGTTTGACTTTAAATTCTCCCCTAATAATCACATGCCAGTAAGCTAATTTACATTTTAATATTGACATGTTTTTTCCAAGAATGTATTCTTAGTATTCTTTGAAAGGGATTTGCAATTCATATTGCCCTTCAAGAACAATTAATTTACTATTAGACATAAAAGGATTTAACTCTGACATTTATTTTTAGGTCTTGTCTATTTTGAAGTAAAAGTTAATTTTAAGATTATTTTTATTTTTTGAAAGACAGTGTAGAAAAAGGGGGCTCATTTTTTTGCAATTGAAAATGGCTAAAGTTAGTTACTAAATTGTAACCAACATTTCTTCCAAATAGATTGTTGTATATCAATGATGAATTATGATTTCACAGTAGGAATGTTTTGAGCAGTACTGAACATACCTCTTTATGGTAACAAATGCTTTGACCTATTGTTAGAGTAGTTACAGACTAGGTTCAGTTAATTGTCATCACCTTCAACAATAGCTTACAGTTTAGTTATTAATCATGTTAAAAACCATGTGATAACTCTTTCCTTTCCAAAAGTTTCACAAGTTAAATGAATTTGTGTTTTAAAACAGTATTGCACATATAGCTATGATGAATAATTAATTGTATTAATAATCTAATCTTGAATGGAAAATGCATTGTCAAGCACTGGTCTCTTATATATTGGTGGAACAAATGAGGAATAGTTAACTGCAGACCACCTTCATTCAGAAGGTAGTGGTGATACCTCTAGTGGCCTATCACTTTAATTCTTCATCTTGCTTCCATTTTGATCTTCCTGCCTTTGGCCTCTTGTTCCAATGAGGCCCAATATAAGTTTAAAGAACAGCAACTCATTTTACAACCAAGCACATTATACACCTCAGAAATCAACAGTGAATTCAACATTATCAGATAACTATACCTCATAAGGTGATACAGTGTGGAAACTAGCCCATCTGCCAACTTGCCCACAGCAGCCAACATGTCCCAGCTACACTAGTCGCACCTGTCTGTGTTTGGTCCATATCCCTCCAAACCTGATCTACTTATGTACTTGTCTAACTGTTTCTTAAACGTTGGGATAGTCCCAGCCTCAACTATCTTCTCTGGCAGATTGTTCCATACACCCATCACCCTTTGTGTGAAAAAGTAACTCCTCAGATACCTTTTAAATCTTTTCCCATTCACGTTAAACCTATGTCCTCTGGTCCTTGATTCACCTACCCTGTGCAAGAGACTGTGCATCTACCCAATCTATTCCTCTCATAATTTTATACACCTCTGTAAGATCACCCCTCATCCTCCTGTGCTCCAAGGAATAGAGTTCCAGCCTATTCAACCTCTCTTATAGCTCAGATCCTCTAGTCCTGGCAACATCCTCATAAACCTTCTAGGTACCCTTTCCGGTTTGACAACATCTTTCCTATAACATGGTGCCCAGAACTGAACACAATACTCACCAACGTCTTGTAGAACTGCAACATGACCTCCCAAATTTTATACACAATACTCTGACTGATGAAGGCCAATTTGCCAAAAGCCTTTTTGACTACCCTATCTACCTGCGACTCCACCTTCAAAGAACCATGCAGCTGCACTTATAGTCATAGAGTGATACAGTATGGAAACAGGCCCTTCGACCCAACTTGCCCACACCGGCCAACAATTCTCAGCTACACTAATCGCACTTTGCCTATGCTTGGTCCATATCCCTCCAAACCTGTCTATCCATGTACCTGTCTAACTGTTTCTTAAACGATGGGATAGTCCTAGCCTCAAATACCTCCTCTGGCAGCTTGTTTTGTACACCCACCACCCTTTGTGTGAAAAAGTCACCCCTCTGATTCCTATTCAATCTTTTCCCCTTCACCTTGCACCTATGTCCTCTAGTCCTCGATTCCCCTACTCTGGGCAAGAGACTCTGTGCATTTTCCGATCTACTCCTCTCATAATTTTGTACTCCTAGATCCCTCTGTTCTACAAACCAGAGCCTTACCATTCACTGTGTGGGTCCTGCCTATGTTAGACTTCCCAAATTGCAACACCTCACATTTCTCTCTATTAAATTCCATCAACCATTCCTCAGCCCACCTGGCCAATCGATCAAGATCCTGCAGCAACTTTTCACAACCAACTTTACTATTTGCAAAACCACCCACTTTTATATCATCAACAAAATTACTAATCTTGCCTTGTATGTTCTCATTCAAATCATTGATATCGATGATAAACAGTAACGGGCCCAGCACCAAACCCTGTGACACACCACCCATCACAGGCCTCCAGTCCAAGAAGCAACCTTCCACCACCTGCTTCCTTCCATGAAGCCAATTTTCTATCCATTTAGCTATCTCTCCTTGGATCCCATGTGATCTAACCTTCCAGAGCAGCCAACAATGCAGAACCTTGTCGAATGCCATACTGAAGTCCATATATACCACATCTACACCTCTGCCCTCATCGACCTTTTTGGTACTTCTTTAAAAAACTCAAACCATTTGCATTTTTTATTTGAGTTCTCCAGTTCTAAAGAATGGTCAGAAAACCAATGCTCACTATATTTCTCTTTTCACAGATGCTGCCTGACTTGCTGGGTATTTCCAACAAACGTTTTTGAATATCCAACACCTGGAATGGGTTGCTCCTTCAATTTGAAACACATAGTTCAAATATTTTTGCCCTTTGTTCCCTCTTCTGTCTTCTTCTATTTACATGTGTCAATGTCACCAGGGTGCAGAGTAGAAGCTCCCTTGGACCCCTGCAACACACTTTCAAAACCTATGATATTTACGAGTAAGCTTGAGCAAGGAAACACTGCATCAAACAATATCCTACTATGGGAATATTTTCACTGCAGATCAGCATCAATTTAAGAGCACAATATGTTTTCAAGTGTACATAGACAGTAAAATGAATTTTAAAATGCTGCTCAAGGAAAATTAACCATTTCCCTGAATAAAGTTTTCCTGTGATTGTTCAGTTTCTAGGAGTTTAAACTGATTCCTTGAAAATTCTGCTGAGATGGAAAGATGGAATAGTTTGGATTTGGACAATAAATTTTGATAAAAACGGTGTTATGTCTGAATTCCTGCTTCATTTGCTCTTTGACACTGGATGTCCCCAATAGTGGCTAGAAATAAAGATGCACCATGTTACTTCTCTCCAGTGCAATGCAAATGTAAAACTTTTCTCCTTAAGTGAAATATGATATCAACCATTTGCAAGTCATTTTGCCTGACTTCAACAAGGTATTTCTGGCATTCCTTGTATGATAATTTGTCTTCCATTCGGCTCTTCTGGGAAAACTTGGTTTAATACCCATGTGCTGGTTTAGGACACCTCAAGATAAATCATGCACTGGAGTTCCTAATCTGCATTTCTAGATTTAGAATTGGTTTACTCAGACACTTGTCAAGTGGTTTGAAATTTTTAAAGAAACAAGGAACTGCAGATGCTGGTTTACGGGGGGGGGGGGGGGGGGGGGGGGGGAGGGAAACAAAGTGCTGGAGTAACATCTCTGGAGAAATGTTGTTAGGTGATGTTTTGGGTTGGGACCATTCTCAGACTGAAACATTTGAAATGTTTTCAAGGCTCATCATGTTTGTTAAGTTTGTACAACCACCAGGGGTGCCGCAGTTTTTTCGTCTTTTAAAAATGTTTAGTGTGTGTTAAAAGTTTGTGTAAATGTTCTCCGATTTGTTTTATGTGGGGGGAGGGGGTCGGGGAAAACTTTTTTTCAGTTTCTTACCTTTGCTGGAAATGCGATTGTTTTCCGGGTCGCATCTACGGCTGATCTGCGGCCTACCATCGATGGAGCTGGAGGCCTCCTTGGACTTACTTTGTGCACCACTGCGGGGCGCGGACTTAACATCGGAGCCGATCCCTTGCTTGGGATCGTTCCAACCGCAGCCTGCGGACTTACCATCAAGGGATCACAGTCTCCGGAGAGGCTAGTCGGGAGCTCCAATGAAGCAGAGTCTTGACCAGCCCCAACCAGTCTGATCGCCGGCGCGGGGGAGCTGACATCCCCCCCGATGCGGGAGCTGATCACCCCGATGCGGAGGGCCCGACCGCTAGCTACGGGAGTCAAGATTGTCCCGTCAACGGAAGTCTTGAGGCCCCTGACCACGGGAGAGCATAGAAGGGAAGAGATTTTAACTTTTTTTCGCCGATTTTGTATGACCGACTTGGCAATGAAATTCCTCGAAAGTGGCAAAATATACTTGGCAAATAAAGTATTATTGTGATTGTGATTGATTATACCACTTTCTCATACTACTTGCTCAATAGTAACAATGAAAATATTCTTGATTTCTGTGTTTATTACAGCTGCATTTGAATTGATGCATTGATTGAATATTCTGGCTTGGGTTGATCAGAGAGATTTGTAAAATGGATTTATTCAAGATTATTGTACGAATAGGCGCCATTTTGACATATTCAGAATCAGTGATGTCTTTGGGCATTTCACGAACCTTGCAGTGGTGTGCACATGTTAAGAGTTCCATTGTCTTTGTACAACTGAATTCTTCATTTAATATATTGCAGGGTGAAAGCCAAAAAAGGAGTGAACCTGAAAAACATGTGGCCTAAAAAACCCGAAACCTGGCAATTGACATCAGAAATTGTGAATGGAGGAAAACATTCCACAGCCACAGTGGAGATGAATAGAAAACAAGGAGTCTTCGACGGGTGAGAAAAATTTCTGCAAATATGTGGATTTGCCATGTATCGTGTTTTAGCGTGAATTTCTATTGCATTTTCCTCACTATTGGTCACAACATTGACAGAAGAGTTGCAGAAGCTTATACATTGCTGACCAGATTTGTTGCAAACTTGTTTCTATTGAAGTTAACTTTTTTAATGAATGAGGCAAGATAAGAATAAGGAAAGGTTTATTCTGTTGCTCATCACAATGATCTTTTAGAAAGTTTTAAACACTTTAAAATGTAATTACTGGAGAAAATATTAGGTGACGTTTTGGGTCAGAACCCTTCTTCAGACTGAGTGCAGTAGGGGGAGTGAAGACTGAAGCTAGTTAACGGACTTTTAGTGGAGGGGTGGGGGTAGGGATTGTTTTTAGAAGTTACCTAAAATTGGAGAATTTAATGTTCATACCGTTGGGTTGTAAGCTGCCCAAATGGAATATGAGTTGACGTTCCACCAGTTTGTGTGTGAATTCACGATGACAATGGAGGAAGCCAAGGACAGGAAGGTCAGTATGGGAAGGGGAGTTGAAGTTGTTAGCAACTGGGAGATCCAGTAGGTATTTGTGGACCGGGCACAAGTGATCAGCAAAACGGTTGCTGAGTCTACACTTGGTCTCGTTGATGTATGGGAGTCCACATACGAAACACCGGATGCAGTAGATGAGGTTAGAGGAGGGGCATGTAAATCTCTATCTCATCTGGGAGGACTGCTGGGATTCCGAAAGATAGACAAACTCTGCCCTTGAGCATCTGGGGGAAGAGGGGGCAAGACCAGAACTCTGGGACATGGAAGAGACGAGTGTGAGGGATCCATCTATGCTGCTTGACCTGCTGAATCTGTCGATCTTTGCTATAAGCCAGCATCTGCAGTTCCCTTTTATTAACCAAAACAGTCTTCTCTGTGTGAAGCTACAGGACACGGGAATGGGCATCAATGTGTCTTTACTATGGAGAAATATATGAAGACTGAATAACCTGGGACAGTTAATGGAAATGTCTGTTGCAGAGATGCTGAATGCCCCAAGGCATATTAAGATAGCTACATCTCTCGGGCCTGATCAGATATATCCGAGGACACTGGGAAGCTAGAGAAGAAATTGAAGGCGTCTTGCCCGATGTATATGAGTCATCGTTAGACATGGGTGAGGTGCCAGAAGACGGGAGGGTGACTAATGTTGCATTTCTATTTAAGAAAGGCTGCAAGAAAAAATCTGGGAACTATAGGCTAATCTGTGGTAGGCAAATTGCTGGAAAGGGTACCGAGGGATAAGATATATATGCATTTGGTTAGAAGGGCTGATTAGAGATATTCAACATGGTTTTGTGCATGGGAGATCATGTCTTATGAATCCAATTAACTTTTTTGAAGAAGTAACCAAAGTAAGGTTGATGTAGATTTATGCTGTAGATTTATTTACGTGGACTTCAACAAGGCATTTGATAAGTTTCTGCATGATAGGCTGCTCTAGAAGGTTCAGTCACATGGGATCCTGGGAGAGCTAGCTGACTGGATAGAGAATTGGTGTTGTTGGAGGAAGCAAAGAGCGATGTTTTTCGGATTGGGAGCCTGTGCCTAGTGATGTGCCTCGGGGATCAGAATCTGGAATACAATGCCTGTCGTTGTGTTGGGAGGAGGTTCCATTTAGGTGCTCAAGAAGAAATTACTTAAATGATGGAGAATAATTTGTAAAGTCACAGAGAAAGAGTTGATCCGTGGAAGTAAAAAGTTATTCTGGTAGAATCAAGAAGATGTGTGACTTGTAAGGGAACCTGCAGGTGGTGGTGTTCCCATGCATCTGTTGCTTATATCCTTTGTGGTGTGCTTTTATCCTTTGCAGATATGGTAGCAATGTTACAAAATTTTGAGATTTTAAAAATCAAGTCTGTAATTTATCCCATCAGATAAAGCATAAAAATAAGTTTAATTTGACATCTAATTCACTTTCATATCTCAAGTATTTAAAAAGTTATGGCCATTTTCATACTCGGAAATGAGCATCTTGTTCCCTATTGATTTTCTATGGACATAACAAAAAAGTTGTGATCGTGAACAGTCAAAAGCCCATAACTTTCTTAAAAATTAAGAAAACTGAATGAAATTTTCAGTTATCATAGATTGAAGCATTCTGAAACAAATATAAAATAATCTTACTTGGATGACCTGAAATTAAAGCATATAATTAGTTAGTTACCTAATTGTAGCTAATTTCAGACTTCAATTACTAGATCTAAACATCTATCCATTTCTTAATAAATGATTAACATTTTTAAATAGCCTAAATGTCCAAATAATATTCACAAATAATTCACAATAAAACATGATTTTTAAATCTCATTTACATTAATTTATAGGCCAAATGGAAGGAATTCAGTGTTCAATTGCTGTAAATAAATGCCCATTTAAATCAGCTTTCCAGTGGGTCCCTGTGGAACGCGCTGGTTTAGAACGTTCACATTGCGGTAGATTTGTGCCTCAAATGCCGAGAAAAATACTGCGCGATATAATGGGCCCAAATTGAGCTACTCGCAATATTAAATTTTGTATAAAAGGATCTTTAGAAGCCCTTTTGAATGTAAAAATATACAACCTAACTTCTGCAATTTTCTTTATGAGACCCTGCGGTTGCTGGCGCTCGCGGGTTTAAAGATTGATTTTTAAACTACTATAACTATTATTCAAGGCCTTTAAACCTAATAATAGCTTTTGCGACGGGGTCTTCCAGCGATTTTTCGTTAATAATTAACTAGGCTGAACATCTTCGATTTGAACAGCCTAGAGAAAATCGCGTTTTAAACCCGCCCCCTCTAAACGGCGCCAAAATCGCGCACACCCACAGCGGCAGATTTTCAAAGACGCTTCAGGTAGGCTTTGCAACATACCTAGATATGGGAGGTGTTGTTGGTGTAATCTCAATGAATGACTGCAAACCACTTTGTAGATGGTAATATGCTCAGTTGGATAATAATTTCTTGAGTGACTTTCCAATGTGCTTCTTTGAAAGCCAAAGTAAGTAAGCCAGAGGACAAAATGAAAGTGGAATGGCAAATTAATGTAAAATGCAGCTTGGTGCTTGGGGTCACTCAAAACTGACATCCTTTGCTTGTTTCCAAATTTCACCCAATCCACAGACGTAGTACTCTTTTTGGCAGTATAGTAACTCCAGCTAACACTACCTTCAAACTATTTAGCTTGTCACAGGGTAACCAATTTACTTATGGAGCTTTATTATTTCCCTTTGGGATGTTTATTGTAAATTATGTTAGGTGCCAATTAAATTTCTGCAGGGATGATATATCCCTAACTAGGAATGTTGTGACCCAAGGATCAGGCTGTCAAACTAAGGGATAGAACTGAGATGAGAAGAAATGTCTTCACCGTGAGGACGATGAATCTATAGAATTTTCAACCCACATGCATTGTGGTTCCTCAGTCAGGGAATATTTTGAAACTAGAGACAGGTTTTTTCATTTCAGGATATCAATATTTATTGGGATTAGTACAAAAAAATGACCATGAAGTAAAGATTAGATATGATTATTGAACAATGGAGCAGGTGAAAAGCTTTCTTCTATTTCTCTTTGTTATGTTCTTACGACCAAAAGTGCGGTTAACCCATAACATTTTTAGTTGTTCAATAATTCAGTAGTAATGAGTTTACTTGGAATGCTGGCCACTATCCTTTTAAGCTAAGTTCTTTCATAAACCTGTCTTTTTTTCTGTGCAATTAACTTTACATAAATTTAAGACTTTGTTTTCAGACTGTGGAGCATTGGAGGGTGCGTAGTAAACTGATGGAAGTACATAGAATTACTCCCTCAGTGGATATATCAAATAGTAGAGGGTATAGCTTTAAGGTGAGATGGCAAAATTTAATAGAGATTTAAAAGGCAAGTTTATTTAGACACGGAATGGGAGGTGCCTAGAACACAGTGCCAAGGAAAGTGATGTATGCATATACAGTGCCCTCCATAATATTTGGGACAAAGACCATTAATTTATTTATTTGCCTCTGTACTCCACAATTTGAAATTTGTATTTGAAAAAAATCACATGTGGTTAAAGTGCACATTGTCAGATTTTATTAAGGGCCATATTTATACATTTTTGGTTTCATATGTAGAAATTACAACTGTGTTTATACATAGTCCCCTATTTCAGGGCACCATAATGTTTGGGGAACATGGCTTCACAGGCGTTTGTAATTGCTCAGGTGTGTTTAATTTCCTCCTTAATGCAGGTATAAGAGAGCTCTCAGCACCTAGTCTTTCCTCCAGTCTTTCCATCACCTTTGAAAACTTTTATTGCTGTTTATCAACATGAGGACCAAAGTTGTGCCACTGAAAGTCAAAGAAACCATTATGAGACTGAGAAACAAGAATAAAACTGTTAGAGACATCAGCCAAACCTTAGGCGTACCAAAATCAATTGTTTGGAACAACATTAAGAAGAAAGAGAGCACTGGTGAGCTTACTAATCGCAAAGGGACTGGCATTCCAAGGAAGACCTCCACAGCTGATGACAGAAGAATTCTCTCTATAATAAAGAAAAATCCCCAAGCACCTGTCCGACAGATCAGAAACACTCTTAAGGAGTCAGGTGTGGATTTGTCAATGACCACTGTCCGCAGAAGATTTCATGAACAGTAATACAGAGGCTACACTGCAAGATGCAAACCACTGGTTAGCTTCAAAAATAGGATGACCAGATTACAGTTTGCCAAGAAGTACTTAAAAGAGCAACAACAGTTACGTTGAAAAGGGTATTGTGGACAGATTGGATGAAGATTAACGTATATCAGAGTGATGGTAAGAGCAATGTATTGAGGAGAGAAGTAACTGCCCCAGGTCCAAAGCATACCACCTCATCTGTGAAACACCGTAGTGAGGGTGTTATGGCCTGGGCATGTATGGCTGCTGAAGGTACTGACTCACTTATCTTCATTGACGACACAACTGCTGCTGGTAGTAGCATAAAGAATTCTGAAGTGTATAGACCCATCCTATCTGCTCAAGTTCAAAGAAAGTTCAGGACCTCCAGGGTTGTTATCACCGGTTTGCTTCCAGTTCCTCGTGCTGGCGAGAGCAGGAACAGGGAGATACGGGACCTGAATGTGTGGCTGAGGAACTGGTGCACGGGGCAGGGATTTAGATTCTTAGATCACTGGGATCTGTTTTGGGGTAAGGGGGAACTGTACAAAAGGGACGGATTGCATCTTAACAGGTGTGGGACCAGCATTCTGGCAGGCAGGTTTGTCACTGCTACACGGGTGGTTTTAAACTGAATAAGGGGGGTGGGGTGTCGAATGGGATAGTGGAGGATGGAGTTAAAGGGAAAGGGTTTCTTAAATGTGTGAGCGTAGAGACAGAGGGGTGTAAAATGAGGGTAGAAGCAATAGGTAGCAAGGTGAAAAGTAAAAGTGGCAGGCCGGCAAATCCAGGGCAAAAATCAAAAAGGGCCACTTTTCAGCATAATAGTATAAGGGGTAAGAGTGTTGTAAAAACAAGCCTGAAGGCTTTGTGTCTCAATGCAAGGAGCATTCGTAATAAGGTGGATGAGTTGAATGTGCAGATAGCTATTAATGACTATGATATAGTTGGGATCACGGAGACATGGATCCAGGGTGACCAAGGCTGGGAGCTGAACATCCAGGGATATTCAATATTCAGGAGGGATAGAGAGAAAGGAAAAGGAGGTGGGGTAGCGTTGCTGATTAGAGAGCAGATTAACGCAATAGAAAGGAAGGACATTAGCTTTGAGGATGTGGAATCGATATGGGTAGAGCTGCGAAACACTAAGGGGCAGAAAACGCTAGTGGGAGTTATGTACAGGCCACCTAACAGTTGTAGTGGAGTTGGGGATGGCATCAAACAGGAAATTAGAAATGCGTGCAACAAAGGTAAAATAGTTATAATGGGTGACTTCAATCTACATATAGATTGGGTGAATCAAATTGGCAAGGGTGCTGAGGAAGAGGATTTCTTGGAATGTATGCGGGATAGTTTTCTAAACCAACATGTAGAGGAACCAACGAGAGAGCAGGCTATTCTAGACTGGGTATTGAGTAATGAGGAAGGGTTAGTTAGCAGTCTTGTTGTGCGTGGCCCCTTGGGCAAGAGTGACCATAATATGGTTGAGTTCTTCATTAGGATGGAGAGTGACATCGTTAATTCAGAAACAAGGGTCCTGAACTTAAAGAAAGGTAACTTTGAGGGTATGAGACGTGAATTGGCCAAGATAGACTGGCGATTGATTCTTAATGGGTTGACGGTGGATATGCAATGGAAGGCATTTAAAGACTGCATGGATGAACTACAACAATTGTTCATCCCAGTTTGGCAAAAAAATAAATCAGGGAAGGTAGTGCATCGGTGGATAACAAGGGAAATCAGGGATAGTATCAAAACAAAAGATGAAGCGTACAAATTAGCCAGAAAAAGCAGCCTACCAGAGGACTGGGAGAAATTCAGAGACCAGCAGAGGAGGACAAAGGGCTTAATTAGGAAAGGGAAAATAGATTATGAAAGAAAACTGGCAGGGAACATAAAAACTGACTGCAAAAGCTTTTATAGATATGTGAAGAGAAAAAGATTAGTTAAAGCAAATGTAGGTCCCTTGCAGTCAGAAACGGGTGAATTGATCATGGGGAACAAGGACAGGCAGACCAATTGAATAACTACTTTGGTTCTTCTGTCTTCACTAAGGAACATATAAAAAATCTGCCGGAAATAGCAGGGGACCGGGGGTCAAATGAGATGGAGGAACTGAGTGAAATCCAGGTTAGCCGGGAAGTGGTGTTAGGCAAATTGAATGGATTAAAGGCCGATAAATCCCCAGGGCCAGATAGGCTGCATCCCAGAGTACTTAAGGAAGTAGCCCCAGAAACAGTGGATGCATTTGTGATAATTTTTCAAAACTCTTTAGATTCTGGAGTAGTTCCTGAGGATTGGAGGGTAGCTAATGTAACACCACTTTTTAAAAAGGGAGGGAGAGAGAAAACGGGGAATTACAGACCAGTTAGTCTAACGTCGGTAGTGGGGAAACTGCTAGAACCAGTAATTAAAGATGGGATAGCAGCACATTTGGAAAGTGGTGAAATCATTGGACAAAGCCAGCATGGGTTTATGAAGGGTAAATCATGTCTGATGAATCTTATAGAATTTTTCGAGGATGTAACTAGTAGAGTGGATAAGGGAGAACCAGTGGATGTGTTATATCTGGACTTTCAGAAGGCTTTCGACAAGGTCCCACATAAGAGATTGGTATACAAACTTAAAGCACACGGTATTGGGGGTTCAGTATTGATGTGGATAGAGAGCTGGCTGGCGGACAGGAGGCAAAGAGTAGGAGTAAACGGGTCCTTTTCACAATGGCGGGCAGTGACTAGTGGGGTACCGCAAGGCTCAGTTCTGAGACCCCTGCTATTTACGATATATATTACTGATTTGGACGAGGGAATTGAATGCAACATCTCCAAGTTTGCGGGTGACACGAAGCTGGGGGGCAGTGTTAGCTGTGAGGGGGATGCTGGGAGGCTGCAAGGTGACTTGGATAGGCTGGGTGAGTGGGCAAATGCATGGTAGATGCAGTATAATGTGGATAAATGTGAGGTTATCCACTTTGGTGGCAAAAACAGGAAAGTAGACTATTATCTGAATGGTGGCCGATTAGGAAAGGGGGAGATGCAACGAGACCTGGGTGTCATGGTACACCAGTCATTAAAAGTAGGCATGCAGGTGCAGCAGGCAGTGAAGAAGGCGAATGGTATGTTAGCATTCATAGCAAAAGGATTTGAGTATAGGAGCAGGGAGGTTCTACTGCAGTTGTACAGGGTCTTGGTGAGACCACACCTGGAGTATTGCGTACAGTTTTGGTCTCCTAATCTGAGGAAAGACATTCTTGCCATAGAGGGAGTACAGAGAAGGTTCACCAGACTGATTCCTGGGATGTCAGGACTTTCATATGAAGAAAGACTGGATAGACTCGGTTTGTACTCGCTAGAATTTAGAAGAATGAGTGGGGATCTTATAGAAACTTACAAAATTCTTAAGGGGTTGGACAGGCTAGATGCAGGAAGATTGTTCCCGATGTTGGGGAAGTCCAGAACAAGGGGTCACAGTTTAAGGATAAGGGGGAAATCTTTTAGGACCGAGATGAGGAAAACTTTTTTCACACAGAGAGTGGTGAATCTCTGGAATTCTCTGCCGCAGAAGGTAGTTGAGGCCAGTTCATTGGCTATATTTAAGAGGGAGTTAGATGTGGCCCTTGTGGCTAAAGGGATCAGGGGGTATGGAGAGAAGGCAGGTACAGGATACTGAGTTGGATGATCAGCCATGATCATATTGAATGGCGGTGCAGGCTCGAAGGGCCGAATGGCCTACTCCTGCACCTATTTTCTATGTTTCTATAAATGCCTCAAAACTCATTGGCCGCGGTTCATTCCACAGCAAGACAATGATCGTAAACAATACTGCTAAAGCAACAAAGGAATTTTTCAAAGCTAAAAAATGGCCAATTCTTGAGCGGTCAAGTCAATCGCTCTATCTGAACCCAATTGAGCATGCCTTTTATATGCTGAAGAGAAAGCTGAAGGGGACTAGTCCCCAAAACAAGCATAAGCTAAAGTTGGCTGCAATACAGGCCTGGCAGAACATCACCAGAGAAGACACCCAGCAGCAACTGGTTATGTCCATGAATCGCAGACTTCAAGCAGTCATTGCATGCAAAGGATATGCAACAAAATACTAAACATGACTACTTTAATTTACATGACATTGCTGTGTCCCAAACATTATGGTGCCCTGCAATGGGGGGGGGGGGGGGGGACTGTGTATAAACACTGCTGTAATTTCTACATGGTGAAACCAAAATGTATACAAATGGCCTTTATTAAAATCTGACAATGCACTTTAATCACATGTGATTTTTTTTCTATTACAAATCTCAAATTGTGGAGTACAGAGGCAAATAAAGAAATTATGGGTCTTTGTACCAAACATTGTCGAGGGTACTGTACAATAACAACATTTAAGAAGCATTAAGAATGGCACGGGAACACACAGGGAAGTGCGGCAGATGTGTAATTTAAATAAATTTCATGATCAGCACGGGCATCAAGGGCTGAAGGTCATTTTTCTGTGTTATACTGTACTGTTTCAGATTTTATATCACTAGCTTTAAAGTAAGATTTATTTTTTTATCTTTTGATATTTTACTTGGAGATTATCAATCAATCTAGTCTAATTTACAAGACCTTAACAAGGGTGGGGGTTTTCGTTTGGTGATTTATTTGTCTTTTATCAGTTACTTATAATTTTATATGTAACTATCTTCAATGTGTTCTCTGATCTCTTACCCAATGTAATTGTCCAATCCATATGAAGATTGTAATCCTCCATGATTACTACATTACTTTTCTAGAGGCTCCTCATTTCTTGATTAGCATCCTGTATACCAGTTCTGCTATTACTGTCGACCTTCTAAGTCACGTTTTTGTAGAATTTTGATCAAGGTAATTTTTCATTTCTGTCCTTGTGTCATTCTTCATTATTAAATCAAATCTCTCCTCCATGCTACCAACAGCATCACCACTCACATTTTGTCTGTTATTTGGAAACTCAAGTATCTTGGAACATTTAGTTCCTAATCTTGGAAACCATCCAACCATGCATCATAATGCCTATTAGGTCAGACCCATTAATCTTTATTTGTACCATTAATCTGTCAAACCTTTTCTACAAATGTTCCATGCAATTATATTAAGCACTTTTAATTTTAACATGTTATCATTTTGCTGTAATTTGTAGATGGGAGATGATAAATGACTTTTCTTTTGCCTATCCAATTGTAACTGGAAAACGTGGAATGATTCTTATCCCATTCTGAGGCAATTATCTTCGTTTCTTGCAGATATTGGCACATGTCTGTTAACATTTTTAAAAACTGCCGAGTCTGCAAATCTAAAACAAAAATAAAATGTTTTGAAATACTCAGCAGGTCTGTTCTCATCTGTGGAAAGACAAACAGAGCTAATATTTCATGTTGAAGTACTTGAAAGGATATTAAAGAGGCTCATAAAGATGGAGGGAGGATGTGGGAGGGGTCGGATGTCTCTGATAAGGTAAAACGGGCATGACCAATGGAATAAGACATAAGCAAGTTTTTCTTTAGAAATACAGCATGGAAAGAGGTCCTTAAAGGGCTGTCCCACTGCAGCGACCTAATTGATGAGCTTAGAAGATTTTAGGGGAGTTTGAAAAAGTGTCATGTTGAATTTCTTCTTCGACTATGTAGAAGACCTCCCTCGACTATGTTGAACACTAGCTTCGACTAGCTTAGGGAAAATTGGACACCGAATAGTGGAGAGTGAAGATGACCTCCTTTGATCTCCTTCGACCTCTCTTCGAGTATGTTGAAGACATGACTACCTTCGACTACCTTCGATTACCTTCGACTACCCTCGATTACCTACGAATAACATGTTGACCTACTACGACCTACTTCGACTAAACCTACGAGTAAAAAAAAAACATTTTTTCCATGGCGACCTTCTTTTACACGCGGGCATTTTTCAGCATGTTGAAAAATACGCGTGACCTAGCTGGGGCCTCGAATACGTGGGGACTACTCGAACATGAAGGAGAGTTACAAAGACCTCCTAGGACCTCGTGTCGACCATGCTGCAAGTAGGAGTCGAGAGCAAAGTCTTCTAAATTCGCCAATTAGGTCGCCGCAGTGGGACAGCCCCTTTAGGCTCATCGAGTTCATGCTGACCATCGATCACCTATTCACACTAGTTGTTATCCTACTTTACTTCCTACACACTCGAGGACATTTATAGAGGCCAATTATATACAGGCCTGCATGTCTTTGGGATGTGGAAGTAAACTTATGCTGTCACAGGGAGAACGCGCAAACTCCCCACTGAGGTCAGGATTGAACCTGGTCTCTGGCGCTGAGAGGCAGCAGCTCAACTTGCTGTACCATTCTGTCGCCTATTTGGTTTTCTAGCCAGTGAGTGAACTGGAGCAATTAGAGAGTGAGAACATAGACCAAAAAAGCTGAAAGGGCACCAGCAAATCAGGCTTGACATACAGTAGAGTCATAAATTAATACAGTGTGGAAACAGGCCCTTCGGACCAACTCGCCCACACCAGCCAACAATGTCCCAGCTACCCTAGTCCCACTTGCCTGCGCTTGGTCCATAACCCTTCAAACCTGTCCTATCCATGTACCTGTCCAACTGTTTCTTAAACAATGCAATAGTCCCAGCCTCAACTACCTCCTTTGGCAGCTTGTTCCATACACCCACCACCCTCTGTGTAGATTTGGCACAACCTGAATAACATCATCCATATTACCTAATTATTAATCCAAAGTCGTGGAAACCAATCAAGATCTATGTTCAGATCCCACTGCGACAACAGTAGACTTCAGTTCAGTCGATATTCACTCGACCTCAAACAATTCAGAAGTGGATGTTGACTCGACCGTTGGAGAAGCGGTGAAGGTGTTTTTGAAATGCGGCCCTCCCCCTGACGTCACTGAAAGGGGCGGTGACCACGCTGTGGGTGGGATGGGTGGTGAGGAGGGTGCGCTGTGGGAGGGAGGGGCGATGAGGAGGATGTAAATGCCATGGCTGGTCTGTAAGTGGGATTGAATTCCCTTACCACGATGTTGAGAGTTGGCCGTATTACTTTCGAGGCATATTGTACAACCTTACATAACCCCAGCTGGGGCGTCGCGGGTAGAAGCCCGGGTGGGAAAAAGCGGAACGTTCATTTAAATGTGGCCCTCCCCCTGACGCCACTGGAAGCTGGTGGCCGCCCACTCCCCCTTGGTAGCCGCTCAACCCCCTTTGTGACATCACTCGAAGCGCGTTGAAGGATGTTTGCCGTTTAAAAACTTGAGTGTGTCTATTTTTAAAACGCTAAAACTTGTGAAATATAGCATGAAATGTGAAGTGAAGCAATTTATTTTGTCGACGGGGTTAATGTGATTAATAATCTGAAAATTTCTGCGCTAGCGTAGAAAGATACATATACACACAAGTACACACGCACATACAAGATGAGACTTCTATAGGTATAGAGATAGATATATATACCTTGGACATGAGTTGGTTCATATGTTTGCAGATGACACCAACATTTATGGAGTTATGAACTGTGGAAGACTGCCATTTGTAAATAGTGGGATATTGATCAACTACAGAAATGGTAAAATCTAAAGTCTGAATTTATGAATGAAATAAGTGAATGAATGAATGAATTTATTCACATTATAAAATGGTGCAATTAAATTAATTAAACTCCATACAGATAGATTTTCATAAATTCAGACTTTAGATCTTACCTTTTAGTTAGAGTTGGTCCCTGGCTGTCTAAATCTTTGTGTTCCAGGACCTCAGCAGGGACTTTGCTTTCAAGGCTTTCTTGCACTTTAATCCACTTCGCAGCACTTTCTTCAGCCTTTTTAATGCTTTTCCCACTAAATACAATTACCTGCTGCAAGTTTCCACGACATTTAATCCACAGAACAACAAATCGGAATCTCCAGTAAAACAGGCATCTGTGAAGCCCCCTTAGCCATTTTGTGTGCTAGCCTGAAGCAAAGCGCGTGATTGGCCAAATGGGAGACAATTCAATGTTAAACGTGCTTTGATTGGACTAAAAATTCTCGAATTGTACCGTTTTTTTCTCTAATTTAATAAAAAAATGTGCAAGTCTTCTTCATATCGAGTTTCAGGGGTGATTTATATAAATTCTTTTACACAATATGTGAAAATTTCATGTAGTTTGGTGACTTGGGTCACAAAACTGCAGAATAAAGCTCCTCGGCCCACAGCCTATATATAAAAAGTAATCTCAATTTTTAGACTTTGTCCGGCAAAACCAGATCTACTTCATTCAAACATCGTACCATAAAGCTATTTCCCACAAAAATCTTCAATCCTTTTAATAAACTCAGCTACAATACTTCAATGCACGCTACAGTATTGCCATAACTATTCGAATGCAATGAACCTATATATAATTTGAATTCTTTACAAATGTTTACTTAGTTTCTGACATTTTGGAACCCAACCTTAAAGTCTTGAAAAATCATCTCGTAGCTCCTGTGGCTTGGATTTCCCGAAGTCGGTCTCTGACTAGAAGACCGCGAGCTCCACGAGGTTAAAGCCAGCAGGCTCCCGCGGTACAGCTCAGAGGTCAATCCCTGGCAAAGGGATCGTGGGCTCCATGATGTTGTCCGCAGGCACCCGTGGTGGAGCTCTCGAAGTCGGTCTCCAGCAAAGGCCGCCAACTCCTCGATGTTAAGCCCCTGTCCCACTTTCACGACCTAATTCACAACCTTTTTTACTCGTGGACATTTTTCATCATGCTAGAAAAAACGCCCCAACCTACTTGATGACACGATTACCTACGACCCACCTACGACCTCCTACAACCTACCTACGACCTCGTGACGACCATGCTGCGAGAATGAGTCAAGGACAAACTCGGCAGAGGTCGTGAAAGTGGGACAGGGGCTGCAGTGCGGACGGAGATACGATACCGAAAAAAATTGCATCTCCGTCGAGGTAAGAGATTAGAAAAAGTGGCCCGCAACCCCCCCCCCACATAAAACAACCTAAAGAGAACTAAAAACATACATTTAACAGACAAGCAAACAACAAAAGAAAGAAGGAACAGGCAGTTCTATTGTTTTGCACAATCCCGCAGGCATTGCCACTTTCATTTACTGTACATCTTGTATGTGTATGTGACAAATAAAGTTGACTTGACTTGAGACTGTTGGTAAGGCAGTAAATTGCTGGCGCCACCCGGTGGTTTTCACACTACTTGTAAATGATGGAAAGGCTTTGGAGTGTCAGGACATGAATGACTCACTGTTAGAAACCAACTTCTTATCTGCTCTTGTATTTATTGTATTGATGTGGCTAGTACTGTTGAGTTCCTAGTCAGAGGTAACCTCCAGCCAGTGTGGATAGTGGGAGAATTTTCAATTATATTGTCATGAAATCTCAAGGATCAGTGGGAAGACTTTTTCTCATTGTAAATGGTAATTGCTTAGAACATTTACGATGCTAGTAACACATATTACCTGCCAGCCCGTGTCTGAATGTTGTCTAGCCATGCTAACCTCCCTCTATCTCCTGTCCAGCACAAGTGGGATGCTAGAGAAACTTGTAGTGAAGAGGTAATAATTGCCTGTGCATCTCATCCAAAGTTACTGCGTTAATGAACGGCAACCTGAATACTCAACCAACCTCCAAACTGCAGAATTCTAAGTTTCAGGTACAGGGATAGACCTCTAAATCTCGCTGTTCTGATGCATTGAGCACTCAGAAGCTATACTTGACTGTACATGGACATCTGTCTCTAAAAAGCAAGAGAAGCATGATTGAATTTGAGCTGGCAAGGCTGAAAATGTATATCGCATGATGGATGACTTAATTTGATGCCATCTTATGCACCAGACATCTAACATGCTCTTGTGCATATTATAACCACAGCATTGCTTGAGATTTCGCAAACTCTGATACTGACTATATTTTTGAGGTTTGAACATGAAAACCTTGATTTTTAATCACACTATCCAATTTCAGGGCAATCTTGTTTACGTCAAGCATGATCAACTCCTAGTGAAGAAATTTAGTTTTTTTTGTAGTATATGAAAACAATCTTACAGATTAAAGTGAATTCAATTGTGCATCGCCTTGTAAACTCGCTAGTCATGAAACAAAGCAGCTTAATGATTCTTATTTGCTTAATTTACTATGTTTTCTTAATCTAGCTTTTTTTTTTAAACTGGAAGAATGTATGTGGATGCTAATGAAATACACAAATGTCCAGTTCAGAACAGGTACCAGGACTATTGTAGCATGCTTTATTATTGTAGCAGACAATTAGATATTTTCAATGCCGACTTCAGTGTCAACTTCCATGTGTTCTGAGTCAAATGTTAAAGCACTGAATTTACTTAATGATATTGGATACAATATCTGCAATTACACTGCTCTGCTAGACTCCAGGGACAGGTGAACCTTGCTTAAATTCTCTATCACTCATGCTAAGAAATGTATTCTTGCATTCTGCATCAGGTTAACAGGTTTCAGGATCTACTACAAAATTAATTTTATAAGAAAGGGATGGGGAAGATGTTTGTGTGCAGGGAATGAAAGAAAGGTGGTTTCTTTTGTGTTTTAAATATGTAGGTAATTTTAGTAAATACTAGACCAAGTGCAGACCCGTTGGGTCTGCTCCCCCAACGCAAGATCGCACCACTCACCCGTTCCCCCAACACAACACAGCCGCCAACTGCGCAGGTGCGGCTCATTTCTCCTCATCCCCCAGCACTCCCTCCTCCTACTCTTCACCCTCCCTCTTCAATCCCTAGAGAGGGAGGGGGATAGAGAGGGAGGGGGGGTAGAGAGGGGTGGGGGAATAGAGGGAGGAGGGGGAATAGACGGAGGAGGGGCAGAGAGGGAGGAGGGGCCGAGAGGGAGGGAGAGACGGGGAGGGGAGTGGAGGAGAGGGGCAGAGATGGAAGGTGGTAGAGAGAGATGAATGGGCGTAGAGGGAGAGGGTAGAGTGGGGCGGCGAGGGTAGAGAGGGTGAGGGAGGGAGGGGGTAGTGTGAGGGGGGTAGAGAGGGTGGGAGTGAGGGTAGATAGGGAAGGGGCAGAGAGGGGGAGGGAGGGGGCGAGAGAGGGAGTGTAGACGTGGCAACTACCCTCCCTATCCCTTCCTTCCCTCAATCTCCCACTCTCCCTCCTCACCTCCCCAGTATCTTTCCCCTCTCCACCCCACTCCCCACATCTCCCTGCTCCACCCCTCCCCATCTCCCTCCTCCACCCCCCCCACCCCATCTCCCTCTACCACCCCACTCCCCACCCCGACTTCCTCCTTCTCATTTCCCTCATCCTCCTTCCCTCAGCCCCATTCCCTGCCCCAGCACCTACCCAGGTCGTAGAGCAGTGCCATGGTCTGGAACTCGCCTGATTCTCGTACTCGGCCCGGCCCTGGCTGTAGACTCCAGCCGTCAGCTCGGCCACTGCCTGGTCTCCAGTCCAGGCCATGATTTCATCTCCGTGCTCGTCCCTGTCCCCGGACGCCGGCTCATCCTTGGTTCCAGCAGCAGCTTCTTGCTCGGCCCTAGTCACGGCCCCATCCCAAGCCCCGGGCTCGGCCCTCACTCCAGCTCCAGCCTCGGCTCCAGCCCAGGCCCAGTCCCCGGGTTCGGCCTGGAGCACCACCCTTCCCATCTAGTGTTGGGCGCGGCAGCCACCGCCACTCCTCGTTCACCGCGAGCGCTGGAGTGCCCCTCCCTCCCGGAGTGTCCCGTGCTGCCTTGCGAGTGCATTCTGACATCATTCGGATTTATCTTTCCGAAATGGGTGAGTTTTTGGGGCTGTTTTTAAAATTTCAAGGATTAATAACTTCGGAAATATAGGTGGGAATGTGACGGGAAGATGTTTATCGCCAACACTGGAAAAATGTGAGTAGGATGTGTGAAAACTGGAAGGCTGTGGCCCAGCGTTTGGAAGAAGATAGGAAAACCAGACAGAGACACATCGTGGGCACAAACACAAATAATAGGAAGACGTTTAGTATTATAGATATTATTTTAGTTTCAATGGTTTCTAATGTTTTAAAAACTTGCTTGTTTTTAGTAGATGGTAAATGTTTCTGAATGTTGGCGCCATTTAACATGTTAGAATGTTTATTTAAAATGTTAGAATATTAGAAAAATGAACAAACTAAAATTGCGTTATTAGAGCAAGCTGTCAAAGCTATAATTGGAATGACAAGGACAGTGAGGTCAGTATTGAAAATTCCGCTGCCACTCTGGCCTTGCCACTCTAGGCCAAGGCACTTTAGGCTACCAAGATTGTCCTTTTGGATACTGACCAGTTAAATCCTATTGTGATACGACAGCCGGCATATCATACAATGGGCCTGAGTCAGCAGATAATAACGTTGTCTGTACATAATAAGACAATAAAGTAGGGCTGAAATTCTAGATAATGCTGATATAATATAACTTAAGGGAACTCTATAATTTCAGTATTTAAAAATTCAACTTCAAATTATTTTTACGATATTCTATTTCATATAGATCTCATTTGATGTTTTTTAATTAAATCAAATCTAGAACTACTATATAAATTTGCAAAGTTGTGCATGTTGGAACTGGTATTTTGAGAGTCAAAAGATAAATGAGATAAACATCCCAGCTACGCATCATTTACACAAGATCTTACTCCATTCTCTGCAGCTGTCTTGTTTCTCAGCCCAACTCAATGCAGCTGTCTTGGCATCCTGCCTGATGAGTCCTGTGCAGCTGCCACTAAGAATACAACTTGCTAGTCATACATTTGGTTTCAAATAAGTAATGTAGTTTGAGTGAAAACTTAACTTTGGGCTTTACTGTTGACAACAATGGAAAACACCAACTAATTAATTGTAAAAACTGAAGAAAAATTATATGGAATTGGACAAATATCATTTCACCTTTACTATGCAGCATTGTAATGTTGGGGATGAGTTTACTGAGTTACAACCAAAGCAGTTTTTTATGTATGCCCTGAAAGTTCTCCAAAAGTATCGTAACTGCAACAATTATTTAAATCAGTATTTAAATAAGGGTAATGTTCAGCACTCACAACCCTTAGCTGGACTCCATATTTGCAAGAAGTTATATAGTGAGGATATATCTGATCAGGCCTGGGAGATTTATCTGCCTTCATATGACCCAGGACATCCAGTATTTTTCAACCATAATAGCGAGTATCCTCAAGTCATCTTGATTAACTGTCTTAAGTTCCCTAGCCTTCATGTTTTTCTCCATGGTACAAACAGAGAAGAAATACTCATAAAGGACCTTGCCTATCTCCTGTGGCTCTACAAATCTCTGACCACTCTGGTTTTTCTTTTGTGAAAAAATATAAGATGTTCTGAAAGGGTTAGATAAAGTCACGTAGATAAGGCTTGTAATTCACTGAATGGACCAGTTGAGGTGACTGGAATCTATTCCGAGTTGCAATTTCTATGTGATTTTTATGATCTATACTGTCTTATAACAATGACAGCAATTTGGTCTGCTGGGTTCATGCCAGCTCCAGTATGGCAATCCCATCTGTGCTGTCCCATTCTCTGACTTGTTTCCATATATGCTTGCAACCCATTGTCTCCCGCACATGCCTATCAATAGATAGGACAGCACAGTGGCACAGCTGGTAGAGCAGTACCAGAGATCAGGGTTCAATCCTGACATCGGGTGTTGTCTAGCCTTCCCGAGCCCCCATTCGCCGTGATGGTATTTCAGTCACAGTCCCAGAGGCCGACGTCAGAAGATCCTTCAGAGGGATGAACCGTTGGAAAGCGCCTGGACCTGATGGTATACCCGGTCGTGTTCGCAATACCTGTGGAGACCAACTGGCTGTAGTTTTTACAGGCATTTTCAACCTCTCACTTCTGAGGTCTGAGGTTCCCACCAGTTTTAAAAGGACATCAATGGCACTAACGTTTGTGGTGATGAAGTGCTTTGCGAGGTTGATTATGACGCATATCAACTCCTACATCGACAATAACCTCAACCTTCTCAGTTCGCTTACTGCCACAACAGGTCAACAGTGGATGCGATCTCACTGGCTTTCCACTCCGCTCTGGACTACATGGACAACAAAGACTCGTACGTTAGGCTGTTGTTCATAGACTACAACTCGGCGTTTAATACCATCATCCCCTCCAAGCTGGTTACCAAGCTCACGGATCTGGGTCTCTGCGCATCCCCCTGCAATTGGATCCTCGACTTTCTCATCCACAGACGACCACAATCTGTCCGTATTGGTGGAAACGTGTCATCCTCGATAACAATCAGCATGGGAGCATCTCAAGGCTGCGTGTTCAGCCCCCTACTATACTCATGACTGTGTAGCTGGACATAGTGCAAACTCCATCATCAAGTTCGCCAACGACACCACTGTTGTGGAACGAATCACTGATGGTGATGAGTCAGAAGTGAGATCGACCGATTGACCAAATGGAGCCAGCACTATAACCTGGCTCTCAACACCAACAAAGCCAAGGAACTGATTGTGCACTTTGGAAGGGGTAGGATAGTGACCCACAAACTCGTTTATATCAACGGGACGATGGTGGAAAGGGTCAAAAACTTCAAATTCCTGGGCGTGCATATTTCCAAAGATCTTTCCTGGTCCCAGCACACTGATGCAACTATAAAGAAGGCACATCAGCGCCCCTACTTCCTGAGAAGATTACGGAGAGTCGGTAATGTCAAGGAGGACTCTCTCGAACTTCTACAGGTGCACAGTAGAGAACATACTGACCGGCTGCATCATGGCTTGGTTCGGCAACTTGAACGTCCAGGAGCGGGGAAAAAATGCAGAAAGTTGTGACCTCTGCCCTGTCCATCATCGGCTCTGACCTCCCCACCATTGAAGGGATCTATTGCAGTCGCTGCCTCAAAAAGGCTGCCAACATCATCAAAGACCCACACCATCCTGGCCACACACTCATCTCTCCGTTGCCATCGGCCAGAAGGTACAGGAGCTTGAAATCTGGAGCATCCAGGTTCAGGAACAGCTTCTTCCCCACAGCCATCAGGCTATTAAATACAACATCAAACAAGCTCTGAACAATAACAGTCTATTAATACTATTGCACTTCATCTGTTTATTTATTGTGTATATATCATGGTCTATGGTATATAGACACACTGATCTTTTATCTCCTGTTCTGTATTACGTTTACATATTCTGTTGTGCTGCAGCAAGCAAGAATTTAATTGTCCTATCTGGGACACATGACAATAAAACTCTCTTGACTCTTGATATAGAGTTTGCATGTTCTTCCTGTGACCTCATGGGTTTCCTCCAGATACTCTAGTTTCCTCCCACATCCCAAATATGTACAGGTTTGTAGGTTAATTGGCCTCTGTAGATTGTCCTTGATGTAAAGGGAGTGGTCGAGAAAGTGGGATAATACAGAACTAGTGTGAATGGGGATCAATGATTGGTGTGGACATGATCAGTCTGAAGAAGGGTCTTGACCCGAAACATCACCCATTCCTTCTCTCCAGAGATGCTGCCTGTCCCGCTGAGTTACTCCAGCATTTTGTGTCTACCAATTGTGTGGACATGATGGGCTGAAGAAGCTGTCGTCATGCTGTATCTCTAAACTCCACTTTTGTTTATTTTTGCTATTAGCCTACACTGAAGGGTAATTTATAGTCACCAATTAACCAACCAGCATTTGCTTCGGAGGAAACCCACTTGGCCAGGGAGAGAATATGTTAACTCTTCACAGACAGCACCTGAGTTCCTGAAGCTGACAGCAGCACAAACTGTTGCACACTGCCACCCATACAGGTAATATGTAGGTCAGGTGACCTCACAAGAAGAGTGGTCACGGTGGTGCAGCGGTAAGGTTGCTGCCTTGCAGCGAATGCAGCGCCGGAGACCCGGGTTCGATCCTGACTACGGGTGCTCTCTGTACGGAGTTTATACGTTCTCCCCGTGATCTGCGTGGGTTTTCTCCGAGATATTCGGATTCCTCCCACATTCCAAAGACATCCAGATTTGTAGGTTAATTGGCTGGGTGAATGTAAAAATTGTCCCTAGTGGGTGTGATGTAGTGTTAATGTGCGGGGATCGCTGGTCGGTGTGGACCCGGTGGGCCAAAGGGCCTGTTTCTGCGCTGTATCTCTAAACTAAACTAAACTAAAGAGCAATTTTCTCCACAAAATTGAAAAGCAAATGAAAGTAGAAGACAAATAAGACTGCAAAGACTAACATAATGCATTAGAAAACTTAAAGTGGAACATTTCTGTGGGAAAGTCTCTAATTTTTGCTAATATGTTAGAAAATTGCCAGCTGTATAGGAATTTTTAATGGCAGTCCCAGCAAATGTTATTTTTCCAGATGAATACTTTACACATTCACCCTCACAGATTATATGTCATTTTAATAGTACATCTTATTAATCTTGTTTTTTTACTTGATGAAGGTATTAGGAAATCATTTTTTAATCAGATTTGTGGCACTTTTTGAATTAGTGTAAAAACTGGCAACAAGCTCATTAAAATCGCAAAGTAACTTCATATGCTATATCTAGGAATCCTATGCTTCAAGTAGTTAAATTGGAAAGCTTTGAACTGCAACAGCTTTTCCAAAAATACTTCAACTTCTTGCTGCTCACCAATTACCAATTATCACATCTGGACGCCTGACTTGCAGTTCAATTCTATGGATGAGCTTTGGGGCCATTTCGTGTTGGCTTACCACAGTGTAGAGTGGCAGTTTTTATAAAGCGATCTGAGTTCATTAAGCATTTAAACAGTATATCCGTTCTTCAGGTACACAACATTTGGACATATTGAACTAAGTATTGATTAAATGTACCAGATCCTTCCACTTTTCCGAATTTAAACAATTAGATTAATTCATTAAACCTGTTCCCTTTGCTAGACTAGTAACTTGGCAATTTGTCTCATGCCTATTACCTTATTGATAATAATTTACATTAATTATTTACAATTAACCTTAATAATTTATAATCCTGCATGTAGTCCTTTAATCATTCTCAATTTTTTAATCGTTTTTATTACAAAGGATTGAATTTGCAGTAAGATTAATATATAAATTACGAGGAATACATAAAGGAATAATAGCGATGGTTAAGTAAATAAACATTAAAAACTGTTTTAATTGAAGTACTGAAGTTATTAATTAATTAATTTACATAATTGTCTATGTGGACTTCAGCGGCCTTTGACAAGGTTTGGCATGGTGGGCTGTTCTGGTAGAGTAAATAACATGGGATCCAGAGAGAGCTAGCCGACTGGATAGAGAAGTGGATTCAAGAAAGGATGCAGAATGTGATGGTGCACAGTCTTTTTTTCCCCCAGTATAGAGCAATCAAGAAATAGAGGGCAGGTGAGGGGAAAAATAGTCGGAACCTGCAGAACAAATTTTTCCCACAGAGGATAGTAGGTATATGGAATGAGCTGCCAAAAGAAGTAGTTGAGGCAGATATAATGACAATTTTTAAAAGACAAATGTACAGATATATGGAAAGGATAGGTTTAGAGGGATATGGGCCAAACATGGATAAATGGGACTAACTTATGATGGGACATCTTGATCAGCCTAGATGAGTTAGGCCAAAGGGCCTGTTTCCGTGCTGTGTGTCTGACACATCATCAAATAGCATGGAAACAGGCCTTCAGCCCAATTTGTCCATGTCGACCAAGATACTCCATCAATGCCTTTTGAATGTTGTTGTTGTACCTTCCTCGGTTACTGCCTCGGGCAGTTCATTCCATATACCCACCGTCCACTGTATGAAAAAAAATCCACTTAATTTCCTATCAAATCTTTCCTCTCTCACCTTAAACCTATACCCTATTAATCTATGATCTGTAGTTTAACATCAACAGATAATGAAAAAATGTGAGGAACCTCAATATAAAATTCATGCAAAACACAAAATGTTCTGGGTTGGGGCTGTTCTTCATTCATAAAATTCAACTCATTATCGTTGTTAGGCAAAATATTAAACGTCTTCAAAATAACAAAAAATCATTTGATATATTACTACATACAGATTGTGATTTTTTTTTTTTTCTAGTACAAATCTCAAATTGTGTAGTACAGAGGCAAAAAATTAAAAAATGGTTCTTTGTCCCAAACATTATGGCACATTATCCCCTGATTTTCGGTCTAATTTTAAGTTCTGGCATACTAATGAATGATTTCCACAGAGAAACATCTTTCTTTGAAAGGTCATACTGATTTTGTACAAAGAACCCCATCTTTGCTTATTAAGGAACTGTGAACAGATTGTTTTAAGATTTCTCTGAAGCCTAATTTAAGCCCTTTTTTGTGCTTGGCGAGCAGTCTGTAAGCTTGACTGCATGCATCATTTTATCCAAATAGTTCATCTGTAGTCTACTGGAGTGAAAAGAGACGTGAAGGAAAAGTACAGAAGCTTGTATATGGCCATCAACTTTATTATAGATTAAAATGTTTTAAATGTAATTAATCACAAACAGCAATTTTTAATAGTCATGTCTAGCCATGCATATAATCCATGTTTTTTATTTTGTGATATGACAAACATGTGTAATGAATTTATTATAAGAGGGCAGCATCTATAAGATCGAAATGAAAGTGAGTGGATTTGCCACATTTGGCATTATACATTTTCTTCATGTTTCCATTGAAATATTATTGATAAACCTAGGATAAATGTTGCTCTCAAATAGGGAACAAAGGACCAGGACAGAAGACTGAAATTTTAAAAATGCATGGAACCCTCACTATATCCAATACTAACAAACTTTTGGTGGTTATATTCGAATTGTACCCTAAAATAGATTTTGAACATAATTAAACCATATGCATTTTACAGTTACGTTTTTTGAAGAAGTAACCGAGAAGGTTAAGATTTTGGGGAATTTTGTGCAGCTGAGGGATCTAGGAGTACAAGTACGTAGTTCCCCATAAGTGGTGTTGAAGCTAGATAGTGTCATGAAGAAGGCTTTTGGCATGCTTGCTTTAATTCAGGGAGTTGAATATAGAGGCTGGGACATAATGTTACAAGACACACTTGCAGTATTGTGTTCAATAGGTAACTGCAGATGCTGGAATATCGAAGGTACACAAAATTGCCGAAACGTCGCCTATTTCCTTCGCTCCATAGATGCTGCTGCACCCGCTGAGTTTCCCCAGCAATTTTGTGTACCCTTGCAGTATTGTGTTGTTTTTTTCACTCCACTACAGGAAAGATGTCATTAGGTTGCAAAGCGTGCTGAGAACTTTTATGAAAATGTAACCAGGACTCTGGGGCTTGTGCTATCGGGAGAGACTTCCGTCTGAAGAAAGGTCTCGACCCGAAACGTCACCCATTCCTTCTCTCCAGAGATGCTGCCTCACCCACTGAGTTACTCCAGCATTTTGTGCCTACCTTCGATTTAAACCAGCATCTGCAGTTCATTCTTACACAGCAAATCCTGAAGGGCCTGTCCCACTTAGGCGACCTTATTGGCGAATGCAGGAGACTCTGCGATCGCCACATGGTCGCCACATGTTCGTAGATGGTCTCTGGTGAGTCTCCTTCATGGTCGAGAAGAGTTCCCGCATTGTGGTAACTAGTCGCAGCCTCAGTATGGTCGCGGAAAATTTTTCATCATGTTGAAAAATTTCTGTGACCAAAAATTGGTTGCCATGGAGAAAATCGATACTTTTGTAGTCATAGATGCAGTGGTAGTGGGGTGGCCATGTCGTTGTAGGTAGTCGAAGTAGCCGTAGGTAGTTTTAGTTAATCTCCTTTGCTGACCGGGCATTTTCATTGGCTCATTGGGGAGAAAAAAACATAAGCACGAGTTTTCAGAACCAGGGAAAATTGACCGGTAATGTTAAATGCCCGCTAAACTTCACAGCTGTGTATCTCTGTCTTAATAAAAAATTGTCTGACTTCTTAAAAGTGTCTCCACTCCTTCTCCCCTTCTTCCCCCTTCTCCCCCTCTCTTTTAAAGGACTTACCGTACACTGTGCTACCCGTCTTATACCTTCCTGTTCATAGCGGTGTGTGTCTATCACCTTGGCTTTGCACCGTGTGAATTTCAGACAGCGCTCCCCCGCTTTCCCTGGCCCCTGCCTTTGCGATGTGTGTTTGTGTGTGTCTGTGGTGTGTCTGACGGTCGCCGTTCCAGTTCGTGGTTTTTCAGGCCAGTTGAAGCAACAGCCTCGAGCTTGAAGGTTGCAGGCAGTCCGCTGAAAAGTCGCCTTAAGTGGGACAGGCCCTTGACAGCTATGTTCATATTAATTAATTTCCTTAGCAAAGGAAAATTATATTAAAGAAATATCTTAAGAATAGCTTATATGCAATCAACCATATATGGCCAGATTCCAGATTCAGTTCTCAATTTTCTCAAAAAAATCAACATTGTATTGTATTGTATTTTTTAATGACCACACAGCCAGGCTGGTGGAATTTGTTCTCAGTACAGCTCGATACAGGTTCCAACATTTCATCAAACATTCAACTCGTGACGTAGATAAACATACAAACAGACACATTTCATAATGCATAAGGTAGCAATGTTACAAAATTTTGAGATTTAAAAAATCAAGTCTGTAATTTATCCCATCAGATAAAGCATAAAAATAAGTTTAATTTGACACCTAATTCACTTTCATATCTCAAGTATTTAAAAAGTTATGGCCATTTTCATACTGGGAAATGAGCATCTTGTTCCCTATTGATTTTCTATGGACATAACAAAAAAGCTGCGATCGTGAACAGTCAAAAGCCCATAACTTTCTTAAAAATTAAGAGAACTGAATGAAATTTTCAGTTATTATAGATTGAAGCATTCTGAAACAAATATAAAATAATCTTACTTGGATGACCTGAAATTAAAGCATATAATTAGTTAGTTACCTAATTGTAGCTAATTTCAGACTTCAATTACTAGATCTAAACATCTATCCATTTCTTAATAAATGATTAACATTTTTAAATAGCCTAAATGTCCAAATAATATTCACAAATAATTCACAATAAAACATGATTTTTAAATCTCATTTACATTAATTTATAGGCCAAATGGAAGGAATTTAGTGTTTAATTGTTGTAAATAAATGCCCATTTAAATCAGCTTTCCAGTGGGTCCCTGTGGAACGCGCTGGTTTAGAACGTTCACATTGCGGTAGATTTGTGCCCCAAATGCCGAGAAAAATACTGCGGGATTTAATGGGCCCAAATTGAGCTACTCGCAATATTAAACTTTGTATAAAGGGATCTTTAGAAGCCCTTTTTAATGTAAAAATATACAACCTAACTTCTGCTATTTGCTTTATGAGACCCTGCGGTTGCTGGCGGTCGCGGGTTTAGAGATTGATTTTTAAACTACTATAACTATTATTCAAGGCCTTTAAACCTAATAATAGCTTTTGCGACGGGGTCTTCCAGCGATTTTTCGTTAATAATTAACTAGGCTGAACATTTTCGATTGGAACAGCTTAGAGAAAATCGCGTTTTAAACCCGCCCCCTCTAAACGGCGCCAAAATCGCGCACACTTGCAGCGACAGATTTTCAACGACGCTTCAGGTAGGCTTTGCAACATACCTACATAAGGGCCACGCTTATTCGTATTTCCTCACCGTACGGAGTTTAAAAAGTTAATTGCAGTAGGAATGAAACTGTTTTTGAAACGGGTTGTTTTGGAGGCAATTGACCTGTAACGCCTCCCAGAGGGCAGTAGCTGAAAGGCATAGTGTACAGGGTGAGTGGGGTCAGTGATGATCTTGCGGGCTTTGTGAAGTGTCCGTTTATGGTAGAGTGATTCAAGTGATGGAAGGGGTAAGCCAATAATTTTGGAAGCTCTGTTTATAATGCGTTGTAGTTTCTTCCGGGAGAGTGAGTCGAGGCTGCCGAACCAAACTGTGATAGATGAAGTGAGGATGCTTTCAATAATGGCTGTATAGAAGCAGAGCATCAGATGAGGCCTCACTCTGAACTTCCTAAGCTGTCGAAGATGGAAAAGTCTTTGCTGGACTTTTCCATAGATGTGGTCTGCGTTTGTCCTCCATTTGAGATTGTTGCTGATGTGGGTACCAAGGAGTTTGAAAGTGTCAGTGATGATGATGGATTCACCGTTGATGAGCACAGGAGTTTTGGGGGGTGGCTGGCGTCTTAGGTCAATGATGAGTTCTTTTGTTTTTGATGAATTGAGTGAGAGGTCATGGTCTGTGCACCAGGTCACTGCTTGGTTGATCTGTGCACGGTATTCAGTTTCTTGACTTTTGTGTCCTTTCTAAACTGAGCTGGTGATTCAATTTTTACTCAATTATATGTTTCATGAATATTAATAATTAATACTTGGTCTGGAAACTTTTTATTTTTATTTTAATTTTATTTTTTAATTAGAAGTACAGGTGCACAACCTTTTATCCGAAGATCCAAATAACGAAAACCTCCGAATAGCGGCCATTTTTTCGGTCCTTGAAGAAAGGTCCTTGAAAACGTTCACCGAGGGCGGCCCGCAGAGGTGACAGCGGAACCTCCGGTCGGTCCTCGAAGAAAGGGGAACTAAATCCCCATTCATAAAAGAGAAGATGAGGGTATATTGCGCGGGAGGGTTAATAATTGACAATATACTGCTGCCTGCCCGCTGAATTAAAAAGTTCCCACGGTAGACTCACGATATACAGTGTTTCGTGAGTCTTGCGTGGGAACTTTTTAACTCAGCGGGGCAGGCAGCAGCAGATTGTCGCTCGCTTCAGTATCACCCCACCTACACCCCTCTGCTTCCCGGCCATGTGTGTGACCCCTTCCCTCCCCTCTCCAGCTCCCCGTCCATTGCACCGGCGCGGGGGCTTTGCACTGTCTTCACGTCGGCGATTGCAGCAGGACCGTGCCAGTCACCGGAGACATCAGGACCAACGGGACACCGACCACCAGGCCCACCGCAAGCACGGAGATCCCAGAGACCCACAGCCAACAGCAGCCCAGCCCAGCCCCACTCCAACTACAGAGGAACCTGGGTTGCGGATGACGGGGCGCAGCTCGGGGCGTCGTAGGGGCCCATCGGGGAGCGGCCACTCAAAGCCACGCCGGGAGATGTAGGGCCCTGCCCCGGTCTTGATGTTGGAGCCCCCGGCGGGCGCTAGCAAGTCCGCGGCAATTTACAGCCGCGCCGGGCGTTGTAAGGCCCCCCTCCAGGTCACTCTCAACCTCTATGATGTTTGCTCTCAACCCCGTAATTTGGGCGGGAGAAGTCGCCGCTGCCGGTGCCCCGCAAAGCAGTCTCCCACCGGGGACCCGCGGGCTCCCGGTGTCACCATCCACCGGAGTCGGGTCGCAGCAGCTCGCCCCCGCAGCTCTCCACGCTCCGAAGCTGGCTAGCTCCACGGAGGTAGGTGCGTAGGTCCACAGCTCCCACCGCCGCCCACCGACCCCCAGGCCCACTGCAAGCACAGAGATCCCAGAGACCCACAGCCAGCAGCAACTCCAGCCCAGCCCCGCTCCAACTCCAGAGGAACACGTAGGGGCAGAAGCTGATGGTGTGCAAGGTACGTCTTGTTCTTGGGGTGGCGGATGAGGGGGCGCAGCTCGGGCTGTGGGCGAACTGCCACTTGTCGCTGTAGCGGCCAAAGATCATAGAGGAGCTCTTCTATGATCTTTGGTAGCGGCCCATCGGGGAGCGGATTCCTCTGGAGGGGGAGGGGGGTATTGTGCTGTTTGATCGCCCCCTGCTATCCCAGGGACAGGGAGACACAGCGGCTTTTTAGATTGGTGGGCAATCACTTCCAAAGTTCTGCCCACACAGTCAGTACACTTCTCCTACACTGTATTTCATACAAACATTTATTCTGCAAGAAAAAACGACATTGAAGACTCAAACTCGCGATCGAGTAACTGCCAGGATCAAGGCGCAAACTCGCGACCTTGCGGATATGAGCCGAGCACTCTACCACTGAGCCAGCCATTAAAATCTACGCTAAAAAATTTCCATTCCGAAGACCGACAAATTCTGAATTACGAAAAGTGTCTGGTCCCAAGGCTTTCGGATAAAAGGTTGTGCACCTGTACAGTAAATTACAATAATACACATCAGATATATCTTATTACATTTGTTGTACCACTTCGTTTTTCGAGCTTTAAAAAAGATAGAAATAAAAGAAGTAAGGAAAGTGAGCAAGAATCGTGAAGGTGCAGGAAAGTGTTGGGAAAAGAAAGCCCCTTAGGGAAGAAGTTAGAGAAGGAAGTAAAGAAAGGAAATAAGACCCTAGAAAGAAAAGAAAAAAAAAGGAAAAACAATCGCTCTATTGTAACACAAAACTCGCAAAAAAGGATATACCAACCGTGTTTTAAAAAATATATATATTTTATACCCCCCGTTACCAGATCCTGGTACCATTTATATTTTAAATTACTATTGCACCTTATGCTTGTAATAGTTCCATAAATGCAGACCACGTCTTTTGGAAGTGGTCTGCTTTGCCTGCTAGGAGGAGGCTCATCTCTTCCAAGTGTAGTGTTTCGAACATGTTTGAAATCCACATTTTTATTGTTGGTATTGGAGCATTTTTCCAAAATTTGAGTATAAGCTTTTTTCCCATTATTAGCCCGTAATTAAGTACGTTCTTTTGAAACACGTTTAATTCGGGGTTACCTTCCGATATTCCAAAAATGATCCATTCTGCTTTTGGTACAAGTTTTATTTTAAATAATTTTGTGAAGATTTCAAATATTTCGTTCCAAAATGTTTGGATTTTTATACAAAAAACAAAAGAGTGCGCTATGGTAGCTTCTTGTGACTGACATTTATCACAAATGGGTGAGACATTGGGGAAAAGTTTATTTATTTTAGTTTTTGAATAATATAGTCTATGTAATGTTTTATATTGAATTAGAGTATGTCGTACATTGATCGAGCATTTATACAAATATAGTAAGTGTTTATCCCAGCTCTCTTTTGAAATTTTTATAGCTAGTTCTTGTTCCCAGTCTCTTCTAATACCATCGGTTGTAGGTATTTCTATATTTAAAATAATGTTGTATAAGTATGATATTAGATTTGCTGATTCAGCCTTTGTCTTCATGGCTTCATCCAATAAATCTGGGGACATGTTATGATAGTCTTTTGTGTATTTTTTCAGATAGTCACGGATTTGAAGATATTTAAAATATTGATTATTTTTCAAATTATATTTCAGTTGTAATTGTTGAAATGATAATAATAGTCTCCGAGCGTTTTAATTCCCATTTTTTCCCATTGTGTAAATGATTTATCTATAATTGAAGGTTTAAACGACGGGTTATTGACTATTGGCAATAAAAGAGATAAGATTTCTTAATTTTAGATTCTGTTTTATTTGTTTCCAAGTTCTAATTGTGCTATGTATCATTGGATTTTTATTATAATTTTTGTTATTCAGATTCATTGGTGAGAGGAGAGTCGCTCCTGTATTACACGGAGAGCAGTCCTCTCTCTCCATTACAATCCAGTCCACCCGCTGGGCAGAATTGTCCAGCAGGTGAATCATATTTTTAATATTTACTGCCCAATTATAGTACATAAAATTAGGGAGCGCTAGACCACCCATCTCTTTTGATTTACTAAGGTGTGCTCTTTGTATTCTGTGGGATTTATAATCCCATATAAAATTTGTAATGTCTGAGTCTAGTTTTTTGAAAAACTTTTTTGGAAGATATATTGGAATTGATTGAAATAAATATAGGATTTGTGGTAAAAAGATCATTTTTATAGCATTTATTCGACCTATTAAAGACATCGGGAGCGTTTTCCAGAATTTGATTAGATTATTTAGTTTCTTAAGTAAGGGGCTATAATTGGCGTTAAACATAGCGTGATAGTTTCTATGATTTCAATTCCTAAATATTTAAATTTTCTGGTGGGCTATTTTAAAGGGGAATTTCAAGAGATGTGTTGAGTCTTTCGGTTTCAGCGACATATTTCACTTTGTTCCAGTTTATTCTGTATCCTGAGAAGATCCAAAGTCCTCAATTAGATTTAATATGTTTGGTATACTGATTTGGGGTTTTGTGATATACAGTAATACATCGTCTGCATATAAGGATATTTGTTATTTGAATATTTAGTATTATAACCGTAAATATCCGAGTGTGTTCTAATTTTTCAGCTAAAGGTTCAATTACCAGAGCGAAATAACAGCAGTGATAATGAACATCCTTGTCTATTGCCCTTGTTAGTTGGAATTTCGTAGATAGTATATTATTAGTTAATATTCTAGCCGTGGGGTTGGGTATATTAAATATTTAGCCATGCGATGAAGTGCTCTTTAATCATATAATCCCGTACTACTTGATCAAACGCTTTTTCTGCGTCCAATGAAATGATAGCTAACTCTTGTTCTTGAGGTTTGTGAGAGTGCATTATGTTAAGCAGACGTCTCAGGTTATTAAATGAATGTCTCTTAGGTATAAATCCCGTTTGATCCTCATTTATTAATTTACTAACATATTGACTTAGTCCGTATTTAACAAAGCAATAGCTCTATATGAGCCTGGTTCTTCTATATCTTTATCTTTTTTAAGTATTAATGTGATCGTTTATTCTGCTAGTGTTTCAGGTAAGATTTGTTCTTTAAAAGCGTATGTATACATTTTCTGTAGACGTGGTGTGACTATGTCGTAAAAACGTTTATAAAATTCATTACTGAATCCGTCTGGTCCTGGTGTTTTTCCATTCTTAAGTGAGTTTATTGTGTCTTCTATTTCCTTAGATGCAATTTGTGCTCCTAGTTCCTCTTGTTCCTTCAGTTCTAGTTTTGGAAGGTTACAATTGTCCAAAAATTCTGAAACTTTATTATTGTCTATTAGCGTTTTTGATGTGTATAAATTCTTGTAAAATTGAGCAAATCTTTTATTGATATCATTAGGAAGTGTTAATAATTCCCCTCTATCTGATTTAATCTTTAAAATTGCATGATCTTTTCCCGTTTTTTCAGTTGGCGTGCCAAAAGTTTATGGGGTTTATCCCCAAATTCGAAATGTTCTTGTTTTGTAATTTGGAATAACCTTATAACCTTCTCTGATAATAATTTATTTAACTTAAATTTCAGTATTAAAATTTTATTACGTTTATCCATAGTTGGATCTTTAGCATTATCTATATCTAGTTTTCTAATTTGTTCTTCTAATTGTCTTTGTTCATTCTTATTCTTTTTGTTTTGGAAAGCTTGATACGAGATAATGACTCCTCTAATAAATGCTTTGAAGGATTCCCATAATAAAGTGGGCGATATATCTGGTGTATCGTTTGTCTCAAAAAATAGATCCATCTGTTTTTTTAGATATATACTCCCTTGTGGGTCTTTCAAAATTTGCGAGTTAAACCTCCAGAACGATTTGTTCGTAGACATTCCTTCTAATTTTAGAACGAAAGTTAGAGTGATCTGAAATCGTATTGGTGTGATATTTAGGGTTCATAGTATAAGGGATTAGTTTTGTATCCACTAGGAAGTAGTCTATACGTGAGTATGTTTTGTGTACCATTGAATACAACGAGTATTCCCTACCAGTCGGATTCGCGATCCTCCAGACGTCTGCTATATTTGTATTTTTTGCTCTGGAAACTTTAATGGGCCCATTTGTCAATGATCAATAAATAAAATCTGTTAAAAAAAATGATAATGACAGACCTTTTACATTTTCACTAATGGAACACTGTGCACTATAGAATGTAATTGGCTTCTGTTAAGTCATGGCCAATTTATGATTGTTTGGCTTGTCTTGTCTGGCCAAGTCAATTAAATGATTTTTGGCAGAGCAGTAGAATTGAGAGGAAGGAAAAGATCTCTTTGGGTATTCGATATTTAACAAAATTGGAGTGAACGCAATTCCTTCATCAAGTACTGTTGCTCCTATAGAGAAGGGTGTTGGATACATATTCATTTAATTTATATTAAATCATTCGTTTCCAAAATCAACTAGAATTGGTGTTCCAAGCATTGAAATATGAATTTATGATGAAATTCTTTTTACTTTAATTCATTCTTACAGGTTTAGGTTAATTTAACGTGTTATAATTCCAGAAAAAAAGTAAGACAGGGAAATTAAATATAAAATATATTTGGTAAAGACAGCGAGGAAACAGAAGATGGATTAGTGGTATTTATTATGGCTATCACAATGAGGAGAAAAATAGACAAGCAACTACAACTCAAAAATATAATCCATGTGAATCAAGAAGATAGAAAGTATCAATCACACTGATAAGAACAGTCTACAGATTGAGGATGAAATGCAGACTGAGTAGTGGTGTAATTTAGAAGTGTAAAGTATTAATCATGAGTGGTTTAAACTTTCCAGTATTAAATGGGCGAAAGTAGTAGGTAGTGGGATAAGAGAATGGAGATCCTGCCACCTGTACAGGATTCATGTCTAACCCCATATATAAAAATTGCAACTATTGGATCTGGTAATGAGGAATGAACTAGAACAGATGGACGAAATAAAAGTCAGGGAAAATCTAGGCAATAATTACTAATATGTTTGAATTATAATATAGAAGTATGTCAAATACCGGATGTATATATTTGAGAAAAGTGGATTTTGAGGCTCTGAGAATAGAATTGAGAGAGGTAGGATGGGAAAAATTGGCAAATAACATAGAGCAACAATGGGAAATATTTTGAACAGTTTTGTATTCAGTGCAGAAGAAAGATAATATGCTTAAATTAAAGAAAACAGCAGAACACTCAAAAGACTTAATGGTTGAATAAAAACATAATGCATGCCTTTTTTGAGAAAGCTGAGGAAAAAGGCATCACTAAATAGATAGACAGCAGAGGGATCAAAGGAATTAAGTAAAAACAAACAAACAATTTTGATAGGAAAGACAATGAAAAATAAATAAAGTAAGATAAAGATTAGAACAGAAAGAGATGGCAGAAACATTAAATTCTTATCAACATAAAGTGCTGTGCAACATAGATTCTTACAGCACAGAAACAGGCCTTTACGCCCACCATGTCTATGATATTGATCAAATTCTAACTATGTGTTTTAGCTGTAATTATCTATGCAAATGGAGATTATTCTAATACTCTCCTTACTTGACCTTATAGATGCTTAAAGATTGAGGGTGGGGGAAGCATGTTATCAGGAAGACAGGGAAGGGAATAACTTGCCACTCTTCTTTCCCCACTTCATAACCAGTTCTTCAAAATCAAAGGTGTTTGTTTCCACTCTGGTTTGGTAGGTTCTGGAATGATTTACAAGATCAACTCAACTCTTGCACATACATGACAGGATACAGTGCATTCAGAAAGTATTCAGACCCCTTCACTTTTTCCACATTTTGTTACATTACAGCCTTATTTTAAAATTGATTATATTCATTTTTTTAATCATCAATCTACACACAATACCCCAGAATGAAGAAGCAAAAACAGGTGTTTAGAAATTTAGTAATTAAAAATAAATAACTGAAATATCACATTTACATAAGTATTCAGACTCTTTGGTATGACACTCAGAATTGAGCATAGGTTCATCCTGTTTCCATTGATTAGCCTTGAGATGTTTCTACAATTTGATTGGAGTCCACCAGTGGTAAATTAAATTGATTGGACATGATTTGGTAAGGCACACACCTGTCTATATAAGGTCCCACAGTTGACAGTGCATGTCAGATAAAAAACTAAGCCATGAAGACGAAGGAATTGTCCGTAGACCTCCGAGACAGGATTGTGTCGAGGCACAGATCTGGGGAAGAGTATAAAACAATTTCTGCAGCATTGCAGATCCCGAAGAGCACAGTGGCCTCTGTCATTCTTAAATGGAAGAACTTTGAAACCACCAGGACTCCTCATAGAGCTGGCCGCCCGGCCAAAGTGAGTAAGTGGGGGAGAAGGGCCTTGGTCAGGGAGATGACCAAGAACCCAATGTTCACTCTGACAGGGCTCCAGAGTTCCTCTGTGGAGATGGTAGAACCTTCCGGAAGGACAACTATATCTGCGGCACTCCACCAATCGGGCCTTTATGGTAGAGTGGCCGGATGGAAGCTGCTCGTCAGTAAAAGGCACGTGACAGCCCGCTTGGAGTTTGCCAAAAGGGGGTTGTTTTCTCTGGTCGTCTGGTCTGATGAGACCAAGATTGAGTTCTTTGGCCTGAATGCCAAGCGTCACGTCTGGAAGAAACAAGGCACTGCTCATCACCTGGCCAATACCATACCTACGGTGAAGCATGGTGGTGGCAGCATCATGCTTTGGGGATGTTTTTCAGTGGCAGGAACTGGGAGACTAGTCAGGATCGAGGGAAAGATGAACGGAGCAAAGTACAGAGAGATCCTTGATGAAAACCTGCTCCAGAGCGTTCTGGACCTCAGACTGGGACAGAGATTCACCTTCCAACAGGACAAAGCCCCTAAGCACACAGCCAAGACAATGCAGGAGTGGCTTTGTGACAAGTCTGTGAATGTCCTTGAGTGGCCCAGCGAGAGCCCGGACTTGAACCCGATCGAACATCTCTGGAGGGTCATGAAAATAGCTGTGTGTCGAAGCTCCCCATCCAACCTGATAGAGCTTGAGAGGATTTGCAGAGAAGAATGGGAGAAATTACCCAAATACAGGTGTGCCAAGCTTGTAGCGTCATACCCAAGAAGACTTGAGGCTGTAATCGCTGCCAAATAACTCAACAAAGTATGGAGTAAAGGGTTTGAATACTTATGTAAATGTGATATTTCAGTTATTTCTTTTTATTTACTTTGCAAAATTTCTAAACATCTGTTTTTGTTTTTTTATTATGGGGTATTGTGTGTAGATCGATGATAAAAAAAAATGTTTAATCCATTTTAGAATAATGCTGTAACGTAACAAAATGTGGAAACAGTGAAGGGATCTGAATAATTTCTGAATGCACTATATATGTAATAGGATGTGTGGATGGATAATTTGGGAGTTGGTATGCTTCTTCCATCATTTAGTAGTCAAAGCAAGGATTCAGATTGTTAATATAACATCAAATGTTCTATACTTTGTACAGTAATGTGCTGGGGATTTCCTAGAGTTGATGGGAATGTTGTGCTTTTTTTAAGGAATCTTTGAACAACACCCTTCAATCTTTTCCTCGGATACTCGTTCTCTAAATTAATTTTGTAGCCACAACATTTATGTAGTTGGTTCAACTGAGTGTCTTGTGCATGGTGAGCAAACATTGTGATGCCATTTACTGTCAAAAGAAGATATTTGGAATCTATGTGGTGTATATGGTCCATTGCCTGGACCTTTTGTGGCACAAATGTTACTTGCCAATTAGCAACACATGCCTCAATGTTGTGTTGGTCTTCTGTATGCTGACATGGATTGTTTCATTTGTTGACTTGTGAAAGGAATTGAACTGCTCAATCATCAGTGATTATCCCTGCTTCTGATCCTGTGATGGAAGAAGGGACACTGATGATGTAGCTGTAGATAGTTGGGTCTGAGAGTGCCAGGGGGAATTCCTGCAGTGACCTTGTGTGATTTCAAAGATCGACTCCAACAACCAGAACCATCTTTGTTCATCAGAGGTGTAACTTCAACCAGTGAAGTGTTTTCCCCATGATGGCCAATGTTTTCACTTTTACAAAAGTTCTTCGACTTCACATTCTGTTTACATGTTAAGGACAATTACTCACATCATCTCTGAAATTCAGCTCTTTATTCCATAATTGCACCAAAACTGAGTATTGTGTACAGTTTTGGTCTCCAAATTTGAGGAAGGACAGTCTTGCTATTGAGGGAGTGCAGCGTAGGTTCATGAGGTTAATTCCCGGGATGGCTGGACTGACATATGACAGGGGCCACAGTTTAAGAATAAGGGGTAAGCCATTTAGAACGGAGATGAGGAAAAACTATTTGACACAGAGGGTTGTGAATTTGTGGAATTCTGTGCCTCAGAAGGCAGTGGCGGCAAATTCTCTGTGTGCTTTCAAGAAAGAGTTGGATAGAGCTCTTAAAGAGAGCGGAGTCTGGGGATATGGGGAAAAGGCAGGAACTGGGTACTGAGTGTGGATGATCAGCCATTATCACAGTGAATGGCGGTGCTGGCTCGAAAGGCTGAATACAATGGGTACTCTTGCACCTATTGTCTATTGAAGCTGCTAGGGCATCCTTGAAAACACCAAAGCAGGCATCATTGAGCAAGTAATTAGTTAAATACCACTGGATTAGTGTTACTGATACTTGTATTATTGGGCTGTTGATCAAGACTACATTGAGTGGGTGGCCAGATTGAATCAGTCTTGCTTTTTCAGCACAAGAACATACCTGGGCAATTTTCCCCATTGTCACAGATGTCCCAAGTGCTTTGGAACAGCTTGGCTGTAGGGGTCGCTACATTTGGAACTCAGATCTTCAGTACAATGGCTAGGATGTTGTTTCGCCCCACAACCTTTGCCATATCATGTTCTCAGCTGTTTTTTGATATGCTTCGGCTTTACATCGGCATTTGTTTTCCTCATCTTTTTAGGCAGCATTATTTTTTAAATATTACTTACTTTGGAAAGCATATTTATCAGCGATGTTGCATCAACCAATCATGACAACTCTAATGTCAGAAGAGTTTTGGACTAAGACCCATCATTTATTTATTTGCCTCTACGCCACAATTTGAGATTTGTAATAGAAAAAAATCATATGCGGTTAAAGTGCATGTAGAAATTACAGCAGTGTTTTTATACATCCCCCCCCCCCCCCCCCCCCCCCCCCCATTTCAGGGCAACATAATGTTTGGGACACAGCAATGTCATGTAAATGAAAGTAGTCATATTTAGTATTTTGTTGCATATCCTTTGCACGCAATGACTGCTTGAAGTCTGCGATTCATGGACATCACCAGTTGCTCGGTGTCTTCTCTGGTGATGCTCTGCCAGGCCTGTAAACATAGAAACATAGAAAATAGATGCAGGAGTAGGCCATTCGGCCCTTCGAGCCTGCACCGCCATTCAATATGACCATGGCTGTATTGCAGCCATCTTTAGCTTATGCTTGTTTTGGGGACTAGTACCCTTCAGTTTTGTCTTCAACATAAAAAAGGCATGCTCAAATGGGTTCAGATCGGGTGATTGACTTGGCCATTTTGTAGCTTTGAAAAACTCTTTGTTTGGGATCATTGTCTTGCTGTAGAATGAACCGCCGGCCAATGAGTTTTGAGACATTTGTTTGAACTTGAGTAGATAGGATGTGTCTATACACTTCAGAATACACTTCAGAATTCATTATTCTACTACCATTAGCAGTTATATCATCAATGAACATAAGTGAGCCAGTACCTTCAGCAACCATACATGCCCAGGCCATAACACCCCCACCATTGTGTTTCACAGATGTGGTGGTATGCTTTGGATCTTGGGCAGTTCCTTCTCTCCTCCATACTTTGCTCTTGTCATCACTCTGATATGTTAATCTTCGTCTCATCTGTCCACAAGACCTTTTTCCAGAACTGTGGTTGCTCCATTAAGTTCTTCTTGGCAAATTGTAACCTGGCCGTTCTATTTTTGCAGCTAACCAGTGGTTTGCATCTTGTAGTGTAGCCTCTGTATTTCTGTTCATGAACTCTTTTGCGGACAGTGGTCATTGACAAATCCACACATGACTGTATGGTATGCAAAACAAAGCATTTCACTGTACCAAAGTACATGTGACAATAAAGTATCATTGAATTTAATCAATTAATCAATATTATAAATTATTAATTTATAATAAAAATAAGTTGTTAAATTTTATTTTGTAACAACTTAATTCTCATTGTACTATTTAATTTGGATGATGGATTCTTGGATTTTTACCCTTTTAATTTGAACAAATTAAATTTTAACACAGAACATGTTAACCATGACTTTTTAAAGTAATCAAATTACACTCCTTTCCTTGATCCTGTTATAGCCTATTGCATATTTTGAAGCACTATAATAACCATTCCTTTTTGCTGAATTAGCAAACCATCCAATTGGCCGATCTCACTTAGAAGATATCACAAATTAAGGTTTCATCCTGGGATTTGGCCATGAATTTACGCTATATTGGAACTTTAACATTGGTGTGACATCAGAGATTGCAATTTGGCAGGAATTATGCCATCAAGTTATGCTGATTCAACATAAATACCGAATGTGTTTGTAACTATATTAATTAAACAAAAAAATGTTATTTCCTTGCTCATGCTGGAATATGGACTAATATGTATTCTCATTGTGTTGTTGCCTTTAGTGATAATTAGCCTAACAATTATTATTAATGAACATTATTTACGATGTACATAAATGTTTGTCTCACATGACATTTGAAATTGGGTAGTAGTGATCAACTGATGTTACGTTTGGATTTGAAAAAATATAGAAGGAAAGGCTGAGGGAACTTTTGACACAAAAGCTAGGACATATCAATTAAAGCAATTATGTGTGCAGTGAGCTCTAAGAATTCAACAGGATTTCTGGGCATGTTTTTGTAAGGGTCCTTACAACCTCAGGAACATAAATAATCATTTTTTTAAATTGTTTTAATATTTTCAAAGTAAAATCTAAAATGTAGTTAATTTCTTAACAGAAGAACTGCTCAACCCAATGAAATTATTCAGTTGAACTTTGAAATGGAAAATTTTACCAGCCAGTCAGTGACGAGACGAATTATGTGGCATGTTGACTATCGTGGAAAAAATCCTCCTCCAGATTCTGACAAAGTGGTGACAGAATTGACCGTGATTCAAAAGGATATCCGGGCTATTGTACCACTCTCCATGGTGAGTGCATTTTCTCTTTCCCTACTCAGTCCTGACTGTTATCACTCATGAAACACGTTTTTTGTTCAGTTCCAACTTATCTAATGATTTAAATGGAATATATGAATATATTTTTTCTTCTGAATATTCTGCACATTTTTAATTTCCAAGTATGCTGCTTTAAGAGTTCATTCATGTGATTATGTAATGACATACATTTATTTCAATTGATTTATGCTTATAAGGTGATGCAATTCGATACCACATTATACTTCCAATGCTTTGAGGTTTGAAGCTATAAACTAAACTTCAAAACATGCATCAGTTTAGGGGACATCTTATCTTATGCATGAGATTGCACCCTTCTCCACTCACATCCTTAGGATCACACATCCCTATTGAACATGCTAAGTTCTCTTACTCTGTCGTATACACACCGATACAAAACAAAAGAACACAATGGCCATATGCCGGTCATTATGCCATTATTATAAATTAAAACCTATCCATTAATATTATGTGTATCCAGAAATTAAATTATCACCCCTGAAAAGTAGACAAACGCTGGACACATGCCATTTTTGTCCCAGTTGACTTTCAAGATAATGGCTGAATATCTTTTCAAACTGCATAGTGTCATGGTGTCATAGGTGAGACATTTCTGAAGATAAATAAAGTATTGTTATTAAAGTGAAATGCCAGTCGCAATTGTGCCTATCTTAGCAACGGTTACTTGTTTTTTTTACCTTTCTTAATTTGACTGTACGTCACAACTCTGGTTATCCTTTTTTTCCCCCAATGCTATAATTCTGATCATTCAATTGTAAATTAACAACCATTCACTGGTGATGATCAGAATATGTTATCGACAGATTTCGTGAAAGTTGTGTTGCAGAAACCATGGAATTTGCTATCTGGTGAATAAAACTGGACAGGCCAAATACTGAACACTTTAAGGATTGATTGATGCAATTGTAGTATTGTTATATTAAGAATCAGAAAACATTTTCATACTGCTAGAACTTTTACCTGTGGCTCCATCTTGTCAAAGGAATTAAGTAGTTTAGAAAAATCTATGGAATAAAGGTTCTGTGAAAGGTATGAGCTGAGAATTTGAAATGGATGAATAGAGGTACATCGGGTGACACAGTGGCACGATGGTAGAGTTGCTGCCTTACAGTGCCAAAGACCCAGGTTCGATCCTGACTGGTCCTGCGGGTGCTGACTGTAAGGAGTTTTTACGTTCTCCAGGTGACCACGTGGGTTTTTATCCATGGTGCTCCGGTTTCCTCCAACGTTCCAAAGATATGCAGGTTTGTAGGTTAATTGGCTTCTATAAATTGTTCCTAGTGTGGAGGATAGAACTAGTGGATGGGTGACCGTTGGTCGGTGCGGACTCGGTGGGTCGAAGGACCTGTTTCCACGCCGTATCTCTAAACTAAACCAAACTAATAAATCCTGCATCTTAATAGTGAGCACCTGGGTGCCACTGATACTAAACCTCACATCACATTGACATCAAGGTGGTGTGCTGAGAGGAATTGAGTTAGGGTCATTTTGATTACTGGTTAAATGAAGGCAGGAAAGAGGGTGTGGTATATGTGGTGCGTAATGGGACTGGGAAATATCCTGGGAGATTCTTATTTTTAAATATATCCTAGACCAAGTGGGACCCGTTGGGCCCCGTTCCCCCAACGCAATATTCCACCAAACCGCAGTGCACCTGATGGGTTCTCGTTGTAAGGCCAGAGATCCCCATTGTGACGCGAGTGACGGCAACCCTCCCCCAACTGTGCAGGCGCGGCCGGCAAGTGGGACCACGACTGCGATGTTTTTAAGTTTAAAATGGCAATAACATGTAAAATATAAAATCAATGGGAGTGCATCGCACTCTCCCTCTTCAGTCCGCTATTCCCCTCCTCCATTATCCTCCCTCTCCCCACTCACCAACAACCCCCCTCTGTTTCATCCGCTCCCTTCCCTCCCCTCCCCTTTCTTCCCCCTCCCATTCTCTATTACCTCGCCATCCCTCTTGCTACCCCTATCCTCCTCCATTCCCCCTCATCCCCCAGCACTCCCCCTCTTCACCATCCCTCTTCTGTCCCCTCTCCTCCTCCCCTCCCCCACTCCATCCCTGACCCCTCCCTCTCCTTTCCCCTACCCTCAGTCACACCCTCCCTCCATAACTCCTCTCCCCTCCCTACCCCCTTCCCCTCCCTCTATCCCCCTCCTCCCCCACTCCTCATCTCCCCCATCCCACTCCCCCCCCACTCTCCCTCCTCAACTCCCCCACTTTCCCCTCCCTCTCCCTCCTTACCCTCTCCTCTCCATCAATCCCCCCCCCACCCTCCCTCCTCACCTCCCCAGGATCTTGATGTAAACCACCGTCGGCGATGAAGTTGTACTTGAGGCGGGGGCTGTCGGGGGTCCTCTTCCTCCCCGCATGTCTAGAACAACAGCACCGCTGCCCCCAAATCCAACCTTAGCCTCAGCGCCCAGGCCACGGATCCCTGGCGCGGCCTCTCCCCGGACCCCACACCGGTTCCAACCCCAGTCCGACTCCTCTCCCTCTCTGCGGGCCTGGAGCAGCAGCTCCGCCGCCCCCAGACCCAGCCCCAGCACCCTGGCCCCAGATCCCCAGCGTGGCCTCTCACCGCCCCCAGACCTCGCACGTGCTCCAACCCCAGCCCAGGGCCCAGGGTGCAGAAATTAAGTGAAAGTAGAGGACCCGTGGAGGCGTTTGTAAAATAGAAGGAAACTTACCCGTGGAGTCGTTGGGTCCCCGTTGTGAGGCCAGGCAAGTACACGCTAGAAAAAATGGCGATCGGCAAATCTGGAAAGGCTCCAACTGCACACGTGCAGATAAGTGGGGGTGCTGTTTTAAGTCGTTTTAAATGTCAATAATTTGTAAATATAAATGTCAATAACTTGTAAAATATAACATGAATGTGAACGAAAATTGCTAATGCACATCCCAGGACAATCGTGAGTTAAGGTGGGCCTAAATTTGTTGCGCTATCCTGTACTGTTGTTGCGGGGGGGGGGGGGGGGGGGGGGGGATAGCCTGCGGCGTCACACACGATAACCACCCCACACACACTAAACACCTCCCTTGATATTATATTAATATTATTAACTCACTCCTTTTACCCCATCGCCCGCCCTAACCCCCAACTCGCGCATAGCCCCCAACTCGCAGGCGCGGCTAGAGAGGGAGAGGGTAGAAAGAGCGAGGGCAGAGACAGGGCAGGGGCAGAGGCAAGGGCAGAGGAGCAGAGGCAGTGGGTAGAGGCAGCGGGCAGAGGGCAGCCACAGAGGCAAAGAGCGGCAACAACCTCCCCACCATGCGCCGACACGAGAACCCTAGCGAGAGGGCGGGCGGGCGAGCGATGGAGCGAGCGAGCATCGACCAAAGGACCGCAGGTTGGGCCGCCGCAGTCTTCATCTATGATCTTTGGTCATCAGTCGACATCCTGATTTCATCTCCGGCTGAGTCTTTTGATTAATGGGGGGTGAGGAGAGAGGGGTGGGAAAGGTGACGTCACTTGCAGCGCGAGGAAGAAGGCACGCAGACCCATTGTGACGTCATCAGCGAAAGACATTCGTTTTTAAACTCAAATTTTTGTCAGATTTTTGAACATTTTCATTAATAACTCGAGAAATAAAGCATGGCATTTTCAGATACGGTGATTTTGGACTCCAGGGGGAAAATGTCTATCGGAATATGTAAAAATGGTACTGTTACCGCGTCGTTTTTTTCACGAAGATGTGTTTACACACACATAAATAAATACACATCCAAGATAAGTATCTATCTATCTATCTACTATCTATATTACTAAAAGTCTGTTCTTGACAAGGTTTTGGCCATCTGTGCTGCGATTTCCGAGAGAACGCCGCCACCTACAGCCGTCATATTTGGCCACCTTGCTCAGAGCCCCCCTCCGCCGTATGTGTGCCGAGGATTTTTCCCGTCGTTGGAAAATGACAGAGATATTAATAATTTTACAAAATTCCCCATTCTCTCTGCTGCCCCTGCTGGTGGCAGGGGGGAGGGACTATAAAACCAGGAAGTGGTGTGCCTCAATCAGTGTCTGCAAGCTGGAGGAAGGCAGAGGGTCACATTTCTCTGAGCTGTGAATAACACTGACCACATGTCAACTCAAATGTAGTGTCCTTAGTGGTTCTAAAACGCTTGCAGAATGTGTCTATATTGGTTCTAAAATGTTTGCAAAAAATGTTTATTGGTTCTAAAATGTTTGCAAAAAGTGTTTATTGGTTCTAAAATGTTTGCAAAAGTGTCTCTTTTGGTTCTACAATGCTTGCAGAATGTGTCTTTTTTGGTTCTAAAATGTTTTTTAGGTTCTCCCTCCCCCTTTCCTCTCCTCTCCTCTCCCCCCCCTCTCCTCGCCCCTCCCCCCCCCTCTCCTCTCCCCATCTCCTCTTCCCCCCCCCTCTCCTCTCCCCTCCCCCCCTCTCCTTCTCTCCCTCTCCTCCTCCCCCCTCTCCTCTTCCCCCCTCCTCTCCTCTCCCCCCCTCTCTCCTCTTCCCCCCCCCTCCTCTTCCACCCCCTCCTCTTCCACCCCCTCCTCTTCCACCCCCTCCTCTTCCACCCCCTCCTCTCCCCCCCTCCTCTCCCCCCCTCTCCTCCCCCCCTCTCCTCTCCCCCCTCTCCTCTCCCCCCCCTCTCCTCCCCCCCCCCTCTCCTCTCCCCTCCCCCTCTCCTCTCCCCCCCTCTCCTCTCCCCCCCTCTCCTCTCCCCCCCCTCCTCTCCTCCCCCCCTCTCCTCTCCTCCCCCCCTCTCCTCTCCTCCCCCCTACGGCCGTCATCTCTCCTCTCCTCCCCCCCTCCTCTCCTCTCCCCAACTCCCCCCTCCTCTCCCCCCCTCTCCTCTCCTCCCCCCCTCTCCTCTCCCCGCCCCCCTCTCCTCCCCCCCCTCCTCTCCTCTCCCCCCCCCTGTCCTCTCCCCCCCCCTCTCCTCTCCCCCCCTGTGGGTGAGTGGTGGAATATTTGCTCCTTTTACCTCATAAACAACCTATCTACTGACGCATAGCCCCCAACTTGCAGTCACATCTAGAGAGGGGGGGGGGGATAGAGAGTGAGGGCATAGAGAGAAGGGGCAGAGACAGAGATCCTGGGGTGGGGGAGAGGAGGGGGTAGGGAGGGATAGGGGGGAAAGTGGGGGAGGTGAGGAGGAAGAGTGGGGGGAGTTGGGGGAATAGAGGGAGAGGAGGGAGAGGAGGAAGGGGTGTGGGAGGTAGGGAGTGGGGAATAGAGGGAAAGGTGGGCAGTGAGGGAGGTGAAGAGTGGAGGAGGTGCGGGATAGAAGGATAGGAGGGGGGTAGGGAGGGGAGAGGAGTTATTGAGGGAAGGAGGTAGTGACTGAGGGTATGGGAAAAGAGAGGGAGGGATAGGTGAGGGAGGGATTGGGGAGGGGAGAAAGAGGGAAAAGAGGAAGGAGGATGAAGAGGAGGGATAGGGAGTGCTGGGGGAAACGGGGAAAAGAGCCGTGCCTGCGCAGTTGGGGGCTATGGGTGAATGGTGGAATATTGCGTGGGGGAACGGGTTGCGTTGGGGGAACACGTGCGTGGTGGAAACAGGTTACTTTGGGCAAATGGGTGAGTGGTGGAATCTTGCGTTGGGGAACGGGTTGCGTTGGGGGACCAGGCTTTCCATGGGGGCTGTGGGTGAGTGGTGGAATATTGCGTTGGGGGAACGTGTTGCATTGGGGCACCAGGCCTCCCGTGTGACAGGGACCCAACGGGTCCCACTTGGTCTAGTATATTACTAAAAGTCTGATCTTGACCGCTTTTGGCCCACTGTGCTGCGATTTCCGAGAGAACGCCACCACCTACGGCCGTCATTTTTGGCCACCTCGCTCAGAGCCCCTCTCCGCCTTCCGGGACCAGAGGATTTTCCCCATCGATGAAAAATCAGAGAGATATTAATGTTTAAAAAAAATTCCCTATTCTCTCTGGCGGCAGGGGGGAGGGACTATAAAACCCGGAGGTGTCGTGCCTCACTCACTCTGCCAGACCCAGGAAGCGAGAGGGTCATGGCTCTCTGAGCTGTGAATAACACTGAACGCACGTCTACTCCACTTGAGTCCCCTCGATGTGGCTGCTGCCAAATTGTTTGCCTTTTTATTTAAAGTTTGTGTTCACAAAATGAATTTTGGTTGTCTGGTGACTGCTGCCCAATTGTTTGCCTCATCTTTTTCAAGAAGTTTGTGTTCACAAAATGAATTTTGGTTGTCAGGTGGCTGCTGCCCAATTGTTTGCCTCGCCTTTTTAAAAAAGTTTGTGTTCACAAAAAGAATTTTGGTTGTCAGGTGGCTGCTGCCCAATTGTTTGCCTCGCCTTTTTAAAAAAAGTTTGTGTTCACAAAATGAATTTTGGTTGTCGGGTGGCTGCTGCCCAATTGTTTGCCTTGGCTTGGCTTTTAAAATCGTTGCAATAGTTGGCTGCCAGCCCAAGAATCCATTTGGCCCACAATGTCTATACTAGCCCTTTGTAAACCAGTACCTTCAGCCTGCAACACCCATACTAGCGCAACAGAAAGCCCCCCCCCCCCCACTGGCGAGCCATATTGGAATTGGTGGAGGGGTGGAATATTGCGTTGGTGACCAGCCCTCCCGTGTGATGCTGGGACCCAACGGGTCCCACTTAGTCTAGTAGAGATATATATATATATATATATAGGTGTGTGTGTGTGTGTGTTTTTTCTGGGAAATGTATTACTTTGATCATTCATAATTTACTCTTGTTTGAGTGCACATTGAAGAGCTCTAGGCTGTACACAGGGCAAGAGAACTCATCACTCAGCCAGGCTGGCAAAACATGATAAGACACACAAAGCAGTTTAACATTCATGTAGCATAGCCCAGGTATAGGCTGACAAGTTGGTTTTTATCATTTTTATTTTCATGCAAACAACGAAAAAAGTGACATCAGGCTGTTTGATCTGAATCCACTTTAATAAATGATTTTTTTCCAATGACCTCGGCCACTGGTTACTCAATTTAATATTTTTAATTGAAACTTGGAAAATAAATGGGATGGGTTGTAAATTTAAGATGTTTGTTGAAACTATGATTTAAAAAAATAAACTGTAGCTTGGCTATATGTAACAGTACCCTGCATGTATTATACATATCCAGGGAATATGACGACCAAACCATGAAACTGAAGTGGTTAATCAATGTCAGTTACCTGCATGAATAGCATTTCTCTAACATCGTAAACCATGATGTATATGTGTTTTTGGATTGCAATTTAACACTAATTAATATTATTATTGGCACTTTGGTCCCGTGTGATCCTATCCACATGTTTTGAGTAATCGCACATCATTTTGTATTCTAGCTCACTAAAGCATGTACTTCATGGGTTTTTACGTCTGTTAAGGAAGTATTTGTATCAAAACCTAAATCTCACAGTAAATAGGATACGTAAAATGGGACGAGCTCTGTGCTTCTCATCCTCCTATTAACAATGTCATAAGTAGAGCCAGGATTTTGCCATAAGTGTCTTTTCATGCCTTTTTTTGATGATTTCACCAGGATAATGCCTTTTTCACAATTGACTGCCTAAATCAGCCTTTTTATGCCGTTTTGCTAAAAGGTCGTGCTATTTTCTCGAGTTGTACCGTGATTACAATGATATTTTCTATGTTAACATGTTAATATGAATGTTATTATTAACGTGTTAACATAGTATAACTTACAAGGAAACTTCAACCACTGGGCGAGCTGGGGACGCCACCGTCGGTCATTCATTCATTTGTGCCACTGCCCGCTGTTTCAGTCTTCTCCAAGATCTATTTAAGAAAGAACTGCAGATGCTGGAAAAATCGAAGGTAGAAAAAAAATGCTGGAGAAACTCAGCGGGTGAGGCAGCATCAATGAAGAGAAGGAATAGGCGATGTTTCGGGTTGAGACCCTTCTTCAGACTGATGTGGAGGGTGGGGGGAAAAGAAAGGAAGAAGCGGAGACAGTAGGACAAGAAGGAGCTGGGAAGGGGGAAGAGGTAGAAGACCAGGGCTATCTAAAATTAGAGAAGTCAATGTTGATACCGCTGGGGTGTAGACTAGCCAAGCGAAATACCCAAGCTTGTCTCCCCGTTATATTTACTGCTGGCTCCAGTCGCAAATCTGAGTTTGCATTCATTGATGCTAGAATTCCACTGTGGAAATTGGAAAACAAATCTCTGTTGTATTTTAGAGAAATACACAGAGGAACATATACCAAGCGAGTCATCATTACAGAAACATTATATTGACAGCAACTTCAACATTGTTGTGCAGAAAATTAGAGATGAAGTTGCATGCAACAAAATATGGATCTCAATAGACGAGGCAACCGATGCTGTGGGGAGATATGTTGCCAATGTGGTCATCGGTACACTATCTTGTTGTTTATATCTTCACTTGCTGTACTTTGGCCAGAAGGTATAAAACATGAGAATGTTCTTCTGTTTGTGACTTAAAGTTTTATTCCCCAAAATGTTGCATTTGACATGCTTAGCTCAAGGACTTCATAGAATTGCCAAGCACATACGTAGCTTGTTTTAAATGTTGATCGCCTAGTTTCCAATGTCAAGAAAATCTTCCTCAAAGCACTCTCACGTGTGCAGTTGTTCAAGGAAATGGCACCCGAGATTCCGCTACCTTCTCAGCTGTTTTGACTAGGTGGGGTACATGGCTCTCTGCTGTACTCTACTATGCTTCAAATTTTAAAAATATAAAATAAATCGTCAACTGTTTTGAAGAAGAAGAATCTGCTGCAGTCAGGATCGTCAGTGAAATCATGCAGAAAAAGTCCCTCCACCGCGATCTTGTGTTTATTGCTTCCAATTTTGCAAACTTCCCACAAGCTATCATTTCCCTTGATAAATGTGGCGAAACATTAATGAATAACTTGCAGGTTTTCAACAAAATAACTGACGATACTCGTGAAGTTCTTGGCGATGTAGGTAAAGACATACAAGGAAAATGTGAGAGAGTGACTTTAGCTAACAAAGATCTTGAAGAAATAGAAAACATAGCTAAAGTTCTCAAAGGTAGTTGTAATGCACAAGATATCGATATGAATATTAAGTCAATAGCTTGTTTTGGGTATGCACCAGCGACCTCAGCTGAGATAGAAAGAAGTTTTTCACAACTGAAGCATATTCTGTCTGACAGGCGGCATAGTTTAACACCAGATCATTTGAAAAAATGCTAGTAATTATGTGCAACCAGGCAACTTTGGTCATTTAATGTAGTATACCTTTATATTATCATTTTTTACCATATTTTGGTGGTGGAAATAAATGTCTGTTATGCCTTTTTTTTGTCAATAAATGCCTTTGTGTGCCTTTTTTGTAATTTTATTGTGCCTTTATGCCTGCCTATTTCAGAGATTTTTAGTGCCTAAACATCCTGGCTCTAGTCATAAGCTTTTACAAGTGTGAGGTTACAATTCATAGTGATGAGATTAAAAGTCAGGCAGTCTGACAAAGGATTAAAAAAAAAATGTAAACGTCAATTTCTAATTGACTGGACTCCTGTAAAAATAATGATGGCCTTGGCATGATTTAACAATGTCTAAACCTCGCAGCTATATAATCACCTTGCTGTTAACAAATCCTAACCACTGAGTAAGAGACGTACTAATAAATAAATAAATAAATAGATAAAATTGATTCATGCCATGGTAACTCAGGAGACTTGTTCCAATCAGTTCTCTGTTCCCTAAGGCTCGCAAAACAGACCAAGGAAGTGTAGTTGGAATTATACAGCAAGGGAAATCAATATTACTATCCCTTACAACAATTTTATACAACAACTTGGTGCACATGGTGGGGAAGCTATCACTCCCTTTTCATCCAGGGACCATAATTTAGTATCATTTGACCCTGAGACAATATCAGCCGGTCTATGCTTTGCAAATGAATCCCAAGTCTCCTCTAACCCAGATTATTTCTGCTGTAAATTACCCATGGCCTAATTTAAAATTATTCTTTATGGTGAAAAGACGAGAATGGTTCTAATCCTTCAGATTTCAAAGGAAAAATAAATCAGTGGCTACTGTGCTATTCAGGCAGCCAATTTTAGGTCTTTGATGCAAGGCAAGTTACCATCCCACAATCCTGCAGTAAATGCTTAACATAAAACCATGTGGGCAATAATGCAAGTGATCTCTTTCTCATGCCATGTGTAAAGAACAAAATTGTGTAACAGCACTTGTTTACTTCTGTTGATTTCTTCATGAAATTATCAACCAAACCAAATGTATCATGGTCTGTAATACAGTTTTTACGGACCCCTGCGTAACGGATTTCGGTTATAGCGGACGGATCCCAGACCCATCTCGTTACCAACTGCCTAGAGTGCTGGCTTCCGAGGGCTCCCACTGATGGTGAGAAGCTCGTTGGTGCAGGTCAGTGACATCAGCCCCCAGTTTTAAGGTGAACCGACACAAAGTGCTGGAGTAAATCTGCAGACTAAATCAGTCTGAAGAAGGGTGCCAATGTCACCTGTCCATGCTGTCACCTGTCCATGTTCAGCGATGCTCTCTGACCTGCTGGAGTTACTCCAGTACTTTGTGTCCTTTTGTGCATTAACCATCATCTGCAGTTCTTTGTTTCAACTACATTCAATGATAATACCTTACTCGGTTATAACAGACAATCGGCAATGACAGACATCATTCCCCCCCCTCACATGTTCCGTTATAACAAGAGTTTACTGTAATTGAATTGGATGGTAAGGCTTGAGAAGCAAGTGACATTCAAGACAACTCTACAACGTAGATGATATGTTTTTAGTTTACTTTGTCATTTTTTACACTCCTCCACCCCCCATCTCCCTCCTCCACCCCACCTCTCCCTCCTCCACACTCCCCCGTCTCCCTCTACCACCCCACTCCCCACCCCATCTCCCGCCTCCCCATTTCCCTCATCCTCCTCCCCGCACTCTCATTCCCTGCTTCAGCACCTACCCAGGTCGAAGAGCAGCACCAGGGCCTGAATTTCGTACTCGGCCCGGCCCTGGCTGTAGGCAGCCAGCAGGCAGCCGAAGCATTAGCGGACCTGGGCCTCGACGGTGCCGAGCTCGATGTGCCGGGGGCGGGGTGAGGGTGGACGGGTGGCTGAGCAAGAGCCGCCCACAGAGCAGGAAGCGGAGGCTGTGCTCCAGGTTGGGGGCGGCCGGGCGGCCCGCAAGGCGCTGGGACACCATGTCTTGGCGGACGCTACACAGCCGGTCCATCACAAAGTCGTGGACGAGGGGCCAGGGCTCGGGCATAACTCCAGACCCTGGCTCGGCGCGGGCCTGGGCTCCAACTCCAGGCTCGGCTCCGGCCCCGGCCCCAAGCTCGGCCGCAGCCTTGACCCAGGCCCCGACTTCATCTCCGGGCTCGTCCCTGACCCCAGACCCAGGCACGTCCTTAGGTGCAGGAGTAGGCCATTCGGCCCTTCGAGCCAGCACCGCCATTCAATGTGACCATGGCTGATCATCCCCGTTCCTGCCTTCTCCCCCTATCCCCTGTCTCCACAATCTTTAAGAGCCCTATCTAGCTCTCTCTTAAAAGTATCCAGAGAACCGGCCTCCACCGCCCTCTGAGGCAGAGAATTCCACAGACTCGCAACTCTCTGTGAGAAAAAGTGTTTCCTCGTCTCCGTTCTAAATGGCTTGCCCCTTATTCTTAAACTGTGGCCCCTGATTCTGGATTCCCCCAACATCGGGAACATGTTTCCTGCTTCTAGCGCGTCCAAACCCTTAATCTATATTACTAAAAGTCTGTTCTTGACCACTTCCTGTTCTATATATTGATTTTAGTAAAAACGATGCCACTTACGGCTGTGATTTTTGGCCATCTTACTGAGAGTCTCCCTCCGCTGTGCAGGACAAGAGGATTTTTCCCATCGATTAAAAATATAACAGTTATTAGTGTTTAAAAAATGTTGAGATTCTCTCTCCTGAAGGCCACGCCCCTTCCAGAGGGACTATAAAACCCGGAAGTGTTGAGTGCCTCAGTCAGTCTCTGCAAGATGGGGGAAGCGAGAGGGTCACGTCTCTCAGTCTGAGCTGTGAATAACACTGAACACATGTCTACTAAACTGTGAGTGTGGTTTTACTGACATTGAGTGCCCTTAATGTGGTTTGAAAATGAAAATGTGGTTGGTTTGAAATAAAGCACTGCAAATGGTGGTTGGTTTAAATAAAGTTTGAAATTGGTGGCCTTGCACCCTGCTTGAAGTGGTATGAAACTGCACTTGAATTTGGTGTCCTTGCACCCTGCTTAAAGTGGTCGGAAACTGCACTTGAATTTGGTGGCCTTGCACCATGCTTGAAATGGTATGAAGATGCACTTGAATTTGGTTGTCTTGCACCCTGCTTGAAATGGTATGAAACTGCACTTGAATTTGATTGTCTTGCACCCTGCTTGAAATGGCATGAAACAGCACTTGAATTTGGTGGCCTTGCACCCTGCTTGAAGTGGCATGAAACTGCACTTGCATTTGGTGGCCTTGCACCCTGCTTTTAGTGGTATGAAACTGCACTTGAGTTTGGTGGACTTGCACCCTGCCTGAAGTGGTATGAAACTGCACTTGAGTTTGGTGGCCTTGCACCCTGCTTGAAGTGGCATGACACTGCACTTAAGTTTGGTGGCCCTGCACCCTGCTTGAAGTGGCATGAAACTGCACTTGAGTTTGGTGGCTCTGCACCCTGCTTGAAGTGGTAGGAAACTGCACTTGAGTTTGGTGGACTTGGACCCTGCTTGAAGTGGTATGAAACTGCACTTGAGTTTGGTGGACTTGCACCCTGCCTGTAGTTGTATGAAACTGCACTCGAATTTGGTGGCCTTGCACCCTGCTTGAAATGGAATTTAATAATAATAATAATATCTTTTATTGTTTATTTATTTCAAGGACTAGCCGTGAGTCAACTGGCGGGCCAGACCACCAGCCGTGAGTGAGCTGCTAGCACATCTGGCTTGAGTACTGAGCTGCCACCCCAAGAATCCATTTGACCCACAATGTCCATACTAGCCCTCTGGAAACCAGTCCCACCAGCCCACAACACCCGTACTAGCGCTCCAGAAAGCCCACCCCCCCCCCCCGCTCTGGCCACCAATATTGGAATTGGTGGAGAGGTGGAATATTGTGTTGGTGGACCAGCCCTCCCGTGTGAACATGGGACCCAACGGGTCCCACTTAGTCTAGTATTACTTATATGTTTCAATAAGGCCACCTCTCATCTTTCTAAACTCCAGAGTATACAAGCCCAGCTGCTCTATTCTCTCAGCATATGACAGTCCCGCCATCCTGGGAATTAACCTTGTAAACCTACTCTGCACTCCCTCAATAGCAAGCATGTTCTTCCTCAAATTAGGGGACCAAAACTGCACACAATACTCCAGGTGTGGTCTCACTGGGGCCCCAAACAACTGCAGAAGGACCTCTTTGCTCCTACACGCAACTCCTCTTGTTATAAAGGCCAACATGCCATTCGCTTTATTCACTGCCTGCTGTATCTGCATGCTTATTTCATTGACTGATGAACGACCTCCAGACCCCGTTGTACTTCCCCTTTTCCCAACTTGACACCATTTAGATAATATTGTTTCCTCCTATTTTGCTACCAAAATGGATAACCTCACATTTATCCACATTAAATTGCATCTTCCCACTCACTCAACCTGTCCAAGTCACCCTGCATTTCCTCGTGTTCACACACGTCAGAGTCCTCCTCACGTCGTGCTCGGACACCGAGAATGTGTGCACATTCCCAGCGGTGGAACTCCCTCCAGCCTTGCTAGCCAGCGCGCTGACGGTGTAGTTGTTAGCCGGCGAGCTAGGAGTGTTGTTACCCGCCTCAAATCGTGCGTAAAAAGAGTTAAGGTCATCAGCTAAGGAGGTGCCGGCACTCCCGGTTGAGGGGGGGCTGCTCTTGTAGTTAGTTATAGTCCGTAACCCCTGCCAAAGGCGTCTGATGTCCCGCTGCTCCATCCTGTCCCTGTACTTCCTTTTTGCATCCTTCACCGCACTTCCCAGTCTGTAGGACTCTGCCTTGTAGTCATCCACATTGCTGGATGCCAGGCCGGAGTAGTAAGCAGCGGTGCGAGCATTCAAAACAACGCAAATGGACCTGTCCACCCAGGGTTTTTGGTTAAGAAAGATGGTTTGGAACACTCTGGATAAGAATACTTTGAATACCCAACTGTACCAAAGTAACAATGTTCTCCAAAAAGGAGACGGGTCCAAGACATGATTATTATTGTGAGATTGTAGTATTTTCTTTCGTACATCGCGTGTACTGATATAAACAAATAAAAATGCAATGTGTCTGTTAGTAAACTAGCTATTCATGGTATACACACCTATGAAATCTAAACCAAAAGATTTGGAAAATAAATGATTACATACAGTCTACTTTTGCTGTTTAGTTCAGTCCAAGTTTGAATTGATATAAACCCGGGAGCGAGGAATACAACACATCGCATTGATTACCGTAGGAATGTTCATTTCAGTTACAGCGAGCGCGGTGGTTGGATCGATTTTAATCAACAGGTTCCCGGCAATGCAGTGAGGAATGATTTCGCTGTACAGAGAGGGAATACGTCTCACCGTGACCCCTAAATGTACCACGGGTCGTGCTTCATTCTCCGAGATGGATTGGGAGACAGCCGAGGTCAGACGGTGATTGAGGCCGCTAAGACTTAATGAACAGTGTACTTACTCATCCAGATCAAGCCCAGCGATCCTGGACACTGGTTCATGCAAAGTACCTTAAACAAAGTTACTTTCCTCTGGTAGACGCACAATGCTGGAGTAACTCAGCGGGACAGGCAGCATCTCTGGAGAAAAGGAATAGGTGATGTTTGGGGTCGAGTCCCCTCTTCAGACTGAGAGACATAGATATCTTTAGTTTTTCTCTCCCCTCACTCTCAAACTGAAGAAGGGTCTGGACCCAAAACGTCGCCTATCCATTTTCTCCAGAGATGCTGCTTGCCCTGCTGAGTTACTCCAGAAAGTATGTCTACCAGAGGAATGTAACTGGCAGTCCGTGGGGTTCAGTAAACTGGGGAATACTCAGGATCTGCCCTCACCCATTAATTAGGCGAGTTCAGGAGCCGGTGTAACCCGGGACCTCTGCGACTGTCTCACTCACCTTTCACCTCCAGTCGGACTCTTGCCTGAGTTTCACCTTCTGAACTTGTTCCAAAAGTCACCTCGTATTCACCAGCATCCTCTCCCCATAGATCACGGAATAAAAGACTGAAATTCCCGCGGTGAAGAGTAACCCGTCTCGTGTAATCGTGCAATGTTCCTGTTCAAATCTCGGCGCTACCACAGCTCCCCATAGAGTAATATACAGCTACCTATTATTGAGCACGAGGGCACTGTTACTTGTTCTAATTAGCTTAATTAATTAGTGTGCAACTTTTTGCACTGACGAGTTATAAATTCCTTCTCAATGATATTTCATCTAAATCTGTGCCAAATTTCAAGTAGATACCAGACATGGGTCACATATTTTCTAGACATATTTTCGATGTTCGGCCCAATGCCTACCACAGGAACAGGCCCTTTGGCACGCAATGTTTCTGAAAAACTTACCCTGCACATCTCCTTTAAACTTAAACTTTGCAACACCTCACACTTGCTCAGATTAAACTCCATCTGCCATTTCTCTGCCCATTTTGATATTCAATTGTATACTTTCACAGCCTTCCTCATAGTTCACAACAGCAATCTTGGTGTCATCTGCAAACCGACCTGTCTACATTTATGTCAAAGTAATTTATATATATCACAAAAATACAGGTCCCAGCACAGATCACTGGGGAACTCCACTGGTCACGAATATCCAGCCTGAATAATGCCCTTCCACCACAACAATAGCTTCCTTACCACTGACATGATGGTCTCCACTCTTATTATTAAATAAAGGAACAACACTGGTTCTCTGCAGTCTTCCTTCCCTTAGTCTACAAAAGAATCAAAGACCTCCTGCGATCTTCCTTCTTGCCCCTCTTAATAACCTGGGATAGATCCCATCAGGTGCTGAGGATGTATTCATTGTCGTGCTCTTCAAGAGCCTCAATACCAGCTGCTACTTGTTTTCAAACTGCCCTTGCATGTTAGAGTTCTCCACACTGATCTCCGTGTCCTCCTCCTTGGTGAATACAAATGCACAGTTCTTGTTTAGTACTTTGCCTACATTTCCTGACTTCAAGCATAAATTCCCTTCTTTATCGTTGAATGATCATACCTTCTCCCACTTGTTTTGAATGTTAATATAAAAAGCCTTGCTATTTTCTTTATCTGACTTGCCAAAGCAATTTTGTAGCCCCTTTTGGTCCTTCTGATTGCCCCCCTGCCCACTTCCTCAAAGGCACTGTTTGATTTCATCGTCTTAAACCTTACCTACACTTCCCTTTTCTTTTTGACCTAATTTACACCTTGTTTGGTCATCCAAGGTTCTCCTACCTTGCTATCCTTACTATTGAGCTGAAATTTCTTAGAACAAAGTCCTAAGCTCGCCCTTCTTCAGCTATTCCACCAACAATCTCTTCATCCTATGTTGGAAATGGGGAGAACAACTGTTTGCAAAAGTTCATACTAAGACCTGAATAAATTCAGACTTGATATGATGTGACTAGTTATCTTTGTGCCGCACAAAAGCCAGATAATGATCATCCCCAATGAGGGAGAGTTCAGTACCTAATGTTACTTTGTTATTTTATGATATGTGACTGATCATGGAATTATCATTAATTCCCCAGCACCAGCTACCTGAGGAGATTCTTAAACAGATCAACCACAAATATTGTAATTTCAAGCACATTTGGTGCACTGCAACAAATAACTCATCTCCAATATTCCCAAAAACCTTCCACCAGCTGAGCCACAGTAACGTTCGTATACTTTTCACTTGCTTGAATGAGTGCAATTCCTTAATACTATAGAAGCACAAAATTAGCCTTCTTGATTGGTAACTTCCACGACCTTAAACATCCGCTGACTCGAACAGTGCATATTAGTAACAAAATGCGATGCAGCAACTAGTCAATACCTTTTTTAGATCAATGGAAACATTCTACCATTCCTTCATTGTGTTGAAATACTAAATCAGAATTATCGAAGTATATTCAAATAGAAACAAGCAGTTCACGGAAAACTATTCGTTATCATCATCATTATCTTCTGAAAAATCATTTAGGCATGGGCAATATGTACTGGTTTTACCAGTGGAGCAGCTAGGGTGGCACAGTGGCACAGCTGCTGAATCACAGCACTAGAGACCCGGGTTTGATTCTGACCTCAAGTGTTGTCTGTATGAAGTTTGCACGTTCCCCCTGTAACCGCATGTTTTTTTCTCTGGGTGCTCCGGTTTCCTCCCACATCTCAAAGCGTGCAGGTTTTTAGGTTAATTGGCTTCTTCAAAAAATCGTCCTTAAAGTACAGGAAGTGATTGAGAAAGTGGGCAACCTAGAACTTGCGTGTGAAAGTTTCATCAATGGTTGGTGTGGACTCAGCGGGCTGATGGGCCTGTTTCCATGCTGTATCACTAAAACTAAATCATAAACCTCATGAATGGATATTTCAATGATCATGTGTTCATAACCACCATTTATTTACTAAATATGGAATGAAACACAACAAGTAATCAAAGCACTTAAACATTAAGTTTTTAGCAAAGTATTTCCAATGCACCACGACAACATGCAGTTGAAAATTTAAGTTGAGAGTAACTCGGTTTTCAGATAGTTATAAGAATGAGGTTGTGTGGACCTTTAATTGAGTATTCGACGTCATTTGTTATTGAAAGGTTTCATTCTGGAAGTACATTTGCATTTTAATAATTTGAAATGAAAAATATATTATATTACAGATGCAAAATACACTTTATTCAAAGACATTTCCATTTATTTCACATTAAAGATTAGGCTGTAGTGGACAAACTACACTGAGCTTTTAATGTCAATACTAATAGCAGCAGCATTCAACAAAAGCAGAGATCAAAAGCTATTCTGAATCCTTTGAGCTACATATTACATAAATGGACTTGGAATATAAACTGCATATTGAGTTATTTAATGTTCACATGGAAATCATTTTATCCTTTGATTGAAAACTTGTAAACAGCAAGGTCACCATCAGATTATCATGTATGCAGTGGATTGCTCCACATCCATATATTATCAGATTGTACTGTAGAATTTGAGGCACAAACTGAAGCTGCTGCAGGTAGAGACACGAGAGTAGTGGGATTACCAAGTTAGTAAGTTTCCAAGGTTGTTATCAGCTATCCCACTTGAAGCCGAGGCTTCTTAAATTCCTCTTTTTTACTCCGGATATTAGGAGGTAAATGGGGTGGGGGGGGAGGATTTTTAGAGCAAGCCGGTTACCTGGCAGAAAGTGGAATAATACCCTGATCATTCACCTTGTAATTCCTGTCAGGAATCAAGGTGACAGACGCTGAGAAGTGCTATAATTAGAGCAACGCTTCCTCAGAATTCTGAATGATTAAGCCATTGAACGATGCTTGAGTTGCCTAATTGTACTGCAGGTACATTCTCACCAGCTACTCAAGATTCATTATATTGTGCTGCATTCTTCATAGTTTTGTTCTGTAAAGAAAACAAACTATAGGGATGTAAAAGGAGACTGTCGGAGCAGGAAGATCAAAAGGTATTTGAAAATACTATCAAGGTGCCTATGTTAAAGTTAATATATATTTTTTGATATTGAATCCCATGCTGAGTTTGAGTGCTTTCATTAGAAATTGGATGTTATCTAATAATTTTCTTTAGCAATTCAACACATAATGTAATCTAAGTTACTTGTGTAAGAAACTCATTTTTTAAATAGATTAATTATTTGCCAAAGGACTACAAAAACAATGAAATGTCTAAACACTGACAATATGTATTTTTTCTTCTTCACCAGAATACTGAGATCATCAATACCGCAATACTTACAGGAAGGACTGTGGCTATTCCTCTAAAGGTCATTGCAGTGGAAGTGAATGGAATCATCACAGATGTGTCATCCTTTGTTGAGTGCAGGTCCACTAATGAAGATATTATTAAGGTAACTTCACTCAAAATGGTGGAATAACAATGTAGTTTGCATAAATTGTTCACAAATATTGGCAGCTGAATTAATTTATTCTGTCCACTCAGTAGCAGATTGATTACAGTCAGGAAAATTGATGTAGTATTGGTATTTCCATTATACATTAAGCAGCTGTCATCGTAAACATGAAGTCCAGTGTGATCAAAATGGAGCAACATGACTGATGTGGTGTAAAGATATCTTGAACAGATATTTATACACTGAATATAATTTATATCAGTGAGAAACATCTCTAGATTATAATTATGTTGTAACTATAATGTAAATATTGCCTATTTTTTAAATTGTGCATAAGATATTATAAATAAAATGGTATTTGTGTAAACAGGAATACCCTTCTTACCAGCCAAATCCTAAAAATATTCTGAGAAGCTGACAGGATATTTACCTATCTTTCTTTTGTGAGGGCATTTAGATTATGTTGGAGGAAACTGTGTGTTGACCTGGTAGCACACAAAGACAATGGTTACAGGTGGATTTCACATTTTTGAAATAATGACCAATGACCAACGTCTTTGTAGCCTTTTATCCTTGTTTTATTCGCCCAGAGTTATCTTTAACCTTCTGTTTCCTAATATTTAGGAAACCATTCTCCCATTTGTCTAACAAATGGGTACAATAGGTGTAGGCCAGCTTAAACAATGTAGGTAAATCTTAAATGGCGCTCCTGATATTGGCTTCCTGCTGAAGCATCCAGGCAATGGCTGAATGCCACAGTCATTATGATTAGTTGGCTTCACTAAGCTTCTATGTTCTTTTTGAGGACTGCCAAATTTAGCATGTCGAACTGTGTTTTCATTTCACTCCCAATGACAAATCAAGGCTAATAACAGTGCTACACAAAGTAAATGAATAGATCTGTGTCCTAGAGGCTTCCTTTATAGTCTTGGGTGGGAAACTGCCTCAGTGAAATACTGAATAATTAATTGTATATAGTTTTGTTCACTATTAGATTATGTAAATTATTCTGTATTACCTGAGGTATGATATGCAAGAATAATCATATTCATTACAGAATCTCAGCTATGTTTTGTAAATTATTTGCACCAACTTCATTGAACAAGGTAATTAATAACTAGTTATAAAGGAAATTGCGTAGCACATTGGATAGAATTAATATGAATAAATCTTTCCATAGTACAGCTTTAACAAACCAAGCTGAATGTTTTTATCTTCCATATTTTAGGCTAGAGCATTTGAAGAATGTAGCCAATTGACAGAATGTATAGAACTTTGCTCTGTTATTTCAACCCTCTTAAGGATACAATTTATTCCACATTCTTCATATAGGCTTGTAGACTAAAACATAACCAAAGTTTAAAAGATCCACTTCAAAGCATCACCCATTTATTTTTAGATGTAGCATCCCCCTCCTCCGAAGGTGGTGTAAAATTGTTTGATCTTGTATTCCTTCTCAAGATGTAAATGTTTCCATCACACTAATTGAAGAATAAGTTCTCCCCATACTTCTGAGTAATATATATCCTCTAATCATTATTGTTTGTAAACTAGTTATCTCATGTTGATTATTATATCAGTTATTTTTGGACATCAATAAATGTGCTTATTTCTGACCTTATGATGGAAAATAGGTTATTTAGAAAACAGATGAACGACTGGATCTGAGACACTGCGCTGAGGAACTGATGTAGCAATATCCTGAGCTGGAAAATGATTGATCTACCACAACCACAACTATCTATTTTTGTGTGAGGTCTGACTGACTCTACAGTGCATTCAGAAAGTATTCAAACCCCATCACTTTTTCCACATTCTAAAATGGATTAAATTCTTTTTTTAATCATCAATCTACACACAATATCACATAATAAAAAAGCAAAAACAGGTGTTTAGAAATTTTTGCAAAGTAATTAAAAAGAAATAACTGAAATATCACATTTACATAAGTATTCAGACCCTTTACTCAGTACTTTGTTGAGGCACCTTTGACACCTTTGCCTCAAATCTGGGGAATTTTAGATTTTTTTTGTGGTAGAAGTCCATGTTAACTGCACAAATTAGCTGCTATTTCCTAAATCTTTAGTCAGCAAAGGTGATGTAGGAAACGACAGCCATTTTGTGTAAAGTTCAAAAGTGCATAATTAGCTGTAAAGTACCGTGAGATATTGAGTAATAAAAGAAGATAGAATATAAATGTTTTCGTAGGTGGTACAGGCAGTAACCAGGAGGGAGTAAATTTCAACATGGAGGTTTCAACTGCCCGGATCATATCAACTTCCTGAGTGGTATTGGAGTTGAACTCGTTGCAACAAATGGAAAATATTCCATCCTGACTTCTGCCCTGTAGATGGTGTAAAGGAATCAGGATGTGAGCATTGCCTTGGTCCTGACTACAATTTTGGCTTCTGTTTATTTGTAACTGGTCTGATTGTTTCCTCTCTGTCAACAGTGAAGCTAACACTCTTGAGTACAGAACTTGCTACAAGTTACGACACTGAAAGTCGAGAGGAGGTCATGGATATTTTCTTGTAGGAGATGTTCATTGCCTTGCACTTATGCGCAGTGAATATTCATGTATCAGTCATTGCAGGCATGTTATTCAGATCGCACTGCATACAGGCATAGCTTTTTTGAACTGGGCATATCCTGTCAATTTTCCGTACTGTACTGTAGATGCTGGACATGCATCTGTAGATAAACTGTGTGGATTCAGTCTGAAGATGGGTCTCGACCCGAAACGTCGCCTATTCCTTCTCTCCAGAGATGCTGCCTCACCCGCTGAGTTACTCCAGCATTTTGTGTCTACCATCTGTAGATGAACCTTGCTAGTGGCTTGCCTTCAGTACTATAGCCAGGGCATTGTTGCCATCCATAATCTATACCAAATCTTGTGTTCGAAGATGTTTTTTGATATATGGATTAATTGGAATTGATTGTATATTGATTATTGTGATAGTGGAGACCTCAGGAGATGCTCAAGATTATAACATTTGAGCTTTTGTTTTTTGGCACTTGAGCTCTGCTATCATTCAGGATAAAGATTCTTATCTCCTCCAGCCAGTTGTCTAATTGTCCACTACTGTTCATGATCATACGCTGAACTAAAGAGCTCTGACTTGATCCATTTGTTTATCTCTTGGTATTCTATATACACACACATTCTAATCAGTATTCTATAGCGGGGACTCGCAGTAGTCCAGCCAAAAACTAAGCGGACACAAGTTGTGTGCTCGAGACGTGTTTTATTCGGTATGATACAGCTCCCTACTCCTCAAATGGGCACGGGCGTTGCTCGACCTTGCCTATGGGTCAACCCCGTGACCTGCGCCTCCCACACCAAGACACCTAACTCTTTCCTCCAGAGCCGAGGGTTCGCCCTGCCCGTGTATAAATAAATAAATTCTATTTATTGATTAGAATGTATGTGTATGTAGTCCTGCACAGCTTCACCAAGTTGGCATCCTACTTTGCAGCTCTTTTGCAAACCTCATTGAATCAGGTTTGGTCTCCTATTTTAGTGTTGATGGGAGAGAAAGCTATGAAAACTATGGTGTTGCATATTGTGGTTGTATATAATACTAGTGCTGAAGATGCCTTATGGTTTAAATGTGTAGGAAGGAACTGCAGATAATGGTTTACATCAAAGAAAATACACAATATGCTGAAGTAACTCAGCAGGTCAGGCAGCATCTCTGGAGATGACGTTTCGGATCGAGACCAACCTTCAGACAGAGCCTGGGGAGAGGGGAAACTGGAGTTAGGAAAATGTTCAGAACAAATTAGAGTCGGCACCGATGGCCAAAGAAAGGTGAAGCCTACAATGGTCCATTGTTGACTGGAAAAGGTGATTTGTTGGCTGTGTTATATGTGACCATCGCGGACTTTATCACCAAGGTCTCGGGGTGAGGCTAGTCGGGAGCTCCAACGCCGCGGAAGGCTCGACCTGCCCTGACGAGAGGTTTGTTCGCCCGGCGCAGGGGAGCTGACAACCCCCTGATGCGGGAGTGGAGCGCCTTGATGCGGAGGGCCCGAACACCGGCTACAGGAGTCAAGATCGTCCCGTCAAAGGGGGCTCGAGGCCCACGACCGCGGAAGAGCAAGGGGAAGGACTTGAACTATATTTCGCCTTCCACCACAGTGACTCCTACACACTCCTCACTGTGGTGGAAGGCGAAATGTTCAATGTTAAAAGGTGCTTTGAATGTTTTGTCTCCAAGATGGCTGCCGGAAGGGAGAGTGAACGTTGGCGCGTTAAGCTGCAGCTGCTCTCTCTTTCAATTGTTGTTGATGTCCCTACTATTTTTTTTTGTTTTTGTTTTTGTTTTATTCTGCTTATATGTTTTGTAATCTGCTTATTAAATTTTGTAAGGCATCCTTGAGAGTCTTTGAAAGGCGCCCATAAGTATAATGTTAATAATAATAAGAAATATGCTCGTGATGATGCCGTAAGCAAGTTTTTTTACGGTACCTGTAGCTCATGCACATGACAATAAACAGGACTTGACTTGACTGCCTTGGCTGGATCTCTAAGGGAGTAACCAAAACCAGCATCAAAGAGAGACACAAAATGCTGGAGTAACTCAGCAGGAAAGGCAGCATCTCTGGAGAGAAGGAAGGAGAGAACACCAGCATCAATGTATATTGGAGAGGCAAGAGAAGATAACAATCTCAGAAACATGCAGCAGCTTAGGAGAAGAGGGAGATTTGTATTATCTGTACTTCCACTATTGCTACCCTATTGTTGTCTTAAAGAATCGTCGGTTTATAGAACACTACTGATTTGTTCAGGCTTCAAAGAGAGGGTAATGATGAAAAATGCTAGACGTTTTAGGATGGCTTGCAGACATACTGAATTATTACAGCTTCTGTCCCGCTGGTAACTGAAGTCATTATTTCTTTGAATCTCTGCTTGATAAGATCTTGCATATTTTGTATCCATCTAAGAATATAGTTTGCCGGAGACAATTTTCATTGCCCACACCAAGTGGCCCCCTGGCATTATGTATCAACGGCCTCACTGATCAGATGAATTAGATGCAATGAGGAGCAACATACAGTGCCCTCCATAATGTTTGGGACAAAGACCCATCATTTATTTATTTGCCTCTGTACTCCACAATTTGAGATTTGTAATAGAAAAAAATCACATGTGGTTAAAGTGCACATTGTCAGATTTTAATAAAGGCCATTTTTATAAATTTTGGTTTCACCATGTAGAAATTACAGTAGTGTTTATACATAGTCCCCCCCCATTTAAGGGAACCATGATGTTTGGGACTCAGAAATGTCACGTAAATGAAAGTAGTCATGTTTAGTATTTTGTTGCATATACTTTGCATGCAATCACTGCTGGAAGTCTGCGATTCATGGACATCACCAGTCGCTGGGTGATTTCCGTGGTGATGCTCTGCCAGGCCTGTTTGCAACCACCTTTCATTTATGCTTGTTTTGGGGGCTAGTCCTCTTCAGCATATAAAAGGCATGTTCAATTGGGTTCAGATCGGGTGATTGACTTGGCCACTCAAGAATTGACCATTGTTTAGCTTAAAAAAACTCCTTTGTTGCTTTAGCAGTATGTTTGCGATCATTGTCTTACTGTAACATGAACCACCGGCCAATGAGTTTTGAGGCATTTGTTTGAACTTGAGCAGATAGGATGTGTCTCTACACTTCAGAATTCATTAGGCTACTATCATCAATGAACATAAGTGAGCCAGTACCTTTAGCGGCCATACATGCCCAGGTCATAACACCCGCACCACTGTGTTTCACAGATAAGGCGGTATACTTTGGATCTTGGGCAGTTCCTTCTCTCCTCCATACATTGCTCTTGCCATCACTCTGATATAAGTCAATCTTCGTCTCATCTGTCCACAAGACCTTTCTCCAGAACTGTGTTGCTCCTATAAGTACTTCTTGGCAAACTGTAACCTGGCCATCCTTTTTTGCAGCTAACCAGTGGTTTGCATCTTGCAGTGTAGCCTCTGTATTTCTGTTCATGAAGTCTTCTGTGGACAGTGGTCATTGACAAATCCACACCTGACTGCTGAAGAGTGTTTCTGATCTGTCGGACAGGTGTTTGGGGATTTTCCTTTACTATAGAGAGTATTCTTCAATCATCAGCTGTGGAGGTCTTCCTTGGCCTGCCAGTCCCTTTACGATTAATAAGCTCACCAGTGCTCTTTTTCTTAATGATGTTCCAAACAGTTGATTTTAGTAAGCCTAAGGTTTGGCTGATGTCTCTATAACAGTTTTATTCGTGGTTCCCAGTCTTATAATGGCTTCTTTGACTCTCATTGGCAAAACGTTTGTCCTCATGTTGATAAACAGCAATAAAAGTTTTCAAAGGTGATGGAAAGACTGGAGGAAAGACTAGATGCTGAGAGCTCTCTTTATACCTGCATGAAGGAGGCAATTAAACACACCTGAGCAATTACCAACACCTGTGAAGCCATGTGTCCCAAACATTATGGTGCACAGAAAGTGGGGGACTATGAATAAGCACAGCTGTCATTTGTACATTGTGAAACCAAAATGTATAAAATTACCCTTTAATAAAATCTGATAATGTGCACTTTAACCATATGTGATTTTTTTTATATTACATATCTCAAATAGCGGAGTACAGAGGCAAATAAATAAATGATGGGTCTTTGTCCCAAACATTACGGAAGGTACTGTAGCTCCACCTGGCACAGCACTATTTCTGAAGACAATCTCATGCCCTGCAACTCCACCTCTGCTGTTAGACTCCCTCCCCATCCCTGATTATGCCCGAGGGCCTCTGACAGTGTTGTGTCCAGCTAAAAATAACTATTAATGCTTAATCAACATAAGTTAGTGTAGCATGATAGAAGAATTCGCAGGTGTAAAACCTGACAGGGACTGCGACGTGAATGCTCCTTCTTTGGTCCCCAAAGATGGAGCGTTCAAACCCACACAGCAGGTACAGGTTATCAACTCGTGTGCCTCAAACCCACATGAGTTGACGACCTGTACCTGCTGTGTTGTATTGCACCCCCTCCAATCAGAAGAGCAGTATCCCCAAAAATGGAATGCACCAAGCAGGAGGATGACTCTCGTCATCCACTCTTCCAACACGTCCAGGCACCAAAGAGGTTAAAATCCAGAAATAGCTTCCTACATGCAGTTCAACCCCTGAATGATAACCCCCGCACCTGTAGGATAGATGCTTGGGTGACACACCTACAATCAAAACCCCACACCCTGAGTAGTCCCTTCCATTGGGAGCGAAAGAGACATGGCCAGTCTGGCTCTGCCTCAATCGCCTCAGAACACGGTTCAGACGGTGCAAAGCCCCCATGCAGATTTGGGGGTACAACAACGATGAACCAACCGAATGTGACTGCGGGGAGGCAACCCAAACTATGTAGCACTTACTTACCTGCCCCCTTCACCCAGAGCCCTGCAAGCCAGAAGATCTCAAGGTCTTCAACCCATGTGCCAGAGCCTGCGTTGTGCAGTGGCTTGGAAAAGTATAACGATACGACAAGAGGAATCAACATAAGCTGACGAAGGCAGTTCAATTTTTAATAGTTATTTTATTCTCATTGCTTGTTTAAAATTCAACTCAAGATTTTTGAAATTAACCAGAGTGTATAATTTTGAGTGTATATCTCATCATTAAGTTCTAAAACATTCATTTTTATGAATTCGTAGCAATCTTAAATGAACTAGATTTCACTGTCAGTGGTGATTAAACAACTGTCACTGACATAGCAAGCTATGTGGCACAGATTTCTTCAACAATGCCAATGAATATTAGGTATCATTTCCCTGGGATCCCGCATAGCCAGTCACAGTAATGCTGTAAAGCTGAAGGGTTCACATAAACAACAAACAGAAAAATAAAAGTATAATATTTATTTGTTAATATTGTAAATATTTAACCGAGATTGATACATACACAAATTAATGCTGAAGTGAACATTTTACAATTAATATCTATTATTTTCAAGTATGCGAATAAGTTACAATCGACATGCACACACTTTTAAAGGCATATATGGTTGCTAAGTTATAATAATGGCTATAGACACAAAAAGCTGGAGTAACTCAGCGGGACAGGCAACATCTCTGGAGAGAAGAAATGGGTGACATTTCGGGTCCCGCTGAGTTACTCCAGATTTTTGTGTCTATCTTTGGTTTAAACCAGCATCTGCTGTTCCTTATTACACATAATTCTCACTTTAGTAACAGAAAGTAACATTTTCAGCAAATTTAATATTATATATGTGTGAAATTTGTTTGATAAAGGCTGAGAAGGCAATATAGCAGCAAACCTTGTCAGAAAATGCTGTCATTGACAGGAACTTGGGGATTTCCACATTAATTTATGCATCGCGTAAATCCCAAAGTCATTGTCATTTTCTTTCTACAATGAAGCCAAATCCTGATTAGTTCCCTTTCATTTACGGTGGCAGAATCTGGGCCATTAGAATTGATCTCATTTAAGCAATTCGAATAGACAGTTCAATTTCCTTTAATTGAATGTTTTAATCCATTTTCTGTTGTGATCAAGCCAATAATTAACAATAGGATTTATAGATTAAAGAAAACTTTCAAAATGCATAATGTAAGCACTTTAGATCATCTCATTCAGACGAATAATTTGCAAATATGCCAAGAAATTATGATTAATCATAAAAACATCACTACCTCATCAAATTCTCACTATTAATGCACAGAAAATTCACCATTTCTAACAAAAAAAATCACAGGATATCTGATCTGAGCAAGATCCCCTCCCACTCCCATCTTCCAAATGAAATGCAAGATTCTAGAGAAGACTCATTCTCACTACATTTGTCACTCCTGTCGACCAGTTCCAATCTTGGCAAGGGGTGGACAGAGGATAGCTATGTCAGGATTTACCCATGGTTACACCATTGTACCCAGGCTGGGAGAAAAGTATGATAATGGAAAAAACCTTGCAGATTCTAGAAATATGAAATAAAACAGAAAGTGCAGTAATGTGTATCTTTTTACAATACTGGCACACAATAATGTGACAAAGGGGGTCAAATTTCAAATTCCTTCAAGAAAGTTGACAAGCATTTTATTGGGTTCATGACTAACATAATATCAACAAAAAATATAAGAAAAGATAGCATATTGATGGCAAGTTTCCGAAAATGGCATCAGAATACACAAATACATTTTGTGTAACGGTTGCCGCGTGGTGTCCACCACTGACCTGGTTGGTACAGTAAGTGGACGTACTTCGTATTCCTTTTTATGTTTATGAATACCACATGGAACAATAAAATTGCAAACACCGTTTCCACTTCATTCACCTGATCATGTAGTAGAATACTGCATCCATCTGAGTGGACACCGCAACGCACGTTATACGATCATACATACAAACGTACGTTGCAGTGGACTTGCAAAGGTTTGGTGTCCCAGAAAACGAACGTTACATTATTAGAGAAAAACAAATTATATCCATAGATACACAAAAACGGTACATTACCTTATGGATTTGAGCTATATCGATGGCCGATGATTCGTCGGAAGGTTTGATTTGGGATGATTTTTTAGTAAGTTAAATGTCTCCGTAACAGTCGTTGTGGAGCTTCCAGAGGTGACACAAAGGAATGAAGTTAGTGACTTGATCCGTATGAATGGTAAACAAGATACAGTGTGTTGCCAAATTGAAGATTTTCTTAGTTTTGATGACCAATTTATGCCCCAAAAATGTTTTTTATTGACTTTAAAAAGTCGAAAAATAGATCATAAATGGTCGTTTTTTTTATATTAACGATGTTTTTGATATATTAAATGTGAATATACGAAAAATAATTAACTTGCCCAAAAATCACTACTACCATAGGATAAATAGTTGGGGTTTGTGAAAAGCAGTAGAGGTTTGGAGCCTCCGTGGTTTAATTTACTGAGGTACCGACCGCGATAACGGTCATTGTGACAATGGGCACCAAGCACAACAACCGTTACGGGATCTTTGCTAGGCGGAATACCGGACATTTTACTGTATTTTTCTCCTGGTATTGATGAAGATATTTCCCTGGATCATTATCAAAAAGTATATGAGGGGCCATATGAAGTTTATTTATGAGTTAAATATTCGTGACTAAATGTGGGAGAGATTTGGTGTCCAAAATGGTGGTAAAACAATGAAAATTTGTCTGTTATGAAACCAGACACATTTTCGGTCTTGAAGTTATCTAATATGTATCTGTTGTAAGGTTTCACATGATGGGTAGATTTTTGTTAAGAACAGTGTATTGATGTAAAAACCTGAATAATAATCTCGTTCCTCAAAATCTCTCCAGTATTGGAAAAAGACACATATACAATAGTGTACAATAATGACTGAAAAAATGTTGATGGTGGATTACTTTCATCATATTTGCTGGAAGGGTCACTGAAATTTTGCATCATCAATTACCACAAATAATATACTAGGCCTGCTCAGAACTGTACAGAGCCTTGAAGAGAAATACACAACTAACATAACAACAGCTAGAACACTGTAAAGAACTTAAGGAATCAGCTCAGGGTTGCGGTATTGAACAATTTGATGTTGAAATAGTATTGGAGAGGAAGATGGAATTGCTTGTTTTGTTTTGCTTGTTTCAGGGTTGAAAATAGTTTCGCCCTCACCAATGTTTAGTTGCAGGACATAGATCACCTAAAACTGCACATTGGTCAAGCAATCCAGCAGAGCAAGAGAAGGGATTGAACATTGCACAGTGAAAATCTTTAAACTCAAATTAGAATAAGAAATAAGAAGAGATTAAACTAATTTACAACTATAGAATAAAGTATAGAATAAGAAGAGTACCAAACGTGTAAAAGCATTGATATTGCGAGGTTCCATTAATTATAGATAAGGGATGAACAACTTTGTTGGATTTACTAGCAACAGAATTTGGCCCATCACATTCATTTTTATATCAGTTTAATATGTGAGAATTAGGGGCTAACAATTGGAAAATATAAAGCCATTACTATGCATTATTATATACAGCCACATATGCTATGGTTTTATAATTGTACAGTTCATATCTTCCCACTATTGTAAGTGGTAATCTGGGAAATGTTTATCTTTATATTAGGGCTTAGAAAATTTGAATGTAATCCTGGATCTGAACTGTTAAAAGTATCAAGCGCTCATTATTCCTGCACATGGAAGGTAAAAAAAAAAGATGATTTTATTTATTATTTATTCATTTTGGGGGAATCTGAATGTTGTTAGCAAGACCGCCATTTATTACACGTCCCCAATTGCCCTTGAGAAGACAGTGATTAGCTATCTTGTTGAACCACTGAAGTCTTCCTTGCAAAGGTACTCCCACAATATCGTTGAGAGGGAAGTACCAGGATTTTGATCCAGCAGCGATATCGGAAGGTAATATGTTTCTAATTCCAACAGAGGTGCTTCAGTGGGAGCCTGCAATGGTGGTGTTCCCATATGCTTGTTATCCCATGTGCATGTGCTTGTCTGGTCTGAAGAAGGGTCTTGATCCAAAACATTACCTATTCCTTTTCTCCAGAGATGCTGCCTGACCCGCTGAGTTACTCCAGCATTTTGTGTCTATCTTGTTTGTTATCCCTGTCTGTCTTGGTGATAGATTATGGGTTTGAAAGTGGCTGTTGAGTAGCCTGGGTGAGTAACTACATAGAAAGCACACTTTATGTCAGTATTGGAGGGTATGAATATTTAGGATACTGGATATGTTTACCAGTCAAGGGGCTGCTTTGTCCCGAATGGTGGTTGTTGATTCAGATGGCATAGTGACACAGCAATGTGTGCTGTTTCCAGACAGCTCCAGTGACTGGAATTGATATCTGACATGTGTAGTGTTGACATGTTCTCTTTTGGGTTTCCTCTCGAATCCCAACTGGTTAATTATCCAGTAAACTGTAAATTACTCATTAGGATATTTTTTATGGAAAAATAAATGAAAATTGAAGGGCATGTCTGAGGAGAATATGATGCAGGGATTCAGGGAAATAAAGAATTGTTCTAATGGAATTATTCCCTTGGAAGGCAGTATGGATTCAAAGAGCTGAATGCCTTCTCCCATGTCATTATAAACATAAATAAAATGTGCTTGGTTCATTGGGTGTTGGGGGATCTGCATCCATCCAGGAAAATTGATAATTTCCTGTCACACATTTGACTTGCAATGAATGTTAGGAGATGAGTAAAATCTGGCCCATTGTAACTTCAGTGTTGATATGGCAAGTCCAGTTGAGTTTCTGGACAGTGGTGACCTCGAGGATGTCAACAATGGGGTACTAAATGATGACTGTGGTTGGAGATTGTCATTGCTTGGTACATTTGTGTTGTTACTTATCACTTGTCAGCCCATGCTTGAATTTTAACCAGGTCCTTAGTGTGAGGTCTACCAATCATTTGACTGTTTTCACCTTGATGCCCAATTATCTTGGTTTTACCAAGACTACTGAAGCCATATTTGGTAAATTTCTGCCTTGATATCAAGGGCATTCACTCCAACCAGTGGGTATGACATCACCTAAACCAGGCTTGGTGAGCAGATTGTAGGAGAGTAAGCCTGATTGAGCACTGTCGACAACAGCTTTCATCATTTAACTGATGGAAAGTGTACACCTGAGAGAAAATCAGAAGCAGGGCCCAGTTTCATGGAGCCTTCTCACCGCTTACAGGAGGTGTAATTTACAATACTCAATAACACTCATGAGGTCACAATGAGATGTGCATACTTGACAAGGATAGCAGCAGAAATCAGAATCAAACTGGTCACTGGATCTGTTGGGCCCCAGTTGTGATCTCTGTGGCACCCCAATGGTTACTAATTACCTCAATGACCTGTCCAGAACAAAACAGCCCACCTGACTGGCACACCTTTTAATACCTTGAACATTTCTTCTTTCCACTACTGATGGTTACAATATGTACCCTCTACATAATGTGATGCTGCAGCTCAACATGGCTTATCAACAAACATTCCAAACCTATAACCTCAATTGCATTGGAGCATCAAAGGCTCCCTTATTTGCAAAGTTGCATCCAGGTCATACATCCTTTCTGTTTCCAATTTAACTCCATACATTTCCACCAACAGAATAGACTTAAAGCCAAAGAGAAAAATTCTGCTGCCTAATGTATAATTATTTAGATTTTTTTTAAATAACTAAATTTGTTGCGAAAATAAGGATGGAAGCCTTGAGGTTGTGTTTATTGATTAGTAGTTACGATTACTATTTATTATCAACACAATCACTGAATAAATCATTGAAAACCAAATCCTGTAATTGAATTGCCTCCCATGAGCATTACAAACATTGCACTTTCAATGTGGAACATAAATCTCCATTTAGAACATGAAACTTTGATAGTCCCTTGTCACTAGTCAGTAGTACCCTGAAAAGATGTTATTAATTTCTGCCAATGTGCTTTCCTTTTAGTATGTTCTCAACATTGAGATTGACTAGTAGTAAACATTGCAACGTAACAATAATTCTCTCTTTAACCAGTTCTGACAAAGGCTCTTCAATCTGAAATATTAATTCAATTTCCACCAATGCTTCTTGACCTGCTGAGTGATTCCAACATTAACCATATTTGAGAATTCCGTCATCTGGATTTCTTGTGGTTTTCTACCTCTTTGTTATATAATTTGTTTACTGATACACGTACAGTTTGCCAGTTATGAACATGAATCAAAGCACTTTGGATTGAAATGTGTTGACATTGTCAATGCCTAAAAGCTGCCATATTTATGCTTACATTTTAATTTCTATTCTGCTCGCTACTGAATAGATTCATCAAGGTTCATTTAGTTTTAGTGATCTCATAAACTTAGGTACTGTAGATGGTTTATGCATGCAACCTATAATGTAGCTACCTCATCACCACTAACCACGCCCCATCATATTAGTATAACTGTAGTATCCTCCCTTTGTTCCTCCCACACCTGAAGGCTGGATGCAGTCAGTGCTGGGACGTGTGCGCCATGTGCTATAATAAACTCCTAGTAAAGGTTACAGTGTGTCAGCTATCACTCCTTTACAGGTACCCACTTACATAACTAGCTTAAAATATTTTTGTGACGTCAAAATATATTATTGGTCTATTATAAGCATAGTCATGTTGGCTGTGTGTCCGTGCCATCATCTCTCAAAGGTCGATGATAAGATGTACTTGAATTTACAAGATTTTGCAGAGTAAACATACCAAAATACAAAAGATTAATTTTAAACATACCAATAATAAATTTACCAAATAAAATATGCTAACGAAGATTAACTGACTTTTAGGAGTAGTTTTAATTATCAGCAGTGTCACAGGACTGCATTTGTGCTAAATAGTAAAAGAAACAGCGTGCAATAAACAACCAATGAATCAGTTACGATTCTGCTAATTTGCCACATTTCATTGTTAATGGTAGTTGAGAACTAAATAGCTAACAGGATGAGGACATGCCAAGAACATACCCTCCCGTCAGTGATAGTGTGAGTACCAAAGGCAAGTTGAAGTATCAGTAATCATCTCCTGTACACAAAGACAGGGCGACTCCTGATTAATTATTGCCGAATCAATCCACTTTCACTTAATCACCACCAATCTGCTCGAAAATGTTCAAGTTAGTTTCGGTCATTGATTGAATTAAGGACCCCTTGGTAATCAAGGAGAAAACATTTAAATAACTGGAATTTTTATATAAAGGATTCTTGTTTGGGTTGCTGGAGATCCATTATTCCACCTTCAGGAGCTCCTCAGTACTCTGATCCAATCCAACCATCTTTAGATGCTTTGATAACGATCTTCTTTCCTTGAATATGACATTTGCTGACCATGGCACAATGCACAAATTCTCTCTCAGGTCTTCAGCAAATGAAGATCTTGTCTGTGTGTAGCATTCACCGACAAATGTCAAATTGGATTTGCACCACACAAGTGTCTGGCAATGATAATTTCCAATAAGAATATCTAAGCACTTATTCTTGAATTCAGTGACTTTACCAATACTGAGTTTCCCACGATAAACAGGTTGTCACCTTGATTAGCCATCCAAATGCTGTAGCGTCAGCAGCAGATTAATAATGCTAATAAATCCGCTGAGTTATTCCAGTAGTTTATTTTTTGCTCCAGATTTCAACATCTTCAATCCCTTGTGTCTCAAAGTAACTAATTTCCAGACCCTCAGCTAAAAGATCCAAGTCAAGAGCATGAACGAATACTCTCCACCTGCCTTGCCACAGGCCAGGACAAAGCTTAAATGACACTCAATTTTGACCTAAATATCTATTTGCTCAAACCACCAGTCCTCTTTTTACCACTGTGCGTATCATCTACTAATTGCACTCAGATACTCTCCAAGATTACACTGACAACAACTATTACCAAGTGGCAACTATTAAAGCCAGCAGAGGATCAACACCATGTGGCAGCTTTCCCCTCCACGTTATGCTTGGAACTTGGAATTATAGTGCCTGGAATAGATATTTACTTTTGTTTTGCTAAAGTCCCCCCCAGCTTCATAATACTTATCGTGATTCTCGTTCTTTCAAATGCCTTTCTTCCACTTTTCTTTCCAGATTCAGCTGAACCAGACTCAGACGAGTCTTCTGTGCATCAGCATTTCTATAGTGGTGTATCCTGTCATGGACAGCAGAATCAATTCGTATTTCAGAGGGCAATCTGTTTGTCAGCGTTTCATCATAAAGTATGATCTGCCACACAATGCTTGTTTCTTCATGTCTTGACATCTGAGTTTATCTGCTTGAGGTTAGGGTATGTGATCCATGATGATGTGATCCACTTTGTTTCATAAACTACGTCCCTTAAGGAAGACCATGCTTCATGAAAATGGATCTGGCTTCTATTGTGTGTTCAGGGGTAGTGAATAATCCCACACGTTCTGAATGACTACCCACCAGCACACTTGGAAGAGACTCACATTTTTTGCAGTAGTTTATGTGCACATAATGGGATGACCTTGTGGCACACTTCCACATTTATGGGCCTGTCCCACTTAAGCGGTGCGGGCTCGACGGACCTGGTGGTCTACTCTCGCACCTACTTTCTATGTTTCTATGTAAGCGACTTTTTAGGCGACTGCAGGAGACTATGCAGTCGCCACATGTTCGCGGGTGGTTGCCGGGTAGTTGCCTTCATGGTCATGAGTTCCCGTATTCTGGGAAGTAGTCGCGGCCTCATGTTGAAAAATTAGCGGCGACTAGAATTAAGCCGCCATGGAGAGTAGCGAAAATTCTCGTGCCGTAGGTGGGTCGCCAGGAGGTCCTAATGGGTTTCCAGGAGGTCGAAGGTTTTCGAAGATTCTAGTAGGTTGTAGCCAGTGCTGACCGGTGAATTTCATTGGCTCATTGGGGGGGAAAAAAACGTATTAGCAGTAGTTTTCAGAACCAAGGATAACCGACCCGTAATGTTAAATGTCCGCCGAGCTTTATAGCCATGTATCTCTGGCTTTTTAAAAGTTGTCTCCATTCTTTCTCCCCCCTTCTCCCTATTCCCCCCCCCCCTCTTTTAAACGACTTACCGTACACTGTTTTAACCGTCTTAATTACAGCGCGAACCTTCCTGTTCGTCGCGGTTTCTGTCTGTATCACCTTGGCTTTGCACCATGTGAATTTAACTCAGACAGCCTCCCCCCGCTTGCCCTGTCCCCTGCCTGCATAACGGGCTGGTAAAAGAAGCGATGTGTGTGTATTCCACTCTGACAGTCGCTGGCAGTCACCTGAAAAATCGCCTAAGTGGGACAGGCCCATAAGTGTAGTGCTTTCAGTGCTTGTGATCTGAGACTATCACAGGCTGTATAATTCTTGACACATTCTTCCAGGTCCTTGTCTAAGCCATGCCATTAGACGAAGAAAGAGAGTTAGATTTAGCTCTGAGGGCTAATAGAATCAAGGGATATGGGAAAAGAGCTAGAACGGGGTACTGATTTTGGATGATCAGCCATGATCATATTGAATGGCAGTGCTGGCTCGAAGGGCCAAATGGCCTACTCCAACACCTAGTTTCTAGGAAGCCACTGGCTATTGATTTTATGTTAACAATTTCTAAGTACCCCAAATGATGTTCCTCCATTCTTCTTCTTTGTAATTCTTTGGATGTAATTACTACAAATGTAGCCTCTCATTTGTGGACAGGTTGTCACATGGAAAGGATTTACATTCTCATTTTAGCATGGGAGAATTCGTCCAGTCCCTTGAAGAATATTAATTTACTTTCTTCCAGAACTAGAAGCATCAAATATGTGTGGGTGTGGAAGCATGCAAGTGGTATAGTACTACACCAGGAAGGACTCGCTACTCTGCTACAGATACCTTCCGTTGCTTCTTTAACCACTACTAGGCTAAGTGGGGCCCGTTGGGTCCCTGTCACACGGGAGGCCTGGTCCCCCACGCAACTCGTTTCCCCAACGCAATACTCCATCACTCACCCATAGCCCCCAACTGCGCAGGCGCGGCTCATTTCTCCTCATCCCCAGCACTCTCACCCCCTCCTCTTCACCCTCCCTCTTCTTTCACCTCGCCTCCTCTCCTCTCCCAATCCTTCCCTCAACTCTCCCTCCCTCTCCTTTCCCCTACCCTCAGTCACTGCCTCCCTCCCTCCATAACTCCACTCCCCTCCCTACCACCTTCCTATCCCCCACCTCCCTCACTCCTCACCCCCCTCCTCCACCACTCTCCCTCCTCACATCCTCCCTCTTCTTTCCCGTCTCCTCCTACCTTCCCCCAATCCCTCCCTCACCTCTCCTTTCCCCTAACCTTGTCACTCCCTCCCTCCCTCCCTCCATAACTCCTCTCTTCTCCCTACTCTCTCCTCTCCCTCTATCCCCCCTCCTCACCCACCCAAACCCTGCTCTCCCTCAATCCCCCCAGTCTCCCTCCTCACATCCCCCATTTCCCCCCCTCTACCTCCCAATCCCCTCCTCTCCCTTAATCCCCCCAGTCTCCCTCCTCACCTCCCCCACTCCCCCTCCCCGCCCCTCTCCATCCCATTGCGGGAGCTCTGAAAAGTGGTCTCCCACCAGGGACCTGGAGCTCCCAATGTTCCTGTCCAACGGGCCTGCGGCCGGAGCCTCCGAAGCTCCGAAGTCGGGTTGCAGCTGCGCTCCACCACAGCTCTTCCCGCTCCGAAGACGGCCAGGTCCGCAGGCTCCGCGAATGGAGCTCTCAGGTTAGTCCCAGCCGGAGGCCGCCGCCGGCTCCTCGATGTTAGGCCCAATGACATAGGGTCCCCGTACAGGGAAGAGATTAACGGTTTCCCGCACAGCCTCCCCCCCCCCCCCACATATACACAGCTAAAAAAAGAATAAAAATTAGCTCAAGACATACATTTAACAAGACAAAAATTAAAAAAAAGACAGATGACTGTAGTCGAGCCGCTGCCGTTAGGCGCCGCCACACACACATATCTTAAACTATTGTGGGTTCTTGAATACCTTCTCAAGGACATAGATTTTTCTCTTCTAATAGTTTCAACCAGAACATCATCTTGGTTGCATTGCAATTGTTCGGTCCCCTTTAGTAAAATAGTTTGGTCTTGGCATTCAGGGACGAAGATCACATGCGTAATATGCTTATGGTCTTCATGTTTCCAAATCCTGTTGAACATTTCTGCGTATAGCTTAAAACACTTAACTAGATGATGATGCCATCAAACTAAATATATTCTTCCAATACATGTCTATTTTGGTGTTAATGGTGTTTGATGAACCTCTTGACATTATCTCTGTTGTAATCAAACAGAAAGTGGCTGCACCAGTATTTATTTCGATATATTGATCTATAACTTCCATTTTAATTTTAAAATCACTGTATTTTCCATTATTACTCACATGACACTTGACTTGATCTCAGAATGTACTCTGTTATTACTGTGTTTGCCTATGTAAGTATTTACACAGATAATTCACCTGCAGAAATTCCATAGCGTGTTCAGAAGCCATCTCCATCCCTGTGATGTTTTTATACCTCAATTAAGTATTAGATTTTGAACATTCAATCATTTAGATTATTTGTCTTTGTAACTTTCTCTCATTTCCATAAGAGGCAGATTAAAGTGCTTCTGCAATGAAAATGTTTTTGTCTTGCATGACACTAATGTCTGCTAAGATACCAATTCAGTTTGAGCAGGCACACTTTTTGTTTTCACTATCAATTTAAATAATAGTTTACCTCCTGCACAATGGCACATTACGTAGTGGAAATTGGCCCTTATAGAAATCACAACCAAAAAACCGGGATACGGAATACAAATTCACTTTTTGGGAATTTGTATTTATAAATAATAAAATAAACACAAATGCAAAAGATACGACAAAAGTTTATTAATTTTTTGTTCAAGGATTCATGTTTCAGACAGTCAGAATCTTTTTTCCAAGGTGGAAATGTCAAAGTTTAAAGGAGATGCGTGGACAGGTTTTTTTAAGCAGAGGGTGGTGGATGCCTGGAACATGTTGCCAGAGGTGGTGGAGAAGGCGTGTACATTGTTTTAATTTCAGTGGTTATGTAAGAAAAAACAGTTAGCACATCTTAATATTTAAATTAATCTGATTCAGCCTTTCAAATATATAAAAGAAAAACCTTGCATTTCTACTGGCAAGCATTTGTTCTTTGTGTAATTGTTATTGATTTTGTTGAACTATCCAAAGTTTTTAACACAGTTCCCTGAAAACAGTTATTAATTTAAAATTTAACAATAATGCTTCAGAAAGATTTATTTCAATAATAAGTATTCCCTTTATCAACAATGGAATTTGGAATGAATTGTGAGGCAAATTAATCCAATTGTTTTATCTAGCAAACAATACATCGAGAATGGTCATCAGGTTTGAATGGTTAATGTTTCAATTTAATTCTGTATTTTTATGGACTTAATTTTGACTTTTTGTGTAAAATTTCTCTTTCTGCAGATTCCAATTGATTCAACCTCTTCTGTTTTCACACAGGTGTCCAAAGGTTGTGATTATGTGTTTGTGAGTGGTAAGGAGTCTCGAGGCTCAATGAACGCCCGGATCATTTTTGACTATGAATATTTAAGTGCTGCACTGGAGTTGACAGTTTGGGTACCAAAACTTCCACTGCAGATTGAATTATCAGATAGCAAACTAAGTCAAGTGAAAGGCTGGAGAGTTCCTATCCTCCCTGATAGAAGGTGAGTGGCCTGAATTTAACTGGTGTACTGTCAACCACTAAAATTAATATTGTTCATTTCTTCAGTGGAGATAAAGGGAAAATCTGCTGATTGCAAAACCTGCGGCAAAAATTCTGTGACAGAAGCATGTTCAAAGGATTTATTACACATCATTTGAGATTTATAATCCAAAGTGTTGAAATTTTATTGCATTAAGATTAGTGGAGTTCCATTTCCATAGACCCACCAGTTAAGACTTTCAGAGCTGAACAATGTTTCATTGCTGCATCACTTTACGATCCCAAGTCATATTGCTGTTACTTTTATGATGCTTCAAGCAGTTTAAAAGGAGCAAGTTAATCCATCTTTTTTTTAAACGAGTGCACATGGATGTTTTAGATGTTTGTATTCTAATTACGAAACTTAATTTAAAATGCAAAACTATTCAAATAGTTTCACAATTGACTTGCCAGTTCTTATAAAATTGCATTGTTATTACTCATTAAAAATATGAATCAGTTACAAATAATTAGTTTAAATTTGAGTTAAAAATATTGGTCTACTGTCTGTAGACCAATATTTGAATAGACCACTGTATTATCTCAGCATCATTGCACTCAAATATTAAGTGAAATAAATGCTCACAACACAGTCATTTAGATCACTTGTGAGTCTGCCTAAGAAGCCTTTATTTTATTTTTGTTACTTGTCCACGCAACTTGCTGATAACAATAAGATCACAACACAATGTTTCTCCATTCTTCAAGTGCCTTCGCAACAACATTATCACATTACTTCCTCCTTAATCAGGATAAAAATATACATAATCCCCAAAATCCAATGTTTAAACTGTAAAACAAACATATTCCTTTTTTTCAGTAATCTACCCAATGATTTTCTCACTCATTCCAAATGCTGCAGCTCAGTTTAAATGTCACCAGTCAGTAGTAGACTAGATGTAGTCTTCTACAATTCTTCGGTTTTGTTGGAAGGTAAGAGAACTTTGGGTTATGAAATATAATAATTTACTTAAGATTAAGATCATAAGATCAGCTTTTGCTTTTCCTTCACTTATACGAGACACTAGACTAAGTGGGACACGTTGGGTCCCAGTCACACGGGAGGCCTGGTTCCCCAATGCAACCCATTCCCCAACGCAAATTCCACCACTCACCCATACCCACAGGAACTGTGCAGGCGCAGCTCATTTCCCCTCATCCCCCAGGACTCCCCCTCCCCTTCTCTTCATGTGTGTGAGGGGAGGGGGGGAGGGAAGCGAAGGGGATTGTGTGGGAACGGGTGGGTGTGGCAAGGGGGGTGTGGGGTGGGAGGGGCGGGGAAGTGTAGGAGGGGAAGAGGGTGGTGTGGGAGTAGGGGTGAGGAGGTGGGTGGAGGGGTTGTGGGGGTGGTTGCAGGGGGGAAGTGGTTGTAGGGGGAGGGGGTGGGGGGAGTGGTGGGTGGGGGGTTGTGGGGGCAATGGTGGGTAGTGGGGGGAGAGGTGTGGAGGCGGGGGGAAGGGTTATTTGGATGGGGGGGGGGTTGTGGGGGCAGCGAGCATTGTGGAGCCGGAGAGGGGGAGGGTTGTGTGGTCGGGGGGAGGGATATGTGGGGGGGTGGTTGTGGGGGTTGGGGGGAGAGGGAGGAGTGGGGGAGGGGTGTGTGGGTGGGTTGGGTGGGGGGAGGGGTGTGTGGGAGGAGGGCTGTGTGGGTGGGGGGGGGTTGTGGAGGCGGGGGGGTTGTAGGGGGTGGGCTCTGGGCGGGGGAAGAAGTGTGTGGGTGGGGAAGTTCGAAATCATAACTTGAGATATGGAGGTATCCACACAAATTGCTCTATCCATATTATACATTCATCATGACTCAGCATTTCCTTTCTGCTTGTACTGTTTACTCAGAGTAGTTATGTGTATACTATTAATGTCTATCGCTGCACACTACTTGAGACCCAGTTGAATCTCCTTGGATTCAGCAAAAGTATCACGCAGCAGATGTGGCTTGTGAAAGTTATACATTTCCATACATTTAGATTCTCTGTTGATTATAGTTAACCTTGTTTTTTGGTGAGTAATGTTGCGGAGATTTTGAAAGATATCTCAACATAAAATCATCTCAATTTTCCATTCGTTGTAACAAAATTACACCAATGCCATAAGACAGCCTGAACAATTTGTTGATGATTATGATCAAAACAGTTAATTTACCAACAACTGCTTCAATTAGTATGTAACTGTTTCTTTCATAGTCCAATTCCACATTGTCTTATGATTCAGCAACTCGAGTTCCTAATGCTGTTCAAAGATGGGTAGAATGATAGTTGAGAAGTCCAAAACAGATTGATTTTATGCATTCAATGCTGTTTAACCTTGTCCCCAACTAGATAAATGCCTTCAGCATCCATCATATTACCATGTTACACTATTTCTGATACATTGGTAGATGTGCCATCTTTGGTGGGGGGTTCATCTCAGGATCCATATACACTCACAGATTCCTCTGCAGTGCAGTGATCAACTTGCCTCTCTTACTGTGCTTTTTCAGCTTTTTCTGTTTTAATTTCATGTTTATAGTGCCCTTTACGTTCCACCTAATATGCTCTGCTGTGCTCGGTTGCTTGAGTGTGCCTTTTATCTCTCATTTATACTGTCAACATATTTGATGATAGTAATCTAATGCACCCAGTGCAGAACTTGTTTAATGTAGAGTGCGCTACAAACTTGAAATGTTACAAACTCCATTACCAAAAATTCAGTACTTTTGAAATATTGTATGGAAATTCTGGACAGCAGAAGATCCTGAGAGTGTCTGAGTTTTGAGATCAACCTCCCATCCAACAGATGACACGAGCCAAGGCAGATTATGCATTCATGTCTTAGAAGTGAAAATTTGATCCATTGCATTCTAAATCAGAATCAAGTAATCTGACACAATTTGTGACAACTGAGCCCCATCTGAAACTGAATTCCATGTTTTTCCAAGCCAGCAACAGAATGTAGCCTGTAGAAACATATACAGGTGTGTGCATACGCCAATCATAAGAGAGGTTTCATATATATATAAAGTGCCTTAATAAAGTGGCCACAAACTCTTGTTCCTATTTATCAGATACTTATGTGCCAAAGGTTTGTGATCAATGCAACCATGCACACCTACACCTGCTCTCTTAACCTAAAAGAAAAATTATAATACATTGCCTTGTTATGCCAGTTCCACTGAGACATTCTCAATGGAAACCATGCAACTTTACTACTTGAGAGACAAATCTCATTTGTAGTTTTTGCTATAATAGAATTCCCAAGGAGTATTGTCATACTGAAGCTCCAGTCATACTGAAGCTCTGTTGGGAAAATTCTAACTTGATAGTATGCAACTTAGCTTCATGAGGACAGCAAACTTGACAGAGATGTCCAGGATGGATTTTGCTTTCATGCACCTGCACCCGCGATATGAAAATAACATCATCTCCATGCTGCAGCAAAATCTTTCTTCATTTTATGTTGATGCTGTTAATAATTATCTCTTGGTATCTCATAGAATGCCATTGAATCATTTCTGTCATAATCACTAAAATGTAGTATTCCAATATTCGCAAAGATAAAGGCAGTTGCTCAGAATTCTAAATTCCACCTCTGTGAATCCGGCCAAATTTATCTAATGTAAAGGGAAGCTCCCAACAGGTCAGCAAAAATGTAAGATGGACTTCTTCAAGCAGGCTGAACATTTTAAAGGTCATTGAGGCAATGAATCCCAGATTAATTTGCAGATATGAATTCTGTATTATAAATTGCTAAAGGTTAATGAGTGAAGAGTGTACCTTGGAATGAAAAATCTTTTATTAAGTAGCATGAATCAGTTTTCACTCGCATACCAACCGATAACTGGTGCTCTTAGTCGAGAAAATAGACTTATATTTGGCGTAGGAATCAAATTCAATCAGGGCTTTGCTATTTCACAGTTGTAACCATTATTGCTGATGACAAGAAAATTGTATGAACTTGATTCCAGCAATTCCGAATGTATTCAGTATTTAGAGTCAGAATTAACTTTCAAGGTTGATGCTCTACAGGATGCAGCAGTATTTTGATGCCTACCATTGAGTTCATTATATAATGCCAGTAATATAAACAGTGGATTACTGGGAGGTTTTACTGATTGGTGCAATACAAGATTGTAACATAATTGTATTTTCCTATCTGAAGTATATGATTAGATTGCACGGTTCTTATGGGTTTTAGTTTTTATTTTTATCCAGGGATTCTGTTAATACCTAATTAAGACTTAAAACACCACCAATTTTCAAGTCATAACCCATTACTTTATTGCTATTGGGGCTAAATACTGGAACTTCCTACCAAACAGCACTATGAAACATCATCTATCCATATTCTCCAGAGATGCTGCCGGACCTACTGAAGAATCAAATACACAAGACAAGATGTTAAGAAGTCCCTTGTGCCAATAGGTGGGGAGCATTTCACGACATTCGTTGATTGTTGAGAGTGGTAGACGCTCAACATCGGTGGGGGGCGGGGGGGGATACGTATATCTTGGCCTGGGTAACCTTCAAGACAGTTGGGCACAGGACACATCATCAGTAGTGTACCCTTGCATCACTGGGTGCTTCGGCCTTTTAACACTATACACCCTCCACAAGGGCGGCCCGCTGCAGGATGATCAGCCCTCAGCGCGTGTCCCGTGTCAAACCGTCCCAAAGATTCACCCTGACGTACTTGGGGCCCAGCATGGGTCTTTCCGCTTGAGCCAAATCTACTGGCTGCTTCTTTCAGCCGCCTCTGAGAGTGATCTTATGGTCTTCCACAGAGCCTGACCGTGGATTCCAAGCTCCTTCAGCAGTCTGATGGTAGATGACGCAACAAATCCTCTGCATCCCACTTCAACTGGATAGACTTTGGTGTTCCAGCCACGCTGCGTTGCCTCTGCTGCAAGCTCTGCGTAGCGCAGCTTCTTACGCTCATAGGCCTCCTCAACAGAGTTCTCCCATGGAACTGTGAGCTCTATGATGTAAGCAATCTTCTGTGAAGGGGACCAGAACACCAAGTCTGGCCTGAGGTTGGTGGAAGCAATTTCAGGTGGAAAAATTAGTTGTCCGCTGATGTCCGCCAGCATCCTCCAGTCACGGGCCCTGCATAGGTTTCCTTCTTCTGATCTGGTGGAAGGATGTTTAGATGTTTTCTGTCCTTCTCGGACAAAGGTTGTTGCCCTTAGGGGGGGGGGGGGGGGGGGGGGTTGCTTGCTCTCGGAGCCAAGGAGTTGGTCGCACACCGCCTGTTCTCAAGAGCTAATGCCAGGCCTTTTAGTACCTGATTATGCCGCCACGTGTATCTCCCTTGCGTGAGGCTGGTCTTGCAGCCTACCATGATGTGTTTGAGGGTCGCTGGAGTTGGGCAGAGGGCACAGGTTGGATCCTCGCCGTACCACTGATGGAGGTTCTTTGGTGATGGAAGCACGTCATAAGTCGCTCTGATGATGAAGCTGATCTTGCTTGCTTCCATTTCCCATAGTTCTTTCCAGCTGATCTTCCTCCGCTCCACACCTTCCCACTGCATCCATTGCCCCTGTTTGGCAAGAGAGACCACCTTTGCACTTCTTACGGCCTCCTCCTGTCGCCGCACCTCCTCGACCACCAATGTCCTCCGCTCTGATGTGGCCTTTCGCCAAGTTGGTTTACTTGTCGTAAGGCCAAAGCTGGCACTTTCAGTCCGAAATGGGTATGTAGATATATTACAAAATGGAGAACTAACTCGGTATTGTAGGATGACCACATTCCATTCCTATTGTCTCTGAGCTAAGCCTTCCTTATCAGCACTGAGGCTGCTTGAGCTGAATATACAAAGTCATAGAATATATGATCATTGTTCTTGATCAGGGACATGGAATGGGGTGCCTGGTAAGTATCAAAGATGGAACCAAGACTAGTCCATCCACTGCATGAGATGGTAGAATTTGATTTTTAAAACAGCTGATTAGGTATATGATTAATAGTTATAATCAATTGTTAATATTCTGAACTGTAATAAACTGGGAAGAATTAGAAAAAGTATAATAATACGTGTTTCCCTTTGTTCTGCGGAGCTGCATACCTGGGATTTTTAGTGATTCTCGTCCCACTGATGAGAAATATGATGAGAGGGACCTGGGTCTCATGCGATTCTTCAATTGCTCATTTCTGCTAAAACGACATTGTTCATGTTGTGACATTGCCTTTGAAGTGATGCTTCAAATTTAAAGTCAAATGTTTGGAGCAACTGTAAATTTCTATTGCAAAACATTTCAGAAATATTTTTACCCAGCTCCCAACAATCTGCCTAGATTGCTACAGAAGTATTCCATCTATTAAATCTTCACTAAATGTTTCATTGTCATCGAGTGGATGACAGATGGTGACATCTTTTATGCAATAATGGAGAGGATTTCAAAAAAAATTAGATTTCAAAGACATATTGTTAAAGTACTTTTTTCCTTGGGCGTGTGCTCCATTTCTCAGGTCCACCCGTGACAGTGAAGATGAAGATGAAGAAGAACGAAGCAAAACACGAGGCTGTACTCTGCAATATCAGCATGCATTAATACGAGTATTTACCCAGTTCCATACAACTTCATCCGAGGGTACAGATCAGGTGATCACCATGCTGGGCTCGGAATGGTCAGTGGATGTCACTGATCTCGTCAGTGACTTCATGAGAGTGGCAGACACAAGAATTGCACATATTATGGAAGGCAATATACTTGCTGGACGTGAGCCTGGAACAACAATTTTCAAGGTTAGCTATTAGCCATTAATTTAATTGGTTTGGAGATGGAGAATGCAGTAGGTTGAGTCTCGCTATAAAATATATAGAATAATATACAGAATGTATTACATAAGTAAAAATCTAATTGATATGATTTTCCAAGGCATGCACACATTTTCACTTGGTAATCTTAACCAATACTATGAAATAACGTTAAACGTGTATTTTCCATTACTGAACATAACACATTTGTCTTATTGTTGTGTGAAGTGCTATGATACAGGCAACCCTTGGGTTTATAGCCACTCTGGTAATGGAAATTCTCCAATACGGAAATCACAAACCACTATCCAAAATTCAAAATACAGACTAAAGTTCACAGAATAAATATATTTTTTAAAGTAAATAAATAAATGCAAAAATAGCTTTTTTGTGCAACTCGCATTTCTTGATGCATGCTCAGATGATTTGTGTTGTGGTAAATCACAATCCAGACTGTTTTCTTGGAATACAACTCATAACTAGTGGATTACCTGTAATGCTTTCAAATGTAAAATTAGGCAGACAGACATATGTTAACAAATAGATTTCACAAAGGTACTGGAGTATTTGTTGAAATCTGTTACATTTAAGTCCAATCCCTCTGGATGACCATTGCATCTTCTCTAGCCGCAGGCAAGGTCCCGGAGGACTCGAGACTAGCCTGAATGTTCCTTTGTTTAAGAAGAAAGGTGGAGAGTATCCGCTTATATATAGGTCTGTGAGACTCATGAGAGAATTATTGAGGATAAGATTTACTCCGTTTGGAAGAATGAGTTCATTAATAACTGGAAGCATGGCTTTGTACGTGGCAGGTTATTTCTTACTACCTTGATGGAGTTATTTGAGGAGGTGGCAATGGTGAACGACGAGGGTATGGCAGTGAATGTTGTACATGGATTTTTTAAAGACATTTGATAAAGTCTCACATGGTAGGCTGATCCAGAAGATTAGGATGCATGGAATTTACAATGACTTGAAGAGTGCAAGTTGGGCCGCTGGAAAATGATGCTGGGGAAGTGATAAAGGGGAATAAAGAAATGGTAGATGAGTTGAATAACTTTTTGCATCAGTCTTCACAGAGGAAGACATCAGCAAAGTGCCTGGAATTCAAGAGAGTCGAGGTGGATGTTAGTGGAATGGCTATGACCAGAAATAAGGTGCTTGTGAAGCTGAAAGGGCTAAAGGTGGATGAGTCACCTGGACCAGATGTACTGCACCCTAGGGTTCTGAAAAAGGTGGCTTTAGAGATTCTGGAGGCATTGGCAGTGATATTTCAAGAATCACTAGAAACGGGAGAGGTCCCAGATGATTGGAAAATTGTCAATGTTATCCCACTGCACAAGAAGGGAGCAAAGCAAAATAGTGGGAACTATAGGCCGGTTACTCTGACTTCAGTGGTTGGTAAGATTTTATAGAGTCCATTATAAAGGATGAGATTACGGATAAAATAGGCCGAAGTCAGCATGGCTTTGTGAAGGGGAGGTCTTGCTTGACAAATTTGCTGGAAGTCTTTGAAGAAGTAAATAGCAGGACACACAAAGGAGAGTCAGTAAGCTGCTAAGGAAGACGAGAGCCCATGGTATCAAAGGGAAGATACTAGCGTGGATAGCAGGTTGGCTGGATGGCAGAAGACAAAGTGGCAATAAAGGGGGCTTTTTCTGGTTGGCTGCCAGTGACTAGCGGAGTTCCGCAGGGGTCGGTGATGGGGTCACTACTCTTCACATTGTATATTAATGATTTGGACGAGGGGATTGAAGGCTTTGTGGCCAAGTTTGGCAGATGATATGAAAATAGATGGAAGGCTAGGTAGTTTAGAGAAAGTAGGGACCCTGCAGAAGGACCTGGACAGGTTGGAAGTGTAATAATAAATACTTTATTAATCCCCTTTTCAGGGGAAATTCAGATGTCCTTGCAGCACACTAATAAAAATACAACATAACATTAAAGAAGAAGTTTAACATTAAAACATAAAAAACATCCCCCACAATGGTTCCCACTGGGGGGGAAGGCACAAAGTCAAGTCCCCATCCTCTTGTCCACCCATGGTCGGGCCTATTGAGGTCTCCACAGTCCAATGTTTCAGGCCCTCTCGCTGGGTGATGGTGCTCCGGCGTCGGGAGAACCCTCTCAGCGGCTTGGGATGCCTGGAACCACCGCTTCCTTACCGGAGACTGCGGCTTCCAAGCCAACAGGCCACGCTGGATGGAGCTCCACCACTGGCGATCTCAGCGAGAGATCCCGTGCTCCCGATGTTAAAGTCAGCGCCGCCACCTGCAGCTGGCCGGTCCACAGCCCCGCAGATCCCAGCATATCGGAGTTCCAGCACGGCGACCCAGGCAAGGCATCGCCCGCTCCGCGATAGCACTCCAGGTACTGGCCAGGTCCCCTCAGGAAACGCCGCTCCATGCTCCGCTGGTAGGCCGCGAGGATGGGTCGAAGGTGCTGCCCAGAGGAAGGCAGCCTCTCCGACCAGGTAGGGACTTGAAAAGCAGTTTTCCCCTCCCCCCCCCCCCCCCCCCCCACTCATAAAAAGATTAGACCCCCAACTAACACACTTTTAAAGTACAAAAAATTAAAAAAAGAAGTGAATAAACAGACAGCTGCAGGACAGGCAGCCGTACAGGATAGCACCCCCTCTCCCAGTGGACAGGGAAGTGGCAGATGCAATATAGTGCAGCAAAATGTGAAGTCATGCATTTTGGTAGTCGGAATAAAAGCGTAGACTATATTCTAAATGGGGAGAGAATCCAGAAGTCGGAGGTGCAAAGGAACTTGGGAGTGCTGGTGCAGGATTCCCAAAAAGTTAATCTGCAAGTCGATACGATAGTAAAGAAAGCAAACTCAATGCTTGCATTTATTTCAAGAGGCCTGTATACAAAAACAGTGGTGTAATGGTGAGACTATAAGGCTGCATAAGACTGGTATGGCTGCATTTGGAATATTGTGAGCAATTTTGGGCACCATATCTGAGGAAGGGTGTGTTGGCTCTGGAGAGGGTCCAGAGGAGGTTTACAACAATGCTCCCAGGAATGAGTAGGTTAATCTATGATGAGCATTTGTCAGCACTCGGCCTGTACTCGCTGGAGTTTAGAAGAATGAGGGGGACCTCATTGAAACATACGGAATAGTGAGTGGATGTGGAGAGGATGGTTCCACTAGTGGGAGAGTCTAGGACTAGAGGTCATAGCCTCAGAATTAAAGGACGTTCTTTTAGGAAGGAGTCAAAGAGAAATTTCTGTAGTCAGATGGTGGTGAATCTGTGGAATTCTTTACCACAGAATGCTGTGGAGGTCAAGTCAGTGGATATATTTAAGGCAGAGATAGATAGATTCTTGATTAGTATGGGTGTCAGAGGTTATGGGGAGAAGGCATGAGAATGGGGTTGGGGGGAGAGATAGATCAGCCATGATTGAATGGCGGAGTGGACTTGATGGGCCAAATGGCCTAATTCTACTCGTATCACTTATGACTTTATGACTTGGTTGTTTGGATTCAGAACTGACCTACTAATAGAAGACAAAGGTGGAAGGGTGTTATTCAGGTTGGATATCTGACCAATGGAGTTCCAGGGTATCTGTGCTGAGACCTCTGTTGTTTATGATAGATATATATAAAGGCATGTACATAAATGTAAATGGATTGGTTAATAAGTTTGCAGATGATACCAAATTAGCTGGAGTTCCAGACAGTGAAGAAGGCTGTCAAAGTGCACAGCAGAATATAGACCAGCACCAGAAATTGGTGGAGAAATGGCTGATGGAGTTTAATCCGAACAATCCGTATGAGTGTTGCACTTTGGGAGGTCTAATGTAAGGGGAAAGTATACAGTTAATGCCATAACCCTTAACAGCATTAATGTAGGGAGGGATTTTGGGATCCAAAGCCATTGCTCCCTGAAAGTGGCAACATAAGTAGATAGAATGGTAAAGTCATATGGTATGTTTGCCTTCATTGATCAGGACATTGATTATTAGAGTCAGGAAAACATGAAGCTTTATTGGAATTTGGTTAGGCCGCATTTGGAGAATAGTGTACAGTTTTGGTCACCCCATTGCAGGAAGGACATGGAGGCTTTGGAGAGGGTGCAGAGGAAGTTTACCAGAGTGCTGTCTGGATTGACAATTATAAATTGTCCCTCGAATGTAGGATATAACTAGTGTACTGGTGATTGCTGGTTGGTGTGACCTCGTGGGCTGAAGGGCCTATTTCCAACCTGTATCTCTGAACTAAACTAAACTATAATATCTGTAGTATTTTTCTTTTATACTAGAAATATATAGTTTCCACTTGGTAATTCCTCAGAGGCATTTGGCTAAAACAAAAGCTGTCGTCTCATGTCATCCAGAAATTTCTCAAAACTTAATTGCAATTTTATTGTACTTCATCCTTTTATAGGTTTCACAGAGGACAATTGCTTCTAAGATCTGAGGAAAAATAGTGATAGTGTACAATAATAAGACACAAAGTGCTGGAGTAAGTCACGAGGTTAGGTAGTATTTCTGGAGAGCATGGGAAGGTGATGTTTTGTGTCGGGACCCTTCTTCAGAGTGATAATTGGAAAGAGCTGGAAGAGAGGAGGGGCAGGACAAAGCCTGGCAGATAATAGATGAATACAAGTGGGGGGGGGGGGGAGGTGGGGGCAGCGAGGGAGTTGATTGGTAGATGGTTGGACAAAGACTAGAGATGAAAAGAAAGAAGGTGTGAGACACAAGGATTGGAGTTGCAAATTATGAAACTAGAGGAAAGAATATAGGGGGAGTGGGAGAGGAAAAGGTGCAAGTCCTGATGGCGCACAGGGAAGAGGAGGGGAGGAGGAAAAAAGGGGGAGGGGGATGAAGAAGGAGAGAGGATGTTTTTGAAGTCACCTAAAATTTGAGAATTCGGTGTTCACACCATTGGGCTGTAAGCTACCTGAGCGGAATACGAGGTGCTGGTTCTCCAGTCTGCATGTGGCCTCACCCTGGCAATGGAGGGGACCCAGGACAGAAAGGTCAGGATGGGAATGGAAAAGGAAATAAAATTGTTGTCAATTGGGAGATCCAGTAGGCCCCTAGTGGAACGCAAATGTTCGCTGAAATGGTCGCCAACAGAGGTGCATGTGAACTTCTGTCTCACCTGGAAGGACTGCTAGGGTCCCTAAATGGAGAGAGAGAGGAGGTATAGGGACATGTGCTGCATCTCCTGTGGATGCATGGGAAAGTGCCTGGTGAGGTGGTGATTTGGGTGGGAAGGGATGAGTTAACCAAGAAGTTGTGGAGGGAGCCGTCTCATTCAGAAGGTGGAAAGCGGTGGGGATAAGAAGATATGAGTGGTGGTGGGAGTATGTTGGAGGTGATGAAAACGCCAGAGAATGAAACTAGATATCTAGATATCTCTAGACTCCCTCTCCCCTGACTCTCAGTCAGAAGAAAAGTCTCGACCCGAGACGTCACCTATTCGTTTTTGAGTTACTCCAGATTTTTGTGTGTATCCAGAGAATGATATGTTGGATGTGGAGACTGGTGGGGTGGATGCAGGCCTACTTGCTTAGATGGGGGTCTTGGTCGGCATGGACAAGTTGGGCCAAAGGTGCTGTTTCAGTGCTGTATGACTATGAGCTTATCAATATGGTCCATTGTTTATAAAGATAAGAGCAGTTTTGCAGTTTTTGCTAAAGGTGTACCTTATAGCATTAGTTATACTTAAATGATGATAGTTTAAATATAGATGCAGCACATCATGTTCTTTTCATTTCTTGTAGGTTGTTTCTCCATTGATGGAGGTTGTATTAGGGGAAGTGCCATTGACTGTTGCTGATGATAAAGTCACCATCACTGACCTGCAAACAGAACTTATCTCTGGTCTGTCGTTGAGTCTGGAATCTAATCCTGGGACTAGCCACACCTTTATTGCCAAGACAACAGCTCGTCAGCGCCTTCAAACACTCAAACAGGTACCAAGGACTTGTTTGCTCCAAAAGAATAGCCACTTGTCAATTTAACCATTGGAAAACTATTATTCGGCAGGGAAGCTCCCAGATGCTTTACAAAGCCCAGTGCCCGATTGAGTATGACTAAGATTTTTGGTGGATCCGCATGGGTTGCTCCTAGGTCTGACTTAATACAGTGCATTTCCACCATCAGACTTATTTCCTATGGCTGCTTACACTGCCTTCCATACTTTTTGGGATATAGACCCATCATTTATTTATTTGCCTCTGTACTCCACAATTTGACATTTGTAATAGAAAAAAATCACATGTGGTTAAAGTGCACATTGTCAGATTTTATTAAAGGCCATTTTTCTACATTTTAGCTTCACCATATAGAAATTACATCAGTGTTTATACAGTCTCCCCATTCTGAGAGCCATAATGTTTGGGACACATAGCTTCACAGGTGTTGCACTGCCAGCAGCCTCTGCCTGCAGCCTGTCCGTTTTTCCTTATCTTTTTTATTTTAGTTTGTCTAAACAGTTTGTTTTGGGGATTCTTTAGTTTTTCTGGGTGGGGGAGGGTGGTAGGGTAAGGGGGAGGGGGGTAGGGTAAGGGGGGAACCGTTTCCCAGTCACTTCCTGGCGAGGATGCAACAATTTCTCCAAGTCGTGTCCTCGCCCCCCCCCTCCTCGCGGCCTACCATCTGGATCGGAGCAGCCTTTCCTACCGGAGACCGGGGACTGGACCACAGCTTTGGCAGCGGCAGTGCGGCACTGGATTCACCGCGGAGCGGGCGATACCTACCTGGATCGCCGTTTGGAGTTCCGGAGCGTTGGGCCCGCTGCTCCAACATCGCGGAGCTCTGGTTCGCGGAGCTCCCAACACGGGCGGCGCTGACTCCAACATCGTGGAGTCCCTGTGGCCCTTTGCCGCGGGCCGCCAGCGTGAATCTCCGCGTGGCGCGGCCTGGGGATGTCGGGAGTGAGGACTCCGGTGGGAAGCGGCCAATTCAGAGGTCCAAACCGCTGAGGTAGGCCTCCCGTTCCGACGCCGGAGTTCCATCATCCCAGCGAGCGGGCCTGAGCGGCGGGCTGCCCGTAGCGGCGACCGCGGAGGGCTACGGAGGCCCCGGCCACGGTTGAACATTAGGAACATCAGAGGAAGATGGCTGACTTTGGTGCCTTCCCTTAAAGTGGGAAACATTTCGATTCTGCTGTGTGGGGATGTTTTATGTAGGACTCTATTGTGTGTTGTGTCCTTTATTTTACTGTATGGATGTATGCAAAAACAAATTTCTGACCTCGGTCTGACAACAAACAATAAAGTGCCATCGTATTGTATTATGAGACTGAGAAACAAGAATAAAACAGGTAGAGACATCAGCCAAATCAACAGTTTGGAACATCATGAAGAAGAAAGAGAGCACTGGTGAGCTTATTAATCACTGGTGAGCTTATTAATCACAAAGGGACTGGCAGGCCAAGGAAGACCTCCACAGCTGATGACAGAAGAATTCTCTCTATAATAAAGAAAACTCCCCAAACACCTGTCCGACAGATCAGCAACACTTTTCAGGAGTCAGGTGTGGATTTGTCAATGACCACTGTCCGCAGAAGACTTCATGAACAGAAATACAGAAGCTACACTGGTTAGCTGCAAAATAGGATGGCCAGGTTACAGTTTGCCAAGAAGTACTTAAAAGAGCAACCACAGTTCTGGAAAAAGGTCTTGTGGACAGATGAGACGACGATTAACTTATATCAGAGTGGTGGCAAGAGCAAAGCATGGACGAGAGAATGAACTGCCCAAGATCCAAAGCATACGACCTCATCTGTGAAACACGGTGGTGGGGGTGTTATGGCCTGGGCATGTATGGCTGCTGAAGGTACTGGCTTACTTATCTTCATTGATGATGCAACTGCTGATGGTAGTAGCATAATGAATTTTGAAGAGTATAGACACATCCTATATGCTCAAGTTCAAACAAATGCCTCAAAACTCATTGCCCGAAGGTTCATTCTACAGCAAGACAATGATCGCAAACATACTGCTAAAGCAATAAAGGAGTTTTTCAAAGCTAAAAAATGGTCAATTCTTGAGTGGCCAAATCAATCACCCGATCTGAACCCCATCGAGCATGCCTTTTATATGCTGGAGAGAAAGCTGAAGGATACAAGCCCCCAAAACAAAAGATGGCTGCAATATCGGACATTTTCTTCTTCTTGCGTTTGAGGCAGCATAGGTTATGTAACGCTCTTCAGATGCTGTAGCCAGTTCAATGTGCTGTTGTCGAGGGCCGTGAGGACTACCCCTCCACCAGGGGAGCATAGGATAGCGCAGTCGAAAATGACGTGCCGCGCTGTTTGCTGGTCTGCTCCACACACGCAGGCTGCTGATGTCGCAGCCACCAGCGATGCATGTTGACTCACACTCACTCGTCCCCGGCCCGATCCCGACAGTGAAGCCCAGATACAGAAGGTGCGCGGCTGATCCGGCGCCTTGCACACGAAGTGGTACAGCCAGAGCTCGGCGCTCGCCGCTGCTCAATGCTCAGCCATGGTCGACGCTCGGCTGCTCCGCCATTGCGGCCGCCAGCGCAGGCCTCCTTACATCACCGCGCCTGGGCGTCGGGCCCGAGAGGTACCAGAGATGACGGGAGTCTGCGGGCGGATGATTACGGGGGGAAAATACACCTGCGGGCCGGATGATTTCAGGTTATGGGCCGCATTCAGCCCGAGGGCCATAGGTTGCCGACCCCTGCTTTAGACAGTAAGAGTGTAATAAATTCACAGCAAGTTTTGATGTAAGGGTCTGAATTTTAATTGTCGTCAAACAGAAAATTATTGGTAGTGAAATTTACGCCTTATCTTTAAGATTCCAGACTTGACAGTGATTGAAATACTATTGTCAATAAAGCTGCATTACTACATCTAGGTTAGTACTTGTTTAGGAAGCTGCAGATTTGAATGTATCTGAATAATTAATAAACGTGGATCTGTTGTACTTCCAGCCAAATACATCCCTGCCGTACAAAAGTCAACCAGTATTTTAATAATTATTTCTAACTTTTTTACGAGTGCAAAAGTCTACTAATCACATGATAGCACTACTGGAAATGAACCACAGATCAGTTTGTTGTATAGATTTGCTGCTACCCACTTAGAATCCTAAAGAACAAAACAAGAAAGAGGTATGACAATTAACTTTTACGATACAATTAAATTACTCATTAAAAATTAATAAGCTTTAAACAGTGATATGAGCAGATAAATGCTTAATAAATTTATATGACATGCTTCCATCTACTATTTGATGCCAGTGGATAAGCAATTTATTTAAAATGAGTTTCTGCTTTCGTTAAGAGGAATTACATCTGAATGGACATTGCATTCACCTTTCAATGACTTACAACAGTGATACACAGTGTGTTGATGGGATTCATTAGAGGTCTTATCTAGTCCTACAATTTGGTATCTGCTGGCACTGCATTTTTAATGATGAAATGTCAGGCAGACTTAGGTAACATTAGAATTCTGATTTACATATTCTATAGATTCACCATTTACATGGAATTAAATATGATCTAGTGCAGAAACGTTCAAGACAATTATTTTAACAGGTTTCTGATGCCAATATTCATGGTTCCTATTAACTTCCTCCCTTCTCATCCATAAGCATATTCTTTTCTGCATTTGTTCCTTGTGCATTTATTTTGCTTTCTTCTAAATGTATCAATGCATTTGCCTCAGATATTCCAGTATTTTGTATTTCAATACCACTTTGGATAAAGAGGTTTCTCCTCAATTTCTAATTAAATTCATGTGACCATTTTAGATTTGGTCCTCCTTTTGTGTTGGCTCCACCACAAATCAAAGATTTGAACCCATTTTTCCAATTCTGGAAGAGTCCAAACCTAGACTTTCGGAGTCAAAACTAGATAAAAAAGTATGATTTCAAGGCAGGAGAATAATTGTAAATGATTGAAGTAGGTTTTCATAAAGGTCACCTCTGTGATTCATCCACAAAGATCAAAGCATGTTCAATCTATATTTTTGAAAAGATAAATGGGGATGTTTTGTATTGAAAATACAGTGGAGATAGAGAGGAAAATTTAATCTCATTTAAGAAATTTAATTTTCATATCAAATGAATTGTAGTATCTATACTAGGGACAAAAACCTAAGTGGGTTCAGCATTGGAAGATCCATAGTCCCCATTCCTGACAGATGTTGAGTTACTCCCCTCTCTTGGGTAGTTCTAACTTACATCATTGCAGAGCTGCCAAGTAGTACAGATTTTCCGTATTTTGTATGGAAATGCGATAAGATTACTGATGTACGATTTTGTGTTGTTAAATATGGATTTTAAATACGGATTTCAGTTCAGTCTGATGAAGGGTCTCGACCAGAAATGTCACCCATTCCTTCTCTCCAGAGTCGCTGCCTGAACCACTCCAGGATTAAACAGAGCGCTGTCAGTTTAACGCGTGAGAATTTAAACGAAGAGCTGTCGGCTGGAGCTCTGTGGGATCAAAATATAACGCTACCGGCTGGAGCACTATGGGCTTTAAACATAGCGCTATGGGCTTTACACATGGCGCTATGGCCACCGCACTATGGGTCACAGACTGTTCAGGAAAATTCTCGTATGACAATGAGTCTTTGGAATTCTCTTTGACCCTTTGATTATTTTTCAGGCAGTGGTAGAATTGTGGATAAGCCTAGTGGTGAAAGGTTACCAGTGGGATTGCAGTTACATTGGGATTGGCCTTGATTTTACAGAACGGTGGGTGGGCTGAAGGGGGAGAGAGGGAGAGGATGGAGAGGGGAGAGTGAGAGAGAGGAGAGAGGGACGGAGGGAATAAGAGAGGGAGGGAGAAAAAAGGAGGAGAGAGAGAGGAAGAGAGAGGGGTTGGAGGGAAAGGGGGAAGGCGGGAGTGAAAGAGGGAGGGAGGGAGGGTGGGAGGGATGGGGGAAGGGAAAGAGGGGGAGGAGGGAGGGAGAGAGAGAGAGGGAGTGAGGGAGTGAGGGAGGGAGAGGGAGGCTTCCAAAATGGTTTCTACATCATCATCTGGTGCTAAAAGTAGGAAGCAGCCGTTCACACAGCGGTATACAAAGAGATGGCAATGAATGCACTGCCAAGCAAGGTGCGTAGAAGACATGTCAATTGGTAGCAAAGTTATGCATTCGTGTACTCTTACATGGGTATGACCGCACATTAAAAAAATTAAAAAATTTCAGCAAAATGGCACGGCATAAAAATACTGATTTCAAGTTCAAGTGCGTTTATTGTCATGTGTCCCTGATAGGACAATGAAATTCTTGCTTTACTTCAGCACACAGAACATAGTAGGCATTTACTACAAAACAGATCAATGTGTCCATATACTATAATATAAATATATACACACATGAATAAATAAAATTATAAAGTGCAAATAACAGATAATTGGTTATTAATAATCAGAGTTTTGTCCGAGCTAGGTTTAATAGCCTGATGGCTGTGGGGAAGTAGCTATTCCTGAACCTGATTGTTGCAGTCTTCAGGCTCCTGTACCTACTACCTGAAGGTAGGAGGGAGATGAGTGTGTGGCCAGGATGGTGTGGGTCTTTGATGATACTGCCAGCCTTTTTGAGGCAGCGACTGCGATAAATCCCCTCGATGGAAGGAAGGTCAGAGCCGATGATGGACTGGGCAGTGTTTACTACTTTTTGTAGTCTTTTTCTCTCCAAGGCGCTCAAGTTGCCGTACCAAGCCACGATGCAACCGGTCAGCATGCTCTCTACTGTGCACCTGTAGAAGTTAGAGAGAGTCCTCCTTGACAAACCGACTCTCCGTAATCTTCTCAGGAAGTAGAGGCGCTGATGAGCTTTCTTGATTCCTCAGCAAAATACTGATTTTCAGGTACTAGAATACTGAAATGCTCTGACAAAACTTGGCAGCTCTGTCATTGTAAATGAACAACTTAAATGACAGCTGCTCAGAAAATGGGCCTTCAAATTAATCAGTGATTTCTAACTTTTGATAACAACTTCTCTATGTTTCTGAGAGATAATTGTCTGAGAAGTTGTAGCTTGAACCCTGTACATGTCAAACTTTGATACATAAATCACTGAAGATAATGATCAAAACAGCCTTTTTATTAATTATTTTAGCTACTTGTTTTTTTCTCACCAGAAAATGTCCCACTTCAATGAAAAACACAACCACAATAAAACATCCTTGCTCCATATGGTGCATCTAACAGCCAGCATTAAAAATATTCTCCTGACACCCCATTGTCTTGAAAAGGCAGAAACAAACTAAAAGTTTTTAAATAACTAAATAGATTTAAAACATTTAAATAAAGTCAAACAATTTAAATCTAAACATATTAACATGTGTTAATTCCTAGATGCTCATTGAAATTCAGTTGAGAATTTCCTACACCACATCAACATGACATGATCTTTATCTGTAAATGCTGAGGTGTTGCGGCAATTCCACCTGCTATCTGCTCCATTGAACGCCATTGTGGAATTTCTGGTGAACAGCTCAAGTTTGGGACATGCTTATTTGGACAATCATGCAAAAAAATGTCGAACTTGCTGGCACTTACTCAAGAGAAAGGCTGCCAGTTCCTCTAGGAACTGCTGAAGTTTTCTGCAAAATCCACCCCTCTAGCTTAAATCTTCCCAATGGAAATTTTGACGCGTCAAGATTATGTATTAGACAAGCTGTCTGCCAGTAATGAAGCGGTGAAAAGGTAAAACAACGCCGGCACCAGATGCCTCCAACATTAGTATGGAACTGGAAATGCATTTTTGTGTGTCACCAAGAGATTGCATGCAGATGAAAAATAAGAAAAGATCAAGTATAGATCTGTGTGGAAGGACTAACTACATTTATGTGACAGCCAAGAAGGCACATCAACACCTCTTCTTCCCTTGGAGACTGGAAAAATACAGCATGACCCTCACCATAGAAAGCATACTGTCGGGTTACATCATAGCTTGGTTTGGGAACAGTTCTGCCCAAGACTGCAAGAAACGGCAGAGAGCAGTAGATGTCAGTCACATAGGATATCACTCATGATCGGCAAAAATATGTCATAACAAAGCAGGTATAATTTGTCTTGCTCCAAGTAATAGCTTCACTTCCAGATTCCATTACCTTGCATATGAATTGATGCATTTCCAAATACGCCACTGGTTGAAAATAACAAAATACTCATAAAAATCTCTGCAGTAATCGGGATAGCTTAGCATTATTTTTGCTAACATTGATCAACGCGCTGTTGCATTCTGATATGACAAAGCTGTACAATAATAAAGACTAAAGTTCTCATCAAGACAAATATTTGACAACTCAATTCAGTCTCCAGCTTATTACATAACAATTTTTATATTGCATACATTCTAAAGTTATATTCTATGAAATTATGCCTTTAAACATGGTAAAGGTAAATAAAGTCAAAGTGGAACCTAAAGGACTTCTAGTAATAATATTCACTGTGAATTGAATTCCTTCTGCTTCGTCATATTTTAAGTAGTTTTAAAATGTAATAGTCAAGCGCTGAACCATTTTCGGGAATTGAACTAAATGACCAACATTTAGTAGTCATGTTTACTTTCATTTATAAGCATAAAAAACAGCTTAACTCTTAAATCCCATTTTTATCTTATCAGAAAAATGCTACTTATGATAGGTTGTATATTACATATTTAGCATAATTTCATGTCTTCATACATTGTTTCAGTACGATTTCCAAATTCATGTGTAAGAAGAAACTGCAGATGCTGGTTTAAACCGAAGATATACAAAAAGCTGGAGTATTTCAGCAGGACAGGCAGCATCTCTTCAGAAGGTTCTCGACCCGAAACATCACCCATTCCTTCTCTCCAGAAATGCTGCCTGTCCTGCTGAGTTACTCCAGCATTTTGTGATCTAACTTCAAGTACATCCTCAGATGTTGTGGGAAACTAGGGAGGAAATTGTGGAGGTCTTTGAGGAGATATTGCCATCTTTTGCCACTAGTGAAGTTCCAGATGGCTGGAGGGTGGCTGATGTATCATTATTTAATAAGAACAACTAGCCCAATATACCAACTTGATCAGTATGGACAAGGTGGTCTAAGGGGCCTGTTTCATGCTGTACATCTCCATGACTATTACAAAACCTCATCACCTGTGTAAATGATCCCTGCTGCGGGAGAAGAGATAAGAGAGAAATATCTTTCTCTTGAGATAAATTAAAAAATGGCAGAAAAATATTAAGTATGTTTTTCTTTTTTTCATAGGAAGGCATCCTGACGTCATGGATTTTCTACAGTGACAATACGGCAGCACCATTGACTCTCTACAATGTCAAAGACTACAACCTGACAGTTAGCACACTGAATGATAAAGTCGTCTCTTCTACGCAGGACCCAGTTTGTCCCCTGATAATAGCAGAAGGTGAAGGATCAGGTGAATTTATCAGAGTGGAACTGGGCATCTGTGAACCCTGTAAAAAGACCAACCGCAAGAGTGTCTTGTTTGTGACACTCGTCAATGTGAAGGTTCGCTTTGGGTTTGATGATGATTCAGAAGAAGACCTAGAAAATACTGGTGAAGCTTATGCAACTGATGGAGTTCGATTTCAAAGCAATCCATTTGGTCCTAAACCAAAAGAGAAAGATCGGTTTGATTTCATGCCAGACACTTCTTCAACTGGTGACCGTGAGGAAAGGGTTATGTGGAAGAGTAGCACAACTGTAAAGTCAGCTGTGGAAGAAAGGACTGACTCAAGCAAGGGCATTGATGGCATGCAAGATAATGGAGTACATTTTGATAACACAAGGATGCCCAGCTTACCTCTTGACATTGATGTCACGGATCTGCCAAAAGATCTCGCAGATCCCGATGATGAGTATGCCCCAACGCCACGGGGTCTAACTGATTTGGAAATTGGAATGTATGCACTGTTAGGAGTCTTCTGCCTCGCAATACTGGTTTTTCTAATAAACTGCATTGTATTTGTCCTCAAGTACAGGCACAAACGTATTCCCCCAGAGGGTCAAGCCAGCATGGATCACTCTCACCACTGGGTTTTTCTAGGCAATGGACAACCTCTTCGTACCCAGGCTGACCTCTCACCTCAACCTGAAAGTCCTGGCAACCCCTTGGAAAATATCCAAACTTGCTGCCACAATGATCATCAGAGCAGTGGCAGCTCACAGACAAGTGTGCAAAGTCAAGTGCACAGCAGAGCTGATGGATCATCTGGGAGCTCAGTTATGGAACACAGCGAGGATCCACTACACTCTCCCACCTCCAAGCGCAAAAGGGTCAAGTTTACCACTTTTGCCACGTTGCCGTCTGAAGAGCCTGGCATAGCTTACAACTGCATACCAATAGCCGATGAGGAAGACATTGAGTGGGTCTGCCAGGATATGGGTCTCAGAGACCCAGAGGAACTACACAACTACATTCAAAGAATAAAGGAGATTGCCTAGTCTGCTGCTGCTTTTCTTTGCTGCATTTATAGCTGCCAGATATTTGCCACGTATAGTTTTTTGTTTGGTCCACAGAAGGAAGCTGCAGTACGTGGAGACTGGGTGAACATAAAAGTGCTCTAACAATATTTGTGGTCAAATGAGTACTGGTAATGCTGCAATATTTAAAATAGGTTTGCAGTGAGAAGCTGATCAAACTTTTTGCAAAGAATACTCTTTGCTGAAACACCATTGACAAATCACAGTTGATGAAAGACAGACTATTATAATGAAATAAACATGACTGGTTTAGCACAGGGGCATAGTGTTTGCTCATAATCAAAAGAAGCATGCTGGAATCACTCTGTGTAGGTGACGGTGAAATGGGACAACATTGGCATCTTATTTTTAAGACTCCAGTAGGCTGAAAACAACAGAGAGTTGCATATTCTGCACAACGAGGAGTTGTTTTAAGATGTAAAACAGTACTTGTAGTTGATAGATATGACAGAACAAGTATGGTAAGACCCTTACCAAATTGAATGCTTCAGACAAAACTGGTATTGAAACTAAGTGGCAAATGTTGATTTAAAAAAATATATATTTTAATCGCAATTTGAGTCCACAGTCAATTCTGAAAGTTGACAATGTCTATTTCATTCACGTTTCGGTCTCATTATTTGCATTAATAAAAGCTGTTGAAGCAAGAGCATGGCACAAATTGCAGTGTTACTACTGGTTGTGAGAAAGCTGATACATGAATGATTAATTAATGTTGAAAAGAAAAGGTTTCTCTGTTTATGGGAAACAAATAATGTGATATTGTTCTCAGTGAAGTGTGATAGCAGCAATCTTTGAACATTTTGTTATTGGCCTCATTATATATTCATTTTAATTTAATATGCATATTTATAAAGCAATCTATTGGAATGCTCGAGCAGAAATGTCCAGATATGCTCTTTTCTAATTAATCACAGCAGGAATCAATTGTGCTCAATTTTAAAACAAAACAAAAATCTTAATTTGCAGGGACTGGGAATCTGTGATTTTATTCAAAAAACAACAGTGACAAGGTCAAACTGAAAATTATGGCTTTCAATGGTTTTTTTAAAATATTTTTTTGAGAAAGCTAGCAGCTATTTTAAATGTGAGAGGCATTGACAGAAAGCAAACCAAAATCCATTGGCTTTTGTAAATTGCCAAAGGAAAATTTGACTCAAATTGGTCATCGAACATAGAGTATGCTTGTGAGGTATTGAAATGACCTTTCTAATCAGTGAAACTGCAGCAAGAAGTAATATGGCGATACCGATGTTGGTTGTAGACCAATAGAATGTGATGTTTGATTCATTAGATCTGCTGTGAAATGGGAATGTGATGAAAGATGATTATCAGGTTTTGATAAATTAATGATAAACGAAGGAAAACATTTCTACTGTGTACCTATCTTGTTAAATCTCCTGATAAAAGCCTGCAAAAGGATATTGCAGGTTGAAACAATCATAGATTCACGAGGATGGGGTGATTTAGGTGTATTTCATCTTGATGGAATGATATCTATATGTATATATGAATTTCTATACAATTAAACCAAACCACAACATTAAGAAAGATCCTAGTTAAGTTTCTCTCTGTCTTGCAGCTTTCACTAGGCCTTTAAGTAAACACTTTTCATTATAAATTGATATTTCTGATGACTGGAGTGAATTTGAAGCCTCAGTCAGCAGTCAATAAACTTCACAAAAGAAATCCACCAGAGATATTTCTGACTGTATGCTGACTGACAACTCACAATCCTCCTGCTCATTAAAATGACCAGTGAAGGAACAATGGCTGGCAAAATCACACGCCTAAAATCTCAGTTTAGCTTAAGCCAACAGCATGGATAAACTACAACCGTATTCATGCAACATTTTAGAACATGGTGCAACCTCATGGCTTAAAATGCACAACAATTCAATTTAACAATGTTCCTACAATAATTTTCAAAAAGCATGAATATTGCTCCAATATTGAAGCAAAATTTTGACTTCCGTCTTTGGGCAATTATCTTGCAGTTGCTTCAAGAATGCATTCCAATGATTTTGTAATAACAAAAAGGTCAAGAATACTTCAGCTGTACATTTTATGCACAGTTTTCTGACATTAGTCTGCTGCGCCCAGCAATTCCCTTCTCCATCATCTTATTCTTCTGCCATCATTGCTAGGTTTTTATAACTCCTACAAATTTTGCCACCTTGCTACTTCCATTCCTGCCTTTACAAAGATTCATTAAACCTAGCTTTTTAAATGTGCCTTTGACTAACTTTCCTAAATTATCCACCTCTTTCCACTGTGAAGCTCCTTGGGGGTTTTGCTATATTTAATGCAAATTCCAGGTTGCACATTGCTTGCCTTGAAATTGAAATATTACAAGGTTTGCGTATAGCACACTATTTATATAATTGTTCCAAATATGGAGAGATTGTGGCGAAATTCAAGGTGTGTTTAACATTTTTGGTTTATAAAGTTCTTGCGACAAGTGCACAGAAGTAATCTTCATCTATAGTGTTTGTCTAGCATGATTGAAATTTAGAACTGTAAAGAAAATAATAAAGTTGGAGTAAACATCTAGGCCCTGATATTACCCAGATGATGCTAGTTAATGCACATTTTACATTTTCATGTACAGTGCCCTCCATAATGTTTGGGACAAAGACCCATCATTTATTTATTTGCCTCTGTAATCCACAATTTGAGATTTGTAATAGAAAAAATCACATGTGGTTAAAGTGCATATTGTCAGATTTAAATAAAAGCCATTTTTATACATTTTGGTTTCAACATGTAGAAATTACAGCAGTGTTTATACATAGTCCCCCCATTTCAAGGCACCATAATGTTTGGGACACAGCAATGTCATGTAAATGAAAGTAGTCATGTTTAGTATTTTGTTGCATATCCTTTGCATGCAATGACGGCTTGAAGTCTGCGATTCATGGACATCACCAGTTGCCGGGTGTCTTCTCTGGTGATGCTCTGCCAGGCCTGTATTACAACCATCTTTAGCTTATGCTTGTTTTGGGGCCTACTTCCCTTCAGTTTTATCTTCAGCATATACAAGGCATGCTCAATTGGGTTCAGATCGGGTGATTGACTTGCCAACTCAAGAATTTACCATTTTTTAGCTTTGAAAAACTCCTTTGTTGCTTTAGCAGTATGTTTGGGATCATTGTCTTGCTGGAGAATGAACCGCTGGCCAATGTGTTTTGAGGCATTTGTTTGTACTTGAGCAGATAGGGTGTCTATACACTTCAGAATTAATTATGCTATTACCATTAGCAGTTGTATCATCAATGAAGATTAATGAGCCAGTACCTTCAGCAGCCATACATGCATAGGCCATGACCACAGATGAGGTGATATGCTTTGGATCTTGGGCGGTTCCTTCTCTCCTCCATACTTTGCTTTTGCCATCACTCTAATCTTCGTCTCATCTGTCCACAAGACCTTTTTCTTGAACTGTGGTTGCTCTTTTAAGTACTTCTCTGCAACTGTAACCTGGCCATCCTATTTTTGCAGCTAACCAGTGGTTTGCACCTTGCAGTGTAGCCTCTGTATTTCTGTTCATGAAGTCTTCTGCAGACAGTGTTCATTGACAAATCCACACCTGACTCCAGAAGAGTATTTCTGATCTGTCGGACAGGTGCTTGGGGATTTTTCTTTATTATGGAGCGAATTCTTCCATCATCAGCTGTTGACGTCTTTCTTGGCCTGCCAGTCTCTTTGTGATTAGTAGGCTCACCAGTGCTCTCTTTCTTCTTAATGATGTTCCAAACAGTTGCTTTTGGTAAGCCTAAGGTTTGGCTGATGTCTAACAATTTTATTCTTGTTTCTCAGTCTCATAATGGCTTCTTTGACATTCATTAGCACAACTTTGATAAACAGCAATAAACGTTTCCAACGGTGATGGAAAAACTGGAGGAAATACTGAGAGAAATGCTGAAAGCTCTCTTATACCTGTATTAAGGAGGCATTTAAACACACCTGGGCAATTACAAACACATGTGAAGCCATATGTCCCAAACATTATGGTGCCCTGAAATGGGGGACTATGCATAAACACAGCTGTAATATTTACATGATGAAACCAAAATGTATAAAAATACCCTTTAATAAAATCTGACAATGTGCACTTTAACCACATGTAATTTTTTCTATTACAAATCTCAAATTGTGGAGTATAGAGACAAATAAATAAAAGATGTGTCTTTGTCCCAAACATTATGGGGGCACTGTATGTTTTCATAATTTTTGCCAGTATTACAAAGTCAATGTGTTCATTGTGTAAAATAATTAAAGTATCACATTATCAAAAATACTTTTTTGGTTTCTGTTACAATTTAAAGTTATTTTTTCACGTTTTGGAGGGAGCATGATTAGAAACCAGCAAAGCTTATTTCCTTGTCAGCTGTAGATGTGATGTGAGAAAATCTGTCCAAACCATGTTGTTGAGAGCAGTTTCTGTTCACCTGATAGATTATAGCCCCCCAGAAAATAAAATTTGTTGGTAATAATTCTACAACTGCTTTAGAGTGTGTGTCAAAGTGAAAGGCAGTAAGTATTTCTGCCCTTGATTACTTTCCACCAGAAAATCCAAGTATGGGTTGAGTGGAAAATCAGATTTCATTTATATATTTCTGTAATGTGTACTTTCCTTTCAGTGTAAACATTTACTTCCTTCTATCCATTGCATCCCTTAAATCTCCTTCTAGCCTCAAATAGCCACTTTCCAGTGACGATCCCCCACCCTCATACGAATTCCATCTTTCTCTTCAGGGAGAAATCAGTCTTTGCCAGAAAACTCCTACACAAAATGTGTAGATTAACAATCACTTGGTGTCATTGTTTACTTTACCTTTATTTTGCCTCTGTGGCAATGTGATCGAATATGGATATCTAAAAACTTGCCAAGTTTAGCCCTATCTTTTTTAGTGTAATTTGTACAGAATACTCAGAGCTGCATGCTTTGTATACCATGTTCTCAAAATCCATATTGGTACATACCTTCTACTCATCTTTTTAACTCGTTACTCTTAAATTAGATGCTTTCTTACTTTAATGATTGTATTCATATTTATCAAATAAATATTCAATGATCCATTATATACTGCAAGCCTCCTCATCTCTCATAGAACCCTGGATATTTATTGTCAATGTCTCCCCTCTTCTAGTTCTAGTTGAACTATTGAATGTGTTGTCTCATTAGCCTATATAGACGTCTGTTTGGAACAAGGCTGTTGGATTATTTACTTGCAGCATTGGGAATTAAGCACTGCTACAGGTGATACATCTATATAACTTTCCAGGTTTAAGATAAATTGAAAAATCTTCCGTGTATCAGCTTTCAACAAAGTAACCAATGAGGCGACATAATGTTATCAAATTAATGAATGGTGCACAAGTAAAATTTAGACCAACTCTTTATACAAGATGTATAGTATACAGTAACATAAGTTAATTTTAATCATGTTACATCCTTAATACAGTCTAATCAGTACTTCTGTTCTCCTTGTCTTGGTCTTGCTTTAGTGTAAGAATACATCATAGACTGCTAATATTCATTCTACTTGCTTGTCCAAACCAACTGTGAATTCTTGAAAAAAATCTATTTCTCTTTTCTAAATCTATTTCTTGATCATTTTACTTGGTTGATATTTTTTTTATAATGTGCTAATTCTGATTCTAATTCGAATACTGTTCAGATAAAACAATCATTTAGTTCCTCATCTACCCTGTAGCATTAGGCTTGGGAGCAGAATTAGGCCAGTCGACCTGCTCTGCCATTCAATCGTGGCTGATCTTATTTTCCCTCTCAACCCCATTCTCCTGCCTTCTCATAACCTTTGACGTCATTTGGTTTAGTTGCTCCAAGATCATTTAAAAAAAAATAGTATAATTTTCTGCACAATACTCTTCAGCATTTGCATTGCTCAGAAGATATTTAATGTAACAGTATCACAGTAATAAACCATTTTACTGGTATGCAAGCTGCATCTGGTCCTGGTTTGCGCATAGTATTCAATGTGATTACCTGGCTGAACAGATCACTGATCAGAGTTTACTACAGTAAATGTTTGAATGAAAACACCAATTGAAATCATCTTAAAGAGAATGAAAATGTATAATGCAAAGACATTTACTAAAATTGAGCTGTATGCAGTTTCGTGGCAGTTTGATTCATGACTGCAGAACTGTTCATGACATAAAAGAAGTGGTGCATGGAGCAAGAAAACGAAAGGATTCCTCAAATTGGTAACTAAGCATAAATTCATAATTCATGTGGAAACCTTGAATTTATTTATGCAGTGCCCGAGTGGATAGAGCTCTTAATGAGCATGGTTCTCTATAGAGACACAGCATTGAAACAGGCCTTTCGGCACAATCCATTCATGCAGACCAAAATGCCCATCTAAGCTAGTTCCATTTGTGCACGTTTAACCCATATCCCTTTGAACGTACTTTATCCATGAACAAACAAAATATATTTTTAATGTTGTTATATAACCTGCCTCAACGACATTCTCTGACAGCTCCTTCCATATACGTATCACTCTCTGTGTGAAAAAGCTGCTCCCTAGTTTACTTCTAAATCTTTAAACTCTCACCTTAAACCTATGTCCTCTAGTTCTTGATATCCTCACCCTTGGGAAAAATAGTGTGTACGTGCATCTCTCCCTATAACTGTCCCTTGAGACCTGGCAACATCTTTGTAAACCTTTACAGTACAACAGTACAGAATGACCAAACCTGAATACAATACTCCAAATGCGGCCTGACCAACGTCTTGTACAATGGCAACATAACATCCCAATTTCTTTATAATGCCATTACTGATGAAAGCATGGGTGCTAAAAACCACTTCAACACTTCGTCTTCCAATGATGACACTTTCAATTAACTTTCATGTTTTGTACCCCTCCGGTCCCTCATCTATATTACACCCCAGATCCCTACTGCTAACAGTGAAAATCTTACCCTGGTTTGACTTACCAAAATTCAACACCTTGCATCTAATTGAATCCATTTAACATTCATCGGCCCACTTACTATCAAGATCCTGAGGTATTTCTTCATACGCTTCTTCACTGTACGTGATATCATCTATTTTAGCGTCACCTGCAAACTTACCCTACATGTTCTATCAGGCATCATAGTGTCAGAGTTGGAGCAAGGGCAAGTATAAGTTCTGTCATGGCTCTGTCCCCTTCTCCAAAAAACCTGAAGATCTCACTGCAAACCACAATGGTTCAGGTGTGGGCTGTTCCTCTAAGAAACATGAACTGGCCTTTCGTTCCCAGTCAAGCACCACATTTTCTCTTGAACACGTGCTTCAATTTTGCAGCAATTATGTTCATTGGCTTTTGAGTGAAGAATTACATCATTACTCATGTCCAGATAACTCCACGTATTATGCACATGCAGATATCTATATTTTTGATGAACTATTGCTTTGATTATATTTATTTACATCCATAATAATTCAGAATATTGATATTTCATGGAATGCAAAATAGCAGTCAAAGGCAGTTTCCCTGTGATGAATTCCCCCCCAAAAAACTGAAGGACAAAATCAGGTTTATCATCAATGATTGGAAAATAATGTTATGGGCTCTGGATTAGAAAGCATAGTGCTGAGAATAATTAACACCTTTGATGAAAATGTAATCTAACATCCACGATAAAATGTAGAAAACTAAACCTTAATGCAAAAAACGGGAAGAAAGTGCATTTCAGATAAAGATGTGCAAAGGACCATTATTAACTTGAAAAAATCGAGTTTAATCTTGTTTAATCAAAGAGTTAAATTACAAAATTGATCCTCTCCTGAGTTCAAAATAGTTTTGATTGAGGAAAATAAAGGCAGAGCAAACTGTTTCCATCTAGTTATATGCATGTTGTTCAGGGAAGACTTAAATGTAAAACATGTGTAACATTTTGACTTCTTGGATTGCTTAAGTGCCCATTGTAAGAAACTAATAGGCCACTTGCTTAAATAATTATCTTCATCAGTTTATTTTGAATCATGAAATAGAAATAAACTCTCTTGACTTGACTTGACTTGGGTCCCAAAGCAAAACGTCCTCTGTCCATTCCCTCCATAGTTAATGCCTGACCCACTAAGTTCCTCCAGGACTTTGTGCTTTGCTCTGATCCTACAAGGGTTTTCCCTTAACTGTATTGAGATAGAAACACTAAGTTTGCAGTGTTGGGTGTGGTCATAACGCAGTGCTGGCTGCCGGTCACCCTGGATTATTTCATCTTAGTGTATGTTTAGGTATTTCAGTTGGTATTGAGCTTCATGTTTCCTTTGCCAATTTTGGGATTATCTGAAAAGTAAAATTAGCCCCCTTTGTGAATGAGCTGCAATTATAAACTGGGCATTCACATAGCTCAATGGTACCATTAAATATTGTATTCCAGTTTCCTTTAGGAATAGGAACCTGTGTGTGCATCAGCCACTTGCCATGTCTTCTTTAAACGGAGATGCACAGATACCATAAGTGTAACTAGAGCACCTCTATGGAAGGATGAATAAGATGAATAAAGAACATAGCACAAGAACAGACCCTGCAGCCCACAAGATCTGTGCAGATGATGATGCCAGTTTAAACTTCACATCTTCCTGCACATGGTCTAGATCCCTCAATTTCCTGCTAGCTCACGTGTCTGTTTGAATGTCTCTTGGGCATATTTGCATCCACCATTTCCAGACACCTACTACTATCTGTGTAAAGCAACTTGCCCTGTAACCTGTATTAAATATGTTATCTCAACTTAAAACTATTCCCTCTGGTACTTAACATTTCAGCTCTGTTCTTATGGCTTCCATTTCTTTAAATGATCTTGTGGCACCATGGCACAGCTATTAGTGGCAGAGAGCTAAGTTCAATTCTGACCTCAAATGCTGTCTGTATGAAGTTTGCACGTTCTCTCGGTGACCATGTGAATTTACTCTGGATGCACTAGTTTCCTCCAACATCTCAAAGGCACGTGGGTAGATAAGTAAACTGGCCAGTGTAAATTGGTGCGAGTGTGTGGGTGACTAATATAATCTGTTGAGTTAATGAGAATATGGGAAGAATATAAGGGGAGTAATACAGGATTAATGTAAATATGTGATTCATGATCAACTTGTGCCGTGGGGTTTTATACCTACTATATCTATCTTAAGATTGTTAATACCCTGCCTTTGGTAGCAACATTTTGTACAGTGACACCAACAAAAGAGAAATATTGGTGCAATGGTTTGTTAAGTGCTGAGAAAAGTAGGCATTTACAGTGAAGAGATTCTAATAACAATTTCCTTTATAATTGTAAACTGTTCTATGAGTGCCAAATCACCCATGAATCAGGAAATTGCATGCAGACCCTTCATATCCCTTTGTCATTTTTAGTTGAACTCCTGCCATCTTTGAAATTGCCTACTATTACTCACACCAGGATCACCTGAATGTAATGATCGGCGCAATTGGCAGAGATTAATACATTTAATAAATAAATTACGAATAAAATTAATTTCATAGACTGTCATATTCAATCTCCGCCACCTTCTGGCATGTTTAAAACAAAACTTGGTCCAATAAAGTTTAAATGAAAGATCCTCATAAATAATGTGTAGAATTCTATATAATAACAGTGCGATTGTTGAGATATTACTTCCTATCACAAGGTAGATGTCATACCTTGAATTTTGGCATTGTTCCCAAATATATACAGGTTATATTATTTTCTGTGGAAAAACTTGCACCAATCACAATTCAGCCTTATATACTCTAATATTGAAAATATTTGAGACATTACTCACTGCAACAAAAAGCTACAATATAAAACTACTCCATGAATTGAAGGAAGATTTTATTGTAAGTACAGATTCCTCTTTTCATTGTAAGGTTCATAAAATTACTGTTCACACTTGTCATGTTATTACATTCAGTTATGTTTCAGTTTAGTTTATTGTCACGTTTACCGAGGTACAGTGGAAAGCTTTTTGTTGCATGTTAACCAGTCAGCAGAAAGACAATGCATGATTACAATCGATCCATTTACAGTGTATAACGTTTAGTGCAAGATAAAGCCAGCAAAGTCTGATCAAGGATAGTCCAAGGGTCATCAAAGAAGTAGATAGTAGCTCAGCACTGCTCTCAGATTGTGGTAGGATGATTCATTTGCCTGATAACAGCTGGGAAGAAACTGTTCCTGAATCTGGTGGTGTGCGTTTTCACACTTCTATACCTTTTGCCTGTAGAAGTTGGTAAAAGTTGTGGACATGCCGAACTTCCTAATCCTTCCGAGGAAATAGTAGTGTTGGTGTGCTTTCTTGGTCGTTACTTCAATATGGGTGATCTAGTTGAAGTTGTTGGTGATATTGACTCCTATGAATTTGAAGTTTTCAGCCATCAATGCAAACTGGGGTATGTGTACCGCTTCGTTTCCTGAAGTTGATCATTATCTCCTTTGTCTTGCTGACATTGTGAAAAAGGTTGTTGCCTCGACCCGAGGTTCTCAATCTCTTGTATTCCGTCTCATCATAATTTGATATCCTGCCCACAATGGCGGTGTCATCTGCAAATTTGAAAATGGAATTAGATTCGTACATGGCTGCACAGTCATGGGTGTATAAGGAGTAAAGGGGACTGAGAATGCAGACTTGCCAAGTTAAGGATTATCGTGGAGGATGATTGGCTAATCATCTAAAATAAAAGCACTGTCTTTTGTACCAGCAATGGCACAAATAGCAAAATTAAAATGTTGGCACATCCTGTTCATAAATGATGAGAAAAGTAAGTATCTAAAGAATTTAGATTTCTAAAAACCTTTATACCTTCATACTGCTTTGCGAGTTAATCCATGATTGGAAAACAATTCCAAGCATGATTTATAACAGATGTATGTCAGCCATGAATCAGGAAATGGTACATTTTAATGAAGCTCCTGGCAGCTTTGAACAATGATAATTACACTCATCCATCCCACCTGGGCATTTAGTGATGGACATAGTTGACCGAGATTAATATATTGATATATTTGTTTAAATATTTTAACATGTTTTCAAACCATTGATTAATAAATTCGATTTAAGAAATGTATTTTTCTCATGCATGGAAAACATTGCTCCCTACCAAAAAGAAAACTCCCATCTGTGCAAAGGTCCTCCATGAATTGAAGAAGTGTTTTACAAGAAAATATACCCTTTCATTGTGAGGTTCATGAAGTTACCACCATGCGAGCAATGTGTTTAAATTTGGTGACGTCCATTATTTTAACAGCACGTATTCTTGTGTGCTTTAGCAATAAATGATGAAATGGTAGATTATATTTCTCTCAGGATGAAGCAAGCCAGATGGTCTTTCTCGTATATGTTCATATTATTGTGCATACGATTAATTTGAATAACTCAATCAGATTCTAATCTGAAACTCACTCATAGATATTCTTATTCTATTTAAGATATATTTGCATGCCTTTTACAGCATTCCATTTTTTACCTCAATTTATTACTCAATGCATAACCTACAGTTCACAGTTATAAGCCCATAACTCGTTCTCCATTTTTATTTAAATTATCTTAAACTTTTGAGTATATTCCAAGCATGTAATTCACCAAACATCAAAAATGATTAAGATTCTAGCCTGTAAGATCCCTTATTCTGTATATAGATTATTAAGTCAATCGATTCCAGCCAGTAACTCACTCTGGGGATCCATTATTCTGTATATAAACCATCTGAACTGTTTGATTAAATCCCTTCCTGTAATTCACTTAGAGGATCTATTATTCAATATATTTCAACTATTTGGGATGCTTGATTAGTTTCTAGCCTGTAATTCACTCTTGGAATCCTTTATTCTATATATAAACGTTTGAACTGTTTAATTAGATTTCAGCCTGCATCTCACTCTTGGGATCTATTATTTGCTACATCTTAAGTGCAGTTACAATATTCTTGCCATTGCAGCATCATAAAAATAACCATTTAAAATGCAAAGGACAAGCTAAAAGAAAATATTTACAATTTGTCTTTCATATGCTATTTTAATTATATTTGTAATTGAAAAGATGAATCTAACGGCAGCAACAAAATTGAACATCTTGAATTTCATCAATTTTTCCACATTCACCACCTTTCAAAGACTAAGTGCTTAACTAATACCCATGGAATATAATTTTCAGAAATAAATGTCAATACATAAATGTATGAATGCAATTACAAACACAGGTTTAGGCAATTACTTGACTTCAAGTGCCACTGTGGAATATGTTCTTTAATAAACCAAACACAAAAGATATTTCATTTCAAGTGGTAAAGGTTATCCTTCTAGCTGTATTATCCCAGCGCTCCTTACAGTCCAGAAATCTCTCATTCTCTTCAGTCAAAATGTAACCTTCAGAGACAATCTGTATGTGGTGGCATCTTCAACCCTGCACTTTAACCATTGATTCTTCTTCGATGTTTTTCTAATTAGATCTGGAATAAAAGTTAAAACTATTTTAAAAATCAGTGAAGAACTTTCTGTGCATAAACTGTAAGAAATGAACAGATGCAGTGTCTATGGAAATAAAATTATTTACTTCTAAGATAGTCAATTCTGTAAATACTGAACACTATAACATTTGGGTCATAAAACATTAGGATTATCAGTGATTAGCTTCTTTCCTTGTATTAACTAAGTGTGCATCCATTAAATAAACACGAAATCTAGGATTCTAAATAGCTTTTCGTAAAGATAAAGCGAACAGCTAGCACCAAAACAATGCCACACAATACAGCTACATAAAACTTTTAGTCTTACATGATAGTCTCAAATGTAAAGTACTGCAGTGCCATCCATAATGTTTGGGACAAAGTCCTATCATTTATTTATTTGCCTCTGCACCCCACAATTTGAGATTTGTAATAGAAAAAAATCACATGTGGTTAAAGTGCACATTGTCAGATTTTAATAAATGATATTTTTATAAATTTTGGTTTCACCATGTAGAAATTACAGCAGTGTTTATACATAGATCCCTCTATTTCAGGGCACCATAATGTTTGGGACACAGCAATGTAAATGAAAGTAGTCATGTTTAGTATTTTGTTGCATATCCTTTGCATGCAATGATTGCTTGAAGTCTGCGATTCATGGACATCACCAGTTGCTGGGTGTCTTATCTGGTGATGCTCTGCCAGGCCTGTATTACAGCCAACTTTAGCTTATGCTTGTTTTGGGGGCTAGTCCCCTTCAGTTTTCTCTTCAGCATATAAAAGGTATGCTCAATTGGGTTCAGATTGGGTGATTGACTTGGCCACTCAAGAATTGGAACATTTCACCATGTCCAAGAATGTTTCACATGTCTTGAATTTTGCATTGATTTTTATCACAAATATCGCTGACCATTCAACATCATTGTAGCATGTTGGACAAAATATAAACTTTCACTGTTCTTCCTATATAATTATTGCTCTGTTTTTTTCCCATGGTAATGTTAATACACTGGCTGCACAGTGGGCCACTGTTTATCTAGATGAGAGTGGTCTCATCTAGCTACACACTAAGTCCAAAAACCGGCAGCCTAACAGCCATGTGTAGCTTGGGCTCTGCCCATTTCCTTGGTTTGTGTAAGACTAATGAGACTCGGACTTTGCAGAAAGAAAGGGAAACCCCAAGCATAAACGTATTAAAAAAAAGTTGGCAATTACTATACTGTGGAATATTAAAACAAAGCTCAGCTAGACCAAGCTAGAAACAGATATGTGAAAAGGCAATGTTTTACATAAAATTGCAGCCCCATCTTATTTAGCATTGTTTCAAATAAACATTTCATAAAACTGATCAAAATACAATGTAATATTTGTATTATATGTTGGGCATTTCGTTGGCTCATTCTCTAAATGACAATGGTGTGCATTCAGATTTTTGGTATTCTTCAACAATCCCTCAGGGTTTGCTTTCACTGATTCTCTGGATCCTGAAGTGACTGATGAGGGTGCTCTGAGCACCATTGATTCTTCCACAGAGGAAGGACAGATGGGTTGTTTGGGTAGCGGTGAACTCCTTCCGTTTAGGCTCGATATCCGTGTGCTTATGAGAAATGTACTCAAACTTCTCAATGCCATCCCAAAAGCTCCTCCCTCAACCATACTGTAGTTCTTAACATTGACTGAGCCTATTGGAAGTAACCTCAAGAATATTTTGAAATGAGCTTGTAGATTTAATTATGCATGCCGACAAATACAAAATACAAATAATTAATAGTATTACTTTTATATTTCCTTATAACATAGGAGGCCATATACTCATCAAAGCTATGCCAACAGAGCAATCCCATCCCCCACTGATTTTCCTTGTGTTCTCCCTACAATTCTATCAACATCCTCCACTTTCTAACATTCACCTACACACCGAGGGTGATTTACAATGGACGCAGGTCAGGATTGAACCTAGTCACTGGGGCTGTGAGGCAGCAACTCTATTAGCTGTGCTAAGGTGAGTCACTACCCCAGAGATACAGAACAGTGATTATAACTACAATCTTTCAGCTTCTCCATTCTTGATCTCAGGAGATAATACAAGTAGAAATGCGACATAATACAGAATTAATGTTCCAATGTTCAATGGAAGCACTTTCAAATGTGTTGATTAACAGATATTCAAATGTCTTGATGTGAACCAATGCACAAGGAAAAAAGACTTTTATAATTTCCCTTCTTGTGGAGAGACTTCAAACGCTCATCAACTACTCCTGCCGTCACCTTCCACCATAACACAAACAGCATGCCTGATAAGGCGGCCTGCTAACTTCCAAGAGGAAGAGAGTACATACTATGCTGAAGTAGATGCATATCAACATCCTTGGTGCATTGTATGACCTGCCTGATAGATCGCAAAAGCTGGAACACGGAGGTGCTCATGCGGAACCAGGAGCAATTTATTTGAAAATGACAGGCACATTTATGCCAGCTGGCACTGCATTATCAAGGCTGATAGAACTGATTTCTGTTTTCATTGGAAACATGGGTGGAGGCCATTTAAATTACTCGTGATTCTTGATGTTTATATGACAGAAAATCTTTTTATTGACCAAGAGTCCTCTGCCTCTCCATTCAAAGGTCGGCTAATTCAAACCCCTGTAGCCAATGCTGTTAGTTGGGAGCAGATTGCTGCCTATCAGGAGAACTCGGATGCCTCATGCAGGAGTAGACAGCATCGGGACCTGTCCATTGGTTATGGTTGCTTTTACATGTGTGGATCACAGCAGTTGTGCAGCATATAACTCATTCTGACTAACTCCCAACCCGAAATGTCACCCATTTTTTCTATCATGAGATGCTGCCTGTCCTGCTGAGTTACTCCAGCATTTTGTGACTAATCTATTGGAGTTCTTTGAGGATGTATCTAGTAGATTACATGAGAGGAAGCAATGGATGTGGTGTATTTGGATTTTAAGAAGGCATTCATTAAGCTCCCAGCCAGTAAGTTGGTGAACCAGGGTTAAAGTGCATGGCATTGGTGGATAATATAACAGAATGGGTTAAGAAATGTGTACTTGAACAGCTAACTATGGACTGCCATAAGGTGAGACTATGCTACATCTTTTTTTACACTAATAAATACCTGATAGGTTGAATGGTCACCTTCAATGAGCAAGTGACTCACCTCCTGGCTTCCCCAAATTCCTCAATTTAGTGGAATTAGTGTAATGACAACAACATGCAAGAGCCTTAACATCATCTAGAATAAATTAGCCCACGAGTGAGTATTGCATTCTCCAGTATGACATAAACTCCATCCACAAATAGCACAGTAGGTCTTATCTTCAAAATGGTCTGTTTGCCAAGACTATTTTGACAGTTGTTCTCCAACCCTCGACTCCCTACCACCAGGAAAGACGAGGTCAACAGCTACTTCATCTGCAACCTACCCCTCCAGTCACGTAACATAGTCAAACTCCTACAAATCCTACACCTTATACTGCAGCACTGCTTGAGCAATGCATTTTATGCCTGTAGAGTCGATTGGAATATGGGTGTGTGGTCGCACAGTGGGATGACACCAAATTCAGGTCAAAGATGCATGTGCTTGTAACCGGATGTGGCATCCTGGTAACGATAGACAACTGGTGGCCTTTGTTTACACTTAACAGAATGAGGTCTTGGTTTATTGACCTGAGGAATCAGGTCAACTAGATACTAGACTCTGCTGTATGTGAATTAATACTCACAGGTGGTAGGCACAAGGTTGGTTACCAACTTGCATATACAAACATTAGCTCCTGCAAACATGCAAATGCACAATCATACATGCATGCATACATATGCACACACTTAGACAATAGGTGCAGGAGTAGGCCATTCGGCCCTTCGAGCCAACACCGCCATTCAATGTGATCATGGCTGATCATTCCCAATCAGTACCCCGTTCCTGCCTTCTCCCCATATCCCCTGACTCTGCTATCTTTAAGAGCTTTAACTTGTGACATACACATATGCCCTGAATACCTTTTCCTTATTGCCTCTCACCCACCTCCAAAATCTTTCTGTCCATAGTCCCAACTACACACTGGTCTCGCAAACCAGGCCACACACCCAGCCCTTTCTCTAGCCACATACCTGGCCACATTCCCAGCCCACAAATCCACCCACGTTGCCAACAGCTTCTCTTTTGTGAGTCATCTTTTGCCAAAATTCACCAATTCCTTCAATGAAGTTCACCTCAGTCTTTGGGTGATTGAAGAAAAGCGTATTTGAAGATCAAAACTCATTATATTCAGAGCAAAACTGATCTGTGCCTAATACTGATTTACAATTGGAGATTGAATTGTATAACTATAAATTACCCTCTATAATTCTATATCCCCAAGTATCCATGCTGAGCCAAACTATATTGGTTTTCATTTGAAATTTTAAACTGACTTGGCCTCAGTAGCGTTTCGATAAAAGTATACTCTACTTGTGAAGAATTGCCTTCTAATATCATCGAAGAATGACCAGGCCCTACCTTTAGTGCAGTGCCCACCCACACCATCACTCTCCTACCAGCAAAATCAGTAACTTTCGTATTCGCAATTTATCCTGTACATCATTAACTTAGAAACACGGACAAATGATTTGACTCTTAACATCTATATAATTGTTCTAAAGAGTGCACACAGGACTTTCCAGGAAAAGCCTTAAGTAAAACAGGCATCAAACCTGATAAGACTGTTATTTTTAAGTCTTAATTAGTGCTAATCTAATTAAAAATCCTTGGTTGAATCAATTATACACTGTCTAAATTAGTCTCAATAAGGTTACTTAAAGACTGACTACATTAATTTAGGAGTACTTAATACTAATGACAAAGAACAGCCAGGAAAGTTTTTCTATACCATTAACTTACGTGGATTCATGAGCTCACTTAAACCTGGAACTGATGGAAGATATTCAGTGTATGTATTAGCAACATAACTTGCTGGCTTGAGGGATGATCTAAAACATACTCAGCTATGAAAAGCACCATATAATTTCCAAAAAGATAAATTGGCCGCTTTTTTTATTGATGAGAAGCAAATTGAATAGCACCAAAATAAAAGAGAGATTCTCTGCATGAATGATAATGAAACAAATGCAAAAACAAAAAATGGCTGGATGGGTTTGCACACCTCAAGTGAAACAAATGGCTCCTCAAGCATCTGAAGGAAAACAGAAAACCCATGAGAGTGCCCAATCCCAAGCCGACGTCCTTGATACTGCAATTCTAAAAAGACAATTGGCTCCAGTAACCAGAGCACAACACTCGCATACCCAATACCAGATTTGCAAGATATTACCAAATGCACAGGGAAAACAATTCATGGACGTTTCTAAATCTTTCTTGAGAAGGAAAAGGGGAAAAAAAAATTCCGACCAACACATGCACTGTTACACTTTATCTAAAGTGTCCTAAGCTATGAATGTGCCTGAAAGCCTTAACCCTTGTCTGCAATAAAACATGCATCAAGCTCACACGGAGTTAATGGTGCTTGTTGACCAGTTTCTTGGCCACCTTTGCAGAGTGAATGGAAAGCATGTACAGTTCCAAAGGATCTTCTTTCTCAAGCAACTAGTCAATGCCAATGTTTCGTGGTGAATCAGCTGAACACCAGGTATTACTTTATCAATAACATCTGTAGCTGTGCTTATTCCTTAGTATTCAAAGTGGAATCATTCATTCCGACCAAGTGGAATGGTTAAGGATCCTTACTGACAAGTGCTGTGATTGAAATGTAAACAACAAAAAATCAATATCAGCGATGTAATTGGCAATCAGCCTGCTCACAAAGGCTGGAAACTGGGATTGCTTGCCGTACAGCTACATAACAGCAGATTGTGCAGCTGGGTTGGTGTGCTAAATAATCCAACGCTGATTTCTGAAGAGACTGTTGCCAAGAGCCAGCAGCCTGAGAGACTGTGCTGAACAGGTATCTTGGCATATCAGCATTGTCACATGCATAAGTAATGCTAAATGCAAAGCTGATGGCAAACTCAACAACTCAGCGAGCAAAATATTTTGACACATTCATCTTTATTGACCAATTCTGAAATGCCTATCAGTAGAATCTTGATGCTGTCTGCACCATGATATGACAAAGGAATAAAGAGCAGACTAATCTGGAAAGAGCCCCATCCATTGATCCATTCCACTCAGGATATGAAGAATCATTAACACTCATTTCGCTAAATGAACTAGATTTCTACCTGGTAGCATAGCCTCAATAATAGTACAAGATGTTAGAGTCATACGGCACAGAAACAGGCTCTTGAGACCACTGATTCTGTGTTGACAAGCCCAAGGAGCAATTTACAGAGGCCAGTTACCCACCAACCCACACGTCATTAGGACATGGAAGAAAACCGGAGCATCCGGAGGAAAACTATACAGTCATAAGGAAAACCTGCAGACTCTACACAGACTATACTGAAGTCAGGGCGGAACTCATAATATCCACAAATGATTTCCAGTTTTGGTCTCCACAACGGCTTGGGATCAAGGGAGGACCACCTCTGTTATGCTATCTCTGAGTGATGTGGGAATTGAGCCCCCAATGGAAGTAAGAGAATGGAGAAGATTCATAGATCACCACACCTTCAGAGGAACAGGTAATGTTGCAGTTCCAGGACATCAAGTTCACTTTTCCCACACAACTTGCACAGCTCTGAAAATTACAATCCTTGATGGTGAGAAATGGAAACATCTACATGATCTTGTCCTCTCCAATCTACCATGGCACATGGACTTCTCAATGATAGTACCTATGAGAGTGATCACAGTGCTGTTCCTTGAAAGATAAAGTCTCATCTTTATGCCTTGTTGTGTAACGCTATAATTGTGTTAAATGGAATAGACACCAGACTGATTCTGTGGCTCAAAACTAGTCATTCATGTGGCACAACAAGGACAGATTTCTCCTTGTCCTCATCTTTCTCTCCACCAGCCTTCGTATCCAACACATCATCCTCCAACATTTCCGTCACTTCTAACGTGATCCCACCACTAACCACATCTTCCCATTTCCACTTCTTTCTGCCTTCCGCAGAGACTGCTCCTTCTGCAACTCCATGGTTCACTCATCCCTTCCCACCCAAACCATCCCATTCCCAAGTACTTTTCCGTTCAATCGCAGGAGATGAAACACCTGTCCTTATACTTTCCTCCATCCAGAAACTCCAACAGTCGTTGCAGGTAAGACAGAGTTTCACATGCACTTCCTCTAACCTCATCTACTGCATCAGGTGTTCGATGTGGACTCCTATACAAGACCAAGCACAGACTTGGCGATCGTTTTGCTGAACACTTACGCTCAGTTCACCAAGGTCTACTGGATCACCTGGTTCCAACTACTTTAACTCCCCTTCCCATTCCAAAAACAGCCACTGGTTGTTGAACTACTCGAGGCTCTGTCCTAGGCACAATTTGTTCTCAACTCTTAAGCAAATGAAAGAGCTCGTACTTGCATGCAGCAAGATCGATACAACAAAGAAAACCACTACATCTTATAAGGTTTTGAGCCTTTCCTGCTCCTTTGTTATCGAGGCTAACAAGCAACCACTTGTTAGGAGTGTTACTTCCAGTTTGCTCCATGTTGTCATTTGCACCACGACACTGTTGCTGTTGTTGTTCAGGCGAACAAAACACCACTCCAGCATATTAATGTCCTCAACTCGCATCCAGCAACATAAGGCCTGATCTTCCCAACCCTAGGCCTCACTCTCCTGCACAACTGTACCCCACCTCCACCCCTCCGTCCGCACCACTTTATCAGTGGAACCATCATTTTTGGTAGCAGTTGCTAAAATGATGCATGGTGCCTATTCTCCCACCAACATCGCTACCCCTTTATAAGACAGCACCAGGCATCTCCACAGGACCACACTCGAGATGCACAAGCTCGAGATGGAAGGATGTCATGTGTTGCATTTGCATGGTGTCTGATTGCTTTTAACTCTAACGTACCTCTTCTCGCCTGAGAAAGGAACAAAATAACCACAAGAAAAAATATTCAAACCGGAGGACGGATTTGGCAGCTAGTAAATCAGGTGCTTTAAAACCATGCATGTTTTTTGTCTCTGAAGGATTCAGCATCAGGCTATCTCCCTGCAGGGACAGTGTTGAAATACTGCAGCAGAATATTCCATCAGGGGAGGCAGCAGACAGCTGTAAGATACCTTTTGGGAAACAGCTACTGTGGATCACCACTGGTCCTATGTTACTCATCTCAAAACAGCTGGTTCTGAGAAGACAGACAAGAGCAAAATGATTGTGCTCGAAGGCATCATTATAATTTACAGAAAGTAGATTAAATAAGACTGCTTCCATTTGGCAAACATTCTGCAACACTACATCATACAGAGCAAGGAATATCAGGTTCGATCAGTTGTCTGTTTAATTAATTGATCTCAGCGAGCTCAGGAAAAATAATCCATTGGTCAGGTTTTGCTTCTCTGTTACTTCTTGTGCAGTCACCTGCTGAAATGTGTTCATGTTTAAACATCAAATAAGTCCAGGGCTTCCATCACTCAGCTGAGATGCCAGCCTTTTCGAATAACCTCCCAACTCGTTATGTAATGAATAGCAAGGTTAAAGAGCGCATATTACCTGGAAAATCTTGTAAATCCTCAGGAAAGAAGAAATTAAAATAAAGGAAAGCTGAAGGAAACTCAACTGAACTCAACTCCTATACTTTATATATCTAACTCTATCCCCACGCTTCCAGACATCACCACAATGCTCCAAGCATAATCCCTCAAACTACATTTAACAATCTGCCGGCAAGCAGCTAGTTAAAATGGAAATAATTTATGGGAACTTCAACTGATTTCAACTGGTCTCACACTGCCTTAGGGTAGACAAAGGAAAAAATAATCAATTGGTGTTCCAACATTGATTTTCCTGTCTGAGATGAGCATAGTATTAGGTTAAATGGCTGTACTGATAAGTCGGCATAACTCAGCTTGGAAACAGTATGTGTAAGACCATTCAGCCCATCGGGTCTGTTCCGGTATTCGATCATGGTTTGTCTATTTTTCCCTCTCAAACCTATTCTCCTGCCTTCTCCCCATAACCTTTGACAATCTTACTAATCAAGAAACTAACAATCTCTGCTTTAAATATATCCAATGACTTGTTGATGATTGGCATTGTGTTTAGGGAACACAATTCCTTTTAACTTAAACATGAAGCTGTCTCTATCTCTTACAACCATTTCTTCCTTAACTCGTAACTTTGATTTACTGTCACTCACTGTTGCCCAAGATCCTTGGTTGGTTTGTAGGCTCCAGGTTACAGAAGATGCAAGTAATATCACAAGAAACAAACTAATTGGAAGAAAAAATTACAAGCAGAAACACCTTAGTCGGGCAACATCTATAGAATGAGAAACTGGTTTAGGCATCTTATTGTCACATGAGATCCAGTGAAATAGTTTGTTTTGCATGCTGTGCAATCAAATCGGATAATAGTGTGCATAAATGCAATCAAGCCAAACATAAGTACAATAGATAGATCAATGGGGAAGTACCAGTCTCGGAGACAAAATCTCCATCTTCCCTGACTGAGAACGAACCTGATCTGCAGCTGTTAAAGGTGGCAAAACATAATCACTAGGCCATCAGGGAAACCGCGATAACTTTTTATCAAGGTCATTTAACGTAAAACCTGTAACCGAGCAATTTGCCTGTATCTTCTCAAAGCATTGTACTGGCGTGGCGCTGAGTGAGATAGGGAGTTGTGATTAAGGCTTCAGTTTATGAGTTTGTGAACGCAGCCCAGGAGAGTTTTGCGCTGTTAGAAATTAAATATTTTGGATGAGGCCTAATTTTCTTTCGCATGCAGCACGATGTTGCAGCGGTAGAACTGCTGTCTTGCAGCATTTGCAGAGCCAGAGACCCGGGTTCAATCCTGACTACGGGTGCTATCTGGAGTTTGTACGTCTTCCCGTGACCGCGTGGGTTTTCTCCGAGATCTTCGGTTTCCTCCGACACTCTAAAGCTGTACAGGTTTGTAGGTTAATTGGCTTGGGATTGTATACTTGGTATAAGTGTAAATTGTCCCCAGTGTATGTAGGGTAGTGTTAATGTGCGGAGATCGCCGATTGGTGCGGACCCGGTGGGCTGAAGGGCCTGTTTCCGCGCTCTATCTCTAAACTAAACTAAACTGAAAAAGGTATTTCAAAAGATTCCAGATCACTCAATCAAAGTGCAGAGGAATATCTACCCATCTGCACTTGTCTTGCTAGCGCTTGTCGCACACCATCCTCCCACTTCTTTATACTGGCTACCTCCCCTCTACTCTTTCAGTCAAGGTGAGGGGTGTCGAACTGAAACATTAACTATAACATCCTTCCACAGACGCTGTTTTAACCATTGGGTTCCTCCAGTTGCTCCACTGTTTTTGCTGCAGAGTTTAAACCTTCCTTGATCTTTACCCCTCAAACCACAAGAAGATGAGTTATCACCATCACACTGCTGATGTGGACCTTACTACAACAAATTATTTGCCACTTTCCCTACTTCACAACAGTCACCATATTTCCAAATTACTTAATTAACTGTAAAACATTTTAGAACATACTGTTGTGGGACAAGATGGTGTGAAAGATTCTTTGTAGTTTGGCTTGGTTCCTACTTTTAGACCAAATCAATCTTTCTTAGTTATTCCCGTGGGATTAGTCACTGGCTCTAAAATTCATATGGGAGTTAAATCCCAAAACATCTTCAGAGATGCTAAAGGGAATATGGGATCTTACATTCAATGCTTTGTTCTAAACATCTGCACAGTGCCCGGCATCTGTCACATCTCCAGAAGCTACTTGGATACAGTATATTCCGGGATTGGAATTAATGGCTTGGGCCCGACTGTGTAATCAATAACGTTCCATCAAAGTAGGTCAGCATGCTCAGCTCGTTACTGCCTTTGGGATAGCCGTGCATGGACATGTTTTTGTCACTCTGCTACGAAAAATGCCATTAAGCTGAAAAGAGTGTTGTGAAGGTTTATGCAGATGTTGCCAGAATTTGAGGACCTAAACTACAGAGAGAGATTGGGCAGATGAGGTATTTAATCCTTGGAGTGCAGTAGGCTGACAGAGGAATGTATATAAAATCATGAGTGGAATGCACCAGGATAGGGGAATGAAGAACCAGAGGCCATATGTTTAAGGTGAGAAGGGAAAGATTTAACAGGAACCTGAGGGGCAGCACAGTGGTGTAGCTAGTAAAGCTGCTGCCTCATTGCACTAGAGACCCGGGTTCAATCCTGATCTCAGGTGCTGTTTGTGTGTGGGTGGGGGCAGTCTGAGCAATGACTAACTATGCCCATTATGCCTGTTATCTTTCAACCAAATTTATTTTATAGCCATTTGGATCCAGTTGCTAAAAGACACAATATCAATTTTGCATTCAAAACCCTTCTTCACCCGCTGAGTTTCTCCAGCATTTTTGTCTACCTTCGATTTTCCAGCATCTGCAGTTCCTTCTTAAACATCAATTTTGCATTGCCACATTTAGGAGTATGGAGAGTATTTCTGGCATCTCACCTGAACTTTATTGTAACTGGGTAGGAGAGGGGTAGTAAAGGTTTAGTTTGTGTAGTGTATTTTGGGTACTTGGAACTGACTCAAAAGAACTCTCAGATACAGGAGTAAACTAACCAGTTTCTTTATTGTAGGACGCCACCATGAGTCTCCTCTAACGCATGCGTCCCCTCGCACAAGACATAACATATGCTAATTACATTATATACATTACAGTTTGCATTGCAGCTTCATTAGGATTCATCTAATCTTTAGGTATGTCTTGGCACAGCTGGCAGACTGTTGTCTCATAACTCCAGAGTTACTTTCTCCCTTTGAATGTGCATGTTTCCTCAGGTTCTTCTTTTTCCTCCAATGTGACAAAGATATGTGGGGTCATGGGTTGGTGACCATAAATTTTGTAGATTTTTGGAAGAATGTGGGGGCAGTAAAATGGGATTAGAAAATAATGAGTGTAAATGGTGTTTAATGCTGTGGATTAATTGGTCTGAAAAGACTCTTCCATGTCCTGTCATGATTTTCTCAATTGGCCTCATGCTGTCCTCTGTGTAGTTTCATTGATGAGTTGGGAGATTGGCTGAGGTTGCTTTAGTTAACTCTGTTTGCTCCACTAGATCACTGGCCTAAGGACAACGACAGTCAGAACCAGGTACAATAACCTTCTCATCTTATGTGCACCCTCTCATTTAAATACACTCACAGCCCCACTGGGAGCGACTGAATTTCCAACCAGCGGCACTAATGATTATTGTGTAACTCACCATTCCACTCCAACTGAGGTTCGCTGAAGGAGAGCAGTCTAGAGTTTAATTCCAAAGCATACAAAGCCTTTATAGACAGCCATCGGAGCATTGGAAGAATCGCAAGTGACGTACTTTGAGATGCTACATCATATGTTTAATTTGTAAAACCACTCTAAAGCTTGTCAGTACTTTATCTTTCTGACATATTTTGGTGATTATAACTCAAGATCAGTCACATTTTTGTGTTCTGTTCATGCAAACCAAATTTATTTTGCTTTTGTCAGCATGTGATCATATAGTTATAGTGTAATACGGCTTGGAAACTGGCCCTTTGGCCCAACTCATCCATGCAAAGCAAGATGCTGATCTAAGCTAATCCCATTTGCCTACATTAGGACCATATCCCTCTCAACCTTTCTTATCCATGTACCTGTCCACATGCCTTTTAATTGTGTTCTTGTTCCTGCCACAACTAGGTTCTTTAAGTCCTGAGCTGTTGGGCTGACGTGGTCATGTACAGTCCCAAAGGGCCACCATTCTGAAAGTCTGTTGCCAAATTATTTTTTTTCAGTATTCATTAATGGAGTTCTGCGCAACAGAACGTTATTCCCTTTATGATGAACCTTAACACATATTTCAAAACTATGCCCACGGAGTCATATTGATTCACCGGTCTGTCAACCCCAGAGAACTGATATCTGGGATATGGATATTATCCTAGGTATTCATCACGGTGTTAGCACAGGTGGAAAAAATTGAGTGTCACATACAAATTAAAGCACAATAATATCTATTGTTACATTACAGCTTTGTTTAATTTTGATGAGGGAGTAAAATGCAGTAAAAGCTTTGTAGAGTAAAGTCAAGGTCACTTTTATAAGAACATTACTGGCGACAATATTGGAGGAGCTAGTCATGGATTATAATTATGATGGGCCTGCGTCACTACAGAACCTTTAACAACCACACCCTTCCCCCTTTTGCCTGTGGGTTTGGCCACTGACCTCTGCAGGCAATCCACAAACATGCTGCAAAATATCTGCAAAATGACTCAGCATGAAGGATTCCATATAGTTATTAATATGGCAGAAGAAGAAAAAATCAGTAAAATTATTAATATTTTACTCTGCTGTTTCATGTACTGAGGCATAAATTTTTAAATTGGTGTCCCTGGCAAAAGGATCACGGAGGGAATACAGCTTCCAAAGCTCTTGCATTAAATGTTAATTTATTTACATTTCAAAGACAAATGCAAAAATCTATGTGAGTGAGAGGGTACTGCACAGTCAGAGTTATCTTTCCAAATAGATGTTAAATTTACTTTCTTAGGCACGCAGAAAAATCCCTTGGTCCTATTTTGAGGAGAGGGAGAATCATTTAACACTAGTGCAAGGACAATATTAATTCCTCAATCACCAACATTAAAACAGAATAACCAGTCATTACTGCTCTGTGTTTCTGGTGACAACTCTGATCAGAGATAGATCAGTTCTCCTCTAGATCAGAGGGTTGTCCAGGAGAATCCCAAGATAAAGACCGATGCTTGCCAGCTCTTCATCTCTTGGAGTTCCTCCCTCATATTCACCCTCTTGACTGCAGAAGAGAAGTTGCTGCAGGTGCAGCAACAATTCCCTTTGTGAGCATTCTGAACACCACTGAGGATGAAGACCCTCTTTGTGTTCTCCTTATGCCCCTGTCCCACTGTACGAGGTAATTCACGAGTCCTCCCGAATTTTCCCCTGATTCGAACTCGGAGAATGTCCGTAGCGGGTCCGTAGGAGTTCGTGGATGTCTCATAGCGGCTCATAATGCTAACGGCAGGTATAAAAAGTTTTTAAAAATGTCATCACGACTATTTTTTCACTCGTGGACATTTTTTACAGGGATGAAAAAACTTCATGAGTTACCGGATGTCCAGAGTACCTACCATCCTGGGATGTCAGGACTTTCATATGATGAAAGACTGGATAGACTCGGCTTGTACTCGCTAGAATTTAGAAGATTGAGGGGGGATCTTATAGAAACTTACAAAATTCTTAAGGGGTTGGACAGGCTAGATGCAGGAAGATTGTTCCCGATGTTGGGGAAGTCCCGAACAAGGGGTCACAGTTTAAGGATAAGGGGGAAATCTTTTAGGACCGAGATGAGAAAAACATTTTTCACACAGACAGTGGTGAATCTCTGGAATTCTCTGCCACAGAAGGTAGTTGAGGCCAGTTCATTGGCTATATTTAAGAGGGAGTTAGATGTGGCCCTTGTGGCTAAAGGGATCAGGGGGTATGGAGAGAAGGCAGGTACAGGATACTGAGTTGGATGATCAGCCATGATCATATTGAATGGTGGTGCAGGCTCGAAGGGCCGAATGGCCTACTCCTGCACCTATTTTCTCTGTTTCTATGTTAGCGTAACCCTCTGATCTAGAGTAATTTTTAGTGCGTTATACTAGTTCATAGGATTCAACGGCAGTTCACCATTCTCTAGCTCAGTAACTAATTTAGGATCAATTAATTTTTCACAAAATGGTACATTAAAGTATTGAATATTTACAGGATTCTTAATTCATATTTGTAAAGGAGTGAAGTCTAACACACTGTAACCTTTACTGAGTCCTTTATTATAGCACATGGTACACACGTCCCAGCACCGACTGCATCTAGTCTTCAGGCGTGCTGGAACCAACAGGGAGATTCAGATTCAGATTCAGAAAACTTTATTGTCTGTCGTAACAGAAAATCTTCTTTGACGTGGCGCCACATACAACCAGGACAATGTACTGATAAGCAGTCATACAACACAGATTTCTGCGAGCACACACAGTGTGTATAGATCTTAAAAGCAAGTATAAAGATTAGAAACTATAAAAATAGACAAGATAAAAGTTGTGGATACGTGTAAAGTGACAGTGCGTCAGGGTTAATTTGTCCCTTGTTCATTTTTTATTTAAGCTGTTTATGGCAGTGGGTATGATTGAGTTTTTGTGGATGTTTTTCTTGGATAGGGGGACTTTATATCGGCGGCCTGATGGCAGAAGTTGGAAGGACTTGTGCAGGGGGTGGGTGGGATCCTGTGTAATGAGGTTGGCTTTCCTTTTAACTGCCTGGGTGTGGAGTACTGATAATTGATTTTGAGTTTTGCCAGTTATTTTCCTTGCTTGATTGACGTTGAGAACCTGCAAGTCCTCCTGTTCATAGGGATGTCTGTCGCAGGAGGACCGGGGGGCTCTGGACAGGGCGTCAGCCACGTGCATCTCAGTGCCTTTCTTGTACACGATCTTGAAGTCGAACCGCTGTAGTTGCAGCAGCATCCTCTGCAGTCTGGCCGGGGCGATGTGGATTGGCTTGTTGAGGATAGTCACTAAAGGTTGATGATCCGTCTCGACAGTGAACCTGGCACCGAAAAGGAAGTCCTTAAATTTGGAGCAGGCAAACACAACCGCCAGAAGCTCCTTCTCTATTTGAGCATAGCGCTGCTCGGTGTCCGTCATAATCCGCGAGGCATAGGATATGGGCTGCAGCGAGCCATCACCATAGAGCTGCAGGCAGGCAGCACCGAGTCCAAAACGGGAAGCATCGCACGTCACCACGATTGGACGCTGCAGATTGAAGAACCGAAGAGTCAGTGTGCTGATCAGCTTCGTTTTGAGGAGATCGAAAGCCTGCTGGTGTTGGGGAAACCAGGACCAGGCGATGTCCTTCTTTGTCAGTTGCCTCAGAGGCGCGCTCAGATCGCTGAGGTTTGGGATAAACTTGCCCAGGTAATTGACCATACCCAGGAACCGCTGCAGGCTGGTAACATCAGTCGGGGCAGGCAGCTCGGAGATAGCGTTTGTCTTCTGCGGATCAGGTTTCAGCCCGTGGGACGTGAAAATGTGGCCAACATATGGCACCTCAGCTACACGAAACCTGCATTTAGACGGGTTCAGCTTTAGGTTGATCTGGCGAGCGCGGTCAAGAATCCGTCGGAGGTTGCGATCATGCTCAGCAGCATCTCTCCCATAAACAAGAATGTCATCCACAATAATGGCACACGGCAGACCAGCAAATAGTTGCTCCATGGAGCGCTGAAACACCTCGCTAGCAGAGTTGATGCCGAACGGCATTCGTAAAAACTTGAACCTTCCGAAGGGTGTACTAAAAGTAGTTAAGTCTGAGGAGCGTTTGTCCAGAGGTATTTGCCAGAACGAGCTTCTGGCATCGAGGACCGAAAACACTGTGGCCTGACCGACCTGGGCAGCAACATCTTCTACAGTCCGCATAGGGTAGTGGGGACGTTTTATAGCCATATTTAAATCCTTGGGGTTGATGCACACCCGTATTTCGTTCTTACCCTTCTTCATGGTGGCGACCATGGTGGAGACCCATTCGGTGGGATCGCTGATGGCTTCCAACACCCCCATTTTAACCATGTTGTTCAGCATGGCTTCCACCTTGTCCTTCATAGCGAATGACACCCGGTGTGGGGCACGGATCACAGGCGTGACAGAGCGGTCAGTAGCAATCTTGTACACAAGAGACAGCTTCCCCAATTTGTCATCGAAGAGGTCGGGGTACTCGGAGAGTGGGTTCAGCATCACCCACACTTCGTGGACCATGCGGTCGAAAGACACCAGACCAAGGTCCTGGCAGCCTTGATTACTCAAAAGAGTCACGCAGTCACAGTCCAGAATGAAGAACGACAGGTCACGGGATGCTTTCTGCAGCACACAATGGAAGGAGGCCCTCCCCATGGGTGTTAGCTCTTCTCCCCCATAAGCACGTAGTATAGAGCGATCAGCAGTCAACAGCTCATTATCCCTTATCTTGTTGAACAGTGATGTTGACATAACATTCACTTTTGCACCCGTATCTAACCTCGCAGAGAAAGACTTGTTGTTCACAGTAACGAGCACTGAAGGATCGGGGAGGCGAGATCGGCTATGGAGGAGAGTGTAAATACTGGTGTCACCCATGGAAATGCTGAGCTCAGAGTCGGGGGCAGTGTCGGCAGAAGACTGAGAATCGAGGTCATTATCAACCTGCTGAAGGTTGTTTATGAATTGTCTGGAAGGTTGGGGAGCATTCCCACGGGAGCGGCACACAGCTGCAAAATGGTTCAGTTTACCACAGAAATTACAGGCTTTTCCAAATGCCGGGCACTGGGACTGCATGGAGTGGACATAACTGCAGTTGGGGCACTTCTTGGTATTCGGGACCCTGGATGTGCGGGCGGGACGCGGCGGAGGGCGAAGATTGTCTTGCCTGCGACGAGGCACGGCGAAGCCCGTTAGATTTATAGCACAGTTTTCAGACCCCCTCAGCCCATGAGGCGGGACAACCACTTCAGCGATACGGCAGGCATGCATTGCCTGAGTTAGAGTGAGGTCCGGCTTCTGCAGCAGATCTGCACGTAGTTTCTGATCTAGCATGCCGGTGACTAGGATATCCCTGGTGAGTTGATCACGCATGGTATCGAAATGGCACCGCTGAGCAAGGTAGCGCAGGTCAGCGATAAAACACTCAACAGGCTCATCAGGCTGCTGCTTACGAGTAAAGAATCTAGCCCGCTCCAATATGCGGTTGGAGGGCAAGTCACAAATCTCCGCAAACTTGCGCAAGAGACATACCGGGTCATTGGCAGATTCCGCCGGCTCGACGACCTGGTCGTTGTCATCCAGGACCGCTGGAGTGTAGACGAAAGCTTGAGCTCGTTTCATGCCGTCTGGACCGGCAAGGTTCAACAGAAGGGAGGCTTTGACCGCATCTGGGTCATTTCGGTGCACAATATTAACGAAGTGATTGAAGTCCATCACGAAAGTAGCCCATCGTTCCGCAATGTCAGCGTCAAAGACAAGGGGAGATGGCCTTCGGCATGAAGATGCCATGACAAAATGAAATTAAACACTGATACACAAGGGAGAAATAAAAACCGATAAACAGGAGGCGCTAGGCTTACTTGCTGACACCATGTAAAGGAGTGAAGTCTAACACACTGTAACCTTTACTGAGTCCTTTATTATAGCACATGGTACACACGTCCCAGCACCGACTGCATCTAGTCTTCAGGCGTGCTGGAACCAACAGGGAGGAACAAAGGGAGGATCTCACAGTTATACTGATATGGGTAGGCGTGGTTAGTGGTATTGAGGTAGCTATGTTATAGGTTGCATGCATAAACCATCTACAATATTCAGGCAGAAAGAACAAATTACGGTTGGCCATCACCCCCAAGGCTCCAAAGAAGGATTCCACTGCTACCGCAGTGTGTATCTGCCAAGGGCTTAACCTTTGGACATGAATTAAGAAAGTGAGGTTGGGGAAAGTCCAGTTCACAATGTAGGAACAAAGTCCAGTAATTGACCAGATCAAGAATGGCCTCCAGTGATGCTCAAGGGCACACGCTGCATTGAATGGAATCATTGAGCTAGTAAACCTGCCTCACAGCTCTAGCAACCTGGGTTAGAACCCAACCTCTGTTGCTGGCTGCATGGTGTTGCATATGTCTTGTGAATGTTCACATATACCACACCTTATCTATTCTGCTAATTGCAATCTCAGAAAACTCGTAATACATTTGTACCTTTCATACATCCATGTTGGTTTGACCAGTACAATTATTATCCTCTAAGTGTCCTGTTACACTTCATTATTAATACTTCCTAGCAATTCATTCTTGCTCCCCCCCCCCCCCCCCCCCCCCCCCCCCCACATTCACTATCAACAATACTACCGTAATAACTGTGGAGTCATTTTAGTTCCTTGGAACCATCATCTCCACGGACCTAAAATGGGAAGCCACCATCGACTCCACAGTCATAAAGGGCCAGCAGAGGATGTACTTCCTGCGGCAGCTGAGAAAACACAATCTGCCACAGACAATGATGGTCTAGTTTTATACAGCCATCATAGAGTCTGTCCTCACCTTCTCCATCATGGTCTGGTTTGGCTCAGCCACCAAGCATGACATCCGGAGGCTGCAGAGCATCACTCGATCAGCCGAGAAGGTTATTGGCTGCAACCTTCCCCCCGTTGATGAACTGTACACTGCAAGGGCCAGGAAGTGAGTGGGTAAGATCATCTCTGACCCCTCTCACCCTGGCCACAAACTCTATGAAGTACTTCTCTCTGGGAGGCAACTCGGGACTGTCAAAGCCGCCACAGCCAGACATAAAAACAGCTATTTTCCACGAGCAGTAGCTCTACTCAACAGCCAAAAATCTGTAACAACCTTTTGCTCTGGTATTTTATTTTATTCTTCACATATTTAAATTATAATGTTTTATTTTTAATTGTCTACTGTATATATCGCATTGTTATCCTTGGAAGCAAAACACCAAGGCAAATTCCTTGTATGCATACATATTTGGCTAATAAAATGTGTTCAATTCAATATTCAATTTTAGCTCTCTCCTTTCTTAAATAGTTCCCTGAAATTTGGTGCTTTCCAATATATGAGAACTAGTTTAAAATCAGTGCAATTTTGGAAGGTGACGTCTGATGCTTCCATTATCTCAATAGCCACCTTTTTCAAAAGGTGCAGGTTGTTACATTCTAGGAAATTATGTGGCTTTGGTCTAATTAATTCCTCCAATACTATGCATATTAATACTGATTTATTTGAACCTCCTGTTCACTCGAAGCCTGTGGTTATCACATTTTTCCAAGAGGCTTTCTGTGTTTTCTTCCATGAAGACACACACAAAATCTTTGTTAATTTGCTAATATCCCCAACATAACATCTGCTAATCTTTTCCTTTTAACATATTTATAGAAGCTTTTACAGTCTATTTCTCATTAAGCTCCTCCTACATCTAACTTTTGCTTTCATTATTAATATCTGGTCCACCTTGACTGATTTTCCAAATGTCCCCAACACTCAAGCTGACTATCTTTGGCAATAGTATAAATAGTATTCTTTTGTTGGATCACTTTCTCATTTAATTTTATGCCCTACAAACCTTGTTTAGTGTTCAAGACGTGTTTTCAGAAAGGAGTGTGTTAATGCAATCAATAACCATATAAACCATATAACCATATAACAATTACAGCACGGAAACAGGCCATCTCGACCCTTCTAGTCCGTGCCGAACACGTATTCTCCCCTAGTCCCATATGCCTGCGCTCAGACCATAACCCTCCATTCCTTTCCCGTCCATATAACTATCCAATTTATTTTTAAATTATAAAAACGAACCTGCCTCCACCACCTTCCCTGGAAGCTCATTCCACACAGCCACCACTCTCTGAGTAAAGAAGTTCCCCCTCATGTTACCCCTAAACTTCTGTCCCTTAATTCTCAAGTCATGTCCCCTTGTTTGAATCTTCCCTACTCTCAGTGGGAAAAGCTTATCCACGTCAACTCTGTCTATCCCTCTCATCATTTTAAAGACCTCTATCAAGTCCCCCCTTAACCTTCTGCGCTCCAAAGAATAAAGCCCTACCTTGTTCAACCTTTCTCTGTAACTTAGTTGCTGAAACCCAGGCAACATTCTAGTAAATCTCCTCTGTACTCTCTCTATTTTGTTGACATCCTTCCTATAATTAGGCGACCAAAATTGTACCCCATACTCCAGAATTGGCCTCACCAATGCCTTGTACAATTTTAACATTACATCCCAACTTCTATACTCAATGCTCTGATTTATAAAGGCCAGCACACCAAAAGCTTTCTTTACCACCCTATCTACATGAGATTCCACTTTCAGGGAACTGTGCACAGTTATTCCCAGATCCCTCTGTTCACTTGCATTCTTCAATTCCTACCAATTACCATGTACGTCCTATTTTGATTTGTCCTGCCAAGATGTAGCACCTCACACTTATCAACATTAAACTCCATCTGCCATCTTTCAGTCCACCCTTCCAACTGGCATAAATCTCTCTGTAGACTTTGAAAATCTACTTCATTATCCACAACCCCACCTATCTTAGTATCATCTGCATACTGCATACTTACTAATCCAATTTACCACACCATCGTCCAGATCATTGATGTACATTACAAACAACAGTGGACCCAACACAGATCCCTGAGATATTTTAGCTAGGTGCATGGATATGCAAGGAATGGAGTTAGAGGTATCACATATATGCAGAAGGCTTCATGTTAGGCACATACACTATGGGCCGAGGGGTCTATTCCTGTGCTGTACTGTTCTATGTTCCCAAGCTTTATATGCAGGGACTGATGTGTTGCTGACAGCTCTGCTGTGCAGTGAATGTAGCCACGGACCGTAGCCCTTTAGCAGTCCTTTCACATTAATAAAATGCCCCTCTGCACATTCTGAAGAGATTGGGTGAGTGTCGCAGCACAGAATGCTGAGCTGTGGGGCACAGGGCTGCGCCCTATCCAACATGGTGGACCTTTGTTGAGGACTGATAGCAACTGCTCCATGTGTGGACAGTCTGCCCAGGGTTCTACAGTCTGTCTCGTCATCATAGAGGGTGTGGATCTTGCTGCTACACGTGGGGCTGAGTGATGATGCATGAACAACAGGCTGGGAAAAAGGTGTGGGCTAGATGGATCTGGCCACCGATGAACAACGACATCAGTGGTCGACGCAAGAAAGGACAATGACCTCACGCTCATGGTGAACTTTTATTAACAAAGGAAAGTTTACACTTTTGAACTTTTATTCTCAATTTGTGTAAAAAAAAATGAACAATGGAACTGTTCTTACAGTTCATACTGGCTCCATTGTTAATTAATTGTCTCCATTAAAAACAAATTGAGAATAAAAGTAAATTGAGAGTAAAAGTTCAAAAGTGTAAACATTGGGGGTTGGCTCTAAATTTACTGGCACAAAGGGGATAAGCTGATCTAAATTCAAATATAATTGTGAACCCAAAGTTATATCATCACTCTCCCTCTGTGAACACGACACCAACATTCCCTGTGCTTTATATTGTGCCATGTCCAGTAAATGGCCTTTCCTTGTCCCATGAGATCTATGACAGGGAAACTCTGCCCTCGATGGACATCTGAAGTTCTCTCATTATGACATTTTGTGAGGGTTTCCCCACTGCCACATCTACTAAGGTACAACAGGATGGTCACGTGATTCCAGATGTCCAAGTTGACCGTGCCTACCTGGGTTGGAGAAATTAGGGACAGGATATCACAGTCTAAAATCCGTGATAGGGTGTGGTAACCCACAGTGAATGATGGAAAGGACCAGTGAACAAAGTGATTTACTTTGCTGCAGGATTCATTCTTTGACCCTGCGCTGGTTTAAAAAGCAGCTGGAATTCAAGCGGGATTAGAACACTGTTGTAGCAAGACACACAGCCCCATTGAAAAGGCTTCTCACTTAGAGTGCAGGAGTAGACCATTGTGTGCTGTGCATTGTTGCTCTCAGCACGCAGACATTGGCCTGTCAATAGTTTAAGGCAATTGAAAGGATCTTCCAGTAAACAGCTCAGGGAAATATTTATGCAGTGATCCATGAAGGAACTATGCAGCTGGGTAATAGAGATCGTGTTCATAGACCATTCAAAATCTGCAATTCAAAGCAACCAGCAGAAAATGAAAGCACTGTAACCCAGAAAACAGCAAACATGTCATAGAGCATAAAAAAGACAAGCGGTTTCAAGAATGTCAATTAAATACCATTCAAGAAGGTAAAATAGGCCCATATAAAATGCAACTGGTCAATTGTTTTATGACTTTCTCATTAAATTATCATAGAGTTTAGCGGATGAGCCCTTTTTGGGGCTCATTGGCCATGAAACGGAGGTTATGAGTTCAAGTTGCGCTGCATTTGTGAGCCCAGTACAGACCTTTAGGACTTTGAATATGTCATAAATGCTGCCTTTCAAACTGACCCACTGTCTACCAGTCCGGCAGATGCAAAGGACACTGTGACATTATTCTGATTAAATCAGCAAAGCAATAACAAAATAATGTACCTGGTTATTTTCACGCAGTTTGATTGTGAGGCCAAGACATCAATCCGTTTCAGACGTATGGCAGAAGAGATTCTGATCGCTGCGAGGATCCTACAAAAGATTATTTTGTGCATTCTCCATCCAGATCTTAGCAGGTCTGAGTCCAAAACATAAAAGGTGTTTTGTGATTCTCAATCACCATCACATTTAGGAATTCTATACAGGGCTTTTGACCCATTATGTAACGGTTCACTGAACTGCGTTATTAGTTTAAATATCAATACATCTTCTATGACATTTTTAATGGTAAGTTGGAGAGTATGTTGTTTTATGATAACAGGAGAATCATACTCTCTCATTTAAAATATATTATTTCACGAAATGGGAAACCGTTTGACCTGACGTGTCCTTTAAAGGTGATTTGCTGTATATGGAAACCAAGTGGAATATAACACTGTTGGTGTGAAGCTTATTGGCAGAAGGTTGATTGACTGACTTCGATTTTAGTAGTTTCGAATTTCTTGAACGCGTGACACGTTTATAGAATATTTGCCATCTAGCGCAGTATTCCAGTGCCAAAGTCCCAGGATATTATGATTGGCAACATAAGTCATGCTGTCATATTCTGGAACTTTTAGACCTACTCCACATTGCTTGCAGCAAAATTGTTAGAATTTAATTAACAAAGCTTCACTTCATTAAAATGAATGGTGATGGCTAATTTCCTGAGTTGACACTTGTGTTGTTAGCAAAATGGCACTGGACGATAAGGAGAATGAAGATTCGTGGAATGCAATGTCTGCGGAGTGCACATCAAGAGATAAGGACAATGGTGTAGCTTAATGTTTAATGATTTAAATCAATTATATTAATTTAACTGTAAATAGGGATCACATAAAGGTATATAAAATCATAAGACACATAGATGAAGTGAATGGTCACGGCCTTTTTCCCAAGGTAGGGGAATCTAAAATGAGAGGGCATAGGTTTAAGGTGAGAGGGGAAAGATATAAAAGGGACCCGAGTGGAAACTTTATCACACAGATGGCGATGGATGAATGAATGAATACTTTATTATCACATGTGACAAGTCACAGTGAAATTCTTTGTTTGCATACCCAAGGTATGTAACAGTCGCCCCACAAAGTTTGCCGACAGAGGGGTGTATGGAACAAACTGCAAGAGGAAGCTGCAGAGGCCAGAACAATTAAATGTTTAAAATAGATTTACTCAGGTACATGCATTGTAAAAGTTTAGACAAATATTGGCAAATAATGTAAGCAAATGGGATTAGCTCAGATTGACTTTTTGTTCAGCATGGACAAGTTGGGCTGAAGGATCTGTTTTCACGTTGAATAACGCTATAACTCTAAAAACTAAATTAAGGCAGGTATGGCAGGGCAGACGATCTGTTATAGTTGAAGGAAGCCGTTGTTATCCCTGGTGACCACATCTGCGGTAAATGTCTGCAGTCCTGGTAACTTTGGATCAAAGTGAAGATTTGGGCACTGCATTTGATTTCAAATTAAAGGAAGCAATGAAACTTAGGTTAAACATATCAAAACTGTTCACTCAAGAAGGACAGAAGAGTGTGACAATGAGATGGCAGGCATATAGTTGCAGATAGTAGATTTGGAGAAACCTTGTTTGTCCAACAAATGCAAGGTTCTTGCTGCTTGTTTAGTTAAGAGCTGAGACGGAAGGTGGGAGGGCATGACCAATTTGACCACATACTGTGGTACAGGGAGTCATCAAGCTGAGTGAATGAAAAGGGATGAATTAGTGATGGGGGGGGGGATAATATACTTAGGGGGAATAAGTACTATTCTCAGCATTTGCTCGCATGTATGAAAGTCAGTATAAAGTGCCTAGGGCTAGCATTAGGTGTGTTCCCCCAGGTCTCCTCTTGCAGAGGAACTTTAAGTAGAAATTAAAGATCCATTTGTCATGGTCTGCATGGGAGCTGCATAAAAAAAGTTTAAGACAGAAGTTCTGGTGAAGGAGAATGAGCAATTAGGATCAAAGTTAAAAGCAAAATTGCTGGGGTAATAATCTCTGAATAATAAACTGAGCCATGGGCAAATTGGCATAGGGTGAATGAGATCAGAGGGTTGAATGTGTGGTTTATAGAGTGGTGTAGGAAAAGTAGATTTTAATTCATTTGGATCACGTTGTGACCACATCACTAGAAACTAGATGTCATGATAGTCCTCAAGAATGAGTGATGAACAACAGAAAACAATAAAATAACTAGAAAATGGTTTAAGGGAAAAGGACACAAAGTGCTGGAGTAACTCAGCAGGTCAGGCAGCATCTCTGGTGATGTTTCAGGTGGGGAGCCTTCTTCAGACTCCATCTAAAATCCAAATAAGGATCCAGAACCAAAACGTCGCCTATCCATGTTGCCCAGAGACGCTGCCTGACCCTCTGAGTTACTCCAGTACTTTGTGTTCTTTTGGTTATAAACCTGCATCTTCAGTTCCTTTCTACAATTATGGAGACTGTACAGATGAAGGGAAATTTAGAAAGTTAAAGATAAAGGAAAGGTAATAATAAGGGTAATGAGTAATGATAACCAGAGTCCATTAGGAAATGATTTGGGATAGAACATGCAAGTATATTTTCATTTGGAATCAGGGCAGGGATAAACTGTGCAAAGACAAATCTCAAGGTTCTTCATCTGAATGCATTTTGAATGCCTGCTACATTTACAACAAGGTAAGTGAATTAATGGGACAAATAGAAATAAATGGGTAGCCATTAATAGCCATTAACAGAGACATGATTGCAAATTGGCCAAGGTTGGGACCTAAATATTCCAAGATAGTTAACCTTCAGAATAGATGGACGAAAAAGAATGAGAATGGTAAAAAAAGTAGGATGAAGGCAGGAGGGAGGCAGGAGAGAGGTGATCTTAGCTCTGAAAATCAAGAAATAGAATCTGTCGAGGGTGGAGCTAGGAAAGATCAAGGAGGTGAAAAGCATGGGCAGAAGCAAATATTACCATGTTTTTTATTTTATTCATTCAACGGATGAGGACTTTGCAGACTGGGTCAGCATTGAGGGATTCATCCCTACTTGTACTTTAGAAGGTGGTGGTGAGCTATTTTCCTGAACTGCTGCTTACTTTAAAGTATAGGTTAGGAAGGAATTTCCAGAATTGTGACCCAGAATTTTGTGTAAGGAACGCTGTATTTGCAATTGAGGGAGTCAACGCACAGGTTCCTGAGAAGGTGATTTTGCTGTATGAGGACCAACCTCAGACCATCAAAGTGGAGATGATTCAAGAAAATTGTACTTTGCAGTGGTAGCTAATTGTTGGTGATCACACTTGATGCCAGAGATAACAGATTTTGTAGATGATGGAAGACGATAGGGCAAACTGCAGACATGCTGGAAGAGGTCAGATAAGCAGACGTTCCTGATGCAATGTTGTGATTGACACTAATTCACCTAGAAATCACCACAAGCATGATCTTCTGTGGGTGAAATCGATCTTGGATCACATAGTGCTTTAAGAAACAGCTTTCAAATTACTCAGCTAATGTCTTTTATCAGAAGCTAAAACTACTATATCCATTTATGAAGTCTGCTTGTACAAATAACATTCAAAGTCTGCCATCTGCCCAGTTTGATTCCCACCATGCCATAATATTAATATAGGATTTTGCTAAAACACCAGCATCGCAACGTTACTTACTAATTCCATGTTGCTTCTTGCAAACTTGGAGTTTATGAGAATTCAACAGCAATAGTTCATGAGAATGGTTTTGGAAAGCTAGACTAAGAGCTGCAGTCTTTTGGCTTCAGCTTCCACCAGGGTAACCCTGAAATTTACCCTACTGTTTGAGCATTAATCGATCGTGTTTGTTTCAAGTTTTGCCTCTGCTCCACCATTGTATCACTGTAATTCTTATACAGCGCATGAGAATCGATAACAACATCAGCATTTATTGCCATCCGTAAATGTGTTTTAGCCTGAGTCATCTTCTGGAGTCCCTGATAGTCAGATGTGTAGGGTGTTCCATGGTCAGATTCCAGAACATTGACCCAGAGATGAATAAGGAATGCTGTTACGTATCCAGATCAATAGAGCTGTCTCTTTGTGATGGTGGTAATATTTCCATCTGCCTGCTAATGTCTTTAAGTGGTAGAGATCAGATGACTTCACTATGGAATAACATAATAAACATGGCCAAGGAAAGGAAGCTGAGTCCAGATAAGGTCATTCATTATTTACTCGGAGGGGTGACATTTTATACAGGGTGGCGCCTCACATGAAGAATATGGTTTATCAGAGAGTTGTGTAGAGAAAATCGCATCCTTCAGTATTCTGTGCACTTGCTCCAAAAGTAACTGCCTAACAATCAATGACCAGTCAAATACAGGGAGAATGGATGCAATTTTGATGTTGACTGTGACTCAAATCAAGTGTACTCCTAAGATGTGCACACATTACTCAATACAGAGTACTGTTCATTTCTGAAGGTCAGAACATTGTGTAGTGGGTGAAAGACTGTTGTGAAATAAGATGTCATTTCCCAGTTCCCTGCCAAGTTCAATGTTGAGCCCTGTATGTTGAATCAATGTTGAATCCCATCTATATTACTAAAAGTCTGATCTTGACCGCTATTGGTGCGATTTCCGAGAGAACGCCGCCACCTACGGCCGTCATTTTTGGCCACCTCACTCAGAGACCCCCTCCGCCTTCCTGGACCAGAGGATTTTTCCCATCGATGAAAAATCAGAGATATATTAATGTTTAAAAAAAAATCCCCATCTCTGCTGCCCCCGCTGGCGGCAGGGAGAGGGACTATAAAACCCGGAAGTGAAGTGCCTCACTCAGTCTCTGCCAGACCCAGGAAGCGAGAGGATCACGGCTCTCTGAGCTGTGAATAACACTGAACGCACGTCTACTCCACGGTGAGTCCCCTCGATGCGGCTGTAAAGTAGCTGCAGCCCAATTGTTTGCCTCGCCTTTTTAAAAAGTTTGTGTTCACAAAATGAACTTTGGTTGTCAGGTGGCTGCAGCCTAATTGTTTGCCTCGCCTTTTTTTTAAAGTTTGTGTTCACAAAATGAATTTTGGTTGTCAGGTGGTTGCAGCCCAATTGTTTGCCTTGCCTTTTTAAAAAGTTTGTGTTCACAAAATGAATTTTGGTTGTCAGGTGGCTACAGCCCAATTGTTTGCCTCGCCTTTTTAAAAAGTTTGTGTTCACAAAATGAATTTTGGTTGTCAGGTGGCTGCAGCCCAATTGTTTGCCTTGGCTTGGCTTTTAAAATCATTGCAACAGTTGGACGCCAGCCCAAGAATCCATACGGCCCACAATGTCTATACTAGCCCTCTGGAAACCAGTACCTTCGGCCCGCAAAACACATACTAGCGCAACAGACAGCCCCCCCCCCCCCCCCCCACTGGCGAGCAATATTGGAATTGGTGGAGAGGTGGAATATTGCGTTGGTGACCAGCCCCGTGTAATGTTGGGACCCAACGGGTCCCACTTCGTCTAGTTGTATATAAACCCATCTACAAACATTTACAACACTGCCTGCTATTGCATCCTCCGAATTTCCATTCCTTTCATATTTTCCTGGCACACCTTATTCTTTCACTACCCCTCCTCTTCCCTACCCCTTCCCTACCCCAACCTTAGAACATAGAACACTACAGCACAGGAACATGACCTTCGTCCCACAATGTTCAAGCCAAACATGATGCCTAGTTAAACTGATCTCTTCTGCCTGCACATGATCCATATCCTTCTATTGCCTGCACTTCCATGTGCCTATCTAAAAGCTTCTTAAAAGCCACCATGTTATGTGCTTCCACCACCACCCCTAGCAATGCATTCCAGGCCCCTACCACCCTCTGTGTAAAAAAAATTCCCCCGTACATCTCCGTTAAACTTTCCTCCTCTCAACTTATAACTATGCCCTCTAGTGTTGGACATTTCCACCCTAGGAAAAAGGTTCTGACTGTTTTCCCTATATATGCCTCTCATAATTTTATATACTTCTATCAAGTTTTCCCTCAACCTCCGATTTTCCAGAGAAAACAATCCAAGTCTCTACAACCTCTCCCTGTAGCTGAAATTCTTTAATTCAGGCACCATTCTGGTAAACCATCTCTGCACCCTTGCCAAAGCTGCCACATCTTGTAAAGGGACGAGGGGTTCACCACGTATAGTTACCAGGATTCTCTCTACTTCCTTCCTTAAACAAAGGAACAGCATTGGCTACTCTTCAGTCCCCCTGTGGCTAGAGAAGTAACAAAGATTCTCATCAAGGCCCCTCCATCTCCTCTCTTGCGCCCTCCATAACCTCGGACGATCTTATCACATCAGATCTTATCAGATAATCCGTGGGAACTTATCCAACTGAATGTTATTCAAGAGCCTCAGCACAACGTCCTACACAAACACAAACTGCCTAATTCCCCTGTCCCACTTAGTAAACCTGAATGGAAACCTCTGGAGACTTTGCGCCCCACCCAAGGCTTCCGTGCGGTTCCCGGAGGTTCCCAGAGGTTTTTGTTAGTCTCCCTACCTGCTTCCACTACCTGCAACCTCCGGCAACCACCTGCAACCTCAGGGAACCGCACGGAAACCTTGGGTAGGGCGCAAAGTCTCCAGAGGTTTCTGTTCAGGTTTCCTAAGTGGGACAGGGGCATTAGCATACTTATATTCCCCATCACTGATCTTGCTGTCCTCCAAGTCCTTCTCCTCAGTGAATACAGATGAAAAGTATTTGTTTAGTACCTCCCCTACATCCTCCAACTCCAAACATAGATTCCCTCCTTTATCCTTGAGTGGTCCTAACTTTTCCTCGGTCACCCCATATCCCCTTAGGATTTTTTAAAATCCGATTGTTAATAAGTATTTAAGAAGAAAGCAGTAAGAGACACTGGTCATTGATCAGGATCAGGAATCTAGACTGCACCTATCTAATCAGAGCAAAGAAACAAACTGCTGAAGGAACTCATTGGGTTGAACAGCAGCTGTAGAGGCAAAGCAATTGTTGATATTCCAAGTCAGTCCTGATGCAGGTTTCTGATGAACCCAAAATATCTATAATTCCTTTCCCTTCAAGGAAGCTGCTTTAACCCACTGAGTTTCTTCAGCAATTTGGCTTTGCTCCAAAGTACAGCATCTGTAGTTTATTTGCCTCCTTCCCAATCAGAGTCCACTTGTCAGTCCTGGCAAAGTTCAGCTTAATCAGAACAAATACATTTCTGAAGCAGATTTACATCGCTGAAAACAATCCCGTCTCATCATCAGGTCGTAGTGATCCAGAAAATTAATATCCCGAGAGTAGCTTTTTTCCAGAAATAGACAACCTTTTTAAAACAGATGCACTCTGACTTTACAGACTCAGGCGTCTGATAGTCAGAATAATAAACCCCTCTTAAGCTATTAAACTGTATTTTTAAACAGCTGAATTGATCTGAATCTTTCCACTTACTTCCATGCCTGAGTACATTCATCCATTTAGATTAAAAATTAAAACATCTTTCCCTTAACAATTTTCTTCAATCCTCTTTGAGAACAAAAGTGTGACTGAGACTCGGTAATATTAATAGGATTTAATTGCCCTAAGGAAGTTCATTTACATTCCATAGCAATTGTTTTCAATCTTTGCTCCCAAGCCAAGGTGAAAAACAGCACCAGGAATTCTCATAACGATGGAACTCCAGTGGGAACGATTTGTGGTTTGCAGGGCAGAAGTTACCAGGCTGCATTTTAACTAATAATGAAGTTTTGTGTTCTGTGCCAGATCAGTTTCCTCCCTGATATGATCATATCAAGTTGGCATCTGACTCAGCTCATCCATTTCCTTTATCACCAGCACAGTGTTAGGGCGTCACGGTGGCACAGCAGTAGAGTTGCTGCCTTACAGCGCCAGACACCAGGGTTCAATCCTGACCACAGGTGCTGTCTGTACGGATTTTTACATTCTCCCCGTGACATGTGTGGGTTTTCTCCAAGATTTTCGGTTTCCTCCCACACTCCAAAGGCGTACAGGTTTGCAGGGTAATTGGCTTGGTAAAAATGTAAAAATTGTTCCTAGTGTGTGTAGGATACTGTTAATGTGTGGGGATCACTGGTCAGTGTGGACTCGATGGGCCGAAGGGCCCTGTTTCTGTGCTGTATCTCTAAACTAAACTAAACTAAACTAAACTAAACTAAACTAAACTAAACTAAACTAAACTAAACTAAACCAGCACTATATGGCTGTGATATTTAACCACAGCAGAAACCTGCCAAGTGCACTCACTACCAGCATCACCTTTCAAACCCGGCAGATGCCTTGGATAATGCCAAGAGCACCCCAGTCACTCCCTCATCGAGGACAAGTCTCACCTCAGTCACTCCCTCTTCTCGACTCTTCCACCAGAGGTAAAGAAATTTGAAAACACAAATCTCCAGATTCAGCGAAGGTTTCCTAGCTGTTATCAGACAACTGTACAGCCTTCTCACCAGTTAGAGTGTGGTTCTGACCTCCCATCTACCTCATTTGAGATCTTTAACTAAATTTAAATGGACTTTATTGGACTTTATTTTGCACTAAACATTATACCCTTTATCATGTATCTGTACACTGTGGACGACTTGATTGTAAACATGAAAAGTATTTCCGCTGACTGATAGAACGCATAAAAAGCTGTTCACTATCTCGGTACATTGGACAATAATAAACGGAATTAAACTAAAGATCACTGCTACCTGCAAAATCTCGTCTTTGGCCATGATTGTGGTGGTGTCGAAGTCACTCTTCCTTCATCATTGGATTAAAATCCTGGAGCTTGTTTCCTGCAGCATCATGGGAGGACCTTGTAATAACCAGAAACTGTCAGTGAACACAGGCCCTGGACAGTAGAAATTTGCATGGTGCAACATCAGACCTCCAGGCCTATTCATCTTGTTTTGCAACCTCTTACAAGACAAAGCATATCTCTTCTCTTTGGTGAAAGAGCTGGCCTGCTGTGAATTGGACACTGCTGTCAGCCAGACTTAAAGCATCAGTGGGCAAATGGCATGAGAAACATAATCACTTTAGCGATGTCAGGCATCAACTCTACATTTCTCCTCAAAGAGGCTGCTTAGCCAACTGACCATCCCTGGGTTATAAGTGCCGACTTATGGTCAGTCCTACATATGAACAATTTCCATAATATTATGCAATTCCAAATTCTGAAGTACAGGTACATGTATTCATTTGTTCCTACAAGCTGCAGAAATCAAATCCTTACTCTCTCCATTATTAATACTTGCTCATTTTTATCAGTCCTATGTACCTTTGATGGCATTCATTGCAATACTGTGGAGATATGGTTACCATATCGAGTGATTTTTGTGTATTTTCCAACTTTTAGAGAAAATTGACACGAGCATCTGTTAGAAACAGAACCTGTTCATTCTCCAGGGAATTCTACAATCCTTGCATTTTTTGTTTTCAATTTGGATGTTCAGCGTCTGCAGTAATTTTCTTTTATATTAATTATGTATTAAATTTCTTAAAAGATAATGAATTATTGATTGGAATTCCATTTTTGATGCAGATTTCCAAGAACAGTTACGCAGGTTGTCTACATGTTCTAACCACACCTCACTCACCCCACGATGGGTGTGACTTACTACCTGCTCAGAAGATGAGATTTGGAACTTTGCTTGGTTATCTTTGGAGATCCAGGAGCTTTCTTCATGTTGTCTAATGATAGATGGAATACACAAAGGAACAGCCCCATAGAGCTAGATAACCATTGCCAACATCAATCTCTTGGCTTTGCAAACAAGCTATCCCAGGTATTTCATCACAGCCCTTTCCTGAAGCTGTGTCATTTATTCTCCTCTCCAAAGTTCTCCAATTTACTTCCATCTCTGTATTTCCCTCTTGAAATGTTTTTAAATCTGCGTTCTTCACCTCTTCAGGCATGCTGTTCAAACCATTGCTCTCTTTCTTCCCAAATGCCGTCTGTGGTGGAATTTGCATAGTGGAGAAAAAGAGCAAGTTTCTAGAGAAGGTTTAATGCACAATGACATTTACTTAGATATGACAAAAATAATACATAATCTCATTCCACATTGTACTATGTTTCCTGAACTTCGAACAATTTATTTCCTATAAGTATGCATTAAGGAATTCAAGGAAAAAAGGCAGTTGAATGTTGGCTTATTACAGCACAGTGAACATAATAGTTATATGGCATGACAAATGGTCCTTCAGCTCATTTAATCTGTACTAGTAATCAAATACTACACTAGTCCCATTTTGTGTGTGTGGTCCCCCCCCCCCCCCCCCCTCTCCTCCCATCCCACATCCCAATAAGCTCTTCCCAGATTTTACCACTGATGTAAACACTGACCAATTTTTAGTGGCCTATTAACCCATCAACCTGTACATCTTTGTGACGCGGGAGGAAACAGGAGCACCCAGTCACAGGAGGAATTGCAATGTCTACATCAACAGCACCAGAAGCCAAGCTTGAACCCGGGTCCCTGGAGCTGTGAGGCAGCTGCTCTCATAGCTGTGCTACTATTCTCGGCATCGTTCCATGTTAGATTATTGCCTTTTCTTCAATATGAAATGAATCTGTTCCATCTGCTGCTGAAATGGGTATCGATGCAGGAACAATGATGAATATTCCCAAAGCAGATCAATGGAGGGGATTAGATAAGTGATAAATTACAGAGTTATAAATTATTTAGAGAAAGTAAGTCAATTCTTCTACCATTTGCAATAATGCTCAGACCAGCTGTTGATGAATCTCATTCATTCCACTGATATATGAGCCAAGCTCATAGAGGTAACAGTCACTTCTGTTTTTTGGCTCCAGGAGAATCCTTCTTCACAGTAGAAGATAAGAAAGAAAACAACTTTGCGGTATAAAGCCCTTTGAGGCTGCTTTGCCGATCAATAAGATCAAGTGATCGTGTACCTCATCTGATCCTGCCATTTGCTGATTCCCTCTGTGCCAGAGACTATAAAATATTTAAATATTTAACAGCATCCATAGCCCTCTGAGACAGAGCCATGCAAGGATTTATGTGCCCGCGTAATTTTTTTTACCGTTCACTGTCCTACATGGTTAACTTCTTTCTCTGAGACCGTGGCCCCTGGTTCTAGATTCTGAACATCTACCCGGTCCACATATGTTACTATCATCCTACGTTTACAAAACTACAAAGTTAATCACCAGTTCCTCATCCCAAGAATAAATCTGGTGGACTCACATTACACTGATTTCAACAGGTGCAGACTCCAAAACTGCACACAGTCTTCCAAATAAGGTTTCACTCAAGCCTCATACGATCTCACGAAAGTGCCTTCCCACAATAAAGGCCATTTGCCTTCTGAATAGCTTGCTGCATGTTTACTCACAGAAAGCAGAACACAGAGGACCCTGTATACACCAATATTTTCTAGTCTTCCCCAATTTGAAATGTATTCTATTTTTGCTTCATCTCCCTACATTATGTACCATCTTCCATTCACTTGCCCACTCCTTATGCCTGCCCAGATAACCATGCAGATGCTTTGTATCCTTCTAACTTCCCTTCCCTCCTAGCTTTATCAGCAACAACTTCAATATAAAGATTGAGTAAGATATCTGTTTGTTTATAAATGGCGAGTAACTGAGGTTGAATATTGATCCGCAAAAGTTAGTCAGCTTAAAAATAACGAACTTATTCCTACTCTCTGGTTTATGCACTTTAACAAATCCTTTATTTCTATACCTAGACACGTTGCACCCACCTACTTGGACATGACTTCATGTAACAACCTTTGATACTTTAAACCCTTTTGAAAATCCAGATATCCTACATATACTGTAATGGTTCCACATTATCTGTTTTGATGGTTCCATTCTCAAAATACAGTTCTTCCTTTATGAAACCACAGCATCATTCTATCTTCCATTATGTCCCCAGTGATGAGCTCCTGGCTCTTTCTGACAATTGTTGTTAGCTTAACTAATCCTTTTTCTCTCTCTTCCCTTAAGTTTTATTGCCGTATTAGCTTCCTTTCAATCACGGGGAACTATTCGAAGAGAGGGAATTCTGAAGATTCATCTCTGATATGTAAAGATGGAAAAAGAGTCAAATGGCTGTGTAGTGATTAAGTTATTGGGCTACCCGTCAGAATATGAAGTATGATTTCAAGTCCCACTATGTCACTCGGGAATTTAAATTCAAAGAATTAAATAAATCAGAAATGTTGGGGTAAGCAATTATGAGGTTGGCATAGCTTCTTGAGCTTCTACATTCACAGCCTCAGCAATCTGGTTTGATTTTGCCTCTGGTGCTGTCCTTGTTGAGTTTGCATGTTCTTCTTGTTGGTTTCACCCAGATGCTCCAGCTTCCTTCCACGTCCCAAAGAATTATAGGTTTGTAGGATAATTGATCACTATATATTGCCTCTAATGCATAGGTAAAGGAGTGGAGTGAAAAGAATGTGAGGAGATCAAAATGGGATTAGATAACATGAGTGTAAACAGGTCAGCACTGATTCAGAGGGTCAAACGGACTGAGTGGCAAAGACGCTGATTATTGCAATGGTCCTTTGGATCCTTGGACCTGAGGTGAAGCATATTGAACAACTGTTCAACAACCAACTGTCACAGGTCCAATCATGCCATTTCTTTGAGCTGCAGGTAGATCTCTGCATCTTCTGCATCTCTACTTGTTTGGACCTCTGGTTGAGATCCTGACACAGGATTACCCAGACAAAACAGACATGCTTCCTCACATTTAATGGTTAGTAATTGGATGATCTTCGGAGCCCTTTGGGATGAGGAATCAGTTCTGACATTGACGCGGATCTCAGTGAAGGTTTGGGAACACTCAGATCGTTGGACATTCTGCTGAGACTCTGTCAATGGAACAACTTTGAAATGGTGGTGTGGTTTAATCTAAGCATCCCGCTTAACATAATTTGAGTAAATTCTGTCATGAGCTCGGATTCCTGACTATAAACGTCACTGCAAATTACAGACAATATGCCAAAGCGTCGATTTTATTACCAATTACAAGTACTGAAACATAAATCTAAACGTGCATACTTGTCTGAACTTGCAACCTCATTATGTGCCAAGGATGAAAAGGTGATCAATCTTATACCCGCCAATGGTATCAGTATTATGAATCGTGGAGAATGTTATCTGACCAAAGAACCTAGGCTTTCCTCCTTTTAGGTTTCCCTATGCAATTATTTTTCTCCCTTCTCCACCTCTATTGGCCATCTGCATTAGAATACCATCTGAAAATTCATAGCTTTTAAACACTCACAAAACAACTAGATGTTACTAGTCCTCTGAAACTGTGCTAGTTAAAGCCCCACCTCCCAAGTTGCATTCACTGAGACCTGTAACTTCAAATACAACTTCACTCTTGCCTTGATTGCTTTGATCATAAAGGTCAGCATCATCCTTTCGACAGAGACTGTGACCTCTGGCTTTAGTATCCTGGGCGTGAGGAAACACCCTCTCTGCACCCAACCCGTCAAGCTGTACAAGAATTCTTAAGTTTCAATAAAGCTTCCTATCATTCTTCTGAGTTGTTGAGAACACATGACTACCTTCATTTAATCTTTCATATGGCAAACCCACTATTTCCAAAACCTGTCATGTAAATCTTTACTTTACTCCCATTAAGGTAAGGAGATGCTTTTTTGAGGCAAGGCTATTTTAGACCAAAAGTCTACATCCAAATGTGGTCTCATCAAGGTCCTAGAACACTATGGGAAGCTGGATAAGAAATTGCAGGCTGAGATATCCGAATCATCACTAGGCATGGCTGAGATGCCAGAAGACTGAAGGGTGGCTAGTGTTGTAGCTTTATTTAAGAAGTAACCTGAAGCGTTGATGAGGGCAAAGTCATGGACATTGTCTATATGAACTTCAGCCGAGCTTTTATGGGCCGATAAGCATGGTAGACTGTTCTACATCACATGGAATCCAAGAAGAGCTTGCCAACTGGATAGGGAATTGGCTTCATGGAAGGAAGCAGAGGATGATGGTGGAAGGTTGCTTTTTGGACTGGAGGTCTGTCGTTAGTGGTGTGCCTCAGGGATCGGTGCTGTGCCCATTGCTGCTTGAGGTGTACATCAATGATTTGGATGAGAATGTAGAAGGCATGATTTGTAAGTTTGCAGTTGGCATTAAAGTGGGCGGTATTGTAGATAGTGAAGATGGTCATCAAAAATCACAATAGGATCCTGACCGGTTAGGCAAGTGGGCTGCAGACTGGTTAATGGAGTTTAATGCAGATGAGTGTGAGGTTTTGCAGTTTGGGAAGTCAAACCAGGGCAGGACCTTCATAGTAGATAAAAGGCCCTGGGGAACATTGTAGAGCAGAGGGATCTAGGAGGAGGAGGCACAGGACAGAACGGTCAGTATGGGAATGGGAAAGGGAGTTAAAGTGGTTAGCAACCGGGAGATCCAGTAGGCCCTGGCTGACTGAGTATATTAAGAATTTTATGTAACTGTGTACACATATACTAATGGGCTAAGATGTATCAGATATATTGCAATGTGTGCACTGATTTAATGCTGCGTTGAAGTCATTGGGCATCTGTGATTTAAAATGTGCTCTTCTATAAATTATTCAGTAATGTAATCTTGATATCTCAGTCCTTGCCATGCAGATCTATGAGCATTACTGATCCTTAGTTTTGATATAATGCCAAAATTTAAAAGTGACATTCTGTGTGCAATTAAGTAAAAAACAGTTTTGTGTACCCACGACTTGTAAACGATTATACATTAATGTAGGTAATTCATTATTTAGAAAGAAAAGTGACTTTAATATTCACAGTTTAATTGTTTATTCGATATAAAGAACTAATTCATGTAAAGCTAACATAGTTCTGCAGATTTCATTTGCCTCAAAGTGTTCGAACAAATGTCAGAGATAATTAAGCAAATAATATCTTTTTAAGAAAACATTTTTTTAGTTTGGCATAACCTCTCCAGAAGATAAACTAAATGTCTACGGCAACATTTAGACAAAAATTATTCAACTGCCACAATGATAAATGGAACAGAATGTGTTAGAAAATGAAACGCTTCAGAACTGTCTTCCAACCATATCTGGTGATCAATTATATTCTTAATCACTGTCTACTTCTTTACGAAGTTGCAAAGTAGGCAGAAATTCAATTTCTTCCAAGAATTCTCTGAATGGATGTCAAGATCCTGCTAAAACTATACTTGGAATTCAAATATAGCATGTGTGGATGGGATTTTACTGGATATTTCTGAAACACAATGATCCACAATGAGATGAAGATAATGTACGGTTTATTGCAGTCAGTGGGGTAATCTCCCTGAAGCATGGTCATGAAGTGAAGCATGTCAATGTGACCACAATCACTACTCAATGACTGGTGAAAGCGATGCTGAAATTCTTCTCTGTTTGGGAAGTATTTAAATTAAGGATTGGTCATAGCGATGGGAAAGTGTCTAAATGGGGCAGAGCATGAAGACATTTCACAGGAAATAAGTGACAGCCAGAAACTTTGTACTGGCTACTAATAAATCTTATTTTTTCAGTATAGAATGCTTTTCATGTGTTAGCATTTTGTAGGTGTGCCTTGATTTGGCACAACAGAGTGACGGGTAGACCCAAGTAATTTATACAGTGCATAGTGCCATGGTTAAAAGGAGAGAAGGCTGTAGAGGCCAAGTCAATGGATATTTTTAGGGCTGAGATAGATGGATTCATGATTAGTATGGGTGTCTGGAGTTATGGGGAGAAAGTAGATCAACCATGATTGAATGGCAGAGTAGACTTGTGGGGCTGAGTGCCCTAATTTTGCTCCTATCACTTATGATAATGAAATGCAGTTGATTGTGTATCAGCCAAAATTTGCTCATTGTCTCGCTGTTTGTTCGTGGGAGTTTCTTTTGTACAAATTGATTGGTATTTTGCTACTTAACAACAATGTGTTTGTTTCAAAGGTGCTTCAATGACTGTAAAGTTATTTGAGATATCCTTATAAGGTACACAAAAATGCTGGAGAAACTCAGCGGGTGCAGCAGCATCTATGGAGCGAGGGAAATAGGCAACGTTCCGGGCCGAAACCCTTCTTCAGACCTTCTTCAGTTGTGAAAAGCGCAGTGCAAATACTCAATCATTTGCCACCTAAACAAAGATTATAATAAATTAAACAGATTGAACAAAAATTAATCACTTTAACAAAATGCTATTCCAGCAACTCGAGGGTGCACATTTCAGCAGATTTGTGACAATATCAGGCGATTACATTAAAGAGCAACTATCTCTGGAGGGAACACAACCATATAATTTCATTCATTTAATTGGCAAAATAGGAAAATCCCCTTTTAATTTAAGAGCTAGATGTTCATCAGTCATACAAAACAACCAGGACCTAATTAGAGACAAGGCAAGCATTCATGAGAAAATGGTATCTTTATAATGGGTCAAAACTTCAAAACTGTGTCTGATGTAAAGAGGAGAGTGTTCTCGATATATCCCTGAACACATTTGATGAAACCCATCAACGGGAAACAATCAATAATCTTTCACTGTCTCTGGAATTGTGTATTGTTGCAACGGCCAGCCAGAAACGGTGCAGCTATAGTGGAGCGCTGTTTCTCTGATTCATACACGCTCCTACTGCAACACAAAACAAACAGTTGGAGGAACTCAACGAGCCAGGCAGCATCTGTGGAGGGAAATGGACAATTGGCTTTTAAGATGAAGGGTTCCAATCTAAAACATTTGCTGTCCATTTCCCTCCAGAGAAGCTGCCTGACCCGCTGAGTTCCTCCAGCAGTTTGCTTCAGCTCCAGATTCCGACATCGCACTCTCTTGTGTCTCTCCCACTGCAGCTCGCTTCTGGCAGAGCACGACCGTGAAGTGGCTTTCCATAATTATGTTACGTTAATGGTGTGTTTTCAAGGCAGTAAGTTAACTGCAGTTTGGCCTCGTGGGGTGAATAGCTTTTATATTCTCAGATCCTTTTACAACATGAGTGAAGTTGCATTAGGGATCAAAGATCCCATGTGAACACAGTTGAGAGGTAGTATATGTCTGCATCAGCTGAAAAGCATAACATTGCATCTAACTCACCTTTATGTCCATGCCCCCCCCCCCCCCCCCCCCCCCTCATCAATCTATTTCTACCTTTATACCCTGTGACTGAACCTTACAGCTCTTGTAGTTGTTCGTCATTTCATTGCACGGATTTCCCCCAAAATATATTTCAGTTCCTTTCGAATCTCTTCTGGTGTGAAGTTCTCCTTTTGTGATTCTGGATTTCCAATTTCTTTAGAGCAATGCTGTCGATAAAATAATTTGAGCTAACAGGATAAACATTCTGTCAATGCTGTCAAAAAACAAATGTTGAAATGCTCAGCAAGTCAGACACCATCTGTTGAGAGATGACACATGACAATAGTCTTGCTGCAGACTGTATTTCATCTCCAAATATTTTTAATCGAGTCTCTACTCATGTAGGTTGCCATGCTGCTTGCTCCCTGCAGCATTTTAGGTTTTAAATTAATTTATTTGAAATCTAAAAAACACGCAGAGATTAATGATCACATCACAAGCTGGTACTCTAACCAGCAGTTCTTATCCTCTCATTTCAGGAATGTTCGGAGATACACTGTACAGCTTGTATAGTCAATAAATATCCATGCAAACTAATTTCAGAACTTGGTGATTACTTATTCCTAACATTATTGGGATGCAATTTGGATTTGCAAATCCTGTTAATCAAATATATTTTTAGTCTAGGAAAAGGACTGCCATTTTAATAAATGTGGTTAATGCTTTATTAAATATGTCTTAACAAAACAAAATCTGGCAGAAAAATGTCAGTTGAATGCAGAATGCCAGACATCATTTAATAGTAATTTAATAGTCATCCGCTTGTGTCATCAATAGCAATAATTATTACAGAGACTAATAATTATTCATCTCTGTAATATAATGGAGACTAATCCTTCGGTGAGTTTAAAGTACTTCAGAATGAGAAAATCCTTTTACAGATGCAAATTCTTTCCTTTCCCTTTTTCAAATCAACATTCCTTGTAGAATGATAATACATAATATCAAAGCACTTTCGAAACAAGTAATATTAACAAACACTGGTTCTAAGGGCAAAGCAATCTGACCAAGAAAAAAATCCTATGGTAACTAATGCTCTTTCACTGTGCAAGAAACCAGTACATCATCAGGAATAACAAGCCATTTCCATTGTAGCAAATTATTCATGTAATTTCTGAATTATTCAGTAATTCCCAATAATTACTACATGTAAACCCATTTGATTATAGTATCCTTCAGCTGTGGTCATTGTGATTAATAGCTACTATATGTTAATTATCTATGTCTAATGTTTCCATTCTCCCAAGGAAACAGAAACACTTTTGCAAATTGAAGGTAATCTCTCATGACAATTTAATCTGAAATGAAATGATTAGACTAGCGACACATTAACAAATGTAGTTACTATTGAATTGTGCAAATATTTCAGAAATACAATTGCGAAAACTGTCTTGGTGTCACATATCTGCTTTTGAAGTGTCTCTGCCTTAAAGATAACAAAAGGTGTTTTGTAAGATCCTAAAATTGTATTGTTATTTATATTGCATTGCCTTTGTTATTGCCACAAAATAAAACGTCTTCTTGGTAGACCAGGGAACATCGTTAAAATCGGGTTGAAATCTAAAATGAAAATGGTGTGATGACAGGAGTTGTTTAAATAATTGACAGTGCAAAAATAAACGACTTTCGGGAACCAAGAATGAGCATTATAAGTCAGCAACTAAAGCACAGTGATTTGTTTCACAAAGCAATTGCAACAAAACCAACAAAAGAAAATCTATCAACCATTGAAACAGGAGAATTAAAAAAATAACAGGTTGTGACAATGAACACCTTGGACAGTCAGTCAACCACTGGTAATTTTCGGGCTTGAAGGAATAGAAGGAATTAACTGCATCTTTCTTAGGTTTTGTGTGGGAAGGAACTGCAGATGCTGGTTTAATCCGAAGATGGTCATAAAAAGTTGGAGTAACTCAGCAGCATCTCTGGCGAGAAGGAATGGGTGAAGTTTCAGGTCGAGACCTTTCTTAGGTTTTATTTTGCCTCGAGCTTCAATACTTTTTATGGTCCAGAGGCAATATGATTATTTCCTGCAGCAAGTTTATACATAAAACAAGAAGCTTTTCCCAGGGCATTTACTTCCTATAGAAAATAGCAGCAAGTTTTTTTTTGTGGAACTGCTTTGTTTCTCGACTTGAATTGGAATGATGTGCAGTCATTGTGACTGACTCTTGAAAGTTTTGAGCTGGTTCACAAATATTCAGCTGAAAAATGCGATCATCAAAAGTGGCGCACTATCCACCATATCATCAGTTACACTCAAGTAGATCACCAATGCAAACAATCTACCAAAACCAACTCCCTTCCTCATTATTTCCCCAAGTTCTTTAACCAGCATTGGATTTGAACCCTGATGCCTCTGAAACATCAATATCAAGGATGATCCTGTTACTTTTTTTCCACATTTCTCAAAGATCTCTATTTAAGGGCCTGTCCCACTTTGGCGATTTTTTTCGGCAAATGCCAGCGACTGTCACAGTCTTAGCAGGTTGCCGAAAAACCAGCGACTGGACCCCCCTGTGACAATGTCTACGACAAGGTACGACAACCTACCACCTGGTCGATGTCAAACTATGGCAAGCTACCGACAACCGGCGACCCATTGGGACGTCCACCTACAGCAATCGACGACCACACAGGCGACAACCTACGACACCCGCGACAAGCTGTGACAAGCAACGACACTGTCGGCGACAACTGAATACAGCTGAAGACAATTTAGTCACCGGTACCTGTCGCCGGTTGACGTAGGTAACCGCCAATGGAGTTCACCTACGTCAGCACCCAGTGACAACCAACATCACCTGGCGACAACCTACAACAGCACCTTCAACAGGAGGACAAGCCACGTTAAGCTACGTCAAGCACACAGTCGCCGAAAAGTTTCAAACATTTCAAAATCCAGCAGCGACCAGAAAAACATTACGACTCTTTAGGCGACTTGAGGACACTAACGACCATACAGGCGTCACCGCGCAGCCATGTGGCACCTACTCGCCTGTAGTCGCCGAAAAAAATCGCCTAAGTGAGACAGGGGCTTTAGCAAACATTATCCAATCCAAACACCAGGGCCATCTACACCTACAATGTACTAGTACATATCTAGGTATGACAAATCTGTCATCTTAACCAACTCCATCTCCTTTTCCAAACCAGCCTTACAATAATCTGACTCCAGAAATAGTCCATTAGGATAAGGTAATGCATTGAGGTTCTGTTCCTCCTGATATGAATGCTTTTCTATTCCTTTTATTGTGGCCAGAAGAGAAAACGGATTGCTCTAATAACAAGTTTCTCTTAATATTGTTTCCGTACACCTACTACATGGTAGCTCATAGATGCTGCTGATTACTCTCTTCACCAGTGGCTGCAATTATTTGCAACACAGCAACATCTCGCTATGTGCTTGGTCTGTTCATTAGCTTCACTATCCTGCATGTCCTCTTATAGCTTTTGACAACAATATCTGCAATTTGCTCATCATGAATCAAAAAGGATTGTTTTCCAGAGACTACACATCCAATCTCATTGCGTTGTTCTCCTTTGGAAGGCGAGTTTGTGCGGCAAAGATACACATTGTTGATCCAGTCAGCAATGATATCTCCTGCACAGTCTTTTCCCTGTCATATATGCTCCCAGGCCATACTTGGTAGTACTGTAACATGTTTTGTTGTCAGATCTTGTTGCTTTTACAAACATTCTTCCTCATTCACATGCAAAGTCCTGATGTTCACATGGAGGTTCTTCATTTCCAGTTAAAAATCATTGCTTTGCTTTTCCTACTGGAGGAGTATAACTTACTTGTCCTTAGGTGTTCTGTAGCTTGCCACTTAGACAGTCACCGGATGACTGATCTTCTGTTGTTGCAGTTTAGCTTTTTTTTTCGCACTGTACTTCAATCTTTACACCATTCTGTTGTTTTGCATTTGTTGCTATATTTATTACATGGTTACGTTGTATCTAACACTATCTTGCACACTGTTTACTTTGTGAGCTTCATCTGAACAAGGAATTTCATTGCACTCTGGCGTCCATGACAAAAAACTATTCTGAATTGGAATCTGACTATATATTAGCTATGAATGCATTCACCTAATGAAGTAAAGCTTTGCTCACATTTCAGGTCAAGTTCAGCAAATGTATGTCCCTGTAATCCATCACCTCTGACATAATTTTTGTTGCTTCGCTTTATTCATAGGTCTGTGTTTTGTTGGCAGAACCAGATATAATTGCCAACTTCTTATCGATTTCAGGGAAGTGTTGAAAGGGTGACTTCTTGAACTGCTGTGATCCATTAGATGTAAGGTCCACTACAGGTAGTATAGACTAAGACTTTTGCTAAAAACAATGTCCTAGTTCAGACAGTGCATGAGTCATGCTACATTATCTAGTGCATGTAAATGTGTGATATATTAGATTAGATTTGTTTATTGTCATTCAGACCTTTCGGTCTGAACGAAATTTCGTTTCCCTGCAGTCATATATATAATAAAAAATGACAAAAACACACAATCAACACAAATTTAACATCCACCACAGTGAGTTCACCAAACACCTCCTCACTGTGGTGGATGGCAAAATCTTAAAGTCTCTGTCTCTTCCCTCTTTGTTCTCCCTCTGCGCCGAGGCGATCCAGGCTCCAGATGTTGTGACCCCACCGGGTGATGGTAAATCCCGCGGCTCAACCGTGCTCAACCTCGAATATAAAGATGAAGATGCACATGTGGTGGAGTTGAAGAGAATAGCGTAAACAAAATATAGATTCTTTACCAGTTCTCCATTTCTCTTGATTGATCATATTATACCCAATTCTACATCCACTTAGAATACAAAATGCACACATAAATTACAAATTAATGATGGAAAAGAAAAGCATGGACTTTGCTTGAAGGGACAAAAGGAACTTTCAGTGAAGCAAAACTCAACTGTGGACTGAACACCTTGGTTCCTGAGAGATTACCTTGGAGTAGGAATGGCAACATTTCTGCAGTGAAGACCAAGGCCTTGTCGTGTAAGTAAATTTATGAAGAATGTCACTAATGATAGCCAATGGCACATTGGCTGTTAACAGGAGACTTCATCTTACGCCAATCCTTTGGCTTGATGGACATTTCCAATTTCATGGATGCTAGTGGTGGCTCATTAATCTAATGTTGAACTTGGAGACTCATTGACAGGGATGGTGGTGGGTAGTGTAGGAGCTGGTGCACCATTTCTGCCATTTGTGCTGGGCACCATATTCCCAGTGAAGAGACTTGGGGCCCTTGGTGCTACTCCTGAGTGTTCCTTCTCCAGTTCGAACAGTCATGGGTCAAGGAATCTTACAGCTCTCACATTTGTATATGAGCACAAAGAAGCAGTTCCATTAACTCAAATAGGTTCAGAAGCATGCGGTACATTAGCAACTCTTCTAATGCCACTGAGAACAAAAGATATTTCTCTTACTGAAGGATTGCAAAAGGTTTCAAGATCACTTTAATCTGAAACCCTAAGGAATTACAGAGAGCTACAGATTTTGAATTAAAAATAAGTCAGGTGAGACGGTCAGTGAGTGCCTTGTCTCGTTGAAGGATTTGTCTCAGTATTGCAGCTTTGACACTTTCTCAGGCTGTGCATTGCCTGAAAAGTTTGTTTGCGTGTTGGTTAATGAATGGATTCACTGAAGTTATTAAACATGCAGAAACTCACATTTTATCTTGCATGTTGAACTGTATGATCTGTGGATGAGGAGTTTAGTTCAATGCAACGCCTGGGAGCGGGTGCCGAAGAGGTTTATCAGAGTGCACCTGGATTGGTGGTATTAGCAATAAGGAGAGGTTGGACAAACTTGAATCGCTTTGTATGGAGCGTCGGAAGTTGAGTGGAGGCCAGAATGGTAAGATTTAAGGGAAATTTGCAGGACAAGTTTTTACACAGAGATTGGTGGATGTCTGTAACTCATTGCTGGGGTGACCGTTGAAGCAGGTACAATCATGGCATTTAAGAGGCTTTTCGATAGGCACATGAATATGCAGGGATATGGATCACATGCAGGTAGTGGAGATTCACTTAGTACAACTTCAGCACAGACGTTGAGGGCCGAAGGGTCTGTCCCTGTGCTAAATTGTTCAATGTTCTATGTTCTGTGCCTTAGCAAGACTGGAGATTTTCTGGTATCCCTCAAGCACCTAATGAAGTCACGGCCTGCATAGCACGTTGAGCTCCCGAATCCATCTCATCTGAATACTGAAAACTGGGAGCACACCAAGCTGAGGTAATGCATTAGTTAAAGGGTTTTTTACTGTAACATCAATGTCTTGCATGATGCATCTGCCACCCTTGGTGCTCAGGAAAACAGAAACTGCATTGTGTTTGCCTCTGCTGTCTCTGTTTGCTATGTTTTTGTACAAATCACACCAGAGTTGCTTGCTGTGATCTCTGCCCATTGATCATCCCACACCATGCTGTGGCTTGGGCAGGGAACATGTCAGGACAGACCAGCACGTGGCCAGCAGGCGTCCAGACACCTCCAAACATTGGGAGAAGGGCCACACAGCAATCTCCCGGGAGATTGCTGTGTGGCCCTTCCCCCAATGCTTTTCCCCACCTCTGTGGCAGACTTTTAGATAGCTGTTCTGTGGCAGGCATGGGGAAAATATTCTGACACAATTCTCAATAATCATCATACTGATGATGCAAAATCTGCAATCTCCTCATGCCAGGTACTGCACAGGTCCCTATTTAATGCACGATTCATATGCAAACGTTTGTAGAACTTATTCATTATATTTTTGCCCAAATTCACACATTTTAGTGCGGTATCCGATGAACCTTATGTTTAGTAACCAAAAGTGGGTGAATTACAACTTCCAGGAAAGTATGTATTAAAATGGGTTATCAGAGAAGTTTTGGGATATGGCTGGAGAATTCAAGGTTTAAGTGGCGAAGAAGGGGAAGGCTGACAAGAGTTCACATAATATCAAAATTAGAAAAACTCGGGAGTGCTTTGCCAGACTTAGGTGTGTTTGCAGAAACACAGAGGGGAGTCTTCAAGGCAATTTAAACATATGTGAGAATTTTTGATTTGAGGCATCAAATGATCAAGTGACATAGACCAAGAAAAACGTGGATGATGGATAAGCAGAATTCTGTGCAGCTTATGTGACCGTCAGAAGATTAATCCAGCCATTACAGATGGGAGAATCTACCGTATGTACACTGTAACAGACATTTGAAAGGTGACACTTACAAAGGTGGTTAATGGCCCGTAAAGTTCTCTGAAAATGTTAAGAAAATACAAGTGAGGAGGTTGTTAACGACTTAATCGAAGAAGGAGTGAAACCTCAGCATTGATTGATCACAGGATTCAGAGACAGAATTGTTTTAGAAAAATATTGTTGACAATTAAACCTCTGAAATAAATGTTACCAGCAGTTGGAACCAGATCAGCAGGAGATAAGGAACAATACCATAAAATTAACATTCTCTCCACTTCACAAAATAACTGGTCCAATAAATTGGGAAATGACTAGCTAGTTGTAACGTGATAAGATAGTAAACTGCAAGCAGTGAATGCTTCTCTTTTAACTTGGCAGTTACGAGTTTGAATAGAGTTAAGTATATTTTTCATCAGTTGCCGTGATGTGACTCTAATATAAGTGTGTACAACATGCAATGCTGACACCAGGGGAAATCACAAACATGGTATGTAAATATGTAAAAGAATATGTGTGTGTTTATGATTGTGTTTATAGTTTGTTTGGTTGTTTGTTTGTTTGTCTTTTTGCACAAAGTCCGCGAGCATTGCCACTTTCATTTCACTGCACATCTCGTATGTGTATGTGACGAATAAACTTGACTTGACTTGACTTGAATCAGTTCATTACCAGGCTACCTGTTTCAGCTCCCTTCACAACAAACTTGGAAACCTCACTGTACTTTCCATTTGCCTTCAACAGCATGAGGCATTAGGTTCACTCTGAGACATCTCCTACAGCATCTCAGGCTGCACAACCAGACAGAGGAGCTGGCTGCTACTATGGTATTGTAAGTTAATCAGAAGCCTAGATCAAGACAGGGAAATCCCTATATGACGAGGCTTGGCCATGAGACCACCCAGAACCACATAGAAGGTAAGGCCCTTGAATGAAGTAGGAGTAATCATTTATCTAACTGATTGGCTCAGTGTGAAGTGAAGGTGATACTATCACAACCAATAATCCAGCTGCAACAGGAAATTTGTCAGACGTGAACTGGTCTATTGATGTGGCATCATCTCAGGGAGAACATAAGAGACAGGAGGGAGATGGTCCTGGATTTGTGCAGGCAAAACCTTCTCACTAATGTGTTTAAGTATTTTGAGAAGCTAACTAAGATGGAACAAACAGTTGAAATTGTGTATATGGACTTTATTAAGTCATTTGACAAACCTGATAGGATGGCCCAGAAGATCCAGACACAGGGGATCCAAGACCTAGTGGTTAATTGGTTCCTAAATTGGCTTGGTGATAGGAGGCAGAGGGTGATGGTTGTAAGAAGTCTGTGACCAGTGGTATTGCAGGGTTAGGTGTTGTGAACTTTGTTTATGTGAAGATAGACACAAAATGCTGGAGTAACTCAGCGGGTCAGGCAGCATCTCTGGAGAGAAGGAATGGGCGATGTTTTGGGTCAAGACCCTTCTTCCATGTTGTTTGTGATATTTATTACCTTTGTTATGAATTTCAAAAATATGCTTAGTAAATTTGAAGATGGCGTGGAATTTGTTGGTGTTGTGAGTAGTGAGGGAGGCTGCTGCGGCAGGATATAGATCAGATGGAATTGAGAGGTACATTAGCGGATGTAATTTAACCCTGACAAGTGTGAGACGATGCATATAGGGAATTCAAATCGGGGTAGAATATATACTGTAAATGGTAGAGAGCTTAGGGATATTGATGAACATAAATAGGATGGTGAAGTGGGCATGTGGCATACTTGCCTTCATAGGTTGAGGCATAGAATATAAAAGGGACAAATTTGCAAATCATGGTTAGTTCATGGTAAGTTCTGATAGAACCCAATAGGGATCACCTCAAGTTTTGCCAGAGAGTATAAACTATTTTGACTTTGCAGTTCAGAGTTTGAATAGTTATGCATTCACCAGTTGCCAGCGATGTGACTAATATAAGTGTGAACAATATGCAGAATGCTGGCAACAGGAGAAATCGCAAACATAGTCATGAATCAGCTCATTACCAGGCTATCTGTTTCAGCTCACAAACAAACTGGGAGATCTCACGGTACTTTCCGTTTGCCCAAACAGTAATTGTAAGATTTTGCTTTTTTTCAATGAGTCAACGGCATTTTAATGTCACATGTACCTAGGCACAGGGGAATTCCTTTTTGCATATAATTCACTAATAATCTTACAATACGTAGGCAAAGTACATTAAGTACAAGAGTGTAGGAATCGAAGAGTACACTGAGAATATTCAAAAGTCGCCACGTTTCCGACCCTGTTTTGTATTAATCAAGTCGAAAGTGTAAAAAAAAGTAGACTCTTATCAGCCATAAACGCTCCTTGGCCTGGCTAAATCACAAGTACATCCCAAATGCTATTGCATTGCTCAGCTGTAATTATGTGAAATTAGAAGTGTAAAACTGCAAGCAGGGAATGAGATTAACAAATTTCAGCTCCTGTGCCTGGTGAAATCTGGCAATTTACTAATTTAATGGCTGGATGCTTTAAACTGAAGGCGCGGTACAAAATAAGACAATTACTGTTATCTGAAGAGGAGGGTGAAAGCTGTAACCTTAATTTAACTTGGAAGGCAAATTAAGGATTTTAGCAAATTGGAATGAATGACGGTTGAGTGTGCATTAAAGCGATGCATAAATGCGACGTGCTTGGCTCCTGTGTGTTTGTCAGTTCCTGATTAACTCCTTTGATGCTACAGGTTCTGTACAAACAACATTGCAGGTCATAATTATTCCAAAGGGATGATCCTTACTGTGGGAAAACTCAAGGACTTCAGAACAGTCACAGGGGTCCAGAATACATCTTAACCAGAAAATAAAATGGTCTTGTGTAGGAAAGAACTGCAGAGGATAGACACAAAATGCTGGAGTAACTCAGCGGGACAGGCAGCATCTCTGGAGAGAAGGAATGAGTGATGCTTTGCGTCGAGACTCTTCTTCAGACTGAAAATGGTCTTATTGTGAACGGTGGCTTTATTTTCCAGTTATCTTGGTGACTAATAGTTATCTATAACAAGGAAATGTGAAAGGAAATGTCCCCCATCCTTATAAAACTAGTTAAAATTGACAATGCCATCCGGGTTTATGGACAGCATGTGACAATACCCCTTCTCCAAAATTCTGGGTGCTTCAGTTTCCTCCCACATCCCAAAGATGTGTGGGTTTGTAGGCCTCTCTAAATTGCCGCTAGTGTGTAGGGCATGAGATAACATAGAACTAATGTGAATGGGTGATCGATGGTCGGCGTGAACATGGTAGTCTGAAGGGTCTGTTTCATGCTATACCTTTCAATCAATCAATCTTTTAATCAATCAATCGATTTGATCACATTACATTTCTTTTCCTTCTCATATCATGCAGTTGTATTTAGGCTTGCTGCAGTCACCCTCTAGATCATTGAGTGTTTTCTCATTTGGGGCATTGGCCTCCATTCATGCAGATAACCACAGGTAAGACAGCAAGGGCAGATCATCTACAGATGATCAATTAATGGGTAGAGGTGAACTTCCATCTCCCTGGCTCTCGTTCCCTTTGTAACACATTTTTTACATTCACTGCCAGATGGCCAGTATCCTGTGTCTAACACATTGCTACTATTTAACTCGCTGCCTGTTCTCTCACACCAATGCACTCTCCTGTTTATCCATCCTCTATATGGCATAGTACTGTTTTCTCTGCCACCTGCTCTCTATCACGACGCACGTGGCTGGGGCAGAGGAATAGGGAAATACCTTGCCACACTTGCCAACAGAAACAGTACTGTTGCCAGAGTAGTAAGATGCCTTTTGGCACGGATTGCCAGCAGCTGTAACGAAGGGACATCTGTCCTGAACCGATGTAGCCCAATTCAGCTGTTCTATTGCAGCTCGTTGGCTTCTCTCTTGATCTTCACCATGCAAGGTCCATCAGTTTTAATTGATGTGATGGGTTTTGGAACTGAATCTTCTGCAATAGCATGGATACTCAAAATCAGCTCCAGAGGGGAAGATGTATCAGAAGGTGCCATCACAGTTCAAATACTCAGCACCTACAAAGCAATATAGCAGTTCTGATAACATCAAATGTACTTTTGTGCATTGTGGGCTTGCACTCAACTAAAATGTGACAATTAAGCTTTAGAGATAAATGTGGGATCAAAAAGCGAGTTAATAAAATAGGTTTTAGCCTTAAAGGAAGAGAGAGAGGCAGAAAGTAGAAATAGGAATAAGATGTTAAACACAGAGCACGGAGCTGATATTTACAATTGATTTAATTCAATAAATTTAATACCCAACTTCAGAATGTGATGTAATAATTTTTTATATTTATTGTTAATTCCAATTGTTTATTTGATTTAAAAACAGAAAATGGTTTGAAGATTCCGCAGGTCAGGCAGTATCTGTGGGGAAAATTCTGGTCAATAATCCATTACCTGGGTTCAAGGAAAGAGCATTCACGTCGCGGCCCTGTTTCCACCAATCTTTCCACCACCACGCACAAGAAACACAAGAGGCGCAAGACAGACACCATTGTATGCAGATGCCGAGAAGTTTATTCAACTCTGGTTGAACAACTTCTAATCTTGTGTGTGGGCTCGATAAGAAGAAGAACCCATTACCTAAAGGGCAACTGCTGTGCCCTGCTTCCCACTGTTCCAGCTTGTTATTTTTCTCTGCTCTGCCCTCATTCATCTCCCTCTAATTACACAGTGCCGTGATTAAGAAGCGTTTGTCATCTCCTTTCAACAGCATTGACATTGCTTGAACAATGTTGGCCTCACCCCATTACAGACATTCCTTTTGTTTCCGACACCTGCGAAACACTTTTTTTTTCATTTTCCCTTTCTGTTTAAGGTCAACAACCTGAAATAATAACTTCATTCCTCTTTCCACAGCTGCTGATTGACCTGCTGAGTATTTCTAGATCTGTTTCTTTTTATTTCAGATTAGTAATACCTGTATTTTTTGTCTTTTTAAAGGGAGAGTAAATCTCGACATAACATGTATTGAAACAATGTTAAGCAATGCCTGTCCATCATAAATTTGCATTCAGAAATGGTTCCGTTGCTTCTTATATAAATTGTAAACTTTTCTAAGGCTGCATTGGTATATGAATTATGAGCATGAATTATGAGTATGTCATAGAGTCATAAAGCAGGTCAATTGGCCACCGTAATTTTTCCTATTGTGTAAATGGGTGATAGAATCTGTGGGATGTTGATTTGAATGTGGGGAGAATAGAATGGGATTAGTGTAGGAGTACTACAAATGAGTGATATATGGTCACTGTGGACTTATGCTGTTTGATTCTGTCACTCAAATCAATAGATCATGACTAATCTGAAGGAAACCCTACTCTGTATTCCTGTAAGCCACCAATTACCTTTCAAAGGTTCAAAGGTATTTTATTGTCACAAAACCTTTCACCCTGTTGCAAATCAATAAATTGTCCACCTCTGCCTTAAAATGACGTCCACGAATAAAGAACCTAATGGGCCTGTCCCACTTAGGTGATTTTTCAGGCGACTGTCAGTGGAACGCACACACACATACACACATCGCTTCCTTCACCAGCCAGTTATGCAGGCAGAGGACCGGGCAAGCGGGGGGAGCACTGTCTGAGTGAAATTCACACATTGCAAAGCCAATGTGATACAGACACACACCACGATGAACAGGAAGGTTGGCGCTGTAATTAAGACAGTGAAAGCACAGTGTACCGGAAGGGTCACTTAAGTCCTTTAAAAGAGGGAGGAGGGGGGAGAGGGAGATGGAGTGGGAAGAAGGAGTGGAGACAACTTTTAAGAAGTCAGAGATACACGGCTGTGAAGCTCGGCGGACATTAACATTACTGGTCGCTTATCCTTGGTTCTGAAAACTACTGTTTATGTTTTTTTTCCCCAATGAGCCAATGAAATTCATCAGTCAGCACCGGCTACAACCTACGGGAACCTACGACCTCCTGGCGGCCCACTACCACTGCACGTACGGCAAGAAAAATCTCGCCATTCTCCATGGCAGCTTCATTCTGGTTGAAAAATTAGCGGCGACCAGAATGAAGCCGCGACTAGTTCCGATAATGCGGGAACTCCTCACGACCATGAAGGCGACTCCCCGGCAACTACCCGCGAACATGTGGCGACCGCATAGTCTCCTGTAGTCGCCTAAAAAGTTGCCTAAGTGGGACAGGCCCATAACTCTCGGGTAAGAAGGACAAAGTAAAGGATATGTGTAGCCACGTTACTTAACATCTAGTGGTGGGTGCCTGAAATACACTGCCAGAGTCGGTGTGGAGGCAGATAAGATCGTGGCATTTAACAGGTTTTTGGATAGGCATAGGGATGTGCAGGCAATGAAGGGTTTATGGACCATGTGCAGGCAAAGGAGGTTATTTTGACTTGGTATCATGTTCAGCACGGACATTGTGGTCCGGAGGACCTGTTCCTGTTCTGTAATCTTCTAGGTTCTAAAATATTTAAAATCACTCACTTGAGCCTTCTTTGAGGAAGAGAACTGCAAAAAAACTTACAAACTCTGAGAAAAAGAATCCCAATACATTTAACCAGTAGAAACAAGGAACTGCAGCTGCTGGTTGATACCAAACATGGACACAAAGTGTTGGAGTAACTCAGTGGGTCAGACTGCATTTCTGGAGAAAAAGGACACTTACAAGATACAAGATACAAGATACATTTGTCACATGTACCAATTGGTTGTACCAGTGAAATGTGTTGTCACCATACAGCCATACGAATAATAAAGAGCACAGAACACGATAGACTTTAACACAGACATCCCCACACAGCGGAATCAAAATTTCCCACTGTGTGGGAAAGCTCTAGATTTCAGTCATCCTCCTCCGTTGTTCACCCGTGGTCGGGGGGCTCCCGAACCCCTCGCAGTCTCCGCCACGGGCGGCCCGATGTTCAGGTCCTCACGCCGGGATGATGGAACTCCGACGTCGGAACGGGAGAACCACCTCAATGGCTTCGACATCCGAATCGGCCACTTCCTACCAGAGTCCCGAAGTCCACAGGCCGCGCTGGTCGGAGATTCAACGCTGGCGGCCCTCGGCAAAGGGTCCCAGGACTCCGCAATGTTGGTCAGAGCCGCCCGCGCTGCAAGCTCTCCAAACCCCAGCTCCGAGATGTTAAAGCAGTAGGCCCAGCACTCCGGAGTTTCAAACAGCGATCCAGGTAGGCATCCACCCGCTCCGCGGTGAATCCAGTGCTGCGCTGCCGCCACTGAAGCTTTGGTTCAAACTTCTTTTGAAAGAGCTGCCACTTGGATAGAGTGTATTAATACGGTGAATCACAGGACACCTAATGGATCACCACCTGCTGGGCAGAGGGGAACATTTAAATATATACAGTCTACAGCAGGAGGAAGGTGGAACTCAGCAGCTCTTTGTCTGAATCACAGATCTATAGATCAGGGAAACAGCAAGCCAGTTTTAACTGCATCATGGGGTAAGCTCCTTATTGATTGGCAGAGGTGCCAAGAGAATAAAATAGCCACTCTCATTTTAAAAGACCTTTTCAATCTTTAGTCTGTAAATGCCATGGATAAGGACTGACATTTAGTGTCTAATGGGAACTGAAATACAATTACAGCAAAGAGCCTCAGCCTTTAGTACAAAATGAAAACAACAGCTGCTGGTTGGTGTCCGTTCTTCGAAAAAAAGGTTGTTTTAAAAAAAAAAAATCCTTCATTTTACACCAGTCCTGACATTTCATTATGAAGCGTGCAGGGAAATGTTTAACACTTCTGTCTAACATTTTACACAATAGAATCAGAAGTGCTTACCCTACAGGAGGCATTGTGGACAATTGAGTGTATTCTTGACAAAAACAAACTAACAAGGCTATTCCTACAAATAAGCTCCTGTATCAGTATCCATATGGTTCATGGCTCTAATCATTATCCGAGTAGTTTTTCAAGATACTCAGTTTCTGTGCTCTAGCACCTTTCCTGGTCCTGAGTTTCCTCCGCAGTCTTTCAAAACAATATTCCTCAAACTCCCCTCATATCCTTCCACAATCAGCTTAAATCTAACTGTTGACCTCTTCTGCTAAGAGTGCTCCCTGTTCATCCTACCCAGATTTTTTACTTTTATATACATTGATTACATTTCTCCTTGGCCTATATTGATCTACAGAAAACAACCCCAGTCCATCTCGAGTGCACTCTTACTGTATGCAGAACGGTTAGGTTCCCGTCCCCCATAGCAAGTTAGTATAATGATTTTTTAATGGTAGTGGTAAGTACTTAAAATAAATAGGTATTAAAGATTGTACAAATTTAATGTGAGTGTTATTAAATCACTAACCTCATTACCCGGAAGCATGTAATAATTCACTTGCTTGCAAGCAAGAGTAGATCATTCTCACGCCTACTGGACTCCTCAGTTAGATCACAGCTTAACCACAAATCAAATTTACTTACTTATCTTCATTCTATATTGCTGATACAAAATATCTATTGATCTCAGTGTTGAAAACTATAATTTAACTGAAGAGGCTTCTGGATTGCTACGAACCTATACCTTTCATTTCTGAGTTTTTAAGAAGGAACTGCAGATGCTGGAAAATCGAAGGTACACAAAAATGCTGGAGAAACTCAGCGGGTGCAGCAGCATCTATGGAGCGAAGGAAATAGGCAACGTTTCGGGCCGAAACGTTGCCTATTTTCTTCGCTCCATAGATGCTGCTGCACCCGCTGAGTTTCTCCAGCATTTTTGTGTGCCGTTCATTTCTGAATAGCTTAGTCGTGATTTTAACATTATCGCCGAAACATTGTTCAGTGTCGAAACTAGCATTGTGAGGGAATCCAGTGCTAGTGGCTTGAGGAATATTTGATTGCGTACAAGCCCAAAGAAATTGTGTGTGCTTGAATACTGTGGTGGAAATCAGATTGACCATGGGCTAAATTGAGGAGAGGGTCAATTGGCCAAACAGGCAGAATCAGGAAAGGAATGATTTCTCAGAATGTTGGAAAGTAAATTCTAGGGCTAGAACTTTGATTGAGTGGTGGTGGGAACCATTTGGTGGGTGGGTTAAGTCATCGTGAAAGGTACAAACAACATCAATTGTTAGACAGGGAAGAGCCAGAGAGAACATCAAGTAAAATTCCTCAATGTCCTGCCTGGTTGAAGATCAATGCCTCCCAGCACAAGCACTGGCACCAGTTCAAGTAAGGTTCTTAAAAATACACAGGGAATCAGTATTAAGATCTCCAATTGAAACTTGCCATGTGAGGAGCCCACAACACTTACACATTTCATGCCATCTGAGAAATAAAAATGGGATGATCTCCTTGTTGGAATTGTACAATAGGCCTCCAAGTACTCAACGGGAATTAGAGGAACAAATGTGCTGGGAGATTGCAGCAGCCGCCAGATTAATAAGGTTGGCATGGTAAAATGCCAAGAGCTTAGGTGGAGTGGAATTTGTCAAGTGTGTCCTGGAAAGTTACCTCAGGCAATATTTAAATAACCCTACAAGGGAGAGAGTTTCATCTACTTTTAGGGAATTGGTCAGGGCAGGTGATTTGATGAACCTTTTGGAACCAGCAAACATAATTCTATTAGCTTTAAAATAGTTATGGATAAGGATAGGGCTGGTCCTCAAGTTAACATTCTAAACTGGGGCAAGGCTAACTTTGATGGTATTCGACAGGGCTGAGGAATGGCAACTGGAGTTTAATTCAGATAAGTGTGAAGTGTTGCATTTTTGAGATATCAAACCAGGGTAGGAACTTCACAGCGAACAGTAGGGCTCTGGGTAGTGTTGTAGAGCATTGGAATCGAGAAGTACAAGTTGCCTGAAAGTGAAGGTAGACACAAAATGCTGGAGTAACCCAGCAGGACAGGCATCATCTCTGGAGATAAGGAATGGGTGACGTCTTGCGTCGAGACCTTTCTTCAGACTGAAAGTGACATTGTAGGTAGAAAGCACGGTGAAGAAGGCTTTTGGTACATTGGCCATGATCAGTCAGGGTCAGGGAACTGAGTATAGAAGTTAGGACATTATGTTATATAAGATGCTGATGAGACTGCACTTGGTATTGTGTTCATTATTGGTCACCCTGCCACAGGAAAGGTGCCATTAAGCTGAAAAACGTGCAGAGAAGATTTACAAGGATGTTGCCAGAACTTGCGTGCCAGACTTTATTCCTTGGATTGCAGAAGGCTTTGGGGTGGCTATATAGAGGTGTACAAATCAGAAAGGGAATAGATAGGATGAATGCACAGTTTTTCCCTGGGTAAAGATATGAATAATTGGAAGGCATAGGTTTAAGATGATTAGTATGTAACGAGCTACTAGAGTAAATAGCTGAGGTAGGTACAAAAACATTGAAAAGACATTTGGACAAGTACATGGATTGGAAAGATTTAGAGTGATATGGGCCAAACATAGGCAAATGGGACTAGCTTATTGGTCAGCATGGGCGAGTTGGGCCAAAAGTCATGTTTCTGTGTTGTATTTCTCTCTGACATTTGAGCACACCCAGCAACCTACATGCATGTGTCAATTGCACAGGGGATTCAATACAAATTTATACTGTTCTGAGGATCATCCATAAAGCCAATTCCTTCATGAAGTACACTAGACCTGTACACTATGCAAAAAAATCCTATTATACCTTGTTCTTGGTTTTCCTTCCGTCCAGTATGTCTACATTGTGAAATCTGAAGTGTGATGGACAAATACTACTTTAATTCCCCAGGCAGCATAGATAAAGAGTAATAAAATGCTTAACGGGCACATGAATGTTCAGATATCACCTAAAGTTACCACTTCTCACTGTCCAACAACGAGACAGTTATATTGCCTCTGAGGTGCCTTTTGAAAAGCTTTAGAATTCTCACAGAGAAGATTACAAATGAAATGTCCTTACTAATTGCTACAACACTTACACTGGGCCAAACTATCCCACAGGGTGATGTCATTTCAATCAACTCCATTTTCCACATTGTCTAGAGTTTAATTTCTATACCAATGGAAGGAGAGTTGAATTGTATCAGCTTTGTAATTTCGAAGTTGCTATGAAATGCTATCCATGATCATCAAAGAATTGATTTCTCTCTGTGGGCTTTTAACACACTGATGAACTTTAACTGCTGGGAAAAGTGTTTAGAGCTTTAACATTCTCTTTCTGGGAGTTCTATGTTGTGCCAAAACACAAGTGCTTGTTTTCCCACTAAATTTTTACAAAATACCTACATGCCCATTAACATGATGGATGTTTAGTGATTGAGAACTGTGAACGAGAAATAGAAATGATCAAAACTAAGTCACAATAACCAGACTTTACAGGAAAGTGTAGAAAAATAAAGTGGGGTATTTTAAACTTGAAAATTAGTTAAACTGAATGGAATAAAGTGGAACAGTTCAAAACAAAATTAAGATCATTAATTAAAATGGAACAGACTGAGGTACAGTAGGTGCTGTTTACATTGTGATGTAACATGTTGAGGTATGACATTTTATATGCCTGCCAACAAAAAAAATCTTACCAGACCAGTAGACTATCAGCGATCAGGAGGATAATTTGCATCCCTTAACATGACACTGGTTTTCCTTTTGACTGTCTGAAAACAATTGGCCATCTAGATAATTTATACAGTTGATAAAGAGTTTTGGTAACCAAAATTTACAAAATGTGTTTTCAAATTGTGGGCATCAGATGGCCACTCATGCTCATAATGAATAAATGTATTTTCCCCATGTACTTATGTTCTTAGACCTGGCATATTCATAAATTCAAATCCCGTCTTCATCTCCATGAAAGTGCCAATTATCTCATGCCATATAGCATGGCATTTCTATATCTCCCAGAGGTGAAACATATAACTCCCAAGCTTTTGATCCTAGGACTAAATGTTCCCACCTGTTTTCTCACCCTCCATCTCATATCTCCATTCACCATGACTATTCCTTGTAAAACCAGTCACGCAAATCATCTTCCCAACAGAATCTCTGACCCCCACTTTCAAACCAATATCCTGCTGTCAGTTTCTAAGCATAAAAAAGAGCGAGACTAGTGACACCTGTGAAGAAATGTAAGAGGGGTACAATGTGTGAAAGAAATACTGAAGATTAATTAAAATGTTGAAGCATTAAACAGAGGAATGGAATGGGAAAATTTAAAACAAGAAAAAGGGAGAGAGTGAGATCTAAAAATAAAAAATTATTTTGTCCAATCATAATGGCACATTTAGAAACATAGAAACGTAGAAAATGGGTGCAAGAGTAGGCCATTGGGCCCTTCGAGCCAACACCACTATTCAATATGATCATGGCTGATCATCCTAAAATCAGTACCCCATTCCTGCTTTCTCCCCATATCCCTTGATTCCGTTAGCCCTAAGAGCTATATCTAACTCTCTCTTGAAAACATCCAGTGAATTGGCCTCCACTGCCTTCTGTGGCAGATAATTCCACAGATTCACAACTCTCTGGGTGAAAAGGTTTTTCCTCATCTCTGTCCTAAATGGCCTACTCCTTATTCTTAAACTGTGACCCCCAGTTCTGGACTCCCCCAACATTGGGAACATTTGTCCTGCATCTAGCCTGTCCAATCCCTTAAGAATTTTATATGTTTCTAAAAGATTCCCTCTTATCCTTCTAAATTTCCAGTTGACATCAATATTATTAGAAAATCAAGAAAAATAAAGTTGTTAACTAAATATCTGTGGATAATGATATTTCAATTGGTATCTTTAGCTTATAAGCCTTCATTTAAGCTACGGCTAAGGATTATAGATCCCCTAAACTTAAACTATAATACCTTCAAATTGTCAACCCTTCAGAGAAATTCAATTCATTTTTTGTCATCAAACATCGCTGGAAAGAGCATGTGAGCTCAATATGTGTATAATAGAAAAGGACTCGATCAATCAAGGGGCATAACCTCTCGAGTTAGAGATCTAAACAAAATGTAAACAAGAAAAAGGAAAGACAAGCAGGCAGTAAATGTGTGAAGAGGAAGGTTGAGTGCAAAAGTGCCTGGAATAATTTGAGGTGTCAGAAAAAGTGGGAGGTGATTGCTTTCCCAGCTTTGCAGACACACGCCAAGGGCTTCATTTTTTCCCCCATTCTTGAAGTTGCAAGTCAGGTCTTTATCCTTACCATTTTTGTGGAAGTTGTACTGGCCAGCAAGATCTGATCATAGACAAGTTTCTCCCTCCAGCATTTTGTAAGCAGACTGTAAGATGACGCCTACCTGCGGCAACATTTTGCAAACGGCACAAAGAAAAATAGTTAAATACAGCATTAATGAACTCAACTGCATCAGAAAATCCACTGGAATCAACGGCGTAAGTAGCGAGCTGCTAACGCATTTAAATGCATTAACGCTACTGAGAACTCCCAATGTTAGCGACGGTAAGGGAATCCCCGGTCAGAAGGGAATCCCCAATCTCGGGGAGGTACAGGTAAAGCAAGAACTCGAGGAGGCAAAATAAACCGAGGAGGCTACCTCGTGAACCTAGTGAGCCATGTTTGTAAACCAATGTGCAATGGACAAGGAAAAGTAAGTGAATAATGAATGCATCAGTTTGACCCTCTGCATCCTGTCACATCCAGTCATCCATCATAAATAGTGGTGGAAATTGGGTAGGTAATGGAAGAGGAAGCTTCAACAGCATTCCTATCCTGAAAGATGTTTGTTTCAATATATATCAGTGCTAAAGCCATTATCGAAGCATTTTCAACTTTGTTCAGCTGCAACTGCCAGTTGATGATGCATGAAACTTCTTCCTGAGATTGTCATCATCACAGAAGACAGTCTTCAGCCAATTCAATTTACTCAAGTAACAGCTGAAAGCATTGAATAATGAAGGGTCTAAGGAACCAGATGATAAACGTGGTGGTATTACTGAAGAAGGTGTATTAGAAACAACAAACTGAAATATTCCAATACAGTTACAACAATGATAACAACCTCAGATTTGGAATATTGCCCCAGTGTGTCTTATTACTCATCCCTTGAGACAAATAATTCCAGAGACTCTCCCCTGTATGAGAGAAGTAATTTTTCAGAATCTCAGTTTACACGGCCGACCCCTTATTTTGTAGTGACATGCTCTTGTTTGTAACTCTCTCATTGAAAACCCTCTTATTGAAAATTCTAAAAAAAAAAGCTTTTCTATAATCCACAAGTCTGGAGTGTGATGGAATACTCACCACTTGTCTGGATTAGTCCAGCCTCAACAACATTCAAGTAGTTTGACATCATCCAGGACAAAACAGGCCACGTAAAGGATACATAATCCACCTCCCTAAACATTAATTTCCTCCACCACCAATGGTTATTCACCAAAACAAAATCACCTGCATTATTTTTCCTCAAGAGGGACAAGGGCACTTGGCTCAGGGGAAGACCACTGCCTATATATACTCCTCCAATTCTCACACCACCCGACTTGAGAATATACTACCAATTCATTATCATTGAGTCCAACAAAGTGCAGCACGGAAGTTTTCACTAGAAGGACAGCAACAGTTCAAATAGGTGCCTCACCACCCCCTTCTGAAGAGCAACTAGGGATAAACAATAAATGCTGGCCATGTCAGCTATGGTCAGATCCTGAATGAATAAATAAAATATAATTAGAGTTCATTAGTTTAAAAAGATCTGACATACATATGCTAATTGTGATCATTCCTTCCATTTAGCCTCAAAGCATAAACATAGGGCATAAAGTGTTAATTGTGGTAAATAGAAGACAATTTGTTGGACTAAATGATCTATTCCTTCACTGTAAAATGTTATGTATGGGACAACTCAAGCTGCATTCACGTAGTTCGACCATCCAGGACAAAACAACATTTAACAGCGTCTCATTTCCAAAGATGGAGAAGTAAATTAGTTTTTATCAGAGACCTAAATTTTCACAATCAGATTTTTATTTTAGAGATGACAGCTTTTGAGGCAGGTTTTATTGTAGACTTCCTTACATCCGAGCAATTTATTTTTAATTAACAATTTGAAGTTTTCTCATAACTTCTCGTGCCTAAGCCAATATAAAATCCTGTAGCAGTAATATGACAATAACTTACATTTATGTGCTCACATGTCTAACACTTGCTTTGTATTTGTCCTGGGGTACAGTGATGCAGGTGTTAAAGCCTTCTCCACACAGCACCAGTTCTGTCTGTGCAGATTTTGCACATTCTCCTTGTGACCATGGGGATTTCTTCTGGTGTGCCAGTTTCTTCCCACATCCCAAAGATGTGTAGGTTGGTAGGTGATTTAGCTGATGTAAATTGCTCCAAACATGTAGCGGTACAATCTGAGGGAAGTTGATGGCAATGTATGGAGAATTGAATGGGTTAGGGTCAGATTGGTGCAAAGACAGGTGCATGGATTCAGTGGGCTGAAGGACCTGTCTCCTTACCACCTCTCTATGACACTATGGCTGCATGACTATTAAGGGTTTGAAACGATGGTCTGTGTCATCAATGTACCTTATTGCCCCATTCTCAAGTAATTGGCAATCCGGATAATAGTTCATGTAGATTGTTGGGGTACGGTTCTTACTAAAATGATTTTTTTCCAGAGGAGGCGGAGCAACAAGCTGGAGTAGTCGCACTTTTTCCAAGCTCCCAATCTGTTAACCTTCAACTGTTATTACAGCTCAGCCTAAGTTTTAAAACTACCATAAATATTTAACACCATCGACAGCACTCCTCCACATCGTAAAGATGGCAGGCAGAAGAAAGAAAGAGGAGCAAAATATTGAAGACTCGACGACCAGCACCATCATGGCTACGCTAGCAGCCTTGTTAACAGAGCACAAGGCATCGCTACTGGCAGAATTTAACGCAGCGTTCACCAAGCTGGAAACGAAGCTGGGCAATATCCAGACCACTATTCTAGATCAACAACAGCGTCTTTCATCATTAGAGACATTTGCCGATACCACCAGCCAAGACATGCGAGCTATGGAGACAATGCTAACTACGGTCATCGAAGAGAACGCCAAGTTTAAGTCTAAGCTTATCGACCTTGAAGGCTGGCGTCGCCGAAATAACGTAAGGATAGTCGGCCTCCCCGAGAACATCGAAGGCCCCCAAACAACAGCTTTTTTCTCTCAACTCCTGCTCGAGACACTTGGCGAACGCATACTGGAATCAGCCCCGGAGCTAGACCGAGCCCATCGCACGCTAGCAGCCAAACCAAGCCCTGGTGGGAAACCCAGAGCAGTTGTGGTTTGCTTCCATAGATTCCAGACCCGCGAGTTGGTGGTGCGTGAGGCTCGGAGGCAGAGGGGTAAGCTGAAGTACAAAGATATCCCGATTCACATTTTTGAAGAATACTGTCCCGAGATAGTTGAACAACGTTCTGCATATCGAGACGTCATGAAGGAGCTGTACAACCTGAGTCTCAAATCCTCCCTTCATTATCCGGCCAAGCTGTTCATCATGGCCGGGGAGGGAAAGAGGCGACGGTTAACATCTCCCGAGGACGCTCAGGATTTCATTTCATCTTACCGTTGATGCAGACCGGGACCCACAGATGACTGACTCTGCTCGGTACGTTTACATCCGAATGGCACAGGGATCCAGTTAATCTACGGTTACATTATGGGTTACATTATGGGCTAATTTTAGCTTGACTGCCCTTAGCAATTAGCCACTGCTAGCGCTCGTCCTTGCTGTTATACCAGACCCCTGTCTTGAAACGTATGAGGCCGGTAAGAAATCACCATGTTCATGACTATGTCTTACCAACTTTTCCTTTTAATGTTTATGTGTAATCATACTTGAAAGGCTCTTCCCCTGTACATGCTATAAAATAGGGCTCAAGGGACCCACATTGTGGTTCGTGATTTGATCTCTGCCTTCTTGCTTTTAGCAGCTGGCCAGCATTTGAATGGTTTGTTTACACTAGTCTTCATAGCGGACTGTCTGGGGCTGATAAGAACTCATTATAGTCAAGGCTGCGTTACACCAATTAGCTCTTACAGCGTTTTTGTTTAACAATACTTAATTGATGTTCTTCTGCCCTGCGCCTTAATCCAAGAATCCAGTTTGCAACTTGTTAATCTCTCTAATGCTAACTCTTTCTTTATACCTTACCAACTTTAAATTATACTATGTTATACCAAAGGAAGCTATTCCTGTTTCACTTATACGTTGGCTTACTTATTTAGTATCACTATTTTGTTAATTTTGTTAATTTGTCTTGTTGTATTATTACTATCATCACTACTATTATTACCATTAGTGTTAGCAATGTCATTGGTAGTACAACTACCAAGGCTATTATTTTAACTTTGTATCTATTCATTTAGGTTTACTTCACTTTATTTCTATACCTATTTCTATTTTCTATTGTCTATTTCTCAAATTATTATTATCATTGTTATCATTATTATAGTTATTTCATTTTATGTTACTTTACTGATATTGAGCGACTTTGCTGCTTTGGGATGTGGAAATATTGGGAGTTAAGATCGGACTACTCCATGCGGATGCGAGGACAACGTACCTTGGTGCAATGGGCACTCAAGGTTCGGTTGGGACATTGGGGACCTCAGGTCCGGGGACTCAGGTTTGAAAGATGGTTAAGTGATATGTGTCATGACCGTTTGTGTGTGTATACGTATGTATGTATCTTTTTTTTTTTTTTTTTCCCCCTTTTTCTCCCTTTTACCACCCACACCCCCACTCTCAGCAGCTGGCTTCGATGCGCTCTTCCATCTCAATTTGCAGTATTACAGCGCTCTGCCCACTCGTTTGGATATAGCTAAATATGGCCAACACAAACGACACTCTTAGATTTGTCTCGTGGAACGTGAGGGGAGTGGGGGGTCCTACTAAGACTGATAAGATCTTGGCCCACTTGCAATACCTTAAGGGCGATATATTTTTTATTCAAGAGACACACCTTCGCAACAGAGAGGTAACACGGCTTAAGAGAGGCTGGATTAGCCACTTATTTCATTCAAAATTTAATTACAGGGCTAGGGGTACTGCTATCCTGATTCGTAAAAACGTTACGTTCGAACCACAGAAAACGGTGGAAGACCCTGCTGGCCGCTTTGTCATGGTCTCTGGCAAACTGCAAGACACACCTGTCATATTGGCCAGTATTTACGGTCCCAACTGGGATGACAGCTCATTTGTAACCAAATGTTTTACATCTCTCCCAAACATTGAAAATTACCACATCATTGTGGGTGGAGATTTTAATCTGGTCCAAGACCCTATACTGGACAGATCTTCGAACAAAGCCTCCACTTTAACTAAATCAGGTAGGACTTTGCATGCTTTACCAAACAACTTGGGCTCACTGACCCATGGAGACATACATTTCCCACGACTAAATTATTTTCATTTTTTCCCCACGTGCACCGTACCTATACCCGTATAGACTTCTTCCTCTTAGATAACAGACTGCTCTCCAAAATTAAATCCAGCGAGTATCATAGTATCGTGATATCAGATCACGCTGCGACTTCCCTCGATCTTCACTTTCGTAAACGAACTAACCCCTTTAAACAGTGGAGGTTCAACTCCTCATTACTAGCAGAGGCTCACTACAAGCAATTCCTGCACTCCCAAATCATTTTATATTTTGAGCTGAATGACTCGCCGGACATAGCAAGAGGTATACTCTGGGAAGCTTCAAAAGCTTATATTAGGGGCCAACTTATCTCTTTTGTCTCCAACCTGAAAAGAGCCGAGACGTCCCAAATGGCAGACCTGTTACGAAAAATAAAGGACATTGATGTAAATACGCATCTGACCCAGACCCTAATTTTTATAAAGAACGCCTAGGTTACAAACAGACTTTGACCTCATATCTACTAATAAAGCCAAGTTACGACTGCTTAAATCTAGGCAACACTTTTTTGAATCTGGGGATAAAGCTGGGAAGCTTTTGGCCCATCAGGCCCGAACCGAGGCGACTTCACGGCTAATTCCAGCCATTAGATCCAGCTTAGATGAGATTCATACCGACCCTCTTAGAATTAATGAGGCATTTGCTAAATTCTACGCTGAGCTATACGCTTCCGATTGTCCTCCCACTGCAGATGACATGTTCCGTAGTATGACGTTTCCCCGAATTGACGATGAAGCCACGAAAGTCTTGGGTGGTCCCATAACTGTCACTGAGGTCCAAGCAGCCATCACATCGCAGCAAAGCGGAAAGTCGCCCGGCCCTGACGGCTTCACTGTAGAATATTACAAAGCTTTCTCGGCTCTCCTCGCACCAGTCCTGAGAGATATGTACAATGAGGCGTTTTTACATCGTCGCCTACCGCCCACCTTGTCGTGGGCTACTATCTCCCTAATTCTTAAAAAGGAGAAAGATCCTCTGCTTTGTAGTAGCTATAGACCAATTTCACTCTTGAATGTGGACCTCAAAATCCTCTCTAAAGTTCTTGCGCTCCGTCTTCAACAAGTGATGCCCTTTATTATCTCATTAGATCAAACAGGGTTTATGCCAGGCCGACAGTCCTCCCACAATACTAGGCGTCTCCTTAACATCATCCATTCACCAAGTAGTGAGACCCCAGAGATAGTGGTCTCCCTCGACGCCGAAAAAGCTTTCGACAGGGTCGAGTGGAAGTACCTATATGAGGCGATGGACAGGTTTGGCCTCGGCAATAGTTTCATTCATTGGGTCAGTCTATTGTACTCGTCCCCGGTGGCCTCAGTACAAACAAACAACACATTGTCGCCCCACTTCCCCCTTTGGAGAGGTACCAGACAGGGTTGCCCGTTATCACCACTTCTGTTTGCTGTCGCGATAGAACCCTTGGCGGTTTGGTTACGCTCAGAGAAGGGCTTTAAAGGTATCACACGGTTTGACACAACTCATAAAGTCTCATTGTATGCGGATGACCTGCTCCTGTACATCTCGAATCCAGTCAGCTCTCTCCCTGTGATTATGAATATTTTAGAACGGTTTGGGGTGTACTCTGGTTATAAACTTAACTACCAAAAAAGTGAACTATTACCGATTAACTCATCGGCTAAGCAGCTCCCTCGCTCTTTAACCTCATTTAAATGGGCGGAGGACGGATTTCGCTACCTCGGCGTTTTTATCACAATACCTATATTTGATATGTTCCGCACAAACTTCCTGCCTCTGGTTGAGAAAGCTGAAAGAGACTTTGACCGCTGGTCAGTCTTACCGTTATCCCTCGCGGCCCGGATAAATCTGGTCAAGATGGTCGTCCTACCCAAATTCCTGTACCTTTTCCAGCATGTTCCTATATTTATCACTAAATCTTTTTTTGATAAATTAGAAAGGAGAATATCTAAATTTTTATGGGGTAGCAAACCGGCCAGAATTCTAAAGACGCTACTACAGTCTCCTAAGAGTGACGGCGGTTTGGCACTTCCTGACTTTAGGCGATACTACTGGGCTGCTAACTTGCAAAAAATCCTGTACTGGATGAATGATGATTGCGACCACCTACCGACCTGGGTACACATGGAAAAGGCGAGTTCACATCTCCCGTTGCGGTCTGTCCTATGCTCTCAACTCCCCCTTTCTATAACATCTGCAGGTGCAGGCCCAATTACGTCCCTCTCGCTCAAGATATGGAGTCAACTTAGGAAAAACTTCGGTTTACAAGGCCCTTCCATCTTGACCCCACTGCTTAAAAATCACATCTTTAAACCTTCAAGTACAGACTCCGCATTCAAAACCTGGCATAGTAATGGCATCAGTAGTATCAAAAACCTATACAAGGATGGCATTTTTTCGTCTTTTGCGGAGCTTTCGTCCAACTATAGCCTCCCAAACTCCCACCTTTTTCGTTTTTTCCAGATTAGGAATTTTGTGAAGAAGATATTCCCCCATTTCCCAAATCGTCCCCCTGAAACCCTGACCGATTCCATCCTAGCTCTAGATCCCAACCGGAAGAAATGCATCTCTTTTTTGTATAACTTGTTAGGGTCGGTTATATTGAAACCTCATACCTCATTAAAAGCTGTATGGGAGGGCGAGCTGAATACGAAACTAACAGACCAGCAATGGGACTCGGCCTTGGATTTGATCCATTCTTCCTCCATATGTGCCCGTCATGGCCTAATCCAATGCAAAGTCCTTCACAAAGTCCACTACACAAGATTATCTAGAATATACCCCGCTGTTAAAGACACCTGCAACAGATGCAATCAATCCCCTGCCAACCATAGTCATATGTTTTGGTCTTGCCCTAAGCTAGCAACCTTTTGGAGGAGTGCTTTCGACGTGCTAAGCAGAGCCTATGGCCAGACTATTCCTCCAAACCCACTGTCAGCTATTTTTGGTATTCCCCCCAACACCAACCTCTCTGCTGCGTTGAAGCAGGTCCTGGCTTTTACAACCCTGTCAGCCCGGAGACTGGTTTTGCTTAACTGGAGACTTACCTGTCCCCCGACACACGCCCGCTGGATCAATGAGGTGCTCTACAACTTAAAGCTTGAAAAACTTAGGTTCTCTCTCAAAGGCTCTACCAAGACATTCCTAGATACATGGAACCCTTTCCTGGAACTTGTTAACTCTCTTAACTTGTTTCCGGACTCGGAAGAGGACTGAGTGCCCTCTATCACAGCTCTGTCTTATTGCAGCTGCTATCCCCCTCAACCCCTCCCCCCCCCCCCCCCTCCCCCCTCCCTCCCCACAATTTTTTTTATTTTCTTTAAAAAATAAAAATAAATTAAATCGTATTTGTGTGGATGTGTACGTATGTGAGTGTTGTTTGTTCCCGGGTGGCGAGGGTGGGTAAGGGTAAGGGTAAGGGTTTTGAGGGTCGTTTACATACTGTTGTACAATTATGTCCTGATTATCACTGTCTGTTATCATTGTATGTATGCAAATTGCTGTTAAATTCAAAATTCAAATAAAAAGATTTAAACTAAAATGATTTTTTCCTGTACTCCCTTAAGGCCGGAGACTCTTAAAAACAATGGAAGAATGTGTCCATTTCCTTCATACTTTTTAACAACCTAGGGACTCTGCAAAGTTGAAGAAGAATTTTGGAAAGATGGTCACTGGTATAATATAGGAAAACGTGTTCACAATAAGCTCCCACTAATACCAATGTGATAATGAGCAGAATCTACTTTTGAATATCAGCTGCTTTATAAATATTGGGCAGCACATGAGGAATATTTTTGTGTTCCTTGTGACATTGAGCACCATGATCTTTTACAGTCATCTTTTACAGGTGGGGACTTAGATCGCTATCTTGTTAGAATTCCCTCAGCACTCTGCCAAGAGTTAAGTCATTGAGTAGGAATAAAAAACTCAATTTTCTGAATCTGAGGCAAGATTTCTACCGGCTGAGGTGTAACTGACATATGTTGAGTTTACAGTTTAAGGTCATTGAATATTTCTGGATTTGGTAAAACATAAAACTCTGATAATCTGGTATCTGATGATTCAGAAATCAGGATTCGGAGATCAGTCTGAAGAAGGGTCTCGACCCGAAACGTCACCCATTCCTTCTCTCCAGAGATGCTGCCTGTCCCGCTGAGTTACTCCAGCATTTTGTCTCTACCTTCGATTTAAACCAGCATTTCCTACAGATTCAGAATCCTGATGGTTCAGCATTTGGCTGACCAGGTTATATTTTCTGCACTCTCTTCCCATACACTAGGGCCCTGGTTCCTGTACTTCCTTCCAGCTGACCGAGCCTTGGGTCGTCTGCTCCCTTTCCATTTATTAGTACCCCAGTTGCGTGCTCTCTTTCCATTCACTGGACCCCTGTTCCCACACTCCCCTAAAGCTTACCTGGTTACACATATTTATTGTATTAATGTACTGTCTTAACAAAAGGGTAAATTAAAAATCTACGTGGTATTAACACAAATGACATCCCAACACCTCCGCTCAGTTCGTAATAACCAACTTGATCTCCCGGTGGCTCAGCACTTCAACTCCCCCCCCATTCTGAATCCGACCTTTCTGTCCTGGGCCTCCTCCATGGCCAGAGTGAGTCCCACCGCAAATTGGAGGAGCAGCACCTCATATTTTGCTTGGTTAGTTTACACCCCAGTGGTAGGAACATTGACTTCTCCAATTTCAGGTAGTCTTTGCTTTCTCCCTCTTTCGCCTCCCCTTCCCAGCTCTCCCACAGCCCACTGCCTCCGCCTCTTCCTTTCTTCTTCTCCACCCCCCCCCCCCCCCCCCCCACCCCGACATCAGTCCGAAGAAGGGTCTCGACCCGAAACTTCACCTATTCTTTATAGATGCTGCCTCACCCGCTGAGTTTCTCCAGCATTTTTGCCTACCTTCAATAGTCTGGATTTTTTTGGTTCAAGGCCCCAAGTATGCTGAGTAATCGAAGTTTCATGGCAAACAGAGCATGTTGCTAATCAACATTTGATAATATTTGAAATCACATTTCAAAACTTCCTCTTGTTACAAGTCAGGGAAAGATGCACCCACACCTCCACGCAGGGACAATTTCAAGATGGGAAACAATGGCACTGAGCAACAGATTACCCAAAATTCAGGGCAGACAGCATAAGATAAACTATCTCTACTCACTTTTTGCTTCATTGTTCCCTCTCATTCGTCCTTGTCAATGCATCTCTACTGACAAAAGTGTTCTTACCAAGGAATGAACATGTTATTAAGTGATCTGAATGATTCTCTGTCTAGACTTGAGTTTATACGTTTATAGACTGTATTTGCTGCTCCCATGCTGGACCTTAACGATTAATAGTCAATGAAATAAGGGAAACAAAATTACTAGCTAAATCCTAAAGGTGTAAAAGACATTAATCTGTGTGTGTGACCTTTCATGGAGCCTTTTCAGTTTTGGATAAATGTAATTGCATATATTGCAAAATGTTATGACTTTCTCAGATTATTTAAATAGCATTCTTTATCATGAAATTTAAATAAAAAATAAATGTGATTGCAATGCATGAGGCGGAATGCCGAACAATGCACGTTTCTCAGTGTTAATTTACATGTAAATCGTGGTCAATCCAACTTTGTCAATTGGGAACTCGATGACAGTGACTTAAGAGATTGTCCAATTATCAACCAAATTGTACAGATCCCAGGTTGCAATCATGCTGCATTATCCTTTCTCAGCAATGCAATTGTGCAGCTGCTAAAATGATCTCTGTTGTCATTGACTAATTGACTTTAAAGAGGAAAAAATTGGAGGAGCTCCTCCTAAACAGAGAATCTAACTTCACAATTAAGATAGCTATCACATATTTTGTTGCCAGTACATTGGAGATGCTTTCTTGAACAGATAGTTTTAGAGAACTACAATTTAATAGCTAACTGAATTTTCAAATAAATCACATTAGTTTAAGAAAACTTTATAGCAGCATGTCAGCCTTATAAAATCACGGCAGAATTAGTTTGGAAGTGACTGGGTGGATGAAAATGAACAAAATTGTAGATACTGCAAATGTGAAATAAAAATAGAGAAAGAGAAAAAATGGAAACACTCGGCAGAGCAGACACCATCTGTGGAATAAGAAACGGACTTAATCTTTCAAGTTTAAGGTCTTTTTTTCAGAATTGGGGAAAGAGAAATCAACTTTTCAAGTTGCAGAGAAGATTGGGGAGTGGATGAATATAACAAATGGAATATCTCCTATTCAATTAGGTTGATCAGGGGAATCAGAAACAAACAGGAACATGTAAAAGTTGTGAATTGCGGGTCAGGGCTGTAGGAAATACCCATCAAATCAGAGAGTGCCTGTGGAGAGAGAAAATGCAGCTAATATTACAGATGGACAATTTACAACAGAACCCATCAGTTTGGTAATAAATAGAGAGTTATCCAAAGCTGTTGAATCTAATTTTGAGTCTGGAAGAATGGAAGGTGCCCAGAAGGAAGATTAAGTGCTGTTTTCCAATTTATGTTAGGCAGGAGCTACAGACAGATATGTCATACTGGGTGTGGGATGCAGAAATGACATAACAAGGAACAGGAGAAATAGGGGAACTCTATCCTTGGTCTGCCTGGTTGAGAACAATGGTATAGGAAATAGATGAGATGCAGTCTGTCAACTATGATGGAGGGAAACCTCAGTAATTACCACTCCCACTGAGATATCTTCCTGTCTCAAACACAATTGGTAGTCCATCACATTTCCTTCCTTGACGTATGTCAGTAAAGTGATAGATTTCTCACAAAAATTCCATAGTTTCCTCATTTTTAATTCCAGATTTATTAAATTATTTGGATTAAAATTCCCCATCTGATGCCATGAGACTCAAATTCATGTCTAAATATGCAGATATTACTCTAGTGGCATTTATTATTCTGTAGCTCATTAGGTCATAAGGAATGGTAGAATTAGGCCATTCGGCCCATCAAGTCTATTCCACCATTCAATCATGGCTGATCTATCTCTCCTTCCTAACCCCATTCTCCTGCCTTCTCCCCATAACCTCTAACACCTGTACTAATCAAGAATCTATCTATCTCTACCTTAAAAAAATATCCACTGATGCCTTCACAATGGCTGAAGGCTGCATATAACTTCAATAACAAGATGGTAAAAGTATAGAGATCACCTTGCTGAGATTGGTCTGGAGCTGGAGATCATATCACAGATAAGATTACAGATCCATTCTACAATTTCCTCATGAGAAATGGTGACTAAAATATATTTTGTGAGGTGCCTATTTCCTGCCGACTGTTCACCCCAATGGGGTGATAGGGCACGGTGGTGCAGCAGTAGAGTTGCTGCCTTACAGCACCGGAGAGCCGGGTTCATTCCCGACTACGGGTGCTGCCTGTACGGAGTTTGTACGTTCCCCCCTTGAACGCGTGAGATCTTTGGTTTCGTCACACACCCTAAAGACGTACAGGTTTGTAGGCTAATTGGCTTGGTGTAAGTGTAAAATTACCCTAATGTGTGCAGGATAGTGTTAATGTGTGCGGGTCGCTGGTCGGTATGGACTCAGTGGGCTGTACTGTTGTACTGTATCTCTAAATTACTGTATAATAATAATAATAATAATGGATACGATTTATATAGCGCCTTTCTAATACTCAAGGCGCTTTACATCGCATTATTCATTCACTCCTCAGTCACACTCGGTGGTGGTAAGCTACTTCTGTAGCCACAGCTGCCCTGGGGCAGACTGACGGATGCGTGGCTGCCAATCTGCGCCTACGGCCCCTCCGACCACCACCAATCACTCACACACATTCACACACATTCACACACAGGCAAAGGTGGGTGAAGTGTCTTGCCCAAGGACACAACGACAGTATGCACTCCAAGCGGGATTCGAATCGGCTACCTTCCGGTTGCCAGCCGAACACTTAGCCCATTGTGCCATCTGTCGTATAGGAGTTGCCATGCTGTATCTCTAAATTAAACTGATTACTCATATATTTGGGCTTCTGCCAAATGTAGGGTGGTTTTGCACCTGAAAAACTAGTCCGTATCCAGAATGAGCTGCCAGCGGAAGTTACAGAAACAGATACAATTAAGACTTTTAAAATACATTTGAACAGATATATGGCCAGGAAGGGTTGAGAAGCTTATGGGGTCAGTGCAGGCAAGTGGGATCAGCACAGTGTGCCACTTTAGTCAGAATGGCCAATGTGGGCCAAAGAGCCTGTTTCTGTGCTCTATGACTGTCTAACTCTATGCCTCTCAATCCTTTAGGATTGTACTTTGACTGGAGGCCTTTTTATATTGTATTAAATATTAAAAACTTCTCATTATAACTTGAAACATGCTGGACCAGCGGCCACTAAATAATGGAATGAAGCATTCTATTGTGACGGTTCATTAACTCATCGTGTTCTCCGAGGCAAGGCAAAGGTTGCAAGAAAACAAATAAAAAAATTTCCAAAGCTTTACAGATCCTTCCAGTAGAAACTGTATGATATGGGTAGAAATAGTGAAAATAAATCGTGAAGAAAGAAGGTGAATATTGCTGCGGTAAGGTTGAGAAATAATGATATTGAATATTGAACGTGTAGGGGGCGCTGCTCTAGCAGCAGCCATGTCAGCAGCGCGTTAGTTTTTTCAACTTTTTTTATTTTTTTAGTATGTTTTAAAGTATGTGTTTGGTGTTTCTCGGTGTGTTTTGTGTGGGGGGTGGTGTGGGGGGGTGAGGGGGAAACCGCTTCGGTCGCCTCCTCCATGGAGAGGCGACTTTTTCCAGGTCGCCTCCCCCGTGGCCTAACATCAAGGATCGGCGCGGCCTTTCCCGGAGACGCGCTCGGGGCTTCAGCGGCGGGCGCAGCGTGGACTCTCGTTGTGGAGCGGGTGAGTCCTCGCTGGGGCTCGCTGGAGGGGAGCGCTCCGTTTCGCTGGCCCGGGGCAGCCGGCAGCCTGAAGCCGCGGTCTGCAGAGCTCCAGCTGGTGTGGCATCTACAGCCCGGGATCCCTCGTGGGGGACCCGGGGGGGGGAAGAAGCCACCACTGCCGGCCCGCGGCCAACTTCTACCGCGGGTCCGGCATGGACTTACCATCACCCCTGGAGGGGAGCTTCGACCATCGGCCCTGCGGTCTGCGGTGCTTCTGGCAGCGGCGGAGACTTTAAATCTCGACCGCCGGCCTGTGGCCTACACCAACTTAAAGCTGGTGAGGAAGAGCCGATCCTGGACTGACTCTGGACTCTGGTCCTGTCCACGGGGGGGGAAATGGAGGAGGACTGGCCAAATTTTGTGCCTTCCACCACAGTGATGAATGCTGTGGTGGATGTTTGTGTTACATTTTTATTGTGGTTGTGTGTTCTTTATTATTGTACCGCTGCAGACAACCCAAATTCCACCGACCCTGGTTGTGTGGCAAATAAATTCTATCTAATTCTATCTAATATTTGATAGAGCAGGGTTAGGAGAAAGAAGAAATACTGTACCTCAACTTTGCCTTTAACTTTGATGGAACTTCTGAGATATTTCTGCACATAAATCCATCATACGTCTTCCATGTGGTGTCGGAAATTAGGGGGATAATGAGAAAGTGAAACTAAGACATGCTGGAAACATTCCAGATAACTTTTTTTCCACAGATACTGCCTGACCTCTAGTATGTTTTCATTATTTTATGTTTTACTTTCAGATTTCAAGGCTCTGTAGTTTTTTTTTTGATTTTCAAAAGTGGCTTTTATATAAATTCATGTTATGGAAGACAGGAAAAAAAGTGCAAACCTCTTCACCTACTATTGCCTGTTCCCTAAAAGATCAAAAACTACCTTAAGCAAAAATGACAATCCCGAAACGTTGATATTGGACAGGCACCAAATTTGTATGTGTAAATAACCACGGCCTGAAGCAGACAATGGCAAACACGGGCAAAGGAACCACTACCACACTTCACTGGTTCGAAGGACCATCAGAAATATGATTATACTGAACAATGACCAGGAGTTTGTCCATTTCAACTCTGGCCAAAAACTGCATATGCATAGAACATCTGAAAAACACTGGGAGTAAATTGACAAACAAGCACTAGTATAGAGCTATACCTATACCCACTGCTGGGTACGCCAGGGATTTGACTGGGTTCCAATCCAGATGGGTGGCATGCTCCTTGAATTGTACATCCGAATTTCACATTCCAAAGCACCTCAGGGAATTGCAAATTCATTCTTAACCTGGTAAACGCCAAAGCCACACCAGTCTCTATACCTTCTGCAGCAACAGCTTCCACAAAGGATGCCCACATATCTGTTATCCTGCCGCAACACAGCCTTGCAGTTCAAGGTATCATTTGGCAATTGTCATTGCTCATGACACAGATGAACGGTACAAAGGAGTCCTCTGTCTCTACACACTTTAAGGCATTTTTCTCTTAGTTTCATGTTTTATTTATATGCAGTAAAATATTTGTCATACATAGTCTGACTGCATTGAACAGATCTTACTATTTACATTGCCTCTGGTATCCATATACTCACAGCAATTTTGTTTTCAAGATGCTTTATGATTAAACAGTAGTTGCACGGGTACAGCTACAAACACAATTTCTTCTGTCCCTATTGACTTAACATACAGTAAATATCCATGATAATGAGGAAAGCAACATTTGACAGAACATGGTGAGTATAACCCTGTTGATCAAATGGGAAGACAAATGCTGAACATGATTCCCTGTTGTTCACTACACTGCCTCTACTTTACATTCCACATGTATGTGCTGACTTTCCCAACACTTACAAAATCAGATTCTCATGCGTGGTGTAGATATTCAGAAATGTCTAAACATTACATGTTTGGAAGGGCATTTTCAAGTTATTGCAGATACAGTGCCCTCCATAATGTTTGGGACAAAGACCCATCATTTATATATTTGCCTCTGTACTCCACAATTTGAGATTTGTAATAGAAAAGAATCACATGGTTAAAGTGCACATGGCCAGATTTTATTAAAGGCCATTTTTATACATTTTGGTTTCACCATAGAGAAATTACAGCTGTGTTTATACATAGTCATTATGAGACTGAGAAACAAGAATAAAACTGTTAGAGACATCAGCCAAACCTTAGGCTTACCAAAATCAACTGCTTGGAACATCATTAAGAAGAAAGAGAGCACTGGTGAGCTTACTAATCGCAAAGTGACTGGCAGGCCAAGGAAGGTATCCACAGCTGAATCAGAAGAATTCTCTCTATAATTAAAAAAAAATTCCCAAACATCTTTCCGACTGATCAAAATCAGATGTGGATTTGTCAATGACCACTGTCCGCAAAAGACTTAATGAACAGAAATACAGAGGCTACACTGCAAGATGCAAACCACTGGTTAGCCGCAAAAATAGGATGGCCAGGTTACAGTTTGTCAAGAAGTACTTAAAAGAGCAACCACAGTTATGGAAAAAGGTCTTGTGGACAGATGAGACAAAGATTAACATATCAGAGTGATGGCAAGAGCAAAGTATGGAGGAGAGAAGGAACTGCCCAAGATCCAAGTATACCAACTCATCTGTAAAACACGGTGGTGGGGGTGTAATGGCCTGGGCATGTTATGGCTGCTGAGGTACTGCCTCACTTATCTTCATTGTTGATACAACTGCTGATGGTAGTAGCATAATAAATTCTGAGGTGTATAGACATTATCTGCTCAAGTTCAAATAAATGCCTCAAAACTCATTGGCCAGCGGTTCATTCTACAGCAAGCCAATGATCCCAAACATACTGCTAAAGCAACAAATGAGTTTTTCAAAGTTAAAAAATGTCAATTCTTGAGTGGCCAAGTGCATCACCCGATCTGAGCCCAATTGAGCATGCCTTGTATATGCTGAAGAGAAAACTGAAGGGAACTAGCCCCCAAAACAAGCATAAGCTAAAGATGAGTGCAATACAGGCCTGGCAGAGCATCACCAGAGAAGACACCCAGCAACTGGTGATGTCCATGAATCGCAGACTCCAAGCAGTCATTACATGCAAATTATATGCAACAAAATACTAAACATGACTACTTTCATTTACATGACATTGCTGAGTCCCAAACATTATGGTGCCCTGAAATGGGGGGGACTATGTATGAACACTGCTGTAATTTCTGCATGATGAAACCAAAATGTATAAAAATGACCTTTATTAAAATCTGACAATGTGCACTTTAACCACATGTGATTTTTTTCTATTACAAATCTCAAATTGTGGAGTACAGAGGCAAATAAATAAATGATGGGTCTTTGTACCTTGTAGTAAATGTTTTTTCCAGAAAATTGAACCCAGTATTTTTGGCAAAGAATGACTGGAAACATGTTAGCCATCTCTATAGACCGAGTAAGTGAATAGCTGAAATCGTAACAATAGATATACTATTAAAAAAAAATTAATTTAAAAATAATAGACGGTGGGGCTTGTGAGAAAGGTCGTACGATAATCATGGGTGACTGTGCTTTTTATATTGAATCAGCAAAGGAAATTATAAAGATAGTCTGGAGGACTAGTTACTTGGAATAGCTTCTTTGATAATATATTATGGAACCAATTAAGAAATATGCAAGAAATAAGGAACTGCAGATGCTGGTTTTCACAAAAGGACACAAACTGCTGGAGTAACCCAACAGATCAGGCAGCATCTTTGAAGAACATCGAGACCCTTCTTATTCATGTTCTCCAGAGATGCTGCCTGACCTGCTGAGTTACTTTAGCACTTTGCGTCCATTCCAGAAATATGCTGTTTTAGATCTGAGGCATGCTTAACGAGTGATCTCATAGTCAAAGATTCCTCAAGGGAAGACTGATCATAATTGGATTAGAATTTCACTATCAGTTTAAGACTGAGAAACTGAGATCTGAAGCCAGTGCCTTTAACTGATATATAGACAATTATAAAGCTATGAGGACAGAATTGACTAAAGCAGAATGATGAACTGGATTGCAAAGTAAATAAACTGGCAGACATTTGATGGAATATTTCTAAATTCATTCCAAAGATATACTGTATGAAGAAAAGAAAAGGATCTTCAAGAACGATGACCCTTCTTTGTCAAACTAATGACATTTAGAATTATATCAAATTTACAAAACAGGCATCCAATTTTACAAAGGTTAGTACTAGACCAGAAGATTAGGAACAGTTTAAAAAAACCAACAAAGCATGAGTGAAAAATAATTTAAAATGAAGAGATTAGATTACGAGCGTAAATTAACAAGATTAAAAGTTTTTGCATATAGGAAAAGGAAGATAGTAATTATAGTTACTTTGGTCCTTAGGGATTGTGACCGGGGAATTAATTATGGGAAATAAGGGGTCTTTGAACAAATCTTTTGTATGTTTTCATTGTACAAGACACTAAAGGCATCATAATGATTGTTAAAAAAAAACAGGGATTAAAAGGGAGAAACAAATTTAAAATAATAAGATCACTACAGAGAAAATATCAGACAAACTAATGGAACCAAAGTCTAACAGGATTCCAGGAGAGTATACTTTGCACCTAGAATTTTAAAATAAATGACAGTGGTAATCATGGAAACAATGTTTGTGAACTTCCAAAATTCCCTAGAATATTTTAATTAGTCTTGGAATTATGAAATTGAGCATTTTCTATAAGTGCCAGTGGTTTGGAAACAAGAAAAATAATGCCCCATTGATAAACAAAAAAGTGAGATCGAAAGCAGGGCACTAAAGGTTAGTTAGCTTTTTTGTGTGGTATAAAATGTTGGAATCCATTCTTAATAGCCCTGTCCCACAGTGAGAGTTCATTCCAAGAGCTCTCCCGAGTTTAAAAAAAAATCAAACTCGTGGTAAGCGCGGAGAATGAACATAGCGGGGACGTCAGAGCTCCGGGACGTCTCTTAGCGCTAACGACAGGTACTCGGGAAGACTCGCTAACGCCAGGTAAGCACGGGAAGACTCATGAAGATTTTTCAACATGATGAAAAATGTCCACGAGAGCCCCAAGTACCGACGAGTGGCCATTACCGTAAATCTCCGAGTTCGAATCAGGGCAAACTCGGGAGAAATCTTGGAATTAACTCGTACCGTAGGACAGGGCTTTTACTATATGGTAGCAGGACACTTAAAACAGAAAAATATAATTAAACAGAATTTGGGGTAATATATTAACATGACTAGAAGATTGTTTAACCAACAGAAAACAGAAGGCTGTCAGGTCATAAGGAATAGGAGTAGAATTAGTACATTTGGCCCATCAAGTCTACTCCACCATTCAATCATGGCTGATCTATCTCTCCCTCCTAACCCCATTCTCCTGCCTTCTGCCCATAACCTCTGACACCTGTACTAATCAAGAATCTATCTATCTCTGCCTTAAAAATATCCGCTAACTTGGCCTCCACAGCCTTCTGTGACAAAGAATTCCACAGATTCACCACCCTCTGACTAAAGACATTTCTCCTCACCTCCTTCCTAAAAGAACGTCCTTTAATTCTGAAGCTTCGACTTAGAGTCTTAGAGTCTCCCACAGTAATTAAGGTTAGTTCGGGTGCTGCAGCTTCAACTGTTTACACTTTATTTCTGTAACTTAGTTGGAAAGATTTGTGCTTAGGGTTGCTGATGATACACAGGAAGAAAAGGAAGAACACAGAGTCTGCAAAGTGGTTTAGATAAATTGCATGGATGATCTAAAATTGGCAAATGATGTACCATGGAAGGAAAAATAAGACTGCCCCCTTTTATAGGAAGAATGGAAACAACAATATATTATTTTGTTGGTAGGTAATGGAAGGTAATATGGAATACAATGTCACTGAGGGATCTAAATGTTCTCATATATAAAATGGACAAAACATTAGGAAGGCAAATGAAATGTTTACTGCAGAGTGTAGTACAAATGTAAGGAGGTGTAAGGAGGTGTTGCACGGCATTGTTGAGATGGTACTTGTACTGTTCACTACAGAGATCACTGCAGAGAAAATATCAGACAAACTACTGTTCACTGTTTTGGCTTCCTTAGTTAAAGAATATATGTATTTGTCTTGGAGAAAATGCAATAAAAACAGGTTCACGAGATTGATTCATAGCATGAAAGATTTTTATTATGAGAAGGAGGTTGAAGTGGATTGCCTCAGAAGGTAAGAATATTTGCAATCTTCGATCCCAGAGACTTGTGAATGCACATACATTGAATTTATTCAAGGGCCAGACTTTGGTTATAGAGTAATCAAGGATTTGACAGAATAGGCTGGAAAGGGAAGGCATGTCCAATATCAAATTATCTTTGCTACTCAAGCATTCTCGGCCCAACAATGCAATCATGGTAATGCAATCAAAAGTCTCCACTCCATTTGTTCACTTGCGGTTGAATATTCCAAAGACTCACAACATGTTCTTTATGTTTAAATCTCTTATTAATGTTATGTCTGTATTCTTTCTTTATGTGCTGCATTGGCAAGAAGCATTTCACTACACCTAGGTGTATGTGACCAATAAATAATCTTTGAACCTTTGAACCTTTGAACATTCAGAGAGAATAGATCCCTCCACAGATAGACACAAAATACTGGAGTAACTCAGCGGGACGGGCAGCATCTCTGGAGAGAAGGAATGGGTGATGTTTCGGGTCGAGACCCTTTCTTCAGACTGATGTTAAGGGAGAAGGAGATGCATAGATAAGGATGTATAAGGTGTGAAAATAGGACAAAGGGAATGGAAATCAAGGAAAATGTAGAATAGATCATGTAGAACTGTAGAATAGAGAAGAAAATAACAAAGCAAACAGAGATAAAATGTAGTCAGAGACAGTAAGACTGGTTGAAGAACTGGGAAGCGGGAGGGATAGAGAGGGAGGGAAAGCAAGGGTTACTTCAAGTTAAAGAAGTCAATGTTCATACCACTGGGGTGTAATCTGCCCAAGTGAAGTATGAGGCGCTGTTCCTCCAACATTTCTGTTGAATGACTGGGATCATGCCTCTAGTTTGTAGACTCCCTGACAGAGTGATTTCCACACAGCACTGGCCCTTGACTGCTAATATAATAAAGAAGGATAAAACGTCTCTGGAACTATAATACTCCCTGTTCTGTTTCAAGTAACCATGTAAACCAATGATGTAAGAACCAAAGTCATTCTGACAAGATAAACGGCAGGAATTTTGAATACTCCCTGCTGGTAAGTTGAGTATTTTTAGCAGAACCTCTACACAGCGTTGTCTTACCAACCGACATGCATTTTTTTCTGGATCTGCAAATGTGGGAAGGTGTGAATTCCACATGAGCCAAAAATACTTCTACCTGTAATATTCATGTTACCTCCACAGTACTTAAAGCAGGGGTCGGCAAGCTACGTCCCACGGGCCGTATCCGGCCCGCAACCCAAAATACAGGCGTATTTCTTTTCAATTAGTTTTCGCGACCTGGGCGCTACAGCCAGTCCCGAGGCACGCAGGCGACATGGGAACTGCACTAGACCCGGGGCTCTCAGGCGACCTGGGAACTGCAGCTAGTCCAGGGGACTCGAGGGATCTGGGAGACACAGGTGATCTGGAAACTGCAGAAAATTAATTGAAAAACACATGAAAATTATGTATTATTAGGATGTACTATAACCAATTTATGTATTATTAGTATGTATTATTACTAATTACTAATTTAGTTAGTATGTATTATTATCACCTCCATTTATTAACTCTGGCGATAGATGTGGCCCGCCATCCGCTCACACACATGGGTCCTGGACCTTATGCAAAAAATGTTGCCAACCCCTGACTTAAAGCAACATTATCTTCATGGATATTTGTTTGAAATGATGCAATGTACCATAAAGAGTTCAATGGTCTCCTCAACTTATGTTATGATGACATTGGTATTTAAAATAAAACAGCATGACACTAGGAAACTATTAACCCACCATTTTTAGCACCAAGAATGTTGTCTTGGTAACCTCAATGGTTTAAAGAGGCAAGCAGTGAGTTTTTGACAAGAGGAAGAAGAGAGAGAAAGGAGAAGGTGAGATTAATAAAGGGTGAACAACTTAATGTAGGGGAAGGATTTATTGGAGTTGATTGTTTGGTTGCTTTTCCTGTATTTTTGTGCCATGGTATTTGACTTCTTGGAGAGCTGGAATTGTTTTCCTTAATATGTAAATTTTAGATATTCAGTAAAAATACTTTTTGTCTTTTTTACATCAGGGTCTAACTATGCCTCAGAATCAATGAAATTGAGCTATAATTACATCAGTAGAGAATCAGAATTAATAATCTCACTCCTCAACTTTAAAGGCTTTGACAATCTAATAACTTTATCCAATCTTAGTTGATCACAAACATAATGTGGAAAACAACATTCCAGGCATCTTCACTATAATAACAGTGAATTTCCAAAGACAAGCAGATCCTATAAAAGTCATCCGAAATATTATGATGAATGATTATGTAAATTGGGTTTGCAAATTAGGGAAAGATGAAATAAATTTGGTTCTGTTTGAATTTTAAAGATAAAGCATCTCATCTTGTCTAAAATAAAAGAACTAGAAGACATGCCCTGTGTTTGAAAAGGACTGAATTCAAACTTTAAATCTGTGTAAACATTATTTCAGTGAGCAAGTGCTGCATCTTTGGAATGGTACTCTCAGGAATTGCTGCAGGCAGTTAGCCTTGATTCACTCAAAACACATTAGATAGATTTGTTTCAGAAAATAGCATTGTGATACAGAATTTGAATAATTTGAGGCACAACATGACAAGTGTAGAGAGCTTGAGAAAAACGATAACAAAAGTATGATTTTTGAAACTCTCCATCATTGTGGCATTCCATGTGTGATGCGTAGACCAACTGATGGTTTTGATCAGGGAACAAGTCCATTATGAGTTAAGCAGTAGCTGACCAAAGTGGATTTCGAGTTCTCTTCATCCACTTTTCTCTAGTTCACATCATATGAGATATAAACCATAGAAACCATTTAAGAGGGAGTTAGATGTGACCCTTGTAGCTAAAGGTATCAGGGGGTATGGAGAGAAGGCAGGTACAGGATACTGAGTTGGATGATCAGCCATGATCATATTGAATGGCGGTGCAGGCTCGAAGGGCCGAATGGCCTACTCCTGCACCTATGTTCTATGTTTCTATGAACAGTACAGCTCTGGAACAGGCCCTTCAGCCCACAATGTCTGTGCCAAACACGAGGCCAAAATAAACTAAACTCATCTGCCTGCACATGGTCCATATACACCCATTCGCTGCATATCCATGTGTCTATCTTTTTTTTTGTTTTTTGTTTTTATGTTTTGTTTATTTCATTAGAAGTTAGTACAATACAAAACAATACAGTGGGACCTAATTTTAGGTGCCAACTATGTCATAACGTCATTATACATTCTATGTACAACCTCTAGTCTTATGTTTTTGAAAAGGAAATAAGAAAGACAAGAAGAAGGGGAAATTTTTTATTTTTTTTAAATAGGAGAAGAGAAAAAGAGGAAAAATAGTTAGTAGAAAATAGAAAAACGTGAAGTGTGTGTATAAGAGAAGAAAAAGTGGAAAGTAGAAATAGGAGAGAAAGACCCTTAAAAGAGAATTTTTCAAATCTTTATTCGGAGATGTAGATCTATCCACGACCTGACCTGAAATCAGTAATCTTTATGATACCGCTGCATCACATGATTCCAAAAAGTCGATAAAAGGGGTCCAACTCCTTAAGAATTGGTCATATTTATCTATTAGTCGGAGTCTCATTTCTTCAAGGCGTGCTATGTCCATCATATTCCTAATCCACATTTTAACAGTTGGAATAGCAGTATTTTTCCAAAATGTAAGTATCAATTTCTTTCCAATTATTAACCCATAATTAAAAAAAACTTTTCGGTCCTTATTTAAATTGATATCTTCTACTATTATTCCAAATATAATCCATTCCGTATTAGGTTCTATTCTTGACTTGAAAAGCTTTGTAAATATATCAAATATATCACTCCAAAATTTATTCAACTTTATACATCCTACAAATGAATGTGTTATATTAGCATTTTGAAACAAACATTTATTGCATCTGGGAGAGACGTTTGGGTAAAATTTATTCAGCCTCGTTTATTACATATAGTCTATGTAATAATTTAAATTGAATTAAATTATGTCTTTCATTAATGGAACAATTATGTGTGTTCATCAGATACTTTTCCCATCTATCCTTCGGGATCTCTCTCATTAGTTCATGTTCCCAATCTTCTCTTAGTGCCTCTGTTGAGGGTAATTCTCTATTTAATATATTATTATAAAAGTATGATATTAGTTTTTGTGAATCAGCCTTAATATTCATTGCTTCTAAAGGGTCTAAAAATATAATTTGAAATCTATGTGTATATTTCTTCATAAAGTCACATATCTGTATATATTTGAAATATTGATTATCCTTCAGTTTAAATTTTAATTTTAATTGTTGAAATGATAACAATTTGCCCAATTCATACATATCTCCTACTTTCCTAATCCCCAGTCTATCCCATTGTTTATATGTTTCGTCGATAAGAGATGGTTTGAATGCAGGGTTGTTCAATAGTGGGGTTAGTACTGATAGATTATTTAATTTCAAGGATAATTTTATTAGTTTCCAAATTCTTATTGTATTGTGAATAATTGGGTTCTTCTTATATATTATACTATTCAATTTTATCGGTGAGAACAAGATCGTTCCTATATCATACGGGAAACACTCCTCTTTCTCCATTCTTATCCACTCCGACTGGTGAGTGGAACTATCCAACCAGTACATTATGTTCTTAATATGCACTGCCCAGTAGTAATACGTAAAGTTAGGTAATGATAAGTCCCCAACTTCTTTAGGTTTACACAAATGCTTTTGTTGAATTCTGTGTGCTCTATAATCCCATATAAAATTAGTGATAGTAGAATCTAGTTTAAAAAAAAAATATTTTGGAATATATATTGGGAATGCTTGAAACAAATATATTAATTGTGGTAAGAAAGTCATTTTTATAGCGTTAATTCTACCTATCAATGAGAGCGGGGACGTTTTCCAAAATTTAATCATATCATTCAGTTTATTTAATAGTGGCATAAAATTGGCGCTAAATAATGATTTGTGTCTTCTCGTAATTTGAATACCCAGATACTTGAATTTTTCTGTTGCAATTTTGAAGGGGAATTTTAGTAAGTGTCTCGCTTCCTGTGGTTTTAGAGACATAATTTTGCTTTTATTCCAATTTATTCTATATCCTGAAAAAGAGCCGAATTCCTCAATTAGTGTTAATAAGGTGGGTATACTCGTTTGTGTATTAGTAATATATAAAAGAATATCATCAGCATATAATGAAATTTTATTATTTGAGTCATATATCTGTGAATATTCGGATGATTTCTAATCTTTTCAGCCAGCGGTTCTATCATAAGGGCAAATAGCAATGGTGATAAGGCACAACCCTGCCTATTACCCCTTGATAAATAAAATTTTGGAGATAACATATTATTAGTTAATATTCTTGCCGTAGGTTTATCGTAAAGTAGTTTAACCCATCTAATAAAATTCTCTCCCATGTTAAATTTTTGGAGTACCTTATATAAATACTGCCATTCTACCTGATCAAATGCCTTCTCTGCATCCAGCGTAACAACTGAAATATCTTCAATGTCCTCATTGTGAGAATACATTATATTGAAAAGCCTTCTCAAATTATTAAATGATTGTCTTTTGGGTATAAATCCCGTTTGATCCGTGTTTACCAATTTGTTAATATACATAGATACATAGAAACATAGAAAATAGGTGCAGGAGTAGGCCATTCGGCCCTTCGAGCCTGCACCGCCATTCAATATGATCATGGCTAATCATCCAACTCAGTATCCCGTACCTGCCTTCTCTCCATACCCCCTGATCCCTTTAGCCACAAGGGCCACATCTAACTCCCTCTTAAATATAGCCAATGAACTAGCCTCAACTACCCTCTGTGGCAGAGAGTTCCAGAGATTCACCACTCTCTGTGTGAAAAAGTTTCTTCTCATCTCGGTCCTAAAGGATTTCCCCCTTATCCTTAAGCTGTGACCCCTTGTCCTGGACTTCCCCAACATCGGGAACAATCTTCCTGCATCTAGCCTGTCCAACCCCATAAGAATTTTGTACGTTTCTATAAGATCCCCTCTCAATCTCCTAAATTCTAGCGAGTATAAGCCAAGTCTATCCAGTCTTTCTTCATATGAAAGTCCTGACATCCCAGGAATCAGTCTGGTGAACCTTCTCTGCACTCCCTCTATGGCTATAATGTCCTTCCTCAGATTTGGAGACCAAAACTGTACGCAATACTCCAGGTGTGGTCTCACCAAGACCCTGTACAACTGCAGTAGAACCTCCCTGCTCCTATACTCAAATCCTTTTGCTATGAAAGCTAACATACCATTTGCTTTCTTCACTGCCTGCTGCACCTGCATGCCTACTTTCAATGACTGGTGTACCATGACACCCAGGTCTCGCTGCATCTCCCCTTTGCCTAATCGGCCACCATTTAGATAATAGTCTGCTTTCCTGTTTTTGCCACCAAAGTGGATAATTATTCAGTCTTCTAGCTAGAATCTTTGCTAAAATTTTCTGATCCGTATTTAGAAGTGATATAGCTCTGTAAGAACCCGGTTCATCTAAATCTTTATCTTTTTTTGGTTTAAGCGTTATTGTTGCTTCTGCTAAAGTTTCTGGTAGTTTATTTTCGGTATAAGCCTGCGTGTATAAGTTGAGTAATCTTGGTACAATTGAGTCCTGAAATCGTTTATAAAATTCATTACTAAAACCATCTGGTCCTGGGGTCTTCCCATTTTTCAGTGAGTTTATTATTTGTTTTATTTCTTCACTAGTAATCCGTGCTCCTAATTCCTCTTGTTTAAACTATCCAATTTAGGGAGATTGCAATTATCTAAAAAATTTGTAATTTTACTAACATCTGTATTTATTTTGGTTGTATATAAATTATGATAAAATTGGGCAAACCTCTTATTAATATCCTTTGGTAGTGTTAGAAGCTCACCCTTATCCGATTTAATTTTAGTGATAATATTTTCCTTTTCTTGTTGCTTCAGTTGCCTCGCAAGTAATTTATGTGGCTTATCCCCAAATTCGAAGTGTGCCTGTTTTGTAATTTGGAGTGCCTATCTAAATGCCTCTTAAATGGCACTATCGTATCTGCCTCCACCAGCACCCCTGGCAGCACGTTCCAGGCACCTGTTACCCTCTGTGTAAATAACTTGTCCCAAACATCTTCTTTAAACTTAGACATAACTTTATGTCTACAATATAGAGATAAAATATATTATCTCTAATAAAATATGATCTGTAATGTCTCTTATAACTTTATATACTTCTATTATCTCATATACGTCTATCCCTCAACCTCTGATGCTGCATAGAAAACAATCCAAGTTTGTCCAACCTCTCCTTGTAACGAATATCCCCCTTATACGGGTAGTATTCTGGTAAACCTCTCCTGCACCCTCTCCCATGCCTCCACATCCTTCCTGTAATGGGGTGAAGACTTCCAGTAAAGTCTTATAGAGCTAATTATGACTTCCTGACTCTTACATACAATGCCCAAAACAATTAAGGACATAAGGTCATGAGATAGGAGCAGAATTAGGCCATTCGGCCCATCCAGTCTATGCCATTCAATCATGGCTGATCTATCTCTCCCTTCTAACCCTATTCTCCTGCATTCCCCCATAACCACGGACTTCCCTACTAATCAAACTAATCAACTAATGATATTAGTTTCACTCCCAGAGGATTAATGGCATGTACATGTGGGCAAATGCAAGTTCTCTGTCTTGTGGGAACAAAATTCCAGATTCTGAAAATATGAAACAAAAACTGAATAAGATAGCAAAGCACAAGAGCATGAGCTAGTTTAATTTTCAAAGATTTTACTTTTCATTCAAGTCTATTGGAGATGTGCAGCAACTTTTTTTACACTGAGAGTCGTGAGGAGCCTGGGATGCATTGCCATGGGTGGTGGTGGCGGCAGATGCCGTGTAAGTTGGGGACGACAGATGGCACAATGGGCTAAGTGTTCGGCTGGCGATCGGAAGGTAGCCGGTTCGAATCCCGCTTGGAGTGCATACTGTCGTTGTGTCCTTGGGAAAGACACTTCACCCACCCTTGCCTGTGTGTGAATGTGTGTGAGTGATTGGTGGTGGTCGGAGGGGCCGTAGGCGCAGATTGGCAGCCACGCTTCCGTCAGTCTGCCCCAGGGCAGCTGTGGCTACAGAAGTAGCTTACCACCACCGAGTATGACTGAGGAGTGAATGAATAATGCGATGTAAAGCGCCTTGAGTATTAGAAAGGCGCTGTATAAATCCCATCCATTATTATTATTATTAAGTGGCTTTTGGAGAAGCACATGAAAGTGGCGGGAATAGAGGGATAGGGATCATTTACAGGCAGGTGAGATCAGTTTAACTTGGCATTGTGTTCGGCACAAATATTGTGGGTCGAAGGGCCTGCTCCTGTGTGTACTCTTCTATGTTCTATGTTCAGAGTGGCTGGCTAATGTAATTAGGCTGCGTTACTACATCAGCATTGTTTAAGGTCATTCTCATTCAGACTCAGTTACATGGTGTGTAACAGTCAATGTTGGTCACAAGGATATTGCAATTCTTAGGTTTAGGTTTTATTATTGTCACATGTATCGAGGTACAGTGAAAAACTTTGGTTTGTATGTTATCCAATCAAATTAGATGACTGTACGCATGAATACAATCAAGTCATGAACAAGTACAAAAGGTAGAGCAAAGAGAAACATACCAGAGTGCTGAGTTTAATTCTCAGCATTGTAGCGCAACAGATCCAGAGAAAACGTCTAATGTCCACAATGCAATAGGTTGGAGAATCAGGCCCGTACCCTAGCTTATGGAAGGCCTATTCAGATAGTGGAGGGGAGGAAGCTGCTCCTGAGCCTGATGGTACACACAGACAAGCTTCTGCATCTTCTGCCTGATGGGAACGAGGAGAGGATGGAATGACTGGAGTAGGAAAGGTTCCTTTCCACAAAGAAGGATGCTAATATAATGCATCTTACCCAGACATGCTGGAGCTTAATCTTCATTTGACTGATACTGGTGTTCTTAGAATCATGACTGTCAATACTTAACTACAAGCAACTGCTTCTATAGTGTTTGAGAAATGACTGTGCCTGACCTTCAGTGTGCTTCCTTCCCCACTCCCCAACCCCTCCTCACTGGTTTTGCTTTTCAAGTAATTGTCGTGGTCACCTCGGAGGCAGAGATTCTGAAGAGAGACGAGGATGAAGGTGGCATGCTGAGATGCAAAACACAGCTCCTCTGTGCACTCACTAATGCAGGGAATTGAATAGAAACAGGGCTTGGAGAGAGCTTACGTGAGAAGCATTGCACTACACTGATCAGATCCTATTGTTGAGTGAATGAGTTAAACCTGCAGTCTCTCTGGGAGATAGAGAACATTTGTAGCCCATTGTGCCACTTGAAATTGTCAATTGTTGCAATGTCATAAAAGGAACCTTGATCGCAGTCTCCTGAGAGAATTCTCATTGTTGCTTGATTGTATAAATAATTGGTTTGAAATGTAATCTGCTTGATGCCTCTCGCTACCCATTGAATGTGAATTTGATCATTATGTTGTCTTGTTCACTACGCTCAGCTGCTGTGGCTCAGGTGATGTCGAGGCAGCATTGGCATATTACAGCTGAGGGTGAGGGTTTGGAGCTCAGCTGAGGCCTTCAGGGAGGAGCTGATCAGAGAAAAATGTATTTTGAGCAGAGGTCAGTATTCGTGTAATAAGGTGATGGTGTTTAACGATGACACCCATCGGGTAGCACAGATTCTGCAGCCAACCATTTCAAAATTTGAATTAGGGATTAATTTATTGATGCTAAATGCTTAGTTCAGATGGAGCTGCAAAGGGGAATTCAAATATCATGTGGGCTTTGGGATCAACTCTATTAGTGCTTGTGGTTGTTTTACATCTGAGGGCAGGGATTATTGCAGCCTGGTTGACCATGTGCTTCTTACCAGGTCTAACCCTTGATCGTTTCCTCAGGAGACCAAAGTCTATGATGTGCATTGAAGGCAATGTTGAGTTTAATCATTCATGTGTGCCTTCACTGGGAATAGTCCCGGAGGTACAAGGAGGTTTGTGTTTTCTAGAGTCTCACTGTGAGTCTTTATTGATGGAGAGCAGTATGCTGCAGAGGGGACAGGTGGGCAGAGGACCTGGGTGTTGTAGATGTTGAGTGACCCATCCCCCATGTGCTTTGGTGAGTGAGCTGACAATGTCTCGGAGCTCAGCTTGACATGTGGGTGAACCTTGGTACTGGAGTGAACTTGCTCTCGATTGAAGAGTTTCTTATTAGCTCTGAAGATTGTAGTTGAGCTGTAGCGTTGGGGAAAGTATTGGATTTATAATGCAGCTTTGGCTTCACTGAGACTGTGTAGCCGACCCAGTGCAGAGCAAAGATAAAATTGAGATCAAGGTGGACTAATTTGAGTAGGGTGCTCCACAAGTGAAGTGAAAGACTTATGTGAGGTTGAGCAAGGCCATGCATAGCAGCTGGTGCCATTCCTGCTCTTTCTTTGTTGTTTTGCAGTGAAGATCATGTCCACTGTACCTCCAGATACAGAATCCACTCCAAGATTGAGGGAGCATTTGACCATTGGAAGTAGGTAGTTCACAATCATGTCATCAGGAGCTGGGCAAAGCAGCCGTCTGCTTATTATAAGACTGAGATCTTTTTATAGACTTTGATTGGGACATTGCGATAGATGTGCACAAAGAATGATTTACAGTCAATTACACCAGCGCCTTCTTCTCCAAACACATTACGATTGATTGATTAACTTTAACTGTGCTGGCTGAGCCCTCTGTGCTTTACCCGTGAAAAGTTGAACATGACCCTTTTACAAACTCTCCATCTCAATTTTCTCTGTGCCCTGAATTTTACCCGACAAGGTAATTATACTCACACTTCTTTGCAATACAATGTAACTGCCTGTCTTGTGTGAGCTCTGTCCTGGGTAAGATAGTCCAGTGACTGAGCTTGAATGAATATATTTCCTAACACCACACTATTTACTCAGCAGCATCTTACTTTCATGCTTATAGCTTTCCTGTGAAAGAATATTGATAACTTGATGGTCAGAATATCTATAATTCTCTCCCAACAACCAAATACACTTAACTCTGTCCTGCAAGATTTATCACGATCTTTTTCCCAAATTTTCCATCTGTGATATGAACTTCTCTCTTAGTTGATGCCTTAATTAGACCAGTAAATCCTCCTCACACCTCTGCCAACCCACAATAGGCAGGAATCCAAATCACTGGCACAAATGGCACAAGAAGTCTGATAATGTATAATAATATTTAATATACTTGAATCATTTTCTGTATAGGCACTCAACATTAAATCTGAGAACTGATCATTCAGATGAGCATTTGGCATTCAGACAGGATCTGGCCTGGTCAGCTTCTTGAGCGTGAAAGAGATAAGAGGAACATCTGCTGGAGCTCATCCACCTACAGCTACTATAGATCACAGAGATCCCAAGGCAGTTGCATAATGTATGTGGCTCTTGTGGAGTCCACATAATATTTCCAGTGCAATATGTGGTGAATTGGGAGCAGAACCAACATTTCCCATTTCAGAACGTATCTCCCCTTCATCCCTCGCTGCTGGAATTCTATAGTATTTTTGTTTGAGGGATATCTGACAGGCTATGTAGCACTTCCCACCCAATAGAACCAAGCAAATATTGTTAATCTCAACAACAAAAATTGTATGAGAAAGTAAATTCACGCACAGCCACAGGTCCCAATAGGATTTTGCCCCACCCACCACTCTGTTGTTTGTGGATGATCTTAGACATGAAATAGCTGTGGCTTTTGCCTGTAGAACAAGAGTCCTTGTTCTTCAATATAATCCAATGCAAATGAAACTCTTTGAAACGTTTCTGCAGTAAGCCCTAGTAGCAAAATAATAATTTTGTTCAATTGCATATCTCTTACTTTTCATAGGCGTGATTCATAACACTGCAAATTATTTCCTAGATCTGTAGCAAAAAAGAATACATTTATTTGCTTGTGAAATGATAGGAGATATTGCTACTTCAGTTTATTATTGCAATATTCCATACGTAACAGAATCGTTGCAATTGGTATTATTTACAGCAACAGTCCAAGGCACATGTTTAGATTTTGAAGGAATGAAAAATTGGCATAAAACAAAAGAACTGTATTTGCAAATGAAATGATAGCTGCAAGCAATTTTCTTCAGTTGCTGGAGTTTTGTTTTCAAAATGAAAAATATTGCTCAAAATTTCACAATAGGCAAAATCTTTTAAAATATTCACAACGTAGAGAGTGGAAGCAGGGAGGCTTGTGAGGTAAATGCAATGGAAGGGTTGTATTAATATGCATGTAGTATACACAGTATAAAGTATACTATGTATACAATATACATAGATGCACAGAGTCTCTTGCCCAGAGTGAATCGAGGATCAGAGGAGATAGGTTTAAGGTGAAGGGGAAAAAATTTAATAGGAACCTGAGGGGTAACATTACACACAAAGGGTGGTGGATGAATGGAACAAGCTGCCAGAGGAGGTAGTTGAGGCAGGGGATATCCCAACATTTAAGAAACAGTTAGACAGGTACATAGACGACAGATGGCACAATGGGCTAAGTGTTCGGCTGGCAACCGGAAGGTAGCCGGTTCGAATCCCGCTTGGAGTGCATACTGTCGTTGCGTCCTTGGGCAAGACACTTCACCCACCTTTGCCTGTGTGTGAATGTGTGTGAGTGATTGGTGGTGGTCGGAGGGGCCGTAGGCGCAGATTGGCAGCCACGCTTCTGTCAGTCTGCCCCAGGGCAGCTGTGGTTACAGAAGTAGCTTACCACCACCGAGTGTGACTGAGGAGTGAATGAATAATGCGATGTAAAGCGCCTTGAGTATTAGAAAGGCGCTATATAAATCCCATCCATTATAGACAGGACAGGTTTGGAGGGATATGGACCAAATGCTGGCAGGTGGGACTAGTGTAGCTGGGACATGTTGGCCGGCGTGGGCAAGTTGGGCCAAAAGGCCTGTTTCCACACTGTATCACTCTATGACCGTATGACTCTATGTATTTCAGGCTGGAACAAGTTGGGAAATATTTTTCACTTGTGCATAATATACATCGATGAGGTAATACAATAAACATTGTGAATTTATATAGCATAGTAAAACAGCTAAATGCACTTCATACATAACTAGGCACAGAGCAATGCCAAGAAACATAAGGATGAATGAATGGGACAAGGACTGAGGGACGGCTGAGGGGAAACAGAGATAATTCTGTAATCAGTGAAGAAGATCTGTAATGAGTTTCAGTTCTAGATTTGTAAGGTGCTTTTGAGATCTTCAAATCAGAAGAGCCTCAGATTTAAGTCTTGGCCTACAATGAGATTATTGATGCCAAGACCATTTCTTATCTACTTGCATATAATCCATATCCCTCCATTCTCTACATATCCATATGCCTATCCGAAAAGAGTGGGTGACATTTTGGGTCGAGAACATTCTTCAGACCCGAAAAGTCACCCATTCCTTTTCTCCAGAGATGCTGCCTGTCCCGCTAAGTTACTCCAGCATTTTGTGTCTACCTTCGATTTGAACCAGCATCTGCATTTCTTTCTTACAAACTGCCTGTACTAAAGTCTCCAAAATGCCACTATCATATTTGCCTCAATCATCAACCCTAGCAGCACGTTCCAGGCACTCACCGCTCACTACGTAAAATGGTTCACTGCACATCTCCTTTAAACGTTGCCCCTTCACACCTTAAATTTGATTGTCGCAATCACTCTCTTTCCCCACCCCTACAGATCTGTTCATTTAATCATTGCTGGTTATGGAATTTGCAAATGGGCTGCCTTGTTTCCTCAATTGCCTGTAAAGGACATTACGATTTCTTGACAGCATGATAGGCATTCTAGAAAAAAATCCTTCTTGAGCTCCTTGACCCAATTTCTAAACATCAAGTATATTTATTTTTCTCAAGTGACAGTTTCAATTACACTTCATTTGGATTACTTTTATAAAGTAACATATGGTTCATATCAAAAATAATTTATCCAAAGCTAAATCAGATTAGATTGAAGAAAGTCTTCTTACTTGCTGGAAATTAACTGCACCTAACTGTTATTGGCACTCAAGTCACAATTACATTTTCATTCCTTTCAAGGACACGGGCACAGAAAATAATGCTGTTGGTTTGCATGCAAACATTAGCAAATAAAACTCTTTGACCTGCCATTCCCTTTCTCTGCTTTATATGGCGGTCGTTAAACATTAAACAAGTTGATGAAACATGCATGTACAGGGAGAGGATAAATAATCTCTACGTATTTATATTCCCAGGAATTAGGGATTGTTAAAATCAAATGTGCTCCACATATCAAAGCCAATTTAAGGAGAACTCCTCAATGCAGTATTATGTATTGCCTTCTGTATTGCTTGTCATGAGAACCAAAATGATATTTTACCAAAGTGGATAAATGTCATTTTAACAGGATTAAAAATAAATTGATCCATATTCCAGAAGCATCTGACAGAAATAGCCAGAATGACATTCGAAGGACATTTTTAAGATTGGAAATAGTAGGAATGTAATGGTTATATAATTCTACACTTGGGTTTTAAAACGTGTAGACAATAATTTCAAGGTAAATTATGTGTTGGAGACAGAAGATGAATTTTAATTTGAGCACGGCAAGGGCGTAAGGAAAAGACAGGCTGCATGCTAGGAGTACATCGATTCTGGTCCACTTGCATGCACCGAGTTAGGAGAAAATTATTTCATTATTTTGAGCCTAGATGAATGCCAACCACACTCTTCATCCTTTATCCTTTAGCTTCCATTGGTGGGCACTTGATGTGAGTCAATTGCCTGGTTGGCCAAACCTCCATCAAGAATGCAAATCTCTGTTCACATCAGAGGATATTGAGCTGTCTGAACAATTATTGGGTCAAAATGCAAAAAGCTGCAGTTGTTGCAAATCTGAAATAAAAACAGGAAGTGCAGGAACAGCAGTTCAGGTAGCATCTATGGAAAGAGAAACAATCAAAGTTTTAGGTCAGAAAACTTACGTTAGAACTGGGAAGCTGAGTAAAAACATTTAAAGTTTCTGCATGGGTGGGAAGTTTCAGATGTATGGAGATTATTGAGGGTCTTTACATGGAGAGACCTGCTTTTACATGGTCTATATCCCTCCATTGTTGCTCATTATATTAATCTAAATGTCTAAATGAATCTCAAATGTTTTTTGTAATGGACTTTCCAGAATCCAGAAGAGGCATAATAGAATGGGAAATTGGAGATCCCATCAAGTTCTACAGATTATTCATGTGATTTGCTAATATTTTACAGTCAACATCAAAAATAATCTCCCCCAAAGGACAGTGATAATTCTGAGTTTGAGATGAATAGATTCTTGCCAGTCTGAAACTGAAGTGATAAGGCACACAAATCACAAATGGTCTATTCAATATTGTCCAGGACTCTTGGGTATGATGCTACAAGCTTGCCACACCTGTATTTGGGTAATTTCTCCCATCTTTCCCTGCAGATCCTCTCAAGCTCTGTCAAGTTGGATGGGGAGCGTCGATGCACAGCTATTTTCAGGTCCTTCCAGAGATGTTCGATCTCAAGGGCAGTCAAGGGCATTCCAGACTTGTCATGAAGCCACTCCTACATTGTCTTGGCTTGTGCTTAGGGTCATTGTCCAGTTAGAAGGTGAACCTCCGCTCCAGTCTGAGGTCCAGAACGCTCTGGAGCAAGTTTTCATCAAGGATCTCTCTGTACTTTGCTCCGTTCATCTTTCCCTCGATCCTGACTAGTCTCTCAGTTCCTGCCACTGAGAAACATCCCTACCGCATGATGCTGCCACCACCATGTTTCACTGAAGGTATGGTATTGGCCAGCTGATGAGCAGTGCCTGGTTTCCTCCAGACGTGACGCATGGCATTCAGACTCATCAGACCAGGGAATCTTGTTTCTCATGGTCTGAGAGTCCTTTAGGTGCCTTTTGGCAAACTCCAAGCGGGCTGTCATGTGCCTTTCACTGAGGAGTGGCTTCCGTCTGGCCACTACCATAAAGGCCTGATTGGTGGAGTGCTGCAGATATAGTTGGCCTTCTGGAAGGTTCTCCCATCTCCACAGAGGAACTCTGGGGCTCTGTCAGTGATCATCGGGTTTTTGGTCACCTCCCTTCTCACCTGATTGCTCAGTTTGGTCTGGCAGCCAGTTCTATGAAGCGTCCTGGTGGTTCCAAAGAATGACTGAGCTCATTCTCTTGCTCATTATGCTCTTTCCACAGTATGACGCTACAAGCTTGCCCACTGTGCTCTTCGGGACCTGCAATGCTGCAGAAATTGTTTTATACTCTTCCCCACATATGTCTCTCGACACAATCCTGTCTCGGAGATCTACGGACAATTCCTTCGTCTTCAAGGCTTGGTTTTTGTTCTGACATGCATTGTCAACTGTGGGACCTTATATAGACAAGTGTGTGCCTTTCCAAATCATGTCCAATCAATTTAATTTACCACTGGTGGACTCCAATCAAGTTCTAGAAACATCTCAAGGATAATCAATGGAAACAGGATGAACCTAAGCTCAATTCTGAGTGTCATAGCAAAGGGTCTGAATACTTATGTAAATGTGATATTCCAGTTTTTAATTACTTTGCAAAAATTTCTAAACCTGTTTTCGCTTTTTTATTTTGGAATATTGTGTCTAGATTGACGATTTAAAAAAATGTCATCCATTTTAGAATAAGGCTGTAACGTAACATAATGTGGAAAAAGTGAAGGGGTCTGAATACTTTCTGAATGCATTGTAATGTGGGCAAATGTGATTAGTGTAGATTGGCATCATGGTTGGCATGGATGAGGTGGCTCTAAAGGGCCTGTTTCTCTGCTCTACGATTCTTTGGTTCAATGAATGGAAATACTTTGGTTGTGAAATTCACCGCCTTAGCGTATGTTGTTTGGGTGCAAGTATTCTTAGTAGATTGGGATCAGAGGGTGCAGTCTTGATTTGTTGCCAGTCTTCACTGATGTAGCTATCATCATGCATTCACTAAGCATGGAGAACAGTGTTCAGCAAGGATGGGCTGTAAATAGCCACCTGCAAAGATTTGAGCTAGAGTCCCTGTTGCTGTATCTCTACTGCTCGCTACAGCTATATTTATACAGAGGGAGGCAGCTGGCTAATGAGTCATAAAAATAATTAACAATGTTTGCATGATGCCTTACATGACTGAATGGCTGTCATTTTGTGTGAAATATAGATGTGAGGTGTGCCATAGCAAGGGGTATGCGAGGATGCAGAGGCACACGTACACATTCGGCCCCTGTACTGATTAATGAAGCTTGTTGCAAGATGGATAGGAGGAGCAGAGTGCATTGAAAAGCTAGTGAATGGGATCTGAATAAGGTTTTACAGACACGGACTACATGGATGGGGTAATAGAATATCATTAAGGTCTGGTGCTTAGGGTTTGGCTCTTCATCTGATCCCACTGTTACTTTCGCTTGTTCCAGTAATTCCTCCTGGCTCCCCACGGCTCTGTGACCTGTCTTCTCATCAACCAATGCTGTGTCTGAAATCTGGCTACCTGCTGCCAGCGGTGTTTAGCCATTGTTTGGGCTAAACTGCCGGAGCCACAGGATGACTTTTACCAGCAAACCCTGCCTTAAAACATCTCCTCTTTTATAAGACAGCTTTAATTGTTATCGGCATCGGCTAACTTGACCCAGTTCAAGCCACTGACAAAATTGTATCCTGTGATGATGCATTAAGGCAGTAAATACCACGTTATTACCAGTAAATACCACGTCTTAACTACAGCGCCAACCTTCCTGTTCATCAGGGTGTGTGTCTGTATCACCTTGGCTTTGCACCATGTGAATGTTTTAGACAGCGCTCCCCCCGCTTGCCCTGTCCCCTGCCTGCATAACGGGCTGGTGAAGGAAGTGATGTGTTTGTGTTCCATTCTGACAGTCGCCGTTCCAGTTGCCGGTTTTTCTGGCGATTGCCAGCAATTTGACAGTTGCCGGCAGCCACCTGAAAAATCGCCAAAGTGGGACAATCGAAATTTCCCATTTTGCATATCTTATTCATTGGTCATACATAAACTATACATCTCTCTGGTCCATTTCAGTTGGTAGATGTCTAAACCCCCTCCTCTTGTGTGAATCCTATTCTTGCTTACTGCATTGTGCCTGACTTCAGGGCGATGTGTTGGAGAGGAGTAGTAACTAAAGGGCCTGTCCCACTTACGTGTCCTCGGCACGTTAATTACGCGACCTCGTGGTCGCGTTGAGGCGCGATGGTCGCGCGCGACTTAATTCGACCGCACAGCCGTCTGGACGTCATTTGAAGATGGACACAAAATGCAGGAGTAACTCAACTCACCCATTGCTTCTCTCCAGAGATGCTGCCGGTCCCGCTGAGTTACTGCAGCATTTTGTGTCTATCTTCAGTTTTCTTGGCCCCCCTCTGGGAGTAGAAGTGGGGGCGGATCCGGAGCACAACAGCCGTGAGCCCCAGGCCGCGCTCGGCGACCGTTTGCCTGCTTCTGCTGCTGTTGAAGGTGAGACGTTCGTCGCGCCAGGGTCTTGGGCCTGTCCCACTTTGGCCGTCAGTTCCACGACAGGCCGTTGGCGCGCGAAGAGTTTGTTAACTACAAAAATTTCGGAGCCCCGCGCGATGTCGCGCAGAACTACATACCCCTCTGCGCTTCTCAGTGGGACAGGCCCCGCGTGGCCGTACGATGCCCGTGCGCCTCAACGCGATGACGAGGTCGCGTAATTTGCGTGCCAAGGACACGTAAGTGGGACAGGCCCTTAAGCTTATCAAATCAAAGATTGATAAGCACTTGTTGCTTTAGTGAAGTTACATAGAGGATGGTGAGCTTTTAACTTGAAGACTAAAAAGCAGGAAGAAAATCTTGCAAATATTATGTGGGGAATAATCATCTTCAAAGTCACGGAGTCTCAGGAGTGTGCCAATATTCCAACTCTTTACACTTGCAATTGAAGCTGTCCATGGACCATGCGAGTGCATCACTAATGCTGTATCTCATGATTTGTTAGTTATTAACATCACGTTATCTTGTAATTGCCAGAATTTAAATCTGTCAAAAGCACTAATTATGTGAATGCAAACTATTTATAGCAGTTGATCTTCGCTAATAAGTGTTTATAGAGTTAAAAGGATGCACCTAGAAGTAGCTCTGATTGTTGAAATTATTTGTATGACACATCCCTCTGCTAATTTGAAGATGTTAAGTCATTTTAAGTAAAATATCAGCTAGATTTCTAATCCATTTGCCTGCTTTGTCTACATTGTAGCAAGTTTTCAGTCTCTTCCTCAGGATTGTCACTCTCTCAATTGTTAAGGATTGAAACATAGAAAGTAGCTGCAGGAGGAGGCCATTTGGCCCTACGAGCCTGCACTGCCATTCATTGCGATCATGGCTGATCATCCAGAATCAGTTACCCGTGCCTGCCTTCTCCCCATATCCCTTGATACCGTTAGCCCCTAGAGCTCTATCTAACTCTCTTTTAAATTCATTCAGTGCATTGGCCTCTACTGCCCTCTGTGGCAGAGATTTCCACAAATTCACAACTCTCTGGGTGAAAAATGTTTTTCCTCATCTCAGTTTCTGGTTCCGGACTCCCCCAACATTGGGAACATTTTTCCTGCATCTGGCTTGTCCAGTCCTTTTATAATTTTATACGTTTCTATAAGATGCCCTCTCATCCTTCTAAATGTCAGTGAATCCAGATGCACGACTCAGCATTCAGTGCTGGGCCCATTGCTGTTTGTCATCTATATCAATGATTTGGATGAGAACGTATATGTCATGGTTAGCAAGTTAGCAGATGACACAAAAGTGGGTGGTATTGTAGATAGTGAAGCTGGTTGTCAAAAATTGCAGCAGGATCTTAATTGGTTGGGCAGGTGGGCTGAGGAATGGTTGATGGAATTTAATGCAGAGAAACATGAGGTGTTGCATTTTGGGAGCACCAACATGGGCAGCACCTATGAACAGTGCAGGAGGATGAGGGGTAATCTCGCAGAAGTGTATAAAATCATGAGAGGAATAGCTCAGGTAGATGCACAGTGTCTCTCACCCAGAGTAATGGAATCAAGAACCAGAGGACATAGATTTAAGGTGAGGAGGAAAAGAAAGAATCTGAGGGGCAACCTTTTCATGCAAAGGGTGGTAGGTGATTGGAAAGAGCTGCCAGAGGATGTAGTTGAAGCAGGTACTATCGCAACGTTTTAAGAAACATTTAGACAGGTACATGGATAGGTCAGGTTTAGAGGGATATAGGCTAAACACAGGTAGGTGGGACTGTAGTGTAGATGGGACATGTTGGCCGGTGTGTTGGACCGAAGGACCCGTTTCCCTGCTGTAAGAATCTATGAATCACACATTGAAATTGGTATATCTGAATCAGCTTTGGCTGAAACATACAGTGACATCTTCTTTGGGGTTTACCTTCACCCAAGCAGTAAAGCAAATATTAAGCACTGGTAGACCTGTCCAGAGGACAGATGGACAAACTGTTCAAAATCTCTGACTCACAAGATTTTCTTCCCATGACTTTGCAACTCTTTTCCCAACTGATTGCTGTGAAACAGCTGGGAATCAAATATTATCAAATATTGTGTCTAACTTCCATTCATGTTTGTCACATGTCCATCTCGGTTATTGTCCTTACAGATATCACTATACTAGTCTTTGTTTATAATTTAATTAAAGCTTAGTATGGTAATTTCATTGCAAACGTCACAAATTGGAGTTTAAGAGAGTCTCTTTGCAAGGTAGTGCTTTCTTGCATTGCTCATTCTGTAGTAAGTCTTCCTTGGATACGAGCTGCAGTTTGAGAATTTTACTAACTTCCCTGTTTCTCAATTTATCATCAAATAGTTTTGAAATTCAGGTAACATTATATCCACAACCATGATCACAGTAAATGGCGGTGTTGGTTCGAAGGGCCGAATGGCCTACTCCTGCACCTATTGTCTATGTCTATTGTAATATAGCAAGAGTCCCAAGTGCTTCAGAAGTTTATCTAGTGATGACACCTCCTCCCTCATGTGCTGCTCTGATTCCCATTAATGGCAGACAGGCCAGGAGGAGCTATGGACCAACACCATGGCAGTGCCTGCCAGCCTGCCGGATAACACCCGGCACCCTGGACACTGCTCTGGACTGAGCCGAGGCCTATGGGTGGGCCAATCTAATGGGGCTGCATTAGCCCACCTGCCCCTCATCAACCCCACTCCTAAAATCCAAGGCAGTTCCAGGAGTGAAAGCGAGAGGGGAAAAAAACATGGTCTCTTCACCTGGCCACAGACAACAATGGACTATGCTCACACAGGGAGAGCAAAGCCTGAGCTGCCAGGACAAGCCTGAGATCGCCAGAGCTTCCTCTTCCAGGCCAAGACTGAGCAGCTGGGACAATCCCAAGACAGCCAGTTGCAAGGGCTGCAAGGGCAAGCTTGATACTGACAGCATTCCTCTCGAGGCTAGAAAGAGCCGCTGGGACAAGCTCGAGATCGCCAATACCTCTTTTTTGAGGCCAAGACTGAGTCGCCAGAACAACCCCAAGAACGCCAGCATCTCCTTGATGCCGACTGAGCCACTGGGACTGATCCTAGATCGCTAGCACATCCTCTTCAGGCCAAGACTGAGCCGCCGGGACAAGCCTGAGATCACCAGCACTGCATCTTGAGGCAAGAATGAGCAGCCAGGACTAACCTAATTTGTTTTTTTTGTTTTTTTAGCTTTTTAGCAACTGCCATTTTTTCATTATTTTCAATATAATTGCTGACCAGGCAAATACGCCTGGAATAATGTGTAGGACATAACAGTAGATGCTGGTTTAAATCGAAGGTAGACACAAAATGCTGGCGTAACTCAGCTGGACAGGCAGCATCTCTGGAGAGAAAGAATGGGCGACGTTTCGGGTCAAGACCCTTCTTCAGACTGATCTGAAGCCTGGAATAATCATTGGGGAGAAACCGAGAGAAATGGACATTGCTTATGACCAGGTTCGGTAGAAGCAGATTTCTCCACAGATGCTTCCTGGTCTACTGAGCTCCTTAAGCACTTTGTGAAAATCAAAGCATTTGCAGTCTCTTGTGTCTTTACATGTGCCTTGAGAAAAATAGCAGAATATAACCAAAGATTCTGTCTCCTATCCCAATTTTTTTTTAAATCTTGAGATGGCTAAACTTGACAATGTTAAACATTTCTCCAGATGTAACTGAGCCAAGGAACACACCATATAGAGACAATCTCCTGAACCACACCCCGAACCTTTACCTGCACGAACGCACTGTGATAAATGACTGTGCCAGTCTTAGACCAGGTTTTATAAGGCATGGTTTCATTCTTTCTTTCAGGCAGTGTCAATTATTTATGAATATGATCACGCAACATTTACAAAATTTCACTTGCCTCATGTCATCAGATACTGGTAGAATTTTCAAAGAAATAAGTGACCTTTTTAAATCAGTGAGACAAATCTCCACAACCCCTCTCGAGCAGCAATATCATAAATACCGTCAATAGTTTTACAGCTATCTTGACAGTATTGGGCTGAAACTTTAATTGAAAAGTGGTTCATTTTAGTATTTCGGTCCTGTAATAGATTACACTCGCAAGCGCACCTTTGGCATAATTTAGTGAAGATCCAGTGCTGGGAAATTAGAAGTGACAGTGTTAGAAGTTCCAGCTATAATTGAGTAATCAAAGTGCTGAACACGTCATTGCAAGCAGACTATTTGAGACTGACAGAGAGTTCATTGCCTGACCTTTGTCTTGCACTGAATGAATTTCTATATCTTTTACAAAATGACAGTCTGTTTGGTAAAGTTATCTCATGCAACTAATGGATTTTTCTGGTACATTAACTGCAAAGTAACCACAGATAGGCGTCATGCAAAATGGGTTGCTATTCAATAGACCAGAATAACGAAGAGATTCTTTCATGACTGCAACAAATTGATTGTGTGAATGATTGTACACAAGGAGTCAGAAGAGAATGTGCTCATAATGGTTAAGATTACTGTGCTTTTAAGAAATAACTGCAAAGACTGTCTCAGCCTATTTTGGAAATTAAATGTGCTTAAGGTGGAGTGAATTAGATTCATCTGTGTTTGAATCGCCGTTACAGAATAGCAAGCTCAACTGATATAAGAAGCCTACTCAAAAACCTGAACCATTATCTAGTTTAAGTGGACCATCGAAATTGACATTTCTCCGGATAGCATAGGATGTAATGGAACAATCACACTTGAACAAATGTTCTTTCTGGTTTCAGCATTCAAAGCCATGTTTAGGTTTGACAGCAATGTTTGGCACAGTACAAGTACGTCACAAAATATAGGTCATAGCCTCTGCTCCCTGGAATAGATACTGAATATAGACAATAGACAATAGGTGCAGGAGTAGGCCATTCGGCACTTTGAGTCAGCACCGCCATTCAATGTGATCATGGCAGACAAAAATGCTGGAGAAACTCAGCGGGTGAGGCAGCATTTATGGAGCGAAGGAATAGGTGACGTTTCGGGTTGAAACCCTTCTTCAGAGTGATAAGGGGTTGGGGGGGGGAGGGGAGGCAGGAAGAAGAAAGGAAGAGAAGGAGACAGTGGGCTGTGGGAGAGCTGGAAAGGGGAGGGGAAGGAGGGAGAAAGCAAGGACTATCTGAAATTGGAGTCAATGTTCATACCACTTGGCTGTAAACTACCCAAGTGAAATATGAGGCGCTGCTCCTCTAATTTGCAGTTCTCCAATATTGACTTCTCCAATTTCAGGTAGTCCTTGCTTTCTCCCTCCTTCCCCTCCCCTTTCCCTCCCCTTCCCAGCTCTCCCACAGCCCACTGTCTCCGTCTCTTCCTTTCCACCCCCTCCCACCCCCACATCAGTCTGAAGAAGGATCTCAACCCGAAACGTCACCTATTCCTTCGCTCCATAGATGCTGCCTCACCCGCTGAGTTTTGCCAGCATTTTTGTCTATCTTCAATTTTTCCAGCATCTGCAGTTCTTTCTTAAACAATGTGATCATGGCTGATCATCCACAATCAATACCCCATTCCTGCCTTCTCACCATAACCCCTGACTCCGCTATCTTTAAGAGCTCTATCTAACTCTCTCTTGAAAGCATCCAAAGTTATTTGTCCAACAGGATTTTCAGGAGTTTTTCGCTAAAAATACTAGAGGTTGTATGTTACACAGTACCATTTGCAAGTATCGATAAAAGCTTTTAATGGCCACCTCCTGTAGAAACGGACAGTCTGTGCTCTTAAGAGACAATGCTGTCTGATTACTGGCGGGTTCATAGAAATAGTTTTTTTTTCCCCCGAATACTTTTTCTTTTTCTAGGACAGTTCTTTTTTTCTGCTTGTCAATTTTCAAAGTAACTTCTAAGTTATTCTCTTGCTTCCTATAGAAATTGCATTATAACCAATTAGGCCTGCTTAATACAAATAATGATCCTTAATTTATCAGTTGCATTAACTGTAATTCACATCATGATAACACGTTATAACAGAACCAACTATATTTAGTGGATTCTAAGTGCATAAAAGCATTTATCTTTTAAACTTGAATCTTTAATAATAAAAATACAGCACTCAGGCATAAGCTGATAATTGGCAAATAAAATTCCTAAAGTGGATAAGATGAATATTAACAGTTTTTTCTCCAGGATAGGTGAATCCAAAATGAGAGGGCATAGATTTAAGGTGGGAGGGGTAAGGTTTAAAAGAGACCTAAAGGGCAACTTCCACTGGATGGCACCAGCAATGGCAGCCTCGGCAACAGTCTGTCTGTCCCTTCCTTTGTTGTTTTTGTTAGTATGTGTTAAATGTATGTTTTTAGTGTTCTTTAGCTTGTTTTATGTGGGGATGGGGATGGGGAGGGTTGGGGGAAACATTTTTTAATCTCTTACTTCGGCGGAGATGCGATTTTTTTTCCCATATTGTATCTCCGTCCGCACTGCGGCCTAACATCGAGGAGCTGGAGGCCTTTGCTGGAGACCGGCTTCGGGACATCCAACCATGGGAGCCTGTTGGACTTACCATCGCGGAGCTCGCGATCCCTTTACCAGGGATCGACCTTTGAGCTCCAACCACGGGAGCCTGCAGACTTTAACATCGTGGAGTTCACGATCTCTGGTTAGAGACCGACAAGCCACAGGAGCATCGACGTGGGGGCTTCGATCACCGGCTGCGGGAGCATCGATCGCCCCGACTGAGGATGGTTCGACTGCCCCAACCGTGGGAGAAAAATGAGGGCAGAAGGTTAGACTTTATTGCCTTCCATCACAGTGAGGAATGTGGGGAATCTGCTGTGGTGGATGTTTATGTTAACTTTTATGTAGTTGTGTGGCTTGTTGCTTTTTTTTAGTATGGCTGTATGGTCATACGAATATCACTGTACCTTAATTGGTTCACGTGACAATAAAAGACCTTTGAAACCTTTACATTTTTTCACACAGAGAGTAGTGCATACATGGAACGAGCTGCCAATGGAAGTGATAGAATCAGGCACAATAACAGCATTTATAAAACACCTGGACAGGCATGGACAGGAAAAGTTTGGAGAGATAATGTGACAAGCACAGGCAAATGGTTAAAGCTGCTTTTTGCAATTTGGTTGGCATTCAAGAGTTGGATCTGAAAGCTGAATGACCTCTATGCCATATAGCCCCATGAATCTATGCAGCCTTTCTTTATTACTCAAACCCTCCAGACCTAGTACATGTTTTTTGCACCCTTACAGTTTGATTACATCGTCCCTAAGGCAAAATAATCAGAAACATAAATAGTACTCCAATGTGGCTTTACCAACATCTTGTGTAGCTGTAATATGACATCCCAACTCCTGTATATCTGTGTTTCCACTTTCATCGAACTATGTATCTGTATCCCTACGAGTCTCTGTTCTACAACACTCCACAGGGCCCTACTATTTATTGTGTAAGTCCTGCCTTCATTTGTCTTGCTAAAATGCAAAACATGGCACTAATCTGAATTAAACATCATCTGCCATTCCTTGTCCCAGTGTCCCTGTTGATCAAGATCCCATTGTAATCTTAAATCTTCTTCACTGTTCACTATCTTACCAATTTTAGTGTCATCCCCACACTTAGTAACCATGCCCTCTGCACTCTCATCTAAATCATATATATAAATAACAAAAAGCAGCGGCCCAGCACTGATCTCTGTGGCATACCAATTGAAAGAGTGCAGCATAGGTTCACCAGGTTAACTCCCGGATTGGCGGGACTGACACATATGAAAGAATGGGTCGACTGGGCTTGTATTCGCTGGAATTTAGAAGGATGAGAGGGCATCTCATAGAAACATATAAAATTCTTAAAGAATTGGACAGGCTACATGCAGGAAAAATGTTCCCGATGTTGGGGGAGTCCAGAACCGGGGGTCACAGTTTAAGAATAAGGGGTAGGCCATTTTGGACTGAGATGAGGAAACATTTTTTCACCCAGAGAGTTGTAAATCTGTGGAATTCTCTGCCACAGAATGCAGTGGAGGCCAATTCTCTGGAACAGGGTAATGATATTAGATGATCAGCCATGATTATATCGAATAGTGAAGTTGGTTTGAAGGGCTGAATGGCCAACTCTTGCACCTATTTTTCTATGTTTCTATGTTACAGCCCTTCAGCCTGAAAAAAAGAACCCTCTAACATCACCCTCTGTATTCTGCTTTCAAGCCAATTTTGTATTCAGCCGACTTGCTCGGCCTGGATCGTATATTATCTATCCTTCCATGCTTGGTCGAACCTTATACCACTGATCAAAAATGCAATTAGACCAGCCATGTAAGTATTGTGCAATGAAAGAAGATCAGAGGATGGGGGTTCTGTAGCGAATGACACAACTCCTGACATCCTAACATTGATATTTATAGGCTATGTCAAGAAAATGATGGAATACACTTCACTTAGCTAGATGAGTATAACTCCAACAACATCCAACTCCAACTACAGCACATGTAGTCAGGATCAAAACCAGGTCGCTGGCACTGTAAGTCGGCATTGCTAAAAATAACCTGCCACCACCACCCCCTGCTTCTTACCATGAAACCTATTCTATATCCAGTTAGCAGCTCTCCCTCAAGCCTAAGTGATTTAATCTTCCAGAGCAGCCTACCACGTGTATTATGTGGAACCTTACCCAAAGGCCATGTTTTGTCCTTATCAAAAGACATACTGTCCCACGCACAAACCCATGCTGACATCCATAACCTCCTCAACAGTGTGAGATATATTGTTTGTGCTCACAATCACTACTCAGAGACTAAATCGTGGAAACAAGAAATGCTTTATTTGCGAGTCTGCAGAATCGGGTGCTTCTCCAAGTTGAGACACACCGAGCAAAGGAAAAATGTCTATTTTTATACAATTCAGTATACAGTCTTTATTGATCGGACGCCTCCCCTTCTGACCCCTTCCAATCAGGGTACCGAGGTTCACAATCTTCCAACCCGCCCCTCCGTGCATCATCAATCATTCCCTCTCCACCCACATCATACATCGCATGTACATTTAAATTAGGTTCTTTGTCATGAGGGGCGTAAAGTTAATATTCATTTAACTTATTAAGCATGCGCAGTGTCTGTTGGCCTAACCTACTTAATTGCCTTTGACCTAAAGAATAGCTTCTGTGTTGTCAGCTACATTCCTTACCTCATCTTGTTATTCTACAATGTTATCAACAGCTCTGAAGGTCTGACTGTTTGTTCGAATCACAAGGTTGGTGATTCCAACTTCTCGGCCCATCACAAGGTCGGTGACTACAATCACTCGGCCCCTCGCAATGATGGTGGTTTAATCATCTTATCCCTCACAACAGTAATAGACTATCCTCAAGACATCTCCATTAACAAGTTTGCCAGTCTTCATGTTTTTCTCTGTGGAAAAAAAACAGAGGAGAAGCATTCATTGAATTACTGGTATTCCTTGAATTGAATTACTGGTATCTGCCCAACATTATCCTACCACCCTCTAACTATTGCCCCAGTTCTTTACCATCTCACCCTTTACTGTTCAGTGTCATATTTTCTCATTATGTCAGCATCTTCTTAATGTCCCCAAATCAGCCGTTGTTACCACCTGTTCATCATCATCATCGTAGATTCTCCACTGCTACTCATTGCAGCTTACAAATTCAAATATGATGGTAATCCAAAATGTCTAGTAAATATGAAATAACATCTCATTCTGTCATCTTATCCTCAGCAGTTTCCTTATTTATTTCCATCAAACTTCAATTGCGGGTTTGCAGACAAACCTAGTGATAAATCAAAAGCAGTCAGTCAACTGTAAATGGGAAATCTTATCGCAATCTTCTCATTCAAACATCAGATCATTTTCCCCGTTTCATCCTCAGCTTATTATCTATCTTATCATCTCCTCGTCACTGTCCTCTGATTAGCTACTTTTCTCCATCTTCTGCTCTCTGCCCCATTTCATTACATTCCAATGTAATTCAAATGTGAAGATGAAACTGATTGTCGACATTTAAATCTGGGATTCGCACATTATTCCCTCTGCATTTCCATGGTATCATTTATTTTAAGACAAACTTTAACCGTTTCATTAGGGGTCCAAACAAAATAACAAGCAATGCATTTAGCATTACAGATTTTGTATTGCACACAGTAATATTTTGGCTTAAATATTTTCAAAGAGCTGTGGATTCTGAAATACAGGATAGAGTCTGGGGAAGAGCTACAGTTACTGTAATAGGTATTAAGTGCAGTCAATCTGATAGGCCTGTGATTATTAATAGTGACTGGCAGTTGTATGATAGAGGTTACTGCAGCTTTAACAGCATGACTCTACCTGTCTCCTGGTTTCAGCATCCTGATTACTGGCTTTCAGTGCTGGGCTTGGAAGCTATTGAATGTAAATATATAAAAGCATTGTCCATGAAGTCACTCGAGATTCTTAACTCATTGACTTTTACACACAAGCTTGTCCAATTCTACTGTCACGTTGCGGTATTCATAATAAACCACATTAAATGAAATTAATTTCCCCATCTTCTTCTTTCGTGTCCATCTTCCATGTTTCAAATGTTGACATCACTGTCATCGTCCGTCCTGAAAAGGACGCAAGCTTCCGGCGACAATCAGTGGGAGCCATCACTTGTTGCAATAGATGATGGTGGTAGCAGAATCAGCTCGGGATACTTCCAGTTTCCAGCCCCGCGACGTGGACGCTTCTGCTACGGGGCCATTTCCCCATGGATATACAGATGCTCACATTGTAGAAATAATCATCTGTAAGTTGCCATTAACATCTCAGAGTTTTTCTAATCAAGTTTATCGCTTCTGATTTATTTTTAATACACTTTGACATTTGGACAACTTCCTATTTGGAGATATCTGATTTATGCAAATTTGCTCAGATGAATGTTTTAGTTTTAGTGTAGTGTAGTGTAGTGTAGTCTAGTTAGTTTTAGTTTAGTTTATTATTGTCATGTAAACATCACTCCCATTTCTATTTGTTGTTGTCCTTGCACTAAACATTATTCCCTTAGCATGTATCTATACACTGTAAATGGCTCGATTGTACTCATGTATTGTCTTTCTACTGACTCAATAGTTTGCAACAAAAGCTTGTCACTGTACCTCGGCACACGTGACAATAAGATTTGCATTTTGCATTGAGGATATTTCAGGCATGACACTGTGAAGTTCTCTTCCAGCCGTATGTATTGAGGGAGCTATTCCATTATCCCTAGCTGTGCATGGCAACATACAGGAGTGTTAGATTGGAATTTGTCTGCACAGGAACAGTTGCCGGCAGAAGCTGGTGCTGTTCAAAGGCAAAATCTATTCCTGGTGACATGTTGCCTTCCCGAGTCTATAGTCAGTGCAACAACATTACATGTGGTGCTGGGTAAATGTTCAAGTTCCGTTACAGGGCATAAGACTTCCTGAGGATGAAACTTTAGGTCTTTAGTGGCTGGGGGAATTCAATGGAAAGGCAGCAAGAGATGCTGTTCTTCTACAATGAAAAAGCAAACAATGTCCCAAGATGGACAGTCATAAATGGAGGAAGGAAAGAAGGCAAAGAAAAATAAACTTCAACAAGAATTGTGGTGTAACATCACAAGAAGGCAACGAGTTATTTTAACAATGCAGGAAGGAACTGCAGATGTTGGTTTAAACCAAAGATAGACTCGAATAACTCAGCGGGACAGGCAGCATCTCTGGAGAGAAGGAATGGGTGATGTTTTGGATCAAGTCTGAAGAAAGGTCTCGACGCGAAACGTTCCTTCTCTCCAGAGATGCTGCCTGTCCCTCTGAGTTACTCCAGCTTTTTGTGTCTATCTTCGAGATATTATAGATTCTGGGAAGGTAAAGAACACGAAAGACAGGCTGGGAGTGAAGAGTGAGGAGAGCGAGCTTCTCAGCAGGTCATGCAACTTGTGGAAAGAGAAACAATGTTTTCTTTCGAGACCGAGACTGTCAGACCTGGCAAACATCGGTTTGGACAAAGAGTCTCAGATCTGAAACATTAGTTATTTTTCTCTTTCCACAGATTCTGTCTGATTTGCTGAGTGTTTTCCAGAATTTTCTGTTGTTATTTGCCATTTTGTTGGCTTCATTGACTTTATGCTAATTAATTGGATGCCACTAATAGGAAATTAAAGACATGATTTAACTGCTGCCAATGCTGTTACAACAAAACGTGGAAATTCATCAACTGTAAACATTTCCAAATGAAAATATCCTGGCAATGAGATTGATTGCTGCAATGGGCTGAGCAATTCTTCCACCTTGGCAATCTAGGTTCGCATTCGGGTCAGCCTGATGGGATGGAAGCCTCGTTATATTTCTTAGGTTGGGATTTTGGGTGAAATGAGATTTGTGTGGTCATAATTCACCTCTTGAGAATGGGTTATAGCTTCACATAGTTGAGGCTGGTATCTGGAAATAGTCACCTCTGTGAAGAGAAAATCTTTCTGAGGACTGGATTAAATCGGGTTGTCCAGAGAATTTACATCCATCCCCCCTCTCTGATACTGAAAATAAAAGGGCCCCTGAATTTCTTTTGATTGCACACATAGAAAAGTAGGCACTTCATTAACATGTTAATAAGCATGCACAATAATAATACGCAGAAACAAGGACTGCAGATGCTAGCACACAGTGCTGGAGTAACTCGGTTTGAAGAAGGGTGCCAACCTGAAATATCACCTGTCCATGTTCTCTAGAGATGTTGCCTGGCACAAAGTTACACCAGCACTTCGTGTCCTCACAATAATAAGCATTTCACAAATATAATTTAAGAAGCTTTACTCAAACAATCAAGCTTCAAAGTACACATCCTCTCTCACTGCCTTAGCATCATCCTCTAACTCTCTTCTTAAACGTGTTGATGTTGAAAAACCACAGGCCACATCTTAGGTGTGGAGGTTTGAAGGTGTCATTTTAGTTCTTTGTCAACAGGGATTAATACATAAAATGGATTTGTGCAGTATGAATAGAGAATGAAGCGACAAGCTATGTTCACCATATTACAGATGACTCTAAATGCATGGATCAGTGTGAGGTGCTCCTGCCCTGTACTTGCTGCAACAAACTCCCATTCAGCGCAGCTAAGAATTCCTTGGATCCTCCTGCTCCCCTCACAACCCTTTGGCTTTACACTGTGATGTTGATAATGAGTCTGATGCACCTGACTCTGATTGAAAATTGGAAGGGCACCAAAGGCAGAAGCTGTTAGCTTTGTACTTTCTCACTATGTAAACAATCTGCAAATGTAAAAGATCTCAGCTTGCACATGATATGCAGCTAGGCTTGATCATTATGCAGTGAAAAACAAAAAATTGTGAACAGACATCAAAAAGCAAATGAGTATATTGCTGATGGGAAGAATGATTCAACATGCTGGTATATCGTATCAATAGAGCCTTGAGTGGAATTTGAAGGAGCATATTTTGAATGCATGAATGATGAATTAATCTGTTCTTGAAAATAGGCAAAAGGAATTTCTGCTGGAGGTGTTAAGATGGTATCCCCACAGAATATTGAGTGGACTGGAAAATTGCAGAACTAATTATTTCTGTGCTGCTGTAAACAGCCAACCCCTAAATCTCCCAGCATAAGTGGTGGGAAAGATGTAATTTTTCCTGTCAATCATACAAGATAGGTAGCATGAAATCAAAGGGCATCAAAGGGAATACACTTCATTTCCTGAAGTCATTCTTTGTGTAAAGGGAGATGACTGTGGTTGTTGAAGGTCAATCATTTGATCCCAAGGACATCACTGCAAAAGATCCTCAGGGCAGTATCCTCAGCCCAGTCATCTTCAGCTTCATCAATGTCCTACCATTCATCATAGGTCAGAAGTGGGGCAGTTTGCTGATGATTGCATGATGTTTAATTAATTTCACAAGACCTCAGCAAATGAAGCAGCTATTGCCTGAAGGTGGCAAGACCTAGACAATATTCAGGCATGCGCTGATAAATGCCACAAGTGTCCCTGGCAATAACGATTCAAACAAGAGGGTCCAACCACTATCCTTGACATTCAATAGCGTTTTCATCACCTAATCTTCCAGCATCAATATTCTGAGAGTCATCATTGCCTGGAAAATCAACTGGATCGGCCACATTATTACCACGTCGACAACAGATTAGATGTTGGGCAACTTGCCTTCTGACATCAGAAGGCCTTACAGCCATGTACAAGGTACGGATTTGTTGGAATACTTTCCAGTGACCTGGATGTGGCAGCTCCAAATTTGCCCCCCCCCCCCCCCCCTGAGCTGCACCGATCAACCATATACTAGTTCTACCCTACACACAAGGAACAATTTACAGAAGGCAGTTAATCTATAAACTTGCAACATCCTTGGAATGTGGGAGGGAACCGGAGCAACCAGAGAAAACCCACGTGGTCACAGGGAGAACGTACAACCCCCCTACAGATAGCACCCCTAGTCAGGATTGAACCGGGTCTCTGGTGCTGTGAGGCAGCAACTCTGTCGCTGCACCACTGTGCTGCTCGAAGTGGGTCACCCTGAGTGTTCAAGGGCCTCTTCGGGCAGATGTTGGGAAAAACAGGAGGAGATGAGCAAGTTCATGATAAACACCTGCATGCTAACGACAGATCTGATCTTGGAATGCCAGTGGATCAAAAGGCAGTATGAAGATGCAGTTGTTAGTTCAACATAGCTCAAGAGAAACAGTTTCAATTCTGAACTCTGGTACTGTCTTTGCACATTTGCCCTCAAATAGCATGTTTTCCTTCAGGTCCTATGGTTTTATTCTATATCCCAAAGATGTATTGTTTCATAGGTTAAATGACTGCTGTAAATTGTCCCTGGAGTTGGTGGGTGTCAGGAGAATAAGGTGGTGGTGTTGGTGGTGAGAGGGGAGGAGCATTGCCAGTAATAAGGTTCAATACAAAAAGGAAGATTAGAATACATGCATGTTTGATGATCAGCACAGACTCAGCGGGCCAAAGGACCTGTTTCCATTCTGTCCAGCCCGCTGTTGGATGGGAATCTAACCTGTTCTGGTCTACTCTGAAACTATGACTTCAGTTTTTGAAAGCATTTTGAAAGCTCTTTCATTAGATCATAAGAAATGGGAAGGGATAAGGGGAAATTGCATTGTTTATTCCGACAATCAGCTTAGTGCATCTCTATTTAAACACATTAATCATGAACCACCTTTGAGACAAGAGGAAAAGATAGAACGGAAAGGTGAAAAAAATGACAGGACTACCAACCGAGTTCTGACAGCTGCTTCAATTGATTCTGAAGCTGAATCATACTGTCAAGCTACTTCAGGAGATGAGGGCCACAGGTTGCATTAAATGTTGTGCCTTAAGCAAGATGAACTGTTGGGTTTCACACATTCTGAGCACATATCACCTGTCACATGTTGATAACAGCCACAGAAAAATAGTCTTAAAAATATCCCTTACTAGATTCATGTTAAACAAAAATTCATGTTGACAAATCGCAGGATTTGCGGGAACATGTCAAAGCGTTTTTCAAAGCGTTTGGTTAATTATATTATTTTCTGTGTTAACTTGAATGCACAGTGTACTTCTCTTAAGTATGTTTTCTTCATTGCCATTAGGGATTCATTTCAAAGGGTCATTGCTAGGCAAGTAAGCTGATTAATTAACAATAATATTTCTTGATTAAGTTTAATCAGTTAATGGTATAAAGATTTATTTCCTAAGACAATTGTTTTCCTGTAACTCAGTAGGTCAAAATGTATTCTTATTACTATTTCAGGACTTTTATTGCAGTATTGGTGAACATAACCAGAAAGCTGTGGGCAGCTTTCACCAACTGGTGTATCAATGGGCACAGACCTACCAACAGGGAGCTTCTATCCCGTCCATCACATGGGGCGCTAGGAAGCTGGTAGCATAGAACCTGCTGAACAACATACCGGCATTCATTCAAACCTCTTCCAGTGCATGCACCAGAAGGAAAAGCAAGGAGCAGGTTGAATATTTTTCAGGGTGCAAGGGCATTAGATGGGGAAAGCGAAGGCTGATGATTGAAAGACCAGATGCCAGGCAGTGGGTAAGTGATTTACCCAAAGCCAATTTCACTTTTAAAGTGATGCTGGAAGGAGATGGGAGAATACTGGGGAACACAAAGAAACAATGAGTCAATGAAAACTTGCATGTGTAGGGTTCAAACCCATTTTTAGAGGAGTTTAAGTGGGTGGAACCATGTCAACTTGGAATGGAGCCATCCCTCAGCTTAACTGTATATTGAATATGAATAAACAGGCTTCCAGGATACACTAGCTATTCATGATAATTGCACCATTCACACATTACAGCCTGTCCCCCTTCACAAATCCATGTTCCCCGATTCCCGGCCCCCAAAAGCCTAGATAATTTACCATATGCTGAGATTAGAAGCTCTCAGATTTCCATACTGCAGTCTGTGGCCCCAACCATTCCGTTATAATAAGCACTGAGGCCCAACAAATGCAGTGCCTCATGTCACACTGTTCACGTACAGGAGTGAACTCTGCTTTCACTCAGTTTATGCACTCATGTCATTGTTTGTAACCACACCATAGTGTGCAGCCGTTCAATAATATAAGACTCAACCTTTCTTTGGAAACATAACTAGAGTAACATGAAAGCACACTGCAGTCCATTGAAGAAACAGCAAACAGAAGTAACCATGATATGAGTTATTGTGTTGAAAGGAGGAAGCTAAAAATGTAGGGAGTAACTGCAACTTCCTAAAATTCTGTGGACTCTAAAAAAATCTAATGGAACATTATACTTACACACAAAATGAAATACTTTCAAATGCAACCATGAAGTGATTGATACATATTCACATGTCCCAATGTTCCTGTTCACTTCAGAGAATACATTTCATTCAGTTTCTGTGCTGCCTCTCTGATTTACAGTCTGCTCCATCAATTATTCTCATTTTACACAGAAAGAATGAAAGGGTTCGGTTTCAGGCTTTACTCATTCACAGACATGTTTGTTCAGAGATTATTCCGCTTTGTGTAACATCTTCCTTGCATGAAGCTCCATTATTATTTCATAAAAGCACATACCTTTGTCATTAACTGTTCAGTTATAATAACTCCAAGATCACGTTGTTCTCCAAATGTAATTCTCAATTAACATTGACCTTTAGATATAATATTAATGAGTCTTTCCATGATTGATTGGAACATGCCAAAACTTAACTGCTTTATTCTTGAATATTAAGAATGAATTGCTAAGTTATACCAAAGCTTCAAATATTATGATCTTATTTGAACTATTAGTTCATCCCCCTGACTATGAGGATTTTGAATCATTATCAAAATTGATTGTAAAGTGAGGACATCAAGTCCTGGGTTGTGTTTGATTCTGACTGACGTGTGCGTGGAATTATTCTGTTGTCTTGCTTGGGTGTCTGATGTGCTTTGGGCAATGTTGTGGAAGGAACCATTGTACAAAGGATCCATGTACAGCATGAGACTGCGTACCGTATTAAGATAAACCAGCTCTGTTGACCTACGATCCAGACCTCACTAACAACTGCATCACTCAGTCAGTTGCACATTCAGATCCTACTCTCAAAGCCTTGCTGTCATTATGTTATGCTGACTTGTTAATGCCAAACTAACAGAGTCTGTCTGTCTTCAGAGGTGAGCTTAAACCAATAATGCCTTACCTGCTTCTCAAGTGGATTTTTAAAATCTCCCTTAAATTATTTAAGGAAGATTAGAGCAGTTCACTCAAGTGGGAGGGATAGCAAATATTCCCAAAACAACATCACGGAGTCAGAACACCTGTTTGTCATGTAGAACCTGCATTCAAACTGCAGAAGTGACCTGATATTTCACATTCTCCACCTCACTCCCACTCTGACCTGTCACTGACCTGTGACCTCTACACTATTACAATGAGTTCCATGCATCTTGAGGAACACACCTCATCTTCCAACTGGACATGGTGGACATTGCAGGTATTTAATGTTCCAGCATTAGATAGTTCAATTTATCTGTTTCTATCAGAATGTCCATTGCTGATGCAAGCCATCCATCATTGGCATATCTTAGTTTTCCTCTCTCTATTAGTACAGCCTGACCTGCTGGACATGTCCCATGACCCTGTTATTAGCAACAACTAACACAGACAAAGAAGTGTAACCACCTTCTAACAACCCCCTGTAACCTATTTCACTGGCCTCTCCCTATCACGGATATCCCCTTCGTCCTATCCATCCCACCACATCCTCTCTGCAACTTAAAACTAATTTCCTTAATTCTCTTTCCAGTTCTAATGAAGAGCCCAGACCAGAAAAGCTAACCCTGTTTCTCTTTCGACAGATGCTGCCTGACCTGGTGAGCATTACCAGCATTTGTTTATAATCTCTTATTGTTATTAAATTGACCTCGTTATACTCAAAATGACTGGAATCACATTTCCTACATTGCAGCAGTAATTACATTCCAGAGGAGCTTCATTGGTTACAGATGTGCTTGTGGCATCTTATGATAATGAAGCGTGCTATACAAATGCACGTCCTAATGTGCTGGTTTCTGTGCTACAAACTGCTGTGGTGATGATCTAACACTCATAATGCAGAGGATGGATTTGGGTAGTGAGAATTATCCTTGTGGTCAGGTATTTACTCTATTAGCCTAATACTCAGCATAATAGACCACAGACTTTGTAGTCTATCCTCAAACAGTCAATGGGTAATTTTCACTGGGCACGTGTTATATTGTCAGTAGGAATGGTGTATAGTTTAATATGCTTCTTGTATGACGGTGGCTTTCAGAGATTGTGCTATAAATAACTAGTACTCTCTTTTTGCTTCTCACCAACTCGATGCACATTAAATCGAAAAAGCTCAATGCTTCGCTGGGGAATTGACTGATACAGACCATAAAGATCTGCGATTGATTCTCAGCATGCGATGCATCTTAATTCAGCTGGAAGTAGAGTCAGTATATGACCATCAGTATATAGAGTCAGTATACGATCAGTCTGAAGAAGGGTCTCGACCCGAAACGTCACCCATTCCTTCTCTCCAGAGATGCTGCCTGTCCCATTGAGTTACTCCAGCATTTTGTGTCTATCTTCGGTTTAAACAAGCACCTGCAGTTCCTTCTTACACAGTAGAGTCAGTATAGTTGACTTCATTGTTCCTGGGCCTGAGAATGGTAAAGTTCTCACTGTCAATCAGAATACAATGCACATGTAGAAACAAATAATTGCAGTTGCTGGTTAATACACAAAAGGACCCAAAGTGCAAGAGTAATTCAGCAAGTCAGGCAACGTCTCTGGAGAATATGACGTTGCGGGTCAAGACTCTTCTTCAGACCAGAGGACATTACTGAAGGAATCTGGAGGTCTGACCAAGGGTCTCGACCCAAAACGTAACCTATCCATGTTCTCTAGATATGCTGCCTGACCTGCTAAGTTACTGTGTCCTTTAGAATACAGTGCATTCTGGTGCAGCAATCCACAGGATATGTTCATTGTTGACAAGGCCTTCCCTTCTCTGTCCATCCCACTGTTTCTTGAGCAGACCGACTTGAATTATTGCAGTCCATCTGTTGAATGTATACCCACAAAGCTGCTGAGTTGGGGATTTCAAGCATTTTGTCTCAGAGGTAATGATGGGACAATGAATCTTTTCCAACTTAGGGAGATGAATGGCATGAAGGCAATTCTACTGCCTCTGCCCTTCTTCTTGGGAAATAACATCAGAACTAGCCAGAACAGTAACAACAGTAGATTGTGTATCTAGCATACATTGTAGCTGCTATAGTCGTGAGATAGACAAAGTTAATGCTCAGATCCCACTTGGGTAGTTTACAACACAACGGGATGAACCTTAAATTCTCCATTTGAAATAAAAGTCCCCTACCCCACCTCTCCTTCCTGCATCCCCCTCACCCCCATCCATTTCTCCAACCCCTACAGTCATCCTGTTCCTTTCCCTTCCTTATACACTCACCTCACATCCATGAGATAGAGCTCTTAAAGATAGTTAGATAGAGCTCTTAAAGATAAGAGTTAGATAGAGCTCTTAAAGATAGCGGAATCAGGGCATATGGGGAGAAGGCAGGAACGAGATACTGATTGTGGATGATCAGCCATGACTACAGTGAATGGCGGTACTGGCTCAAGGGGCCGAATGGCCTACTCCTGCACATATTGTCTATTGTCTATTGAGACCCTCATTTCCCAGTTACCTGCCCTCTTCTCCCTTCCCCTGTCAATTTACATCTATATTCCTTGCCCTGGCTTTACATTTCACAGATACCTCTTCTCTCCTTATCTGACACCCTTTTGACCCCTTTTCATCTCTCGTCCTAGTAGCTTACTCCACCCATCTGCCTACCAAACCCTCTATCACTTGCCAGACATTATCCCGCCCCCACTTTTCCAACTTTCTCTTCCCCCCCCACTACAATCAGTCCAAAGGAGTGTCCCAACCCAAACAATCACCTGTCCATTCCCTCCACAGATGCTGCCTGAGCTGCTGAGTTTCTCCAACATTTTGTTGTTTACTCAGGATTTCCGCATTTGCAGTTCCTTGTGTCTCCATATTCCTCCAGTAATGTCCTATGATGGGTTCATTGGCCTTCAGCTTCTTCCTTTGTGTAATTGGGGGATTTTTACTTGTTTCACTTTAACTCTAAAACACCTTGTTGCCATACTCAATCAAATGTTATCACAATGTCAAGTGCAGTCGTTCTCAACTCAGCTCTAAAATTCAGCTCTTTACTATTTATTTAGACCAAGACCACAATAGGAACTGCAGCTGAACAGGTAAGCACTGGTGAACTAAAAGGGAATATATATTATCTGTGCAAGGAGAAATAGAATTAACAAAATTTCAGGTCAGAACTGCGAATGCTATTTCTTGATCTGGTGAGTCAAAGCATTGCTGCTACGAAGACTGGGAGATCTCTCCTGGGTTTATAAACTCCATTGAGTAAGGATGGAGTAGGGAGGACCTCAGCCACTTCTACAGCTGCAGTTTGATTTGTCCCCCCCCCCCCCAACCTCATTAAGAATGATTGGATAATACACCCAACCAGCAGGCATGATGACTAAATACATGTTGAATATCCCATAGAGCATTCATGTTTACTTTACTTTAGTTAAGAGATACACCGCGGAAACAGGCCCATCGGCCACCAAGTCCACGCCGCCCAGCGACTACTTCAATCCTACACACTAGGGGCAATTTACAATCTTTACCGAGGCTAAACCTAAAAACCTGTACGTCTTTCAAGTCTTAAGAGGAAACTGGAGCACCTGGGGAAAACCCACGCAGTCATGGGGAGAACGTACAAACTCCGTACAGACAGTGCCCATAGTCAGGATCGAACCTGGGTCTCTGGCACTGTAATGCAGCAACTCTACCGCTGCAGCTCTGTGCTGCCCCTCAAAGCATCTTCTGGATAGAGGCAAAGATGATGTGAAAGGACTGAAGAGTTTGGGAGATGAAGGTGCTGATCTATAAATATCTATTCATTGGAATTCCATTTCAATTACATGTAATCAAACAATACAGGTATAAAACTGACTGCAGTCTTCTTGACTGCTTTTGAAATGACTTTCTATTAAGCTCAAATATTAAATAAATCTTCCACATTAGGTGAAATTCTTTTTGACAGCCAAGATGCTGCTCATGTTAATTCAAATTAAGTCCCAAATCTTGTCTAAAATTGAGAAATGTGCAGAGGAGGAGACAAATGCACAAGCATTCAGACCACATGGATTGTGATGGGGAGCACGGTGAACAGTGGAAACACAAACACTCACTGACTACGGAATATCATGATGGAGGATCAAAGTGAATGGTACACTGTCTCCAGTATAGTGTAGTGAGGGGATACAGGAGCGAGGGCGGTGATTTGCGCACCCTTACACATACACACACACACAAATACTCAGACATGGGAGAGGACAATTAATCGTGCACACATACACGCGCACATACACACACACATGCACACACACACACACACACACACACACACACACACACACACACACACACACACACACACACACACACACACACACACACACACACACACACACACACCCACATACACATACACATATACCCACATACATATGAAATAGAAATAGAAATAGAAATAATTTTATTGCCACACAACCAGGGTCGGTGGTATTTGGGTTGCCAGCAGCGGTACAGTAATAAAGAACACAACCACATTAAAATTTTACACAAACATCCACCACAGCATTCATCACTGTGGTGGAAGGCACAGAGCTTGGCCAGTCCTCCTCCATTTTCCCCCGTGGTCGGGACCTCCACCCTCCACAGCCGTTGCTGAGGGCGTCCAGATGGTAAGGGACAAAGTCAAAGTCAAGGTGAGTCCAGGATCGGCTCTTCCCAACCAGAGACCGCGGCTTCAGGCTGGTGTAGGCCGCAGGCCGGCGGTCAAAGTTTTAAAGTACCTGCCGTGCCGCAGCCGGAAGCACCGCAGTCTGCAGGGCCGGCGGTCGAAGCTCCCCTCCAGGGGAGATGTTAAGTCCATACCGCGCCCGTGGTAGAAGATGGCCGCGGGCCGGCGGTGGAAGCTTCTTCCCCCCGGGTCCCCAACGTGAGATCCCGGGCTGTAGACGCCGCACCAGCTGGAGTTCTGCAGACCGCGGCTTCAGGCTGCCGGCTGCCGCGGGCCAGCTTAACGGAGCGCTCCCCTCCAGCGAGGTCTCACCCGCTCCGCGCCGAGAGTCCACGCTGTGCCCGCCGCTGAAGCTCCGGGCGCGTCTCCGGGAAAGTCGGCGCCGATGCACACACATACACACACAAAAACATATACATATGCCCACAAATGTACAAACTCCACACAGACAAGCACCCAGAATCGAACCCAGGTCGCTGGCGCTGTAGATCAGCAATTCTACCGCTTCACCACCATGGTGCCCCTATTTTCTTCCCCACTGGTCATAAGTGAAGCATATGAGTTTTGATGGCAAGGAACCAGTTTTAGGCCCACTATTACTGGTCCTATCTTTATTCCAGAATTTGTATAATTAACTGAATTTAAATTCCCAGCACAGTGGGGATTTGAACTCTTGTATCAGGATCATTAGCCCAGCCCTCTGTATTACTAGTTCAGTAACGTAGCCACTATGCTCCCGAGCCTAATGTAAGTACAATAAATTGATAGGCTGCAGTCTCCGTGAGAATGAAGCAGAATGATAATGTAAAGGCCGTAGAATAGAATACTTGGCAAGGGAAATGCAAGCAAATGATCTATGAAAATCAAGGCAAGGTCATTAGAATGATTGGTGAGAGATATGCAAAGCAGAGGGAAAACCCAGGGCAATTAAATTAAAATGGATGGGTGGATTATAATTGGGAACGGCATAGTGCATGAGGACCAATTCATCTCCTGCTGTACATGAGATGGTCATGGCAATTCTGAGAATTGAGAGTAAAGGTAACGTATAAATCAGACAGTGGCTATCAGGCAGTGGCGGATTGAAATATGGAGGCCTGCTTGGTTTTAACAGCAGATATTAGCACAAAAAAATCCAGGTCAGGTTACCAATATTTCAGAAAGAAAAACTGAAACGGCCGGCAAGAACACTCCAGCATGATTTATAGCCCAATGAAAGTGTATAGAATATTCCAGAACTGATTATAAGAGAACTTTGAATCTGTTCTGGCATTTATTTGAAGAGAACTGATTTTTTTTAAAGTAAAAGAGCAAATCATTTTATTTCTGCCCTGGTGTATTTCCGATGGCAATACTTAATTTAAGACTGGGCTGAGACAGGATTCTAAAGACACGCATGCCTGACAATGTAAGTGCACTAGGAGCTCTCAATGGAAATGACTGTGGACTGCCCAGGACCAACTATCACATTACAGCTGCCTCTCACATACTCGGAGCCAGCCGCAAGGGAAGAGGGATTCATAAAATTACCTTAACTTACTACTGTGAAGTAAAATGGAGGTGTAATTAAAATGGCTTACACCTTTAAGGCCACAATAGTCAAGTCAATAAGTCAAGCAGAATGTAATTGTTTCTCTATAAATTTATCGACCACTTCTCAACACCTAACTACTACCAATGTCAGAAAAATCACCAGGGAGTAAAACCACCAGAAAGTGACAAACACTAATGGAAATCTAATACATGGTGTTACATGCATATGGATAGAGGTTATACATGCAGATTTCTTGTGTAGTTATGCGCAATGAGGTAGAAGATATGCTGTTTGCTGGACAGTTTGTGGGTTTCCTATGTGAGATTTTTGGCACAGCCTTTGGAAGAAACAAAGAATTTGCAGAATACAGCAAAAAAAAAAATTCTTAAGGCAACGGATAGGCAAATTGGTTGTTGTGTAAATGAGGGAATCCTCATGCTCCAAAGCTCTTCAGTCACGGTGTGGATAGGACAGTGACGACAGTGGCCATCATGGCTTGTAATCTCTTCTCCAACTCCCTTCCCCTGCCCCCCCCTCTCTCTGAGGAATTGCCTCCCCCTGCACTTCCCTTGGTTATACTTGACTTTCTCTTATTATAGTCTTTTGCATCAATTTCACCCAGGAACGGCAGGGGATATGAAAGCCAAATGGCCACATTTTCCTGTGTGTTTTTCTTATGTTCTGCTTTTAAATTTCCAAACTTTGCATATGGTCAACTATTCTTATTTTTCCTTCTCTGTTCCTGTGTCAGTTATTCACCAAATTCTTGTAAAGCATTTTGCAATGTTTCACTGCACTTTAGGAACAATATAAATGTAAGTATATTTTTGCCCAAAATCAACAATGTCAGTTAGAAACCCATGCAGTTACTGAACAGTGGAGTAAACTTTGAGTCACGGGGAGAACTTAAAACTCTGTATAGACAGCACCCATAGTCGGGATCGAACCCGGGTCTCTGGCGCTACAAGCGCTGTAAGGCAGCAACTTTGCCGTTGCACCACCATGCCGTTACCACTGCACAACCGTGGGGGCTCACCAGTTCAATTCTGTGGGAGAGCTGATGGCAGAAGGTGCAAATCTTGAAAAACCATCAATCATCTTCAACTTGAACCTCAGAGCCCACACTGTCAACATTTGAGCTTCCACCTAAGCTGTAGTGTGTAATATGGATTACGTTGAGGGTTTTATTGAAGATATCCACAGTCTCCACAATAGATGGAAGAGTCAACCTACAAAAAGTGATACTACACAGGAGGAGAAAGTATCCTCCCCATTTTGACATCATGATGAAGCTCCTTGGAAAGGCTTCCACCATAACACCTCTGGAAACGTTCCTCGGGGCTATAATCATAATCACACTTCATTAGCCAAGTATGCGTTGCAACATATGAGGAACTTGATTTGCCATACAGTCATACCAATAAAAAGCAACAGAACACACAAAATACATTTTAACATGAATATCCACCACAGTGACTCCTCCACATTCCTCACTGTGATTGAAAGCGAAAAAAGTACAATCTCCCTTCTTTGTCCTCTAGCGGTCGGGGGCCTCTAGCCTTCCGTTGACGGGACGATCTTACTCCCGTGGACCGCCTCGCAGGGCGATCAAGCTCCTGTATCGGGGGCGGGGCGGGAATCTCAGCTCCCCCGCTTCAGGCGATCATCTACCCCGGGTCGGTGCTAGTCAAACATCATGTGCCATTTGGAGCTTCCTGACGTCGGTCTCAACCCGAGACTGCGAGCTCCTTGACGTTAAAGTCCATAGGCCGCGGTTGGAGCGTCGATCCCAGCAAGGAATCGGCTCCAATGGTAAATTATACACACCCCGTGGTGGGGCTCAAAGTCAGTCCCGAGCAAGGCCTCCAGCTCCATGATCTTAGGCCGCAGAGCGACCGGAGATACGATCCAGAAAACAATCGCATATTCGACAAGGTAAGAGATTGGTAAAAAGTTTACCCTGACCCCCCCCCCGCCCACCCCCCACATAAAACAAACCAGAGAACATTAACACACACTTTTAAAACACACTAAAAATAACAAAAAAAGACGAAAAGGACAGACAGTGTAGGCGAGGCTGCCATCGAAGCGCCACCCGATGGAACCTGATAGTTTATTCAGCTAGTTCTGACCAGGCAGAACTCGCAAAGACAGGACATGACTGATGAACTTGATTGAATGTCCCTTGATGTTATTCATGGGAACTTTCCAAAGGTGTTTAATGAAGGTCCACATAAGAAACTTTTATTTCATGTAGATACTATTGAGCTGCAGAAAAACAGTCAATCTGGTAAGTAAATTGACTAAGATGCAGGACGTGGAGAGCAGCGATAAGGATTGTTACTCAATCTGGCAAGATGTGATTAGTGGTTTCCAGCATGGATCCTTGATCGGACTATAGTTATTCACTGTGTTTATAAAAGACTTGAATGATGGAACAGAATGCCACATAGCCATGCTTGCCAATGTCAAAAAGATAGGTGAGATGGCAAGCAGTGCAGATGGAACATTATAAAATAATATTAAATGAAACAACTAGGCAGTTAAAATGAGGTGATCCACTTTTGTCTTAAAAGGGATGAAATAGAATATTTCTAAATGGTGAAAATGTAGAAGCAGCAAGGCCCAGAGATATCAGAGTTCATGGCATTAATCTTTCAGAAAATAATAACACAGACTAATAGGGATTCTGTCCTTCATCTCCAGGGAACTAAAATTCAAGAGTATAAAGTTTTGGAAGTAATATAAAGGTCTGGCCAAACATATCAATTTTGTAAACAGTTTTGGATGATGCAACATAGTAATTATATATTGGCCTCAGAGGATGTATTTTACAGAAAGACATTCGAGAGTCCTGGGGTAAATTACTTGGATAGATTACATATGCAAGAATTGTATTCCCTGACTTTAGAAGGTTATGGGTGATTTGGCTGTATATATTGAAGGGAATCAATAGGAGAAGTCAAAAAAAAAAGTTTCTGCTTGTTGGGAATCTAGAAATGGGGAGGATTGGGGTTGACGGCAGAATTTACAAAGGACCTCACAGCATCAGAGACCTGTGTTCAGTCCTGACATAGCTCACTGTGCGTGTGGAATATGCACGGTCTCCCTGTGCTCCGGTTTTCTCTAACAAGATGTGCGGGTTTGTAATTTAATTGGTCTCTGTAATTGCCCTTAGTGTGGAGGGAGTGGATGAGAAAGTGGGATAACATAGAATGGGTGTGAATGTGAATGGGTGATTGGTGGTCGGCATGGATTCGGTGGGCCAAAGGGCTTTTTCCCTAAAACTAATACTACAAAACTAATTTTGGTCCACTTAGAAGAGGCTAAGAAATACGTCTGCATAGAAAATGTGATAGATATTTGGAAATCTCTTCCGCATATAATACCAGATCAATTGTTAGTTTAAGTCTGATACTTATAGACTCTGTTTAAACAAAATGGGGCTTAAGCAGGCAGCTAAATTACAGAGAAGATAGGAGGTAGACAAAAGTGCTGGAGAAACTCAGCGGGTGCAGCAGCATCTATGGAGCGAAGGAAATAGGCAACGTTTCGGGCCGAAACCCTTCTTCAGACAGAGAAGATAGATCTCTTACAGGTGCTACAGCCTTAAGAGAGTAAATACAATGTTCCATTGTTGCTACATATTGTAACTGTATGCAACAGCAAATGATGGGTTGGTAATTAGATTCCCATCTCTGTCTAGGAATTCCACAGATTCTCCACCCTCCGACTAAGGAAATGTCTCCTCATCTCCTTCCTAAAAGAGCGGCCTTTAATTCTGAGGCCAGTGCCGACAAACGCTCATCATAGGTTAACCTACTAATTCCTGGGATCATTCCTGTAATCCTCCTCTGGACCCTCTCCTGAGCCAGTACATCCTTCCCCAGATATGGAGGGGGGAGGGAGGGGGGGAGAGAGGGAGGGGGAGAGAGGGGGAAGGGGGGAGAGAGGGGGAGGGAGAGAGAAGGGGGGAGAGTGTGGGGAGAGGGGGGAGTGGAGGGGGAGGGGGAGGGGAGGGGGAGGGGAGGTGGAGGAGGAGGGAAAGAGGGGGGAGGGGAGAGGGGGAGGGGGGAGTGGAGGGGGGGAGAGGAGGGGGGGAGAGGGGGGAGAGAAGGGGGGGAGGAAGAGGTGGGGAGGTGGGGGGGGGAGAGGAGGGGGAGGGGGGGAGAGAAGGGGGAGAGGAGCGGGGGAGAGGAGGGGGGGAGAAGAGGGGGGAGGAAGAGGAGGGGAGGTGGGGGGGGAGAGGAGGGAGAGAAGGGGAGAGGAGCGGGGGAGAGGAGGGGGGGAGAAGAGGGGGGAGGAAGAGGAGGGGGGGAGAAGGGGGGAGAGGGGCGGGGGAGAGGAGGGGGGGAGAAGAGGGGGTGAGAGGAGGGGGTGAGAGGAGGGGGGTGAGAGGAGGGGGATGAGAGGAGGGGGATGGGAGGAGGGGGGGAGAGGAGGGGGTGAGAGGAGGGGGTGAGAGGAGGAGGGGGGGTCAAATATGGAGGCAAGAACAAATCAGGAGCTGGCATAAACACAACAGGCTGAATAGTCTCCTGTCATTATATGTATAAGTGGAAGCTTACAGGATTGACTTGCCAATCATTTCAGTACCCTACCTAACTTTCCTGAAGTAAGTGAAGAAACCTCACCTTGACATGAATGCCAAGGTTAATTAGCCCTCATGTTTTGCATCAGGGAACAAGAGTGGCAGTTGTGTGAGCTTGTGTTTAGAGAGCAGTCGTCGGTCAAACGGAACTAACCTGCAGGAATTAAAATTCAGCCAATATTGTTCTATGTTTAAGTCGACTATTTATTATTCTGTATTTTTTTTTTTCGGATCCGAGCATCGCTTCCAAAGCCAGCCTTTATTGTCTCTCCTTAATTGCTTTAGAGAAGGACGGTGCGCATCTTTCTACTTCAACCTCTGCAATCATTCCTGTGGAGGTATCAGAAGTTGCTACTGGGGCGTTTCAGGATTCAGACCCAGTGACGGAGCAAATGTCAAAAGCAATGGTCTGTGAACGTGGAGAGATTCTGCAAGGAGTGGGATCACAAATGCCAGCTGCCCTTCCTCAGACCAAGTTTGGTCATATTGGTACAACTAAATGAACTGAGAGTGGCGTAAATCTGCAGTTGACAGCTACACAGTTGACCCAAAACTTCACCCATCCTTTCTCTCCGGAGATGCAGCCTGATCCCCAGAGTTACTCCAGCATTCTGTCTCTATCAGCAGTGGACAGATTTATTTTCCTCTAAGTGGGCTGTGGATCAGAATGGTTTTCATGGCAATTTTATGATTGCTGTTATTGAAAGTTGATTTACTTTTATTTAATTACTGATTATTTAATTAATTGAAATTTAAAACCCATGTTTCCAGATTCTTCACCCTGTGGGAATCCCAGTCCAGTAATTTAGCCACTGTGCCACCTACTGAACTCAATTAATTTCTAGACTGCATCTGATATCTGCGCAGCTGCTGCCATACTTGCAAAAGAAACTAAACCACTGGATCAGATTGCAGTAGCATTTACTCCATGCCTTTTTGAATATGATGGTCCAGTTCCTAGGATTTGAGAATCTAACAACAAAAACATACTGCATTCAAGGGATGTGTATCAGTGCATGAAACCAGAAATCACACAGCATCCACACAGCAGCATCTTAGATCCTGCCGGGTAATTTTACAGCCAGGACTTTGTGCCCGCCAGCATTTTGTTCTCTTCATGTTCCAATTGTAATATATAGATTTTCTCTCTGTGGCCTTGACTGGGAAGCTAATTCCATATTTTACAATGTCTGATTCCTTTCTTGTAAAAATCAATTTGTTAATTGTTTTGCTGAACAAGTGGTTTGATTAGCCACCAAAAACCCTCACGGAATAAAATGATGGTACAAAGGACAAACATTGAAATAATTTAGGGAAAAAGTAAAAGGGTAATATTAAAAATATTTATTGCCAGGCGGTAGCAGATCATTACTCCCAACGAAACCTCTTCGACATCCCAAAATACTTTCAATGACAAAAGGATTTATGGAAGTGATCTCTTCAATGGGATGCATGCAGTCAAAGTTTGCAACACTCTTCATTCAACCTGTCTATGGATGGACGATATAATTATCACCATTGTACCATAGGATTTAATGTCTCTTGCTGGGGAAACAATACACAGCGCTCACAGAGCTTTGATAGCACAAGTTGCAAAGCCAATACAAGTCAGAGCAGGGTCAAAGCATGGGGCCATGCTGCAGCAGGGGAATGGAATATTGCCCTCAAGGTTAATGAAACTATATGCCAGCCTGCAAATTAATTACGCCCCAGATAAAAAAATTGTTACAAATTGATTACTACAACATGCACACTTCACATTAAAACGGAATTTGTTTATTTCTCTGCTTCAGCAGCAGAGGCTTTTTTTTAAACTGTAGCTTCTTGCAGTCATAGGGATCCCAAATATGAATTATCTTTGCAAATGTCCAACAAGACAATATTCTGACCTTCACCTCCTCACAAAGCCCTTTGCCTATACACTGCAACGCAATGATGTTAGGTTATATTAAACAGGAAACCCTAGATTCATCCCCTGGTCAGCAGAACATATTTGATATTCATTTCACAAATGCTCCATAACATGCTATGAATTTCCAGCACTTTCCATTTTCATCCTAGGTTTTCAGTGTCAACAGTACTTTGCTTTTTTTTTAATACATTATTTAACCATTATTCCTTTTCTAGGACCTGGTTTTGAATTGGATTGGTTGTGTGCTGCACATGTCACGACAGTGACTACATTCAAGAAACATTTCATTGGCAGTAAAGTATTCTGGCCATGCAGGCAAATGTGGTTTTCAGTGGGCAACCGGGATAGCGGTTGTTACTTTGGCAAACCCAACAGGTGTGAGGGAAGTTAAATTAGTTTGGTATAGCTTTGAGATGCAGCACGGAAACAGGCCATTTGGCCCACCGAGTCCGCACCGACCTGCAATCTCCGCACATTAACACCATCCTGCACACACTAGCGACAATTTTAAATTTATACCAATTTAGACTACACTGAAAAAACCTTAGGAGGAAACCGAAGATCTCGGAGAAAACCCACGCGGTCTCCAGCGCTGTAAGGGATGTAAGGCAGCAACTCTTCCGTTGTACCACATGCCGCCCTTAGTTTTGGGAAGTTAAATTAGTCTTGGAAAGTTCAGGCCATTTTAAAGCATCCCACATGTAGACTTAAGTGAGATCATTTAGTTTAGTTTATTATTGTCCAGTGCACCGAGGTACTTTGAAAGCTTTTGTTTGATGGATACTCACTGAATGGAATGGAAAATGAAGAACAGTTTTTCACAAACATGCACAAAATGTATTTCCTATTTTAACAATAATGGTTTGTAGATTACATTTATGCCTTATATCTTTAATATCTCTAATTTGTTTGTTGAAAACCTTTAGGTTGCGATAAGAAGTTATATTTTGACCTTGCATTACAGCATACATTAAATGACAGTGAGTCTGAAGATAGGTCTTGACCCAAAACATCATGTTCTCCAGAGATGCTGCCTGACCTGCTGAGTCACTCCAGCACATTGTGTTCTTTTGTCTATTAACCAGCAATTGTAGTTCTTTATTTCTCCATTTCCTAACTTCAAAGGTAATAAAATTTGAAGGTAGTACGCATGGAGAAAAGGCTACACTTGTACTGGTGTAGGTCTTACCAGAGATGTGTGATCCTTGCTATAGGGCTCTGGGAGCTGTTGAAAACTGGAAGCCAAATAAGTTAAAACATAAGTCACAAAAGTCGAAACAAACGTCAGGAGGCCATTTTCAAACGTTCAAAGTTGAATCACAAATCTCTGGTGCTGCGTTTAATGGTGAAAGAGGACTAATTTCTTTCAGCACTGTGGAAAGTTACAGCTGTTTTGGCAGTTCGTACTGTTTATTCATGCATCAGCAATTTCTTCAAAACCAGACACAGAATGAATTTTAAAACTATAATTTTAAGACCTTTGTAATTTTGCATGCATTTGAAACAGAAAAATGTAGCTTGTGTAGTGGAACGGATGAGATCCTCTATCCATTAGTCCAAATACCAGGGAGTAATCTGCTAAACCAGATAAGTATGGGTCATGGCAGCTAAATGCTAATGTATCTTTTTTGTTGAAAATAACATTGAAAAAATCCAAGACTTTATAAGCCATAAGAGGAACATAGTTTCCGCTCACAACTCATGAAGTGGAGTTTGCTATTGATTTTGAAATTGTCAGGTTAACACAATTTCTGTTAAAATAATGTTAAACAATGCAATTGAATTTGCAGAAATATTGATTTTTTTTCTAGCTATTGCAATCAATGTACTCAATTCGATTTAACAAACACTATTACACGCCTAATGCAGTATATGAATTTGAACAGTTCCCCCACACAAGTGTAAACTCTTCCCATCAAATAGTTTGTGATTCTTTTGCTGTTATCTCGTGCAAAATTCATCTTTACAATTGTTTTCATCTTTACATGGCGTACGTCTGAAGGTCTATATTATCATCATTTGTTCAAAGATGATTGTTACAACGTGCCAATCACTTAAACTTTAGTTGGGGGAATCATTTTAGAAGAATCAGAACAAAATATGGATAAACTTAGAGAAGTTGATCAAAACAAAGCAGCACAGATTTGTTAAAAGAAAATCAAGTTTAACTTTTCAGTCAAGGCAACAAAGAAGGTTGATGTTGGGCATGCAGTAGGTGCTGCTTATGTTGATTTTCAAACTATCCATTCCTTGTGGCACAACATTTTTATTTCTTACCTTAACACTATAGCCTCTAGTTTTAAGGGCCTGTCCCATTTGGGCGACCTAATCCGCGAGTTCTGGCGAGTTTGCCCTCGGCTCATACTCGCAGCATGGTCGACACGAGGCCGTAGGAAGTCTTCGTAACTCTCCTTCATGCTCGAGTGTGGTCTCCGCGTACTCGAGGTCTCAGCTAGGTCACGGCGGTTTTTTCAATATGTTAAAAAATGCCCACGAGTAAAAAAAGGACGCCATGGAAAAAATCGATACATTTTTTTACTCGTACGTTTAGTCATAGTAGGTCGTAGTAGGTCGGCATGTTAGTCGTAGGTAATCGAGGGTAGTCAAAGGTAGTCGAAGGTAGTTCTAGATAGTCTTCATCATAGTCGAAGGGAGGTCGAAGGGAGGTCGAAGGAGATCGGAGGTCGTCTTCACTCTCCGCTATTCGGTATCCAATTTTCCCGAAGTTAGTCGTAGCTAGTCAAAGCTAGTCTTCAACATAGTCCCCAGGTGGAAGAGGGAATAAACTCCCAGTAAACCAAGAATATCCTCAGACACTAGATGAGTGTCCAAAACTAACCAAACTGAGATTCTCATTTAGATCGCAGGTTGATAAACATTATCTAGCCTTAGTTTGTGGTTATTATGACCACAACCATGGCCTTCTTGTTCAGCCAGACATCACCTATGACACCGCCATCCTTGTTCTTAATGCTTCCTTCTTTAACAATATATTGCAGTTAATGAAGACCACAAAATTAAAAATCATTCCGGCTGTTCGGAGATACAAATGAACAGATTCTCTTGACCAAACCTAATGTAAAGAAATTCAATTACAATTGAACATAATTAAAATATAATTTAGCAAAGCTTTAATTCTGAGAAATGTTAAAGCAATTATTTTTGACAGTAGCCATGACAACATAAAATGTAGCAGTACAGATGGTTCCTTCCCTCAAACTGGTCCTTCCTTCGTAGTTTGCAACAATAATATACTTGTTGAAAACAAACATCCTCCACCTCCCACCATCTGATCCAAAGGCCTTAATGTAATTCTATTTCTGTAGAACAGTAATTACAGCAAAAGCTTTAGCATTTAACCTTTTCAATCCCAGTTAATGCTCCCCTAAGGTAATATGCTTACACATACAAGCTCAAAGGGTGATGTCACCTTTGACCTCACTCAATTTTTTTTATCCAGCAAATTCTCTGTCACCTCTCTTTCAAGAATGCGATCCTTGAAGAACATCCATTTCGCTCTCTGACGGGATTTCAGTCTGACGCTTTGCTTTGTCACCCGCAGTGAATTCTGTTTCCTTCTCCCCTTCAATAAAATCATTAAATCATAGTGCGGCCACACAACCCATCAAGCTTGCTCGTCCTACACTTGTCCAATTTATTATCTCCGTATTTACTTTCAACTGCCCTCGGGTTCCACGTCCTATTAGGGCAATTTACAACATCCAACCGACCTGCCTTGTGAAAAGAAACTAGGGGTGGAAGATTGCAACCTTCACGTGGTCCGCCCCGTTTCGACGAATGCAATCAACCCAGCGTGCACAATCAAATAAGATCAAATGGAACAAGTTGTCCTACAACTTTAGGCTGTGCACGCCATACGCAAGAAGAAGAAGGAACCAGAGTATCCCAAGGAAATGGTCGGGAGAACAGGCAAACTCCATACATACAGCCCTGAAGGTCAGGATCATACACGGGTTGCTGGAACCATGAGGCAACTGCTCTGCCAGCTGCACCATTGTGTTGTCATACAGCATGGAAAGCTGCCCTTAGACCCAAATTGCCCTTGCCGACTAAGATGCCCCATCTACTCTAGTCCCTCCTGTCCGCATTTGGCCCTAACCCTCTAAACCTCTCTTATTCATGTACCTGTCCAAATGTCTTAAATGTTGTAATAGTACCTGCCTCAACTACCTCCTCTGGCAGCTCATTCCATACACCCACCACCCTCTGTGTGAAGTGTTGACCAAAAATCACTTCCACAGACAAATCTATTTCCTTCGCAAATATCTCTAGCACCAACTTGTTCCATGTGGATTCCAACCAAAAGTCCACCCTTCACAATTCTGATCATAGTATGACCAGCCAGGCATGTCCTCTAGATCCACATTTTGCAGCTTCTGTGATGGTTTAATTGTGTTCTCACTATCACTATGCAGTGCCTTCATCCACTCAATGAGCTTGTTTACAATGAATCTCTAAAGCCCCTCATATTAGAGATATTCTATTTGCCCTATCTATTTTAGTCCCATTCTCTCTGACACTTAAAACCAAAATGTTTCCTTTCTTTCACAGTTTTGATGAATTTTTAACCTGTGTTTCTCTTTCCACAGATGCTGCCTGACCAGCTAGGTTTTTTTTAGCTTGTTCAGAAATACAGAGATCTTTTGTTTTCGTTTCTACTTAGAATGATAGAGCACAGAATCTGGCCCTTTGGCCCAACTTGTTCATACCAACCATGATGTCTCATCTAAGCTGGCCCCATTTGGCCAACATCTCTCTAAACCTTTCCTATCCATGTACCTATCCAAATTCCTTTTAAATGTCATTATTTACCTGCCTCAACTACTTCCTCTGCCAGCTCATTCCATATACCCACTACCCTCTGTGTGAGAAAGTTGCCCCTCAGCTTCCTATTAAAACTCTTTCTCCTCTCCAAGCCTAGTTCTTGATTCCCCTGCTCTAGGAAAAATGCATTGTGCATTTGCATTATCTATTCCCCTCATGATTGTATACACATCTCTGAGATCATCCCTCAGCCTTCTGCACTCCTAGCTGACCCAACCTCTCCCTGTAGCTCGGGTCCTCGACTCCTCTTAAATATTCTTTGCACTCTTTCCAGGTTAATTGCATCTTTCTCACAGCAGGGTGACCAAAACTAAACACAATGCCCCAAGTGCGGCCTCACCAACTGCACAACTGTTACATAACGTCCCCACTTCTATATCAATTCCCTGACTGATGAAGGCCAATGTGTCAATGGCAAAAGCTTTTGTGGGATCTCATCAAAATATCAAAGATGTCTGGAGATAATGCCTCTCAAGTAGTGGCAAACGCTTTATTGATCAGCACAGGCAAGGACTAACCTCCAACAGAAAGCTATCTGTTAGCAATTCATAACTGCAGCTGCATCCGATCTTTCAATTGATTACACATTGATAGAAGATTTTAATATTTATTATACATTGTTCTTGTGTGATTTATTTCACTTCACTTCAGAAAATTATTTTAGCAAAATCCTCATTTGACGGAATAGTTTTTATCTTATATCCTCAATTGGTTCCTCTTTTTCAATTTTGCACTGTAATTACCAATCCATCTCACTCACGAATTATGGAGAAACTTTGGTGCTCAAGATAACATTAAAGATAGCTATTAAAGTTCCCAGTTATTCACACAGAGGACATTTAATTCTCCAAAATAACTCTGCCCATTGTGCCTGAGTCCACCTCATCACTTCTAAATGACCTCAGTTCCAAGTAGCAGTACAGCCGGACAGCCATTCTTGTTAATGTTCCATTTTATCTTTCATCAAAAAACGCATAGAATTCCCATTTTCTTTGATACACGGGAGCATACCTTTTAATGACAATTTGATTATCCCCTTATATCTCTGTTAATCTTTTTTGCATTTTTCGTGTTTGAAAACTATTTATCTCATCAATACTAATTTCAGAAATAAGTGATGCTCAGACCTGATAGTTTCACATGAATTTAGTTTAGAGATACAGCATGGGAACAGGCCTTTCAACTCACCCAGTCCACGTCAACCATCGATGATTCGTTCCCACTGGATCTATATTATCCTACTTTCTCATCCACTCTGAGTCTACACACTAGGGGCAATGTACAGTCAATTGATTTATAAACCCTCACGTTCTTTTGGGATGTGGGAGAAAACAGGAGCATCCGGAGAAAATCCATGCAATCAAAGGGAGAACGTGCAAACTCCACGTTGACAGCAGCCGAGGTGAGGATTAAACCTGGATTTTTGACACTGTGAGGCAGCGGCTGTACCAGTTGCACCACTGTTTGGAGGTAATAATCACACCTCCCTTCCTCAAGCACCCTGTGTCAGATAATCAACTGCTTAAAACTACTGTAATATGTGTCTAAGACAAATTAAATTGCAACATTTTTCTGAATTATACTCCTAGGGTATTTTCACTAATAATTAAAAAAATTAAAGTAGAAAATCAACTTACACAGTGAGACAAGAGGGAAAAATTGAGTGGAGTCTTGCCACAGCTTGTGCACTCTGAAACATTAGGCTGAATCAAATTGACTGATAACTAATAATTCTATAGGGAACCATTAGCTATCAATTATTTGAGTCTTAGTACCCGACAGTTCCATGCCTGTTTGATCAAACATGGTAGCCTTCAGTGAGATGGAAGTTAAATGCTGGCCTTATCAGTCCCTGCTTCCCAATTGGGCTCATCACCGTCGGGTGGCACAGGTACAAGGTTGGGACATTCAGGACTTAGATCTGGTAATAATGGCACCTGTTTCATTTCCTCAACATTTCAATGCTCCAACATTGGACTCACAGTGGCGCAATGGTAGAGAGTTAGTGCCTTAAAATGCCAGAGACCCGGGTTCAATCATGACTGCAGGCGCTGTCTGTGTGGAGTTTGTAGGTTCTCCCTGTGACCACGTGGGTTTTCTCCGGGTGCTCTGGTATTCTCAAACATCCCACAATTGCAGATTTGTAGGTAATTGGCGTGTAAATTCCCCCTAGTGTGTAGGATGCAAAACTGGGATAACATAGAACTAATGTACAGGTGATCTTTGGTCAACGAGGACTCAGTGGGCCGAAGGATTTGTTTCCATGCTGTATCCCTAAACTAAACTATTGAGTGGAGGGCTGGAGTAGTGACTGGATCAGCTTTACACCATGGAGGATGACTTATGTGCTTCAAATTGGATGGATGGAATCACCAACATTTTGGAAAAAGTATAGTTATGTGCTATCTTACTTTGCTATATTTCAATGTTTTCATTATTTTTTAATGTTTCAATTATTCAGATTTAGTTTTCATTTAGATCCAATAATTCATGAATGTTTCTGACAAGCAGAGACATTTCAAAATACTTTACGAGCCCTTGATGGTGGGAGCTGTGGAAAGGCAACCCATCCCACACTCTGCATCCAAAGGAGTAAGAGGAATGGGCACCACCAGTGGTGAGTCCAGGCTACAGACCATGTTAGGAGAACCTGGTCCATTGGCACAGGGTTTCTGATGGATTACCATGCTTGCATAATCAAATGTTTAGCTCAGTGGTTGATGCACGGAAAATTTCCTGCTTCATCCTCAATGTCACGATTCGCAGCCTTCTGTGTGATGTTTATTGCAGCTGACATGGTTGAAGCTAGCCGGTTGAAGCCACAGGCATTCTAATTTTCAGATGTGGCTTAGGATGCCTTGCGCGACACAGTGCAAAGTAGGGGAACAAAGTGGGCGGTTCCTACTCCTCTGATGCTCTTATAATGCAATCAATATCGGTACAGCTGGCACAGCGCAAATTGTTTGCAGTGGTGCAGAAACCTTTGAAGGTGACAGTCAGTGTTGTCAAACACAATATTCCTTCCCACAAAGAAACAGCAGCAAAATGCTGAAAATCTTCAGCGGGCGGGTGTGAAGTGAAACTGAGTTAATGTTCCAGGTTGATGACCCTTCATTTGAACTCAAAGTACTCACAGACCTTAGTTCCGATGAAAGGTGCTTTTTATTTCCAGCATTTTCTTTTTAACTTTAGATATCCAACATCTGATTCTTTTAAAATGTTCAATACTTTCCGCATCACACTTTTCCTTCATCCCAAAACGACCAGATTTAGATAAGGCAGTAAAAGCCGGCACCTCTTACTTGACCTATCCCATCCCCATGACCACACCCTTGAGTTATCGGTTTTCACACAGCCAAAACACCCACCTGTCTAGGCAATGGATTCTGAGTGACCAAACAACATTAATGTTTTCACTCAGTTGGTTCTCAGGCTCCAGTTCAAACACAGAGCCCTTGCCTAAAACACAGAGTAGGTTAGAAATGGGAACTTGGTGGGTCACCAGCCTGGAGTGGTCAGCAGTTCTCTGGAGGGCAGTATTGCTCAAGAGTTGAATGCCAGAGAATGAAGAAGCACAGACAAAGACTGATGACCAAGCACAATAAATCGCTTGAGGCATTGGCAGGCTGCCTGGACCGTACATTAATCCTCTGTGTGGAGCTTGGAGCCTAATCCTTCACAGCATGAAAAGATTGCCCAGCTTTATCTTAACGCTTGCAAAACCTTCCATCAGTATGTCTTGCATTCTAATACAGGTAGAGGTTACACTGCACCGGAGTGTTGCAGAATATAGTTCTGAGTTTCATTGTTCAAAAATGTTTGGAGATGCCAACAATCCAGCTTCCTAAAGGTTACCAGGATCACTGGACAGGGCCCAGGGGAGGTGTGACAAGGACTTCAAGAAGCACAAGCTAACTGGTCTCTGGCAGGATGACAGCATTTGTGATTGCACCACTGACATTCTGTTAGCGCCCTTTCTACAGCTGCCCACTTAATCCCAGGGTGCCGTTACTTTGCCCGGCTGATGGCAAGTCAGCAGAACTTGCAGGCAGGCTGCCTTGGCCCACAGCCAACCATCACTCAGCTCCAGTGCATCCTCCTCCACTGGAGGTAGCAGCTTTCCACAAACCACGCTACATCTGCTGGTCATGGAGGATGGCATCAAAGATGCGATGGAGCAATCTGTGTGCCACATCTAGTTTAGATATACAAAGACGGATTGATAATTTTGTTTAATCAACAGCAACATAAGGAATGTAGGAGGTGACTGAGGCGCAACATCTGCTTTCTTCATTTTCTTCATTTATATTTACGTGTGGGATGTAGGTGTCATTCCAAGGCTTGTGTTTAATGACTGATTACTTTTGAGAAGCTGGAGGGATGTCACCATATGAAACTACTTAAACCACTTGCTGTGCGTGTGCGTCACTGTGTAGCAATTCCCAGGGTTCTATTAGGGTGCTCTCTGGCATTGGTTTCAGTAGTAAAAGGGTAATGGCAACTTATTACCAAGTCAGTATGCTATTGGTGCAGCTTAGAAAGTATGTATTATATAATAGGATTTCTAGTCTTTTGTCGCTCGTTTAATCACAGGCATGTTTCCTGCCACAAGTGGGTTTCCAACTGGAATCTTTTTGGAGAAGTAAGAGAATGATGATCAACACAGGGGAGGCACGGTGGCACAGCGCTGGAGTTGCTGCTTTACAGCGGCGGAGACCCAGGTTCGATCCCAACTACAGGTGCTGTCTGTACGGAATTTGTTCGTTCTCCCCGTGACCGCATGGGTTTTAACCGAGATTTTCGATTTCCTCCCACACTCCAAAGATGTTCAGGTTTGTAGGTTAATTAGCTTGGTATTAATGTAAATTGTCCCTAACATGTATAGGATAGTGTAAATGTGCGGGGATCGCTGGTCGGTGCAGACTCGGTGGGCCGAAGGGCCTGTTTCCACGCTGTATTTCTAAACTAAACTGGGCAGCCTGAGAAAATATAATCAAGAAATCCACTAGTGATAACCCAGGCATTGGTGCCATGGAAGACCCAACGCTGGTATTTATCATGTTTTGTAGCTTCACCAAAGTGAGCCAACTCAACGCGCACTGAGCAGTAAATGAGGAACACCTATCGGTACCTGGAACGTCTGCACCATATTCCACATCATCTTCACCAACGTATGCTTTATGTTGGTTTCTTTCAATCAGCCACTTGATTTCTTTCAATCAGGTTCCACCTATCTGGTTCAAATTTCACACTTAAAAAAAACATTTCTTTCTATGTGTAACGGCAGTACATGACAACTCTTTAATGGACTGGTTCCAGTGGATGATTTTACAGCAGAAGCGAGTTAGCAGTATCAATCTAACTTCACCTGTGCAAATCCATACTTACAGTGCCCTCCATAATCTTTGGTACAAAGACCCATCATTTATTTACTTATTTATTTGCCTCTATACACCACAATTTGAGATTTGTAATAGAAAAAATCACATGTGGTTGAAATGCACACTGTCAGATTTTAATAAATACCATTTTTATACATTTTGGTTTCACCATGTAGAAATTACAGCTTTGTTTATAGAGTACATAGTCCCCCCCATTTCAGGGCACATAAAGTTTGCAACACATGGTTTCACGAGTGTTTGTAATTGCTCAGGTGTGTTTAATTGCCTGCTGAATGTAGGTATAAGAGAGCTCTTACCACCTAGTATTTCCTCCAGTCTTTCCATCACCGTTGGAAACTTTTATTGCTGTTTATCAACATGAGGACCAAAGTTGTGCCAATGAAAATCAAACAAGCCATTATGAGTGAGAAACAAGAAAAAACTGTTAGAGACAACAGCCAAACCTTAGGCTTACCACAATCAACTGTTTGGAACATCATTAAGAAGAAAGAGAGCACTGGTGAGCTTATTAATCGCAAAGGGACTGGCAAGCCAAGGAAGACCTCCACAGCTGATGACAGAAGAATTCCCTCTATAGTAGAGAATAATCCCCAAACACCTGTCCGACAGATCAGAAACACTCTTCAGGAGTCAGGTGTGGATTTGTCCATGACCACTGTCCGCAGAAGACTTCATGAACAGAAATACAGAGGCTACACTGGAAGATGCAAACCACTGGTTAGCCGCAAAAATAGGATGCCCAGGTTACAGTTTGCCAAGAAGTACTTAAAAGAGCAACCACAGTTCTGGAGAAAGGTCTTGTGGACAGATGAGATGAAGGTTAACTTATATCAGAGTGATGGCATGAGCAAAGAATGGAGGAGAGAAGGAACTGCCCAAGATCCAAAGCATACCACCCCATCTGTGAAACACGATGGTGGGAGTGTTAAGGGGCTGTCCCACTTGGGTGACCTAATTGGCGAGTTTAGAAGAGTTTGAAAAAGTGACATGTTGAAGACCTGCTTCGACTAGCTACGACTAACTTCAGGAAAATTGGACACGGAATAGTGGAGAATGAAGACGATCTCCTTCGACCTCCCTTCAACCTCCCTTCGACTATGATGAAGACTACCTTCGACTACCCTCGATTACCTACGACTAACATGCCGACCTATTACGACCTACTACGATCTACTACGACTGAACCTACGAGTAAAAAAAGTATCGATTTTTTCCATTGCGACCTTTTTTTACTCGCGGGCATTTTTTAACATATCGATAAAAAATGCCGCAACCTACCTGAGGCCTCGAGTACGCGGAGACCTCTCTTGAGCATGAAGGAGAGTTATGAAGACCTCCTACGACCTCGTGTCGACCATGCTGCGAGTATGAGTCGATGGCAAACTCGCCAGAACTCGCGGGTTGGGTTGTCCAATTGGGACAGGCCCTTTATGGTTGGGCATGTATGGCTGCTGAAGGAACTGGCTCACTTATCTTCATTGATGATACAACTGCTGATGGTGGTAGCGTAATGAATTTTGAAGTGTATCGACACATCCTATCTGCTCAAGTTCAAACAAATGCCTCAAAACTCATTGACCGGCGGTTCATTTTACAGCAAGACAATGATCCCAAACATACTGCTAAAGCAAGAAAGGAGTTTTTCAAAGCTAAAAAAATGGTTAATTCTTGAGTGGCCAAGTCAATCACCTGATCTGAACCCAATTGAGCATGCCTTTTATATGCTGAAGAGAAAACTGAACGGGACTAGCACCCAAAACAAGCATAAGCTAAAGATGGCTGCAATACAGGCCTGGCAGAACATCAGCAGAGAAGACACCCAGCAATTGGTGATGTCCATGAATCACAGACATCAAGCAGTCATTGCATGCATTGGATATGCTACAAACCACCAAACATGACTACTTTCATTTACATGACATTGCTGTGTCCCAAACATCATGGTGCCCTGAAATGGGGGGGACTATGTATAAACACTGCTGTAATTTCTACACGGTGAAACCATGAGGGAGTTAGATGTGGCCCTTGTGGCTAAAGGGATCAGGGGGTATGGAGAGAAGGCAGGTACGGGATACTGAGTTGGATGATCAGCCATGATCATATTGAATGGCGGTGCAGGCTCGAAGGGCCGAATGGCCTACTCCTGCACCTATTTTCTATGTTTCTATGTTTCTAAAATGTTTAAAAATGGCATTCATTAAAATCTGACAATGTGCACTTTAACCACATGTGATTTTTTCTATTACAAATCTTAAATTGTAGAGTACAGAGGCAAATAAATAAATGATGGGTCTTTGTCCCAAAGATTATGGAGGGTACTTGTAAATGACATTAATATGAAATCATATTCCCTGTTTAATCAGATGGTAGTTTCATTGCTATATCAATGGAGCTGTATCTTTCTCTGCAGTGCACTAACTAGCACAATGCCCGAGCCACATCCTCAGAATGATATTATCATCTGTTACGTGGTTTGCTTGCAGTTTTCATCTTTTTTCAAGCAGCCAATGTTTAAATTATCAGTGTCTGGAGATTGTGCCAATGGTAAACAATAAATTCTCCATTAATTTATAGTTTTTGCTTGCATCCTGAAACTTGAAAAGAAATAGATCAGAAATTAAGGTAATATCAAAAATATTCTCAGCCCTCATGATTATTATATTTAAAATGCTCTGTGCAATCAGACCCACCATTCACATTCTGTTCTGCATTCAAGTCCATGTCACTAAGACTCACCTCAACACAAAGTGGAAATTGCCAAATGGTTTGCTGTCAAACAAGAATTGAATGAAGCAGTGTTTATATCAATGCCTGGAGATAGCCTGTGGCACACACGAGCGCAGCTGATAGGTCTGCTGCCTCACAGACCCAGAGATGCGAGCCTCGATCCTGACCTGGGGTGCTATCTGCGTGGAGTTTGAACGTTCTCCCAGAGTTTCCCCTAGGTGCTCGAGTTTCCTCCAACGTACCAAAGACATGCCAAAGGTTTGTTGTTTAATTGGCTACTGTAAATTATCCATAGCATGGGTGTTAAAGTGAAATAACATAGAACTATTGTGATCAGTGGGCTGAAGGGCCTGTATCCATGCAGTGTCTCTAAACTAAACTAAACTAAACTTAAAGATCAATCATTTAGACACCATGAGTCACAGCCAGCCAACTAGATGCCCTTTCCAGCTGCCTCCAGCCAGCAACATGGCAGGAAAGCCCAGTTGCGTTAATGGTTTTACTGTTCTTTCAATGGGTACTTGCTCTACTGAGTTAAGCCATAATGCTTTGATTGTTGAACTCTAGTGGTAGCCCTGCCCATATTTGGTGGTCTCTAACATCCAATACGAAAAGTTGCCAGACAATTGAAAGCGATACCTGTGATGATAACAGAAAATGCTGGAGGTTTTCAGCAAGTCGGGCAGCATCCGATGAGACGGAAACTGATTAAAGTTTTTGACGTGGTGACCTTTCATCCGAAGTTTATTGAGCTGTAGTTCTGTTTTCCTCTCCACAGTCTCTACCTGACATGAAAATTGTGTCTTACAATTACTGTTTTTGTGGTGCCAGTGAGCGGCCTGTGGGGGAACCAAATGTGCTTGTAAGTTTAGAAGACCAGGGCTGGAAAGAATACCATTTGTAGAGGATATCAAGTAAACAAAAGTTCTGCAACTTCTAAGTATATTCAGCCATGCGCAAATTTAAAGGTAGAATGGAGTTGAAGGGCTGAATGGTCTACTCCTATCATTTGTTTCTCTTCAATATGTCCTCTCCTCAAAATGTGTCTTTATTGATCAGGCAACATCATTCCTTCTTGAATCACTGCTGCTGTCATTTATCCGGTTAATTTTGTACCTGTGTTCATCCATTTTGATTCTTACTACCCTATTACTTTTACAGTCACTAAGGTCAATTGATTTGGTTTATAATTTCAACTATGACCTTGTTAATCTTCTTGAAGGTAGGAAACTATCTTTGTCTGCTATTACTTTGTTAAACTTCTGCAGTAGTCACGGTTTCCTCAAAATAACTTGTTTCATAAATCTTCTCCTTTTGTCTCTTTAACGACCTTGAGGTTAATTGATGTGTCAATGAAATTTATTGTTTTTCACCTTTTCTGGCTATCAAAACCTTGCTTCACTTCTGTCAACGTCCCTCAGCCCATAATAGTCTGGTAATGTAGTGGCAATTTTGGAAGTCTGCATACTGTATATTTGAGGGATGGGGTATTTGCTGATCCATAGCAAAATCTATTTGCTCATCACACTGTGCTTGCTGACCTTCACAGGTATCTGGAGAGCTGCAGTAATTAAATTTGCCTCATTGTTGTTTGCAGCCCCTATCCAGTCTCTCCCTCCCTCTGCATTTATCCAATTATACCTGTTATTTTTACTTCACCCACTGGCAATCAGAACACAGTGGTGCAACTGTTAGAGCTGCCTTCCATCCTGACCTCCGGACCTGCCTGTGTAGAGTTTACACGTTCTCCGTGATCACCTTGGTTTGCTTCAGGAGCCCTCCTTTCTTCCCGAAGGTATGCTGGTTGGTTTATTGGTGTTGATGAGCAGGAGTTGATGAGCATGTGAGAGATGGTAGATTACAGGGAAATAAGTGGACTGTTTGGCTAGGATAGAATGGCCTCTTTTTGTGTCATAAGAAAATATGAAATGCCACCAATGTTCAGAAATCCCCTACTAAATCAACTCTTAAACTCGCCTTAAAGCACATTTTTTCAACTAAGCCTGTGATCCTGATGTGGCTTGATGTCAAATTTTAATTGAAAATGTTCCAGTGAAATGTCTAAAGATATTTTAACCTACTTAAGGTGTTATATCAATACATTATGGTTATAGCACTCAATATGGAGTATTTTATAGCTGAATACCATTCAGAATAACCCATTTTTAGTATTATTCATGGAACCAAATATAAAATGAAATGCATTAACTGCATCACTGCTCGCTGGTCAGTCAAGGTCAGTACCTCAGCATGTGAATGGCTCTCAAACCTCTTATGCTCAGCAGTCAGGAAGAACAAATCTGCTTCCTTTCTCTTTCCATTTTCACAATTAAACATATCATTCTCATTGTGTGTCAATTTAGAATCTTGCAGCTTCAAGAAGAGTCACAGCCTGAAACACTCGTAACACAACCTCAACCCTGATTGTGAGGCACTACCATGAAAGTACAAGTGCCGAGAGAAATAGAGTCTTAAAGCCATATAGCACGTAAACATATCAATATTGACCAAGATGCCCTATCTAAGATAATCCCATTTACCCACACTTGGCCCATATTCCTCAAGACCTGTCCTTACCATGTACCCGTCCAAATTGTTTGAGGTGTTGTTGCTGTACCCACTTCAACAACTTACTCCGGCAGCTCGTTCCACATACCTATCACCATCTGTGTGAAAAAGGTGCACCTCATGTACCTATTCAATCTTTCCATTCTCACCTGAAACCGATGCCCTCCTCGGTTCTCCTATCAAGTGAAAAAGAATATCTGTGTTCACATTGCCTGTGCCCCTCATAGTTTTATGCACAACTATGTATCAACTGTAGCCCAATAAAATCTGCAGTCATACTGTTGTTGATTCATTCAAGGGACAAGGCTGTTTTAGTTAAAACCATACTGCTGGAGGAACTCAGCAGGTCAGGCAGCATCTGTGAAGGCAGAGGGACAGTCGATGTTTTGGGTAGGGAGCCTGCATGTTAACAGAAAGTGCCTTCACCCTCTTCGAGGTTTGATACAGGGTCCCAATCCAAAACATTTCTATCCCTCTGCCTCCACAGATGCTGCCTAATCCACTGTGTTCCTCCAGTAGATTATTTTGTGCTCAAGATTCAAGTTTCGACACGGGGACACAACAATAGAGTTGCTGTCTTACAGTACCAGAGACAATGGTTCGATCCTGACTATGGGTGCTTGGGTGTATGGAGTTTGTACGTTCTCCCCGTGACCTGCATAGGTTTTCTCCCGAATTTCCAGTTTCCTCCCACGCTCCAAAGACATACAAATGTGCAGGTTAATTGGCTTGGTATAGTTGTAAATTGTCCCAAGTGTGAATAGGATAGTGTAAGTGTGCAGGGATTGCTATTTCGCCTGTTTTTGTGCTGTACCTGTATCTCGACACTAAACTAATCTGCTATCCCTTGTGTCTCCATTGGACTGTTTGCATTTCTGCATTACATCAGATGGAACTAAAATTGAACTTGACTGTGATGGATTCCACAGTTGACAAGCCTGGCGATCATGGATTCTTCCATGCAGCTGTCTGGAGATACTGAGACCAAATCCATTAATCAACCAACTCCGGTGGCTGAGGCGACATTCTGGCGGCGGCGACCTGAATCCGTGGCCGGCCGCGGGCCAGTGGACGACATCGTCGGGAGCTCGCGGGTCACAGGTTGATGCCTGTTTTCCGGAGCTCCCGTGATAACAGCTGCGTCCGCTGGACTGGAGGGCGGCAGCTTCGACCACCCCCGGGCCGCGGAGCTTGAACCGCGGGACTGACTTACCATCGCCCGGTGGGGTATCGCCTCAGCGCAGAGGGAGAAGAGGAGGGAAGAGACAGTAACTCTAAGACTTTTGCCTCCATCACAGTGAGGAGGTGCTTGGTGAACTCACTGTGGTGGATGTTAATTTGTGTTTATTGTGTGTTGTTATTATTACATGTATGGCTGCAGGCAACGACATTTCGTTCAGACCGAAAGGTCTGAATGACAAATAAAGGATTCAATTCAATTCAATTCAATTCAGCAACGGCCAGGATTTATCAACTTGAAATCTTTTTCTCACACATCCAAGCAATTACCAGGTGGAACGTCGCCAAGAAAGAGATAAAACAGTGCCAACCAATTTGCATAATTATGAATCAAGAGATGAAGGCACTTTCAGTTAGTAGTAAATAAATAATAAAAACTATTCACAAGGTCTTGGCTAATCCGAGGAAATTTACATTAAGTCTTACTCAGCTAATAGATTTTAATCAAAGTGTTGCTGGGAATTGTAACCATTGGCCAGATTGTGATATATCTTCATCAAATCAATCTTTCACAAGAAAGAATATTTATTCCTGAGTCTAGATAAATTATAATATTGTCATACATAGTTGTTGAAAAATTAGAAGCACTTATTTATTATTTATGCAGGGTTTTGCTCCACCATTAGCTTAGAAGAAAGATGATAACCACAGTGTGATTTATAAGGTACTACAGGACACATCAGGAGCTTTATGCACTACTTAGAGTTATCATTATTTTCTCAAGTGGGCGAAAAACAAGGATCTGCCAACTAAAAGTACAACAATTTTTAAGACAGCTTGCAGTACTAGTCTTTGAATCCATCAAGGTACAGCAGTGGTTATCATTTTGAGGGAGCTGATGGGTACAGGGAAGCTCTGACAGATTGAGTGAAAGGTTGCAAGAAATATGGATGAGCCAAACCCGAAATCGACAGGTATATTATACTGTCATTAATTGTCAGAGATGTAATAGTCTTCGTCTTAAATGAGGAGATGTGAACAGAGCAGTGGATGGGAAGGCACTGATGTGCTCCCAATGCACAGAGTTGTTTGTAAAATTTCTCATTAAAGTTCACTTCAAGTTTTCAATCTCCTGCCGTATTTGAACGGTCATTTAACACGTCCACGTGTCTCAGCACCTATTTAAAGGCACCGGTCACACGATGGAGGAGGTCTGGAGTTTTCAACAAGGGTTAGGAGGAGATTGGGCAGGTGGAAGAAAGGCCACAGGTGGTGCTGAATGTTGCTCCAGATTCCAGCATCTGCAGTCTCTTGTGTCTCCATGCAGGAGGTGTCCACTGCACTCAACAACACAAGGAGGGTGATCAAAGATGCACATTCACCAACATGCTGGTGTATTCCATCTTACTCACACATACTATTCATGTTGCTCCGCGTTCCCATTTAACTTGCAGCCGCACTTAATCCTTCCTTCCTCCACACAACAACGCCACCCATTAATCTGATAGCACCACAATCACCAGCACCACTTCTCAGCACTCATTCTTAAATAACACTGACAATGCATGCCTCAGATGTGCCCCGTCATATGTTTGGTTGATTGTTACCCCATCAGAGGCATTGCAATAATATACAATTGCCCTATTTTTGCCCCGTTTCATAGATCCTTTGTGCACTTGTGCAGCAGAGAAAAGTGTACTCCCTGCAGAATTTGTAGCTTTTTACAGCAGGTTAACTGCAGCACTGTTACTGTGCTCAGTACAAGAAAATGAATACTGATTGAGCAAAGGCCAAGTTTCCCTTTCAAAAACAGTGTTAACTTTCTGGCTGCTCCAGCCCCAAGCTCTTTCTCCCTCCTGACCCGGAGTTTTTCCATTTCAATACATTGTTAATTACTTGGATAAGTCACAAAGAAGCAAAATTATGGATATATCAACAAAGTTCCCTTTACATTGATAGAATTCATTTTTAGCATGTGAAAAACTTTCAGTCAATAAGACTTTGTATGTTACCTCTTCCAGTTAGGGAAATAGTTTTAAAATCTTATTTTTCTGACTGAAGGAAGGGTTTGAATATGTGTACCTAAACATGTTTTATATCCACCTTTACTTCTAACCCTTTATGTTCTTCACTTGTCCTGATGCTTAATGCTGATTTATTCTCTTTGCAGAACGCTTTCTTCTAATTACGCCTCATCCCAGATTGTGCTGATTGTACAGATTGTCCCTCTCATGTTAAAGCTCTGCCCTCAAGCATTTTGATTTTTCCATCCTGGGAAAAGGGTTCTGACTATCTATTCCATCCATGCCTCTCATCATTTTATAAACACCTATCAGGTCAGACAATGGCACAGTGATAAAGTAGCTGCCTAACAGCACCAGAGACACGGGTTTGATCCCGACTACAGGTGCTTGCTTGTCTGGAGGGAGTTAGTACATTCTCCCCGTGACCAGCATGGGTTTTCTCTGGGATCTCCGGTTACCTTCCACACTTTAAAGACAGGTACACAAAATTGCTGGGGAAACTCAGCGGGTGCAGCAGCATCTATGGAGCGAAGGAAATAGGCGACGTTTCGGGCCGAAACCCTTCTTCAGACTGATGGGGGGTGGGGGGGGGGAAAGAAAGAAGGAAAAGGGGAGGAGGAGGAGGAGCCCGAGGGCGGGCGGATGGGAGGGTGGGAGGAGACAGCTAGAGGGTTAAGGAAGGGGAGGAGACAGCAAGGGCTAGCCAAATTGGGAGAATTCAATGTTAATGCCATAAGGACGCAAGGTCCCCAGACGGAATATGAGGTGCTGTTCCTCCAATTTCCGCTGTTGCTCACTCTGGCAATGGAGGAGACCCAGGACAGAGAGGTCGGATTGGGAATGGGAGGGGGAGTTGAAGTGCTGAGCCACCGGGAGGTCAGGTAGGTTATTGTGGACTGAGCGGAGGTGTTCGGCGAAACGATCGCCCAACCTACGCTTGGTCTCACCGATGTAAATCAGCTGACATCTAGAGCAGCGGATGCAGTAGATGAGGTTGGAGGAGATACAGGTGAACCTTTGTCGCACCTGGAACGACTGCTTGGGACCTTGAATGGAGTCGAGGGGGGAGGTGAAGGGACAGGTGTTGCATTTCTTGCGGTTGCAACGGAAAGTGCCCGGGGAGGGGGTGGTGCGGGAGGGAAGGGAAGAATTGACGAGGGAGTTGCGGAGGGAGCGGTCTTTGCGGAAGGCAGACATGGGGGGAGATGGGAAGATGTGGCGAGTGGTGGGGTCACGTTGGAGGTGGCGGAAATGGCGGAGGATTATGTGTTGTATTTGCCGGCTGGTGGGGTGAAAGGTGAGGACCAGAGGGACTCTGCCCTTGTTGCGTGTGCGGGGATGGGGAGAGAGAGCAGTGTTACGGGGTATGGATGAGACCCTGGTGTGAGCCTCATCTATGGTGGCGGAGGGGAATCCCCGTTCCCTGAAGAACGAGGACATTTCCGATGCCCTGGTATGAAATGTCTCATCCTGGGAACAGATGCGGCGTAGGCGGAGGAATTGGGAGTAGGGGATGGAGTCTTTACAGGGGGCAGGGTGGGAAGACGTGTAGTCCAGATAGCCATGTGAGTCAGGGGGAAGACATACAGGTTTGTAGGTTAATTGGCTTGGTATAACAATAAATTATCCCTAGCGTATGTAGGATACTATTAGTGTGCGGGATCGCTGGTCAGCGCGAACTCAGTGGGCCGAAGAGCCTGTTTCCACGCTGTATCTCAAAAGTAAACTAAAATAAAGCTAAAGGTCTCCTACAACCTCCAGCATTCCAGAGGAAACAATCCAAGTCCGTCCAACCTCTCCCCGTAGCTAATACCCCATAAGCCAGGCATTCCGGTAAACCTACGCACCCTTTCCAAAGCCTCTACAGCCTACTCTCATGGACGAACAGAAGTGCCTGCAATACTCAAAATTCATTTAGAACAAAATTATAAAATATGATGAAATTCTGAGATATATAATTCATTTGCCACTGCTTTCTGCAAACAGTGAAGCCAGATAACATGAATTTGACAGAAATGGGAAAACGTTCTCTGCAGGCTGATTGGACTCAAAATAAATTAATCTTCCTAAATTATTTTTTATTAAACCTATGTTGCAAATGGAGACTAGAAAGGAAACAAAGAGAAAAAAACGATCATAATATGGTACCCTGGGAACATTGTGGGGATAGTAAGTTAACCTGTGATGAGCGTTTGTCGGCACTGGGCCTGTACTCGCTGGAGTTTAGAAGAATGACGGGGGACCTCATTCAAACATCCAGAATAGTGAAAGTCTTGGATAGAGTGGATGTGGAGGGGATGTTTCCACTAGTGGGAGAGTTTAGGAGCAGAGGTCAGAATTAAAGGACGTTCTTTTAGGAAGGAGATGAGGAGCAATCTCTTTAGTCAGAGGGTGGTGAGAATCTGTGGAATTATTTGTCACAGAAGGCTGTGGAGGCCTTGTCAGTGGATGTTTTTATGGCAGATAGATTCTTGATTAATACAGGTATCGGAGGTTATGGGGAGGCAGGAGGGAGAGACAGATCAGCCATAATTGAATGGCGGAGTAGACTTGATGGGCCTAATGACCTAATTCTACTCCTATTCCTTATGACGGTGGAAGCAGACAAACCGGTGCGGATATTCAAAAAGGTGATCAAGGAGACTCCGACCATGCAAAACAATGAGCATGATTATCAGCATTAAACGGTATATTAGCAACCTACTTGACAGTGGTTACCTCAAATGTTCTTGTTCAATCAATTTCATTCCCTTTTTCTGAGGAAACAACAACACTTTAATTTGGGAAGTGCTGGGGTGTAGGGGTGTACTGTATCTCCATTTCCAATAAGAATTTCAAACATTACTATAGGAAAGTCTATTCAAGAAATAAAGTTGTGGAAATTCATCTGAATCATCAGGACTGAAAAGAAAAAAAGCTAAATGGCAGGAAGCCACAAGTATAGATTAGTGAAGTGATGAGGGGTCATGCAGAAGGAGAGAGAGTGAGCATTGATTTGGTTGTCACAGGGTTCAATTTTGAAACTTGACAACTCAAAATTATCAGTTTATTGGATTAAAAGTAGCAGTTCAGAAGTTGTTAAATAAGTTGGCCAAGGAAGTAAAAGATTAGAGCAATGGCATGTGAAATTTCATGAAATAAATATTGATTATAGAGAGAAATAAATCCCACATATTTTCCATGAATATTGAGAAGATTTAAGAAACGGAAACAGAAACATCGTTTAAGAAATAGTTAGACAGGTACATGGGTAGGACAGGTTTGAAGGGATATGGACCAAGCATAGGCAAATGAGACGAGTGTAGCTGGGACATTGGTGGCCGGTGTGGGCGATGTTCCACACTGCATCACTCTATATGACGCTATAAAAAGATCAGACAGCAATTTTAATATTCATAATGTACGTTGGCAAAGCATGTGTCTAGAATGACAAAATTCACAGTCACTAAAATGGTTCACATATCCTGCATAAGAAAAGGCTAATATTTCTGTAAAGCAAACTGACGGGTTGAAATTGGTATTGTTCAAATCAATGAGATGTAACTTTAGAGCAGATATCAAGAAATCCTCTCACATACAACAAAAATGTTGACATCTTAGGAAAAACAATTTGATACTTTAATGGAGTGAATCGGGGTATCTCTGGATAAATGAAGAGAAGCCAAATGGTCCTCCTCGTGTACAGTTCAGATGATGATCTGTTACTTGCTCTGGAGGGTTGACGTGGGGAAACCTTTCTTTGGATAAGGGTAGTGTGAACCATTCATTCAATAAGCCATTAAATTGGAGCTTAATAGAAAGTGTAAAACGTTCTGTGTGATAGATATGTTTGGGAAAGAGTGTGGAGGAATACAAAATAGAGGAATGGGTTTCATGTGCAAATGTGTCAAGACCGTATTTAGTGGCAGAAAAGGCTATAGCCACTGAATGACCTAACCCCTTTCCCATGCTGATCCCCTCTGTGAGAGCTGTCAGCAATAGAGGTGGGGAAGCTGCACCATAATAACCATCAACCACCAATAGCCATTAGGTGGGCGGCGCGACTCTTGTCAGCAGCGGCCTCTGCAGTCCGTCTGTGTTTTTTTTTTTTTTTGTCTCGTTTTTATGTAGTTTTTGTTATTTTTTTTGTTGGGGTATGTGTGTGGGGGGGTGGGGTGGGGTGGGGGGGAGGGGGTAACTTTAAAATCTTTCCCTGCACGGGAGACCCAACCTTTTCTTTGTCGGGTCTCCGTTGTCGTTGGGGCTGCAACGTGGAGCGGCCTCCAACAGGAATGACCTGGGGCTCCAGTTGTGGAGCTGCCGACTACTCACCTCACCGTCGTGGAGCTGGCCGAGTCCGGAGCAGGTGGAGCGGTGGTGGAGCGCTGCTGCCACCCGACCCCCGGAGGTTCGGAGGCTGCAACTGCGGGTCTGGCGGACGGCGGCACCGGGAGCCCGCGGGTCCCTGCTGGTAGACCGCTTTTCGGGGCTTCCGCAACGGCGACTTCTCCCGCCCGAGTTGCGGGGTTGAAGAGCTCCTGGAGCGGGGCCTTACAGCACCGCCCTGTGCGGCTTGGAATGGCCGCGGGACTCTGCGAGCGCACGCCGGGGGTTCTAACAACAAGACCCGGTGTGCGACCTTGCATCACCCGGCATGGCTTTAATGGCTGCGGGACAATCGCCATCGCCCGCCGGGGGCTTTGACTTTGACTCTGACATCGGGGGGGGGGGGGGGTGGAGTGCAGTGGAGAGATAAGTTTTTTTGCCTTCCATCACAGTGATGTGATGGATGTTTGTGTAAATTGTGTTGTGTCTCGGGTCTTTTTGTTTTGTAATGTATGGCTGCAGAAACGTCATTTCGTTTGGACCTCAAGGGGTCCAAATGACAAATAAATTGTATTGTATTGTATTGTATAAGCAGAAGCAGAATTAGGCCATTCAGTTCATTGAGTCTACTCCGACATTCGATAATGGTTGACTTATTTTTCCCTCTCAACCCCATTCTCCTGCCTTTTTCCTGCAACCTTTGACACCCTTACTAATGAAGAACCTATTGATCTTTGCTTTAAAAATGTTCAATGTCCAGACCTCCACAATCTTCTGCGGCTATGAATTGCACAGATTCACCACCCTAAGGCTAAATAAATGTCTTCTCATTGTCATTCTAAATTGACATCTGTTTATTGTGAGGCTGCACACTTTATCAGCATTATGAGCAACCAGACAAAGTGATCGATTGACGTTATTCTGATAGGCCAGGCCAGTGCTTTTCTTGTGGACCAAAAGTTGCCTGTGCACAAACAACAGTTCACATGACACTATAGGCTGCTGTGTATTGATCTCGTTTTTAACTGTTTAGAGGTGCCAGTACACTGTACCAGCATCTTATCACAGAAAAGCACTGCGCCTGGCCTATCAGAATATACCAGGGCAGATATTAAACAATATGTAGGAAGGAACTGCAGATGCTGGTTTAAACTGAAGACAGACACAAAAAGGTAGAGTAACTCTGCGGGACAGGCAGCATGTCTGGAGAGAAAGAATGGGTGACGTTTCCGGTCGAGACCCTTTTTCAAACTTTCTGAAGAAGGGTCTCGACCCGAAACGTCACCCATTCCTTCTCTCCAGAGATGCTGCCTGTCCTGCTTAGTTAAACAATGTGTAACCATTTGAGGAAGAACAAGTTATTGTGCTCTGGTCAAGATTCTTCACACAAGCAGCACTATCAACATAATTATCCGCTTATTTTTCCACTGCCTTGCAGAATGACTACTAGATTAAAAGTCATCATATTAACCTCTGCTTTAATTTATGGTGAATACACACTTTCTGAGAAGTCTGATAGGGTGTTTTTAAAATGTTGCATTATTTAGACATTTCCAAACAGATGAAGGCACAAAGCTGAGCTCACCACAGCAAACCTGCAGTTGCTGCTCAGATCTAGTAATCAGGACAAAAGAGGCTGATTAGCAAAGTTTGCCCAGATGGCACACAGCTTGCCTTTGACATGTTAGCTGTCAAAAATTCATAATGTAATTAATGATATCAGAAAGTAACACGGCAATTATCCCATCTCTGCGCAAAAAGTACATGGCATTAACTGTTAAAACAGCATGTGTGCATTTGTATAAAAACTATTATTTTATTCTAACATCTATCTTTTTGATGCCTGCCATTTTTTTCAGTTCATGCATTTTCCAATATTCCCTCCTCCCTTCCTGTTAGTGTGAATGGTGCGAAATATCTCAGCCGTACCATTAGCAATATCTCATTCTATTGACCATTCTTCTGATTTACACGCAGCTCAGCTCATAAAGTTATTACAGCATAAAAATAGACCATCTGGCTCAACAAGTCCATACTGACCTAAGCCAACCATTCTTCATCTAATCCCATCAAATGTCTTTCTCTTCTTTGTTCCCTCATGTATTTATAAAACTCTCTTATGAATCCAACTATTCCTTGAGGTTGTGGGTTTTCCATTCAAACCAGTTCCTGGATGAAGAAGTTTCATCAAATTCCCTGCTATAAATATCTGTTAAAATCTGTATAAATACTGTATCTGATAAAAAAAAAACCCCACTTCAGGTTTCTCTTAAAATGAAAATGGAACTAATCTTGACATTAAACTCTTTCATAATCTTACTTACCCCTATCAGGTCACACCTCAGCCTTCCCTTCTCCACAGCGAAAGAGACTGACCTCTTCATTCTGTTCCCATAACTACAGCCTTCCAGTTGTACAGTAATTTGAATAATTCCTACACCTTCTCCAGTGCTTCAACCTCTTCCTATTATGCAAGCGAAACTGCACATGACATTCCAAATTTGGTTTAACAAAGGTTTAATGTAACTTCACAATGTTATTTCCATTCCACTAAAAAATAACATCAATGCAATGCTTGCTTTTTTATTGCCTAATTTATCTCTTCATTAGTTCTGTGATTTATGTATGCTTCTCTAGATCTTTCTGTTCCTTAACTGCTATTTTCTTCCTGAGAAAAAGCACAATATTGCATCTGCTGACATTGAAGTCTAGTTGCTAATTGCCGATGTGACCCAAGGCACTCAGTATACTTTGGCTAGTCGCCTCAGGAAGGAAGCCTGATAGCATGCTCAGCCACACACTGTGAACCAGCTGATTTCCTCTCACTGAGCTCGGACATACTCAGAAACCTAACTCAGTACAAACCAGGTATCTCATAGTTGACCTCATGTTTACTGCCAAAGTGTCCAGTGACTTCAGGATGTGGGGAAGGAGAAACAAATAGAGGCAGTAGGTGGCAATGCAGGAAACAACATAGGTGGTAATAAGCATGGAAATTTAGGAACTATCAGTAAGTCCAGGAACAGAAGAGTTCAATTAGGAATATGCTTATCAAAAGCTATAATGATTTATATTCCAATAGCCAAATTATTCCATAGGGATATAAAACTTACGGAAGGCTGGACCTAAGATAAGTAAGCATTTGCCCAAGTTAACATGGAGAACTAGCTTGAGGGCTTAATTAAATGTTAATAAAATCAATAGGAATTCATAACATTAACAATATAATGTAACAGTGAAATGCTTTGGGAAGACATGTTAAGAAGCTAATGCTACATTTACTGGAATCCATAAATAACATTTTGTTTATGATACCACATCTAGAAACATTACTTCATAAAGAATGAATGACAAACTAATTCCTCTAAACTGAACATTTTTTCTCAACCTTTATAGAGGAGTTAATGGGCACAGTGGTAACTGCTTTTGATGTGAATCCAACACTAACATTCACTGTTCTGCAGGAAAGAAAAGTATTTCAATCATTAGCTTCACATGGAGCTTGCCAATGTTATATTCATGTTCTCTGATCTTATGAGCAGAATATAATTATCTTATTTATTTAATCTCAAGTTTTTGATCCTTCCCAATTTTATTTCTGAGCTTTATTCAGAATATGTGAAAATCAAATGGAGGAAATGTAAGAAAGAAAGAAATATATTAACTATCACTTTTGCTTATGAGCACACATGGAATATATGAAGAAAAGTGATAGAACATACATAGATCATAGAACAGTACAGCATGGGAACAGGCCCTTCAGCTGACAATGTATGTGCCAAACATGATGCCAAGACCAACACTTATCTGCCTGCACATAATCCGCATCCCTCTTTTCACTGCATATCCATGTGCCCATCCAAAAGACTCTTGGATGCCACTATCGTATCTGCCTCCACCACAATCCCTGGCAGCATGTTCCAGGCTCTCACCACCCTTTTTGTAAAAAAAACTTGCCCAGCACATTTCCTTTAAATTTTGCCCCTCTCGTCTTAAAGCTTAGTATTGATAATCATCCTGGAAAAAAAAATGTTCTGACTGTCTACCCTATCAATGCCTCTCGTAATTTTATACACTGCTATCAGGTCTCACAGCAACCTCCAGCATTCCAGAAAAAAACAATCCAAGTCTGTCTAACCTCTCCCTGTAGTCATACATGCTAATTCAAACTTCGAGACTACCTGGATTAGGGATATACAGTAATCATACTGAATAATGGAATATAGAGGACACACAGTGAAAACTTTTGGAAAGCATAGACAGTACGAGGGGGAGGGATGGAGGGAGAGAGGGAATGCAGGGTTTACGAAGTTAGAGCACCAGCTTCTCGTTCTCACCCAGCAAGCAGCTAAAAATAACCTGTTTCCTTTATCATTGTTGCTCTTTTGCATATCTTTCATTCATTTGTTCTATATCTCCCTACATTACCGTCTATATCTCTCGTTTCCCTTTCCCCCAACTCCCACTCTGAAGAAGGGTCTTGACCCGAAACATCACCCATTCCTTCTCTCCAGAGATGCTGCCTGTCCCGCTGAGTTATCTTTGTGTCTTTCTTCGGTTTAAACTAGTACTTGAGGTTCCTTCCTACAGTATTCTGGTAAGATGTGGAAAAAAAGAACTGCAGATGCTGGTTTACAATCCTGGTAAACCTCTTCTCTCTGCTGCATCCTCCACATCCTGCCAGTAATGAGGTACCAGAATTGCACACAATACTCCAAATATGGCCAAACCAATGTCTTAGTAATGTTGAATGAGATAAATATTTCCCATTACCCCACAGATAACACATCTGTTTCTCTTCACAATTATCTGAAATGTAAAAGGGCCTTTTACATCCACCTAAAAGGACAAACAGGCTCAATTTAACTGGTCAGCACCTCTAGCTGTGAAGCAACCATGCTGTATTTCACAGACCTTGTGCTCAAATCTTTTGAGTGGAACCTTATCGAGATCATGCTGACCCAGTGCCGGGAATGTTATAAACACAGGTGACTTGTTAGGGAATTGCTGGATATGGCAGACTCACATTGAAGAAGAATAGGACATGGGAACATAGTAGATGTAATGGAGAATGAATAAGCCAACATTGCACATGCTGCAAGAGCAAAATCAATGCGGACAATGCAGCATTCATGGAAAGAGAAGCAGTCTTAATGGGCCATGTTACACTAATCTTTGCCTGTAGCTCTTGGTCACTGCCTGTGTTAATCTCCCAGCTGAACTATTTTCCCATGCGAACAAAGATTGTAGTCCACCTGGCTTGGCTCCTGTCACACTTCCACCCGGCATAGTGGACAGCAAGTGATTATCCCATGTTCAATCCCGAACTCCGGTGCTGTTTGGGTGGAGTTTCTACTTTCTCCCCATGACTCTGTGCATTCTTTCCAGTTTCCTCCCACATCTCAAACTGTTTGCAAAACTACCCATTAGTTGCAATAAAGAATGAAAGGGGGGTTGATGGGCATTTGAAACATTGTTTGCACAAGCATAAGGCAGGGCGATTAGAATTTATAGGATTGCTCTGTTGGGAGCCAGTATTGACCTTCTGGGCTGAATGGCCATCTTCTATATCATTGTAAATAAATTACATAGCAACAATTGGACCATAGGCTGTGGAAATCTTGGTCTCCGTCAACTAGGCACAATGGAGAAAAAAACTTTAAAAGATGAAAATGATTTTAAAAATAAATAAATGAGAATGTAATTTCAAAATTGAAACTATTCTTAATTAATTAAAAACATAAATACACATTAAAATCTTTTTAAAATCAAGCTTAGCTAAATCTCTGTAACTGAAGGTCTGTGACCTTGTTCAAAGCCAGATCGGGAGTGTGTGTGGTCCCTTGAATAACAAATCTGCAGGTCTAAAGGCCATGAGTGTGGGAACCTGGTCACCAGTATGTTGCTGAACTCAACCCAACAGTGAGCAAGCAGGCATGTCAGGAACTCATTGCTTACACACTCTACATTTTGGGTCAATGGTTCAGATCAATAGTCTTTCATCCAAACTCGAAATAGGAAGTTTTAAATTCAGATACATTGGGGGAGAAGAGGAAAGAATGGAAGGGGGAAAAGGACTCAAGGGTCTGCTTCCCTTGCAGCATGGAGACAGGCCCTTCGGCCTACCGAGTCCATGTCAACCAGAGACCACCCAATACACTAGTACTATCCTATACACTGAGGACTATTTACAATTTTATTGAAGTCAATTAACTTACAAACCTGTACGTCTATGGAGTGTGAGAGGAAACCGCAGCACTCAGAGAAAATCAATGGGGAGAACGTATAAACCTATAGTCAGGGTCCAACCTGAGTGTGTGGCGTTGTAAGGCAGCTGCTCTACCACTGCGACATTGTGCTGCCCCTTAAGTACATTCGCTGTAAGTAAAAGATCAGGGAGTGTCTCTGATAGGATGGAAGGCAGGAAAGAAAACAGATGATGGTGGAAGACAAGTAATTTCTTTGACTTTGATGTTCCATGAGTATAAACCCAGTGTCTTCAATCCCTCCTTATATCTACAGTCCTCCATTCCAGGCATAATCCTGGTCAATTTCTCCTGCACTCTCTCCACTGCTAGCACATCCTCCCTGTAGAATGACAATCAGAAATGTACACAATTCTCTAAATGTGTTCTAATCAAAGATTTGTACAAGTACTTTGGAATCATTCCAAAGCTACAAATCAATAAAGAATGATGCTTAATCGTCTGAGGATGATCTAGATCCAAGAGTTATCATTTGTGTCTTTTGTACTATCATCTTTTCACAATTGAACAAGCAGCAGAAACCACATTCAGAATTCCAGACTATCATTCATCAATAAATTGATCATGTTTGTGCCATGGGCCTGCACCAGCCTATTTTGTCCAGTTCCTGTCAGTGTAAATCAGTGGAAAATCCACCACTACGCAGTCATGGTGCGGAAGTATTCCGTGTGACATGAATAGAATCATTCTGAAAGTGATGAGTAGATCAGAGACCATAAGCAGAAATTCGGGGCTGCTACTTTGCCCTCATCATTAATTTCATAAATGCATTAAGGAAATTCACAATTATTTAAATAGTCAAGTAATAATTTGATATTGAGCTATACATACAGTTAATTAACTGGTAAACTAAGTTATTCAATGGAATGGATCAAGGTGCAATAATGCAAATTAAACAGTTCAATAACTGGGAACCAAAATATACATGTTAAAGTTATATAGGGCCATCTATTGGTCTGGGATGGGATTGATAATGTATATTATGCTGCAGGATAAAAATTGTCAGCACGTTATGACTTAATCTCAGGAAACAATCCACCAGGACACAGCAAGGAAAATTGTTAGGTCCTCCCTACATCAGATCACTCTGACATACCATAGGATGGCAGGGTGCGAAGGATCTGTTCAGGCTCAATAGCTGCCTTTTGCAGTGCACACCCCAATACACTCACCCATTAACCTATATTCCCATATCAGGCCTCAAAGACCACAGCCTGCACAAGGCATCCAATTACTTTGTACCTGGCTTGTGTTATAATGGACATCTGTTGGGTGAACCAGTGGGTGGGTGAAGGCTCATATTATCCCAGGCTGGCTAAGAATCTGAAAGTGTTCAAGATTGGGGTTTCTTCAACCACAGATCCATCTCAGTAGTCCCAGTACCAGGCAATGAAGTAAAGCTAACATTAAATAGTCACTTCTTTGATGATAGAACATCTCACAAATGTCTTGTTGGGTCCAGGCACGTTAACAAAATAACTTAAAAGAAATCAAAAAAATTGCTGATGCTGGAAATCTTAAAGAAAAACAAAATGTTGGAAGCACTGAATAGGGCATGTGAGGAAATAGAAACAGGTCTGATACCCTTTGTCAGGATTGGATATGTTTGCAAATGTTGCTAGTTTTACGCATGAAATCATTCTGGCCTTCCTTGATAACCCCCGAGTCACTTTACAAAGCTATCACACTCTTAAAAGTCTCTCCATTCATAAAACATAATCAAACTATTATGAACACAGGCATATTCTATATAAAAGAATAACTGGCCAGCTCCAACACTATTTGATTATAAACATCTATGATGAATCTTGTTCCGAGGGGTTTTCTGCTTCATTAATCTAGTATTTGTCATTTATTGATTACATCCTCTTGAGCAGCATAATATTATTTTAACACATGACCTGCTGTATTTCTGTAGGTCTGAAGGGAACAGCACAAAATGTGCATTATGACTGCCGCAATTAGCTAAGTCTCAACAAAAGTGTAGTCAACCACTAATAGAACAGCCACCAGATACCTCATAATGAAGGTGAGGGAGGAGAGGGGGAAGGGTCAATAATACGCTCACCCATTAGCCTATTTTCCCATATCAGAAGGTTGTCTTCAAATGCCACACGAGAAATCTAGGAAACTCTGTGCTAACCATCCTGTCTTTTTGGCCTCTCAATTGGGATGTCAACTTTTGCTCCGTCACTTTTGCTCTGATGAAGAGACATTTCACGCAGATTCCTACAAAATGTCTTCCTTACTTTTCAATAGCACGCTTTAACAGGAGAAAGTCTCTGCCTGCATCTCATCTATATCCCACACCTCTGGTCTCACCCATCCTCCCCCTGGACAGAGCAAGAACTATGTAATTCCCCTGGTATCTCAATAATGGAAATCTCCCTTTCATCTCAGCAGCCTCTGCATTCAATGGATCTTCCTTTGCATTATCCTCCTGAAACATTAACCGTTTCTCTTTCTGCAGATGGTACTTGTCTGGGGAGTGTTTCCAATATTTTCTGTTTTTTATTTCTGATTTCCAAAACTGTACTTTTTGTTCAAACCTTGGTAAGATGTTTCATAGCTAATATTCATAATATTCTCAGGTGGCAAGATGCAGAATAGTTTAGTTTTTTTTAAAGTTTAGTTTTGTTTATTTTTGCCATGTGTATCGAGGTACAGTGAAAAGTTTTTTTGTAGCATGCTATCCAGCCAGTGCAAATACATGATTACAATCAAGCCGCCCACAGTGTACAGATATAGAATAAAGGAAATAACGTTTAGTGAAAGATAAAGTCCAGTAAAGTTTTATTAAAGATAGTCTGAGGGTCTCCAATGAGGTTGATGGTGGGTCAAGACTGCTCTCTCATTGGTGATAGGACGGTTCCGTTGCCTGATAACAGCTGGAAAGAAACTGTCCCTGAATCTGGAAGAAAGCTTTCTATTTCACCCAATTTATTTTTTTATTTTTTCAACATACAGGTTTACCAAGAAAATTATCATTTGATCTCAACAAATATGCTGTGCCTTGGAGAATAATGAATCAAAACTCCAGAATTAAAGTAGAGATTGCTAGAAAGGGCCAATAAATTAGACAGCATCTATGGAGATAAAGCTAACATCTCAGGTTGATGACCTTTTGTGAGATGTGAGAATAATTAAACCATCCCAAAAGATACAAAAAACGAAGACAGTGGAAGTAAAGGAAATTGTGACTTGAATCTCTTTTAGCATTAGAACCAAATCCTGCTGCAAATCAGTGGCCACTTTGTTAGTGACCTAATGCTGAGAGGAACAATGAGTAAGTCAGGAAAGGAAGTGAAATGATAGTTCCTTTCAGTCAACCCACCGCAGTTAATGTGGTAGCAAGCATGGGTGCCAAGTGACACTGAAAAGCAAGTTCCTATATGTAACCTATGATAATAACCATATACTTTTTTTCGTCACGGTGGTCAAAGAATCAATGTTAGTTCGACATGGAGGATGTCTCTGTTTCTTTATAACAGTGCAATGGAATCCTCCTGAGAAAACAGAGTGACCTAAGTTTAACATCTTATCTGAACTACAGCACTCCTAATGGTCTAGCAATCGCATACTACGGAGCTGGATATTTGTCTTCAGTTCTCTGGAGTACAATTTGAACCCGGTATCTTTTGATTCAGAGGTGAAAGTGTCACCAGGTGAGCCACAAATGATCAGCAGCCGTGCAAGAGGCAGCCACTCTATCACTGATGCAGAGGAATTGTGGGGCTGGGAAGCACCGTAGGAAGCTCTCCATTCTCCAGCTGGATGGAGGGCCAGCAGAGGAAAATAGATTATGCAGAATCAGCTGTAATTCTGCACCCGAGGGAAGCGTCAGACATTTTCTCTGCAGTGTTTGTCTGCGCAGATCAGCTTAATTATTTATATACCTGCTTTGAATTTTGCAGAACGAAGCAGGTCTGACACTTCTTTTATTACCTTTTATATTAACGTTACTGTGTACACAACCATAAAGAAAATTCACAGAGGTGATCAATCAACCACCAGAATCTACCTCCCACATCGCCAGGTCAGACCAGACTCTGCCTGTTCTATTCCTTCAGGGTGCGGAAGGAAAATAGGCACAGTCTGCATTTAGCTGGAGTCACAAATTCGGATGGCCATCAGGAAATGACAGAAAGTTAACTTCTGCAAATACATCTCGTCTATATCAGCCCGCAGTTACTGCTCTTTTTAAACAGCCAAATTCACCAATGGCAGACCATTCTTGAGCCTGTGTAACTGTATTTGCAGTGAGCTCCGTCACTGCATTGTGGCTAAGAACATTGCTGGACATTTGCATTCTTTAGTGTTTTGGCGGCTCTTTGACCTAAAGATGTCGCTGGCCTGTGTATCACTGGCATTCCTTGGTAAGGTTAAGATCGATGGTTCGTGCATGAGGTGAAATCCCCAACAGAACGGCTCAGCCCTGCCCACCATATTCAGGTTGCACTTTGTCACCAGTCTCCCCTTGAAGTCCAGCCTTGGCTGCAATTCCTCTTTGAATGTAGATTGTAGAGCCACAGGGAAGAACATGAATATTAACTTACATGCCTTCAATTATGTATGTTCTGTTTCGTGTTTATAACCGTATAAAAGTGTTTTTTAACTTTTAGATTGGTATTTTGTGATTTAATTTTTAATAACTTAAAAATATATGAATTCCTAATTTCATTCTTCACTCCATTGTACTACCTGTATAAGATACCATGTTTGTCCTAAATGGATCAAACTCTGAACCAGTAATGTAACTCAAAGCTGAGCATCCGTGAGGCGTGTGGACCATCAGAATTATGCACCACCACAATTTAATGGGTCAATAGTTCTTTGTTATCATATGTACAGAGGTGCAGTGATTTCATTTTGTGTTCAGCAAAGTATAGCGATTACCCAAGCACGAACCCCGATTAGTACAAAGAGTATAGAAGTAGTCCACTAAGACTGCATGCAAGAGTCGCCAGGTTTTGGTAATTAATTTATTAGCCATGTATGTAAACATACAACGAATTTGATTTACCAACAGCCATACAAAAAAGCAACAAGATACATAACCACATAAAAATGAAACATAGACTTAAACAGCCACCACAACAGCGTGTGAGAATCCCCAAGGCACAGCATAAGCGGAGACCTACAGCCATCAGTTCAATGTCCGGGCCACACACACGCTCCTTCACCGTGATGTGACCAGAGTTGTACCGACCGCTGTCATTCTCTTTGCGTCCCTGTTCGGCCGAACAGTCAGAAAGCCGTCCACACTTTCACTAGATTCCGGATGTCCTCATGGAGCCATGTCCCCGCAAAACACCGAGATCACTGCACTCTTTCCGAATCCTCATCAGTGCAGGCAGCACATCCATTTTGTTTTTTTGGCGACCTCTCATTCCCCACTGTGATGGAAGGCAAATAACTTATACCTTCTTTCCTCCTTTTCACCCGCAGTCGGGGCAATCGAAACTTCCGCTTCGGGGCGATCAAAGCTCCCGCGATCGGGGCAGTCAAAGCTCCTGCAGTTGGAGCTCCCCGCAATCGATCCCTAACAAAGAGACCGCCAGCTCCATGATGTTAAAGCCGCGGTGCAGACGGAGATACGATGAAAAAGTTGCATCTCCGTCAAAGAAAGAAATAACAAACGTTTCCCCCCCCACCCCCACCCCCACATAATACAAAAACTAAAAGTACACTAAAAGCATACAAGTAAACACAGACCAAAACAGCAAAAGAAGAAAAAGACGAGACAGGCTGTTGGTGAGGCTGCCATGTATGGCGCCACCTGGTGGACGTGCAATCTGGCGCCATTTTCAAAGTCCAGTCCGTGCACTCGGTGCACTGGAGAGGCACCAGATCCAGGCGAGCCATAGGCTGTTGCAGGGGCTCTAGCCATCACCTCGACTTAGATAGTCATCATCTGGAATGTGCCTGACTCTAACACTGTAATTAAATCGAGGGATCAGCCCTGGTTCAATGAGGAGTACAGAAGGACCAGACAACAAAAAAATTGGGGTGCCAATCTGATGAAGCTGCATGCCTGGTAAATAGCCAAAACAGCATGGAATAGAGCCTCAAGCAGACCAAAGACACACAGTCCAGTTACATTTAGTCTGTAATGGTAGTGAACAATGAATAATCTAACAGCAGGAGGTGGCTCCAAGAACACCCCCAACTTCAATGAATACTAGTGCTAAAGACAAGACTGAAGCAGTCACAGCCACCTTCAGCCAGAGGTACCACAGGATTCCTGCCTTTCTCCCGAGGTGATGGGACCAGTGGTGGCATGAAGTTCTGTGCCCCAGAACTAGCTACACTTCAAGCAAAGCTGTTACAGGAAAGTTACAACAGTGAGGTCTACTCAACCATGTTATAAATTGCCCTGGGACAACTTTTTCACAAAAAAGAGAAGAAATCAATCTAATTACTGCCAATCAATCCACTTAATCATCAGCAAAGTCATGGCAGCCATTGATGTCAGAGATATTAAGCGATGCTTACTCAGCAATAACCCACTCACTGATGGCCAGTTCAAACATGACCAAAAAGCCAAGTCCAGGCTGAGCGAATTGAGACTGCCCTTGACTTCACAGCAGCATTTTAATTCAGCGTGCCATCCAGGAGTCCTGGCAAAAAGGAAGTCAATAAGCACTAAAAGGAAAGCACATCATTGATAGCTCATACCTTACACAAAGGAAGGGGGTTGTGGTTGGTGGAGGTCAATCATCACAGCCCCTGGACAGCACTGCAGGAATTAAGCAGGGCAACATCTATGGTTCAAGCATCTACAGATGCATTATCAATGACCATCGTAAGGCCAGGGATAGGGAGCATCACAATTGGTTGTATAATGTTCAATTCTATTTACATTAAATAGGTATGTTACAAAACTTACCTTCAGCGGCGCTGCAGTTTTGTCACTGGCCATGTGCGCGACTTTGGCACCTTTGAGAGGGGCGGCAGGTTTAAAATGCTGTTTTTTTCCAGCCTGTTCAAATCGATCTTTGTCAGGCTGTTTAGTTGATGAAGAAAAATCGCTCTGACTGCCGTTATATCAAGTTTATTAAAATTAGCGCTGGATAATTTAATAGCAGGAGTAAAATTTAAATCGGCTTCTAAAGCCGTGAATGCCGACAACAGGACGGATCTCATATACGGGACAAAGCAAGGTACGCCGTTTATTTTTACATATAAACATGCTTCTTAGGATGCCTTTAATCAAAATTTCACACTGCGAAAATGTGATTATGTAAATATACGAACCGGCAGTATTTTCCTGCCGATATGGGGTTCAAATTCACTGCAACCGCAACGCTCCAAACGATCACGTTCCACAAAATCTCACTCGCAAGATGATTTAAATGGCCATTAATTTACGGGAATTCCTTACATTTGGCCTATAAATTCATGACATTGAGATTTTAAAATCATGTTATATTGTGAATTTTTGTGTGAATGTTATTTGGACACTTAGGGTATTTAAAAATGTTAACCTTTTCTTAAGAAATGGATAGATGTTTAGATCTAGTAATTGAATTTTGTAATTAGCTACAATTAGGTAACTAACTAATTATATGCTTTAATTTCAGGTCATCCAAGTAAGATTGTTTCATATTTGTTTCAGAATGCTTCAATCTACAATAACTGAAAATATCTTTCAGTTCTCTTAATTTTTAAGAAAGTTATGGGCTTTTGACTGTCCTCGATCACAGCTTTTGAGTTAAATCCTCACAAGATGCTAATTTCTGAGTGTGAAAATGGCCATAACATTTTTAATACTGAAGATATGAAAGTGAATTAGGTGTCAAATTAAACTTCTTTTTACGCTTTATCTGATGCCATAAATTGCAGACTTGATTTTTTGAGATCAAGGCAACATTCAGGCATATGTTGGCATGTACAATCCATAGCACAAAGTTTCCAGCAGCAAAACATTTCCAAGGAGATGAGTCTAACCAAATAACATTGATATTCAATGACATTGCCATTTGCCAACTGCCTCTATCAATATCTTGTAGCTCACTGTGACCGGAAACTCAGCTGTAGCTATGGAAGCTGGTCAGAGACTAGACTTCTTGTGCCAAGTGAGTCACTGCCTGTCACACTAATGCCATGTATGCAGCAAGTCAAGAGTTGTTCTTGTACATGATGGTAACATTCCCTTCCAGGTGATCTATAATCTGTGCATTCTCTCTTTGATACCTACATTCAGCCTTTATTAAATGATGTGGTTGTGAAAAAAGCATTCAATATTCTACTCACATTCTGTAGCTCAATCCCTGGGGCCCACAGTGAATATTCATTTACAAAAGCAAAATATTGTGCATACAAGAAACTACAAATATAAGTAGCAGGTGTTGGAAATGCTCAGCAGTTGGGGCAACATCTCCGGAGGGATGAACCGAGTTTTGGATCATTGATCAGTCATTAGAACAAAATGAATATTTACAGAGGACATCATAGATTACATGAAACAAGAGTGAACACATATATAAACAAGGAAATTATTTTCAACTGCAACAAATAATAAGCTAGGAAACTCAAATGGTCGAGCACCACCTTGCGATCATTTTCCCTGCTTCGACAGAAGCTTTAATCATTTGCATCATTATTGGCTTGCCATCACTTACCAGTGACTTCCATCACATCTGTCCACCTAGACTGAGCATGATGATATATATCTATTAAAAAATATTTAATATCACGTGCACCAAGATATAGTGAAAAGGTTTGCTTGCGTACTTTCCAGTCAATTCATACTGCACGCGAGTACAAGCAAGCCATACACCAAGCAAGTGCAGCAGGTTGTGCAGAGTAAAACACTAGAGTGCAGAATATATTGTTTCAGTGGGGTGCAATACTATAGTGCTCTCATAATGATGAAGTATATGATTTCCGAGTGTATGTTTTGGTCTGAATGGGGTCAGTATGGAAGAAATGTTAAGTCATTGTGTCAAGCCTCGGCCAAGATTTATAAAACACCAATTTGGCAACAGGCTTGATATTTTTATGAACTTTGCAGCTGGTAAAGCCAGTGTAAGCAACCATTTGTGTCTGGCATTTGCAGTCATGACTCGGTGGTATCCACATGGACATTTTCTTCACCATTCTTCAGCTCATAATATCGGTTGTCCTGTGTTCAGGCTAATTTTCGAGTTGGAATCCGGGCTAATTTTAATCTTTCCCACCAGATGTATTGTACTTACTGAGTAAATTTAAGGCATGTTGTGAGTTCAATTGCACTTTCAGCCGAAGGTAGATGGATTAATTTCCTGCCATAGGTGTCTCTGCTCGTTACAGATGATGTTTCTATATTTATCTTTAAGTGCTTGCGTTGCTAACACACAAATTCTGTCAATGCTATCAGTGATTCTGTACATCACCACATGGATGGCTGTTTGCAGCCTTCTCCAGCTAGGGAAAACACTTGCAATGATGTGAACTTATGCCTTTTATTGATTACTCTCACTAGATAATAGCACAGACATTGAAAAAGCATATGTAATCAAACATATTGTAACTCGTTCACAAAATATTTTAAAATATGAATAAATTTGAAATTATTTATTTTCAACTTAAACAAATTTCATTTCTCATATCTCAACCTTAGTGCAACTATCCTAATCTTTTGTTAGCATTAGTGAACTGTTTATAAAGGTATTTAAAAATTGATTTTTCTTCTTCATGGTTTGCTGAAAGCAATCATTTTTCAATTTGCTGCTCATCAAATGTGATGACATCACAGATAGTGAGTGCCAAAGGTCCCTTTGAACCAATGCCAGAGAGCAAGAGATGTCAGATAAGAAGATGACTGAGTATTCAAGGGATCTTTCAACAAGGTCGAGTAACAATGCCATTGCTTCATGAGTGAACACCATCTAATGGAATGTCATCACCTTGCACAGAAGGGGACAGTGCAGTTTATAATCCAAAAATAGTCAAAAAATGCCATAAGAGGGATTCATCAAAAGTACAGTCTTGAGCGAGAAAGGGAATAGCTCATCTGCAGCTGATAGGAAGTGATCTTGCCAAAATCACCAGCTTCTGTCAGGGGCAAGATGTGATTTGAAGTCACACAATGGTTCGGCCTGCAATTAGCCAGGATACCATCTTGAAGATGCTGAAGGAATTGCCTGCTTTTGCTCTTGAAAGATGTGCATTTAGTAATCAATGCTTGCCCTAACATAAACCAGCATTTCAGAAGTACTTTTAAGATTTGATGCTAGTTTACGGTGCTGCTTAAAGCCATACTCGCCACCAATTTTTGTACCATCCACAAATCTATTTATCATCCCTTCTACATTCACATCCAACTGATAAGTGATCCACTCTCTACTTCCCATCACGCAGCTAATTTTGAATTCAATTAGCCAGCTTACCTTAAAGGTCATTGGCCTCTACCCTTTGGAACAATCTACTACACGGAACCTTGTCAAATGCCATAGTAAAGGCCATATAGACAACATCAACATGTTATTTTACCCACAAACATCTGCTACTAATCTATTTTTGCCAAGTCCTTTCTTGCACTATCAAAATCAGTCTCCCCCAATTTAAGACCTTAACTCAAGGACCAACCTTTTTCATTTTCACAACCAATTTGAAACTTACAGAACTGTGGTCTCTGTTTCCATCACCTGGTTTCTAAGATCATCTAAGATGAGGTCATCAACCCCTTCCCTAGTAGGAATATCTAAATATTGTCTTAAAAACTATCTTGGACACACTTAACAAATTCCGTGCAATGTAAGCCCCTTAGGTAAAGGCAATCCCAGAACTAACAGTCTGAGTGGACCCCCCCCCACCCCCCCCACACATAAAACATACTTCTTACGTGCATTGTTCTTCAAACTACCCAGGTCTCTCGGATCCCCTGGAAACGTCTGCCAGCTCATCCCATCTTTGCAAAATCCATTCATTAATCAGCAATGTTCCACTGTAGGTGAAAGAGTGATGTTCATGTTGTGGAGTGTCCCTTTAAGAGCTTTGCATTGAGGTTGTAGCATTTGTGCTAAATGCCAGCAGCTGAGAGATCATGCTATAGATCACTTAACCTAATCATGTTGCAGCTATCACAGTGCAATGGTACAGAAGGAAACCTGATAACGCCGTTCAGTGAACCTTACAGTAAAGATTTCTTTCACAGACCATGCTAGAGTGATGCACAGCCCTGTTGGAACACCATTAAAGTGTGGTGAACCAATTTCAACAGCAGCGTGTTTTATTTCTACAGCATCCAGATATCCTCACCCTCAGGACAAAATAATCTTCAAAAATTATTCACAGGGACTTTTACTGTACACCTCTTCCCCGCACTACGTTCTATCCTTGAACTATTGTAAACATTGCACTAAAACTTTGCTTTCTGCCTCCACCTATCCTTCAGAGAACCACCTATCAGCGTGAGAGACTGGTGGGGGAAAATTACAACTCTTCCAAATTCATTGTTGAGGTATGTGTTCAGAAAAAAATGTCAGCAACTTTACATCATATTAAGTGTCTGCAAGATCAAACCAGACCCCAATTCACCAAAAGATGAGAAATAGAAACTCAGTACCAAATCAGTTTATGTGGAGATTTGAATATCGACCTACTAAATCCTAACCAACACAACCTTACAGAAGACTTTGTCAATACAATGTACAGTATGAGTCTATTTCCCAAAATCACCAGACCCAGTAGAATTACTTACCATTGTGCTACACTCATTGACAATATATTCAACAATGACATTGAAAACAAAACAGTAAGTGGATTATTAATTAACGATATAAGTGACCACTTGCCAGTTTTCATAGTTTATGATTACATCCACAGGAACAACAAACCATACAAACTAACAGAATATAGACGAGTGAGATCGGAGGAAGCTATCAAGGCACTAAAAAAGGACACTGGCACAAAACTGGGACATAATATACCAAAACAGAGACATTGACAGTGCTTATGAAACATTTATTACTATGTTTAAGTCACCATATGATAAAAACTGTCCAATCAAAGAATATAACAGAAAACCAATAAATACTAAATGTCCATGGATTACAAAGGGATTACAAAATGCTTGCAAAAAAAAAAAATGCTCTATACAGAGATTTCATAAGACAGAGAACTAAAGATGCAGAAAATAAATATAAAAATTACAAAAATAAGTTAACTTATATTATAAGAACAAGCAAGAAAGATTATTATAAGAAAATATTAGATGATAACAAAAACAACATAAAAAGAATATGGAGTATACTTAATAGTATTATCAGAAATGGCCCGGGGAAAACAAACCACCCAAAGTATTTTGTTGATAAGGACAATGAAAATTATAATATGGAGGATGTAGCTAATAGCTTTAATAATTTTTTTGTAAATGTTGGACCACACCTGGCTAAACAAATCCCTGATCCAGAGATATCTGGAGAAACTCCTGAGAATTTATTGGAGAGAAATCCCTGCTCCATGTTTCTTATGGCAGTAGATGAAAAAGAACTGTTGGACATTGTTAAAACATATAAAAACAAAATGTCTACTGATTTCAACGACATTGACATGTCGTTAGTTAAGATGGTCATTGAGGGGATTTCCAAACCTCTAACATTCATCTGTAATTTATCTTTCCAAACCGGTACTTTTCCAATCAAAATGAAAATAGCAAAAGTCATACCGATATACAAAACTGGGAACAAGCATTATTTCACAAACTTACAGACCTGTTTCTTTACTCCCTCAATTCTCCAAAATACTAGAAAAAATGTTCAACAATAGACTAGACATATTTGTAGAAAAGCATAAACTAATCACTGAAAGTCAATATGGATTCAGATCAAACAGATCAACATCACTTGCAATAATAGAATCAATTGAAGATATCACAAACGCTATTGACAATAAACTATATGCAGCTGGGATATTTATTGATATAAAGAAAGCATTTGATACGATCAATCATGATATTTTATTAAAAAATTAGAAAGGTATGGCATCAGAGGTCTAGTACTGAATTGGATAAAAAGCTATTTAAGTAACAGGCAACAGTTTGTGAAGCTGGGCAGCTACAGTTCTACATGCTTGGACATTGCTTGTGGTGTCCCCCAGGGGTCAGTGTTGGGTCCAAAACTATTCATCATGTATATAAACGACATTTGTAATGTGTCCAATGCCTTGAGGCTGGTCTTGTTTGCAGACGACACAAATATTTTTTGTTCTGGGGAGAATTTAAAACAACTACTGGATAAAATAACAAAAGAAATGGGCAAGCTGAAAACATGGTTTGACAGGAACAAAATATCATTAAACTTGAGCAAAACCAAAATAATGTTATTTGGTAATTGCAGAACAAATACACAAGCAAATATAAAGATAAATGGGGTTGAAATTGAACGAGTTCATGAAAATAAATTTCTTGGGGTTATAATGGATGAAAGAATCAGCTGGAAATCACACATTAAACATGTACAATCCAAACTGTCAAAAAGCATTTCTGTATTACACAAAGTTAAGCAGGTTCTGGATCACAAATCACTCCGCATTCTCTACTGTTCACTAATCTTACCCTATTTAAATTACTGTGCAGAAGTCTGGGGCAATAACTATAAAAGTTCGCTACATTCATTAACTATTCTGCAAAAAAGAGCAATACGTATTATTCACAATGTCAGGTATCTGGATCACACTAATCCATCATTCTTACAGTCAAAATGATTAAAATTAGAAGATATGGTTGCATTTAAAACAGCACAGATAATGTTTAGGGCTAAAAATAAAAACTTACCTGGAAATATACAAAAATTATTCAATGAGCGAGTGGGGGGTTATAATTTAAGAAGAATATTTAATTTTAAGGTACAAAGAGTCCGCATGACCAGAAAAACTTTTTGTATTTCGGTCTGTGGAGTAGGATTGTGGAACAGTTTGAATGTGGAGTTAAAGCAATATCCAAACATGAACCAGTTCAAAATGACATACAAAAATTTTTTTTTTCACAAGGTACAGGGATGAAGGGGATGGTTGACAAACAGGGGTTGGTGTTTATTTATTATTTTATTTATTATTTATTTATGTTTTTTGGTTACTTCATACATATTACTTCTAAGTGTATATCAGTTGTATGTATATATATGTCTGTATACATCTCTAAAAATTGTCTGGGGTATTATTATTATTAATTAATTAATTATTAAATATGGAAGGGTTTAGGGAGAAGGGGTGAGATTAAATAAGTTATTCTTCTTCTCACTCCTTTTCGAGCTTGTAAAGAAAAAGTGTTGGACATTTAAATTTTGCTTTATGTTTTTCATTGCTTTGCAAATATTGCCTGGAATGTCCAATGGTTTGACTATTTCGATTTTGTTGTTGTTATTTATTCCTATTTATGTCTTTACTTGTTCGGAACAAATAAACTAATAAATAAATAAATAAACAAATAAGACTTCTTCATCAATTGCTATAAAAAATATCACAGAGAAACAAACAAGATGTCGAGATCTCCCACGACAACCACGGAGATACTATGACAGGTGACTTAAAGGTGACTCGAATGGGGTATTTTCACAAGGTTTATTCAAAGCGAATAAGATTTGAAACATAAGATTATTAAGGGCTTGGACACGCTAGAGGCAGGAAAGATGTTCTCGATGTTGGGGGAGTCGAGAACCAGGGGCAACACTTTAGGAATAAGGGGCAAGCCATTTAGAATGGAGATGAGGAAACACTTATTCTCACAGAGGGTTGTGAGTCTGTGGAATTCTCTGCCTCAGAGGGCGGTGGAGGCCGGTTCTCTGGATACTTTCAAGAGAGAGCTTGATAGGGCTCTTAAAGATAGCGGAGTCAGTGGAGATGGGGAGAAGGCAGGAACGCGGTACTAATTGGGGATGATCAGCCATGATCACATTGAATGGCGGTGCTGTCTCGAAGGGCTGAATGGCCTACTCCTGCACCTATTGTCTATTGTTTCTATTGAATACAGTAGGTAGAGGACACACAAAAATCTCTGGAATTAAATTCGACATTGCATGGCCCAATGTGTATTCTTGAAAGTTGTAAACATCAAAAGTAAGAGAAAGAATTTGTGAAAAGAACTGAAGTGGCAGTAAGGATAGTAATCATAATGGATGTCATGCTGGTTCTGTAAGAGAACAGTAGATAATGGTAATAAGTAAACACTGCTTCTTGAGCTGCTGATTCAAAACACTTTGTTTCACATTCCATTGGTATTATCTAAGACTTATTTTTGTTTAAAAGGGCTTATCAGTCATTCTCCTCTCATTGCTGCATCTCATATACTGGGTCACAATGTCAATAGAAATCGCAGACACCTTAAGTGATTGAAATGAAGCAATAATGGACTGCGCGTATGTAATGTCAAACTAAATCGAGGATGGGCTGAGTGATTGAAGGATGCAGTCAAGGATCAGGCCTCGGGTGTACCCACCTTCCTATCACTTTGCCAGTTTGTCGATCATGCTGTGACTCTACTCTTCAATCACATCTTAAAAGATGTTTACACCTGTCTGCATCACCATTATAGAGGAGGTGTATTGATGGAGGTTGTGGGCAGTGTGCTAATATACCAGTAGCATTAAAAAAAGTTTCCCTATATTCTCTTATTCTTGTAGAGTAGAGGGATTATGCCAAACAGCCCCCTTTGCTTGTTCCCTTTTTAAAAGATCATACTTAACATTTTACATCAATGATGATTTACAACACTTATTTTATATCCCTTGATTTCTTTAATATCCAAAAGTCTATTAACATTAGCTTGAAATATATTTGGTGACTCAGTGTCCACAACTCTCCTAAGAAAATTCCAAAGATTCACCACCCTGTGGGTGAAGAAATTTCTGCTATACCCACTCCTGAATGGCCAATGTTATATTTTGAGAAGGTGATTTCTGGTTCGAGGGGTAACATTCTCCCAACATTCATCCAGTCAAGTCTACAAGAATTTTGAATATTTCAGTGATATCAACTCGAGGGACACAATCTACTTCATTTCTCCTCTTAGGACAAACCACTACCCACATCTCCTCCGACCCCTGCATATCCCCCAAAACCAGGAATTAAATTGTGAACATTTTACAATACTTTATTGCAATATATTCTTCCTTAAGGGCCTGTCCCACTTAGGCAATTTTTTCAGCGACTGTCACAGTCGTAGCAGGAAAGGAAAATGTATTACATCAACATCCAAAAAACCCGAATTAAAAGTATGTTGGAGTATTCATTAAATAATACACAATAGTCCAGAAGATTTTTTATTGAAAGGAAAACACTCCCAAACAATTATAAAATAACGTGTCAGAAGCAGCACCATATAAAGACTCCCTGCAGTAATGTAGAAACCTTCAGCACCGGCATCCACGGGTCAGATGGAGATTAACCACATTGCAACCTTGGTAGTGGCTCTGAGAGATTTTAAAAGGCTCATCAAGAAGACACAAAATCCAGTAAGAAGAACATGTTTTAATGAAAGAGCAGCGACCACAAGCAGCTGAGTGACAGGTGGTTTAAAGTATATGCCCCATAGTAGTCTGCATATGGAAGTATGAGTATGATATCACAACAATGGACTAATCCTGTATTTGTATTATTGTGTGTACGATCTGTAGTTTAAGGTATAATGTGCGAAAGCATCCATCAACATACATTTATTGCAAATTCTTCATTGCTGCAACTGAAATAAGCATTTTCTACAATGTAGATTCTCTGTTTTATTCGAATAGTCTAGTCCCTAAACTAGACTTTCAAGAAAGTGTACATTTACTAACTTATTTCTGCAATGATGATAATGTGGGTCAATAATCTCAGGACATCACATCCTTTGGTACTCATGAAAATGTTCTTCCATTTCACACACCAGATGTGCAGTCTTCTGCCAGAGGGAACAGATTTAAAAGCACTTGGTATAAAAACAGTCAAATACATCATAATTTTGTGCTAATGGTGATAACTAGCTTTTGCCAGATTTTTCTAATTCTGTTATTGTGAAATACAATGATGTACAGTTGGGTGCGAATAGCACAAGAAGATCGCAACGTTGATTTCAAACCCCATGAAGTCTCTTGGCTGCAGTTCAAACACAAGAAATCTGGTGAGTACCACCAAGTGCCATCCTTCAGCTGATGAATCAGCACTTCTCCATGTTTAACATCACATAGAAGATGTATTGAGGGTTCTGACAACACTACTACCATCTCAGGAGCACCACCAATTACTATAGTCCTGAGTCCTGAAGGACACAACCACAAGGTGTACATCAGGTATAGAAAGGACCACTAAAGCAAGGCACCATTTACCATCTGCTCTCCAATCTACCTGTCACGGATGAACTCCTCCTGAATATTATTGTTGGGAATGCTTACCTAACAACGATGAAAACTCTGAGAACTCCGTCATGCTGTGCGGCATCGATGTTAAATGGAATAGATTCAGAGCACATACAGCAGTTCAGAAGTGGACAGCTATAATCCATCATTAGAGCAATGCTCACACTATCCTTTATTTTAACTGAGGGACGAAACAAGTTCTGTGAGAATTACCAAACCAGATTCAACACAACCCTTAAAAAAAGTGCCAAATGGGTAAAGTCTATACACACATCTGCCTGTAGTCTGCACAGAAGTAAGTATTTGCACGACCTATCAATTAAAGGATTAGAAATAACCTCTGCAATCGTTCAACTTCAATTTATGAATGGTGGTGGTCACTTAAATGATTAATGGGAACAGAAAGCTCCATAAAAATTCCTGTCTTCAATTACGTACGTATAATTATATACAGATGGAGGTGCCAAGCGAATGATTCACTTCAGCCCATCGAGTCTACTCCACCATTCAATCATGGCTGATCTCTGCCTCCTAATCCCATTTTCCTGCCTTCTCCCATAACTATTGACACCCATTCTAATTATTGGGGAGTGGAGATAAGGACAAGTTTCAGATATAAACTTGTCATCCAGAGGGTAATCAATAATCATGAATTAACTTCAGTCATTTGTGCTGCTTTAACCTCCTGCATATTCTTTTTTGTGAAAGTTGTGTACATCTTGTGTAATTTTCTTAATGACAGTCAATCCTTTTGATCTACTTGAAGTACAAAAGTTAAAATGTCATGAACTATAGTAGTGCGCTCCCTCATAATTAAGTGAAATAGTATTTCAGTTCACCAGCAATAAACATTTATGGATGTGTTATACTATTCTCATGATAGTAAAACTGTTAATGCATGTCAAATTTGTTCAAAGCACAACGTGACTCCTTTGTAAATTATCAACAAAACCAACAATGAGACGTATTTTATTGGTGCATACCAACAGTTTAAATATCATCACAGTTATATTATTTTAAAATATCAACCATTCAAATATCAGGTGTAACCTAATACCACACATTGCCAATGACCCATAGGTCAGATTCATGTTATGAGTGTATTTCTCATTAATAAGACCACTCCTACCGTTTCTTCACCAGTGAAAGGGAGGTGTATCTTGGTCGCTGCTTAAGTACTCAGCTGTTCTGAATTACAGATTGTCTGTGATAAAATAAAAAGAGGCTGCAGTATTCAGAAAAATGTCAGAATCCATTTTAATTGAAGCAGCGAAGCACCACAGGATGTGTGAAGTAACTGCAACATGCACATAAACACTGAGCCCAATAATAAATCAAAATAAACTCAATAAAAGGAAGGAAACATTTATGTGGCCATCAATTAGAAGATAGAATGAAGATAGATTTTCAAGGCCAGTGTTAGGGACAAACACATTACTTTTCTGTTATTCTGCCCAAGGTAATAACAAATATTCATAACTTCATTAGTACACCTAATGCAGCTTAAGTCAATGGCACCAGTAGAGGAGGACAAGAAACAAAGTTGCATTGCTGTAGAGATGGCAAACTTTGGCAACAGAATGAGGAGCAAAACGGATAGTTTCATATCAGAGAAAAGCAAATGGTACACAGTTCATGAACAGGGATAGCTGTGTAAATGGATGTCCTTACAATCCCTGGGGACTTGTTTTCAGTGCAAGATTAAAATTAACAACCGCACCAGGGCCTCAATGGGTAATTACCAGCTCTCCTTCACCTATTTTTGCAGTGTTATTAAACATGGAGTATTCCTTTATTACCAGTGAATTCATTATGCTATTGCTATTTGCTATGTTATTAATATTTTGATATTCCTTTATTACCTGTGTATTCTATAATAAAGTAATACACTATTGTTAATCGGAAACTTCACAGAAAAAAACATGGCTTTCCCCTTCTCTGGGACCCTGTTCGCAATGGATGGACAATGCAATGGACAAGGTTCGTTTTTACTTCAAACAGATAACAACACAAAAGTTACCAATACAGTAATGTCTTTATTTCACCAGGCGGGTGTGGGATCAACTCTCACAATATGTAAAATACAGATTATAGAGTCACTCTATCCCCACACAAAGAGGTTATGTTCAATCAGATATATTTATACCCCAATAATCAGCAATTCAGCAATTCTTTATCTTACAGAGTATTGTACAGCCTCGTGCCTGTTAGGATTGACAGGTTCTTCCAATAGAGGAAAGGTTAGCCCATATATGGTTATGCTGAAGAAGCTATTTTTTTGCAGATTCAAGCACTTGTTTTTTGACCTTGTTGATGTACATTACTATCTGTGGAGTAAAGGGTAGGAATGAATTGTCTGAACATTTTTCTGATTGTTTATATCATAGAGCAAAAACATTCATGTTATTGTGCTATAATCTTGCTAGTGTTGTAGAAGAAAGGCGAAAACATTCATGTTATTGTGCAGAACTCTCACGTGTAGTAGGAGAAAGGTTAGGCATTCATTTTATTGCTTCTAAATCTACAGCAGAATCCATTTTGTAACTTCTAAATCTTTAAACTCTTTCACACTAACATGATAACACCAAATAATATCTCAGAGGAGCTGAAACTTTAAGTAAAAACGTTTCATTGTTGGTACATTAAAATCAGGGACAGGCATTAGACCACGAATAGTTCCATTCTCTACCCAGTATTCCATAATTCTCACTTTCTATTCACCTATGCCATGAGATTGTGTTTTTATGCTATTGGAAAATTGCACACTGCACTGGACTGAACAGAAATTCTGTCATTGAGAGCATCTTAGCAATTTGGTTTGAAGATTTTTAAACAACTTTCTTTATAGTTAAAGTTGAAGGAAACCCATTACAATGTTACTTGCTGGTTGTCACAAGCACCACTTGATGTCAATGTCTGGCCCAGGATATCAAGGACTGAAAGATCAGAAGTAAAGCTTTGGCAAAGGTTCGTGGTGCCAGACTGAAGTGCACCTCCGCAGTTCTTCAGCACAATAAGCTGCTTTACATCTGCCTCCCACATTGAATCACCCAATGCACCAGTTAATCAGCCAAGATTAAATTTCTCCACACATACTCCCAGCTCCTAGTCCCCTTTAATAACTGTACGCACAGTAAGTGGGGGGATTGGGTTATTTTCAAACGTTTTTAAAGCAATAGCAACAATATTTGGTACAATGATTATAGCCTGCAACAAGAATAGAATATAGAAACTATTTGAATCTCCAAGCCCTCTAATATCAGTCTAAATTCACCAAGGCATGCAATTTGCATATAGACATCACATCATTAATGGGATTATGCAGAAGCTGTATGTTCTCTTCCCCACTGAGGCTGTTGTAGCTTTAGAAAACCTTGTTCTAAATAGAAAGATAAACACATTATAATTTAAAAGTAGATTGGTGCAGCCAGTATTGTAAAACACGAAAATAATTACAGCCTGGGGAATGGTTTAAATCGTATAATTTAATTTGCATGGCGAATTATCATTTATCCTGCATTTGAATTCATTTAAATTAGTACATTTGTGTGCATTTTGAAAGCAGTTGTAGAATTCGGCACAGTGGCAGGATGTTTCCTGCAAGATCCCATTGTCGGACAATCAAAGGGGAGACTTTGCAATAGAAGGTGTACAGGAAAACTGGATGGACTATTTCCATGATGTCACCAAACAATGAAGTAACCTACAATTTTCTTGAAATTCTCTTTTCAAGAAAATGCCTCATTTAAAAAGCACTCGTAGGCTCAGCAGTGTGTTTTATTTTCAAAACTCACAGTCAAACTTATCCATCGGAAACTACAGTTGTTTGTGAGTAGCTTGACATATTTTGCAAAGTCTTTGGCCATTTGCTTCAGATATTTATTCTCATTGATTCAAGGATGGTCTTTGTAATCCTGAATGACAGGGCAAAGCAGAAATCTTTGATGTTGCAATTATATACAAAATAATCATAAACTACAGTTGTAGGAGAACAAGGGGGCAGAACTAATGTGTCCTAAATATATGAAATATTTATCACACAAGATTTCCTCTATTCCAAAACCAAGTGACAAATCAGCCTGCATGATTTAGAGAACTAGATCTATATTGTCACTCATATGCAAGTAAAAGTAAACATATTTAGAGACAAGTTTAAGAAAGGACTACAGATGCTGGAAAAATCAAAGGCAGGCAAAAATGCTGGAGAAACTCAGCGGGTGAGGCAGCATCTATGGAGAGAAGCAATAAGCGAAACATCGCCTATTCCTTCTCGCCATATTTATAGACATACACACAAACGCACACATAAATTGGAATCAAAGCATAGCAAGCAAACTATAATTCAATTATACGTACTTCTGGGCATTTGCAAAGGGTAAAGGGGAGAAATATAAAAGCCAAAGGTTTTTGAATGACTACAAGAGACAGAAGAACAAAGCAGAAAAAAAGTACATGCAACAGATATCAATCAGAACAAAACTGAGAACAAGACCGATTACAAAAAGTTCAAAGAGAATTTAAAAACAGAAATAAGCGAGGTAAAGATATAACAGCAAATATAAAAGAGACTCACTTAGCAAATTCTGCCCGATCTAATCCCTTAGCACTATGTTTGTCCAATCATTATTATTGACCAAATTCAATAAAATAGTCTAACCACCTACCCATCACATTTAATGGTGTTGCCATCTTTGACTCCTCATCCATCAAAATGTTGGAGGTCGCCATTGATCAGACGCATAAATCTCGAGGAGCTTGTCAGAGTCTGCGGATCCTGTGGTGAGTGACTCACCTCTAGCATCTTTCCACCCTAGACAGTGGTCTTTCCCAACAAAGTCTTTGCAGTGGCTGCCTGAGCTTCAGCGCACACTTCAACGTGTACTCCTGCACCCTGGAGCTTGCCAGTCAGCAACATTAGCATGCAAATATCTTCTACACTCGAAGACCATCAGCTTTTTGGGGGAAAACCAAAGTGTAACATTCACCATGTTGATTATCTTCGAGCAGTACATGACGTTTGTCTGAACCTGCAACCCTCACATCGATGGCCAAACTGCGAACTTTGAAAACTGGTCTGAAGAAGGGTCACGACTGGAAATATCACCCATTCCTTCTCTCCAGAGATGCCACCTATCCCAGCATTTTGTGTCTATCAAAACTACAAGATTTCTGTTCATCAGTCACAATATCTCTTTTTGGTCAGTGTCCATGCTTTGTGGTCTGAAAACTCTATTGTGAAGCAGTGGGTGATATTTTACTACTTTAAAGCTGACATTAAATACAACCTTTCACTAGTAAGTTTTGTAAAAATGTGCTGAAGAGAGGGTTGCATCAATCAATTGTCTGCTTGGTAAATTTCCTAGAAAAGGGAAAGGAATTGATTTCTTTGCCACCAACTGCAAAGCAATCGGGTTGCGGACAAGTGCACCAAGCACCAGCGACTCCATGACTCAGAAGCTGAACGGTGATTTGCTGGAAAACTGTGGTGCTCTGTATATTTAATAAGGAAAACTTAGATCAAGATTGATTTAGCAGGCAAGGATTTTGGTGCATTGCCGAAGGGTCCTATAAAAAAGGAAAATAACAGTTTTACAATTCGGTGACAGATGGTGTGCGAGGTGAAGAATCCACTGGGGTGGTGATGGGACACACCTGCTCTTTGGCTGGGGTAGATAACATAAAGTAGCCACTGGAATAAAGCAAGCATGATTCAAGGATTGCTCCAAGAAGAAAATTGGGATCACTAATCTGAAATCAGTTTACTCATCTCAATATCTTTCTCGATACATCCATAAAATACAGTTGAGCTAGTAAATTAATCTTGCAAAGTACTATAGTCAGGGCAACATTTTCACTCTGTGAATGCTCCACAGAGGAAGACCCTCTTTCTGGCAAATTCTACCCTGAACATCATTGCAACATACATCAGCCACAATTCTTAATATGTTCCTGCTGGTGTACTAAAGATAATATGTTCAATTCTTGAAGGAATACAAGGTAGGAAGCCAACGAGGCATTCAAATTGGCCAAGGTTTTGGAGGAAAGTCCTTGCATCAATGAGCCAGCCACACAGAAACTACAGATTGTATCCCGGACAAGATGTTACTGACTAGCATGGCCAACTTTGTCTCTTGATCATGAGAAGAACTAGTTTGAAGAAGAAGCCAACTGTGCTCTTCTGCTTATTAAATCAACAACATTGGAGCCACAAACAATATCCCAGGAATAAAAGGCAATTAGAATCAATGCTGTCTGATCTCTAAAATGGATCTGAGCAGACCTTGGTTTAGATTCAAAAGCCTTTTACAACAGTGCTTCAAAGAGTGACATGTTATTAGCTTACAGGAATTGAAAGGAGCTCAGAAGAAATGTCTCTCAGAAACATCTAAAGTATTTTTTAAATAGCTTGCAATAATGCAGATAAAATAAAAATGTTTTAATGACTGTGATGAGAGGAGTATAAATCCTACAGCTAACTAGAACAAGCAGGTCTATCAATGATTTCCCTTATTGCATCCAAATGTAAAATATGAAGTTTGCACTTGGCAGGTAGCCGCCCAAGAAGCTCAGAGGGTCAGTCAACCCGGTGAGATGAATTAAATCTTAGATGAATTTTGCCCTTGCACTGTTGTGATTCTTTTTACAAAAATACCCAAGCTTTTGGAAAATTCAATTTATATTATCCAACATTGGGCCTTGAGGTTAAAGACAGGTCTTTGTGTTGAGCATCAAGGAGTGCAGAAGCTAGCCAGACAATCTCAGAAGAGCAACTATGTTGTGGATTCGCCAACTCCACAGATTACAGCTCAGCAATATTGTGTCTAAGTTGCACGAAATTTCGTTCAGACTGAAAGATCTGAATGACAATAAAGGAAATTCAATTCAATTCAATTCAATTCAATAAGTCATACCATTCAGTAGGAAATCTATAACACACATGAGATTGATATTTCAAAAAGCATATTGAGAACGTCACCGGTACACAAAATTGCTGGGGAAACTCAGCGGGTGCAGCAGCATCTATGGAGCGAAGGAAATAGGCGATGTTTCGGGCCGAAACCCTTCTTCAGACTGATGGGGAGTGGGGGGGGGGAGAAAGAAGGAAAAGGGGAGGAGGAGGAGGAGCCCGAGGGCGGGCGGATGGGAGGGTGGGAGGAGACAGCTAGAGGGTTAAGGAAGGGGAGGAGACAGCAAGGGCTAGCAAAATTGGGAGAATTCAATGTTAATGCCATAAGGACGCAAGGTCCCCAGACGGAATATGAGGTGCTGTTCCTCCAATTTCCGCTGTTGCTCACTCTGGCAATGGAGGAGACCCAGGACAGAGAGGTCGGATTGGGAATGGGAGGGGGAGTTGAAGTGCTGAGCCACCGGGAGTTCAGGTAGGTTATTGCGGACTGAGCGGAGGTGTTCGGCGAAACGATCGCCCAACCTACGCTTGGTCTCACCGATGTAAATCAGCTGACATCTAGAGCAGCGGATGCAGTAGATGAGGTTGGAGGAGATACAGGTGAACCTTTGTCGCACCTGGAACGACTGCTTGGGTCCTTGAATGGAGTCGAGGGGGGAGGTGAAGGGACAGGTGTTGCATTTCTTGCGGTTGCAATGGAAAGTGCCCGGGGAGGGGGTGGTGCGGGAGGGAAGGGAAGAATTGACGAGGGAGTTGCGGAGGGAGCGGTCTTTGCGGAAGGCAGACATGGGGGGAGATGGGAAGATGTGGCGAGTGGTGGGGTCACGTTGGAGGTGGCGGAAATGGCGGAGGATTATGTGTTGTATTTGCCGGCTGGTGGGGTGAAAGGTGAGGACCAGAGGGACTCTGCCCTTGTTGCGAGTGCGGGGATGGGGAGAGAGAGCAGTGTTACGGGGTATGGATGAGACCCTGGTGTGAGCCTCATCTATGGTGGCGGAGGGGAATCCCCGTTCCCTGAAGAACGAGGACATTTCCGATGCCCTGGTATGGAATGTCTCATCCTGGGAACAGATGCGGCGTAGGCGGAGGAATTGGGAGTAGGGGATGGAGTCTTTACAGGGGGAAGGGTGGGAAGACGTGTAGTCCAGATAGCCATGTGAGTCAGTGGGTTTGTAATGTATGTCGGTCAGGAGTCTGTCCCCTGCGATGGAGATGGTGAGGTCAAGGAATGGTAGGGAAGTGTCGGAAATCGTCCAGGTGTATTGGAGTGCCGGATGGAAGTTGGTGGTGAAGTGGATGAAGTCAGTCAGTTGTGTGTAGGTGCAGGAGGTGGCCCCAAAGCAGTCGTCAATGAGAACGTCACCATCTGATTTACTGTTTTCTGTATGTCAACGTTTAGTATAGAACTTGCAATGAAGTGTGTCTTGCTTTGTGAAGTAGGTACATGGTGGAAATTCTGCCCTGACTCTCTATACAGTTTTTTATTGATAAAGTATGTTGTTTATTAATAAAGAATGGAGCACAACTGTTGTTACTTTGGGCAATCCAGCAGGAGCTAGCGGCCTTGTTGTAAATGGGTGTCAGGGAATTACAAAGTGATAATATTTGGTACCCCAGAATATAACAGAATGGCAGTTTAGTTCTCCAGGTTTGTAAGAAAATGTGCTTATTGGTTAACGAATATTTCATGAAAATTTCCATTTATACAGTCGCTCTCAGATACTTAAAAGCTTCAAGTGAAATGTTTATAATTTTTGTCATGCCAGAATATGTTTACGAGTACCCTGCGGATAGATCACCAGTTAATCTGTATTGGCTGGCATCAATGGAAAAGAAACATCCTGAAAACATATCCTGGTTTTCAGGTGGTGCAAGAACTGTTTGGCCTTGTATGAGTAGGCAGATAAGATCTCAGTCCAACATTTGGCTGAAGTATGTCCCCCAGGACAATGCAATGCTCCTCAGCCACACAGCAGAGAGTCAGCATAGATTACCACCAGAAACCTGGTGATTTGGTGGAAATTCAGCCAAACTGATAGTTGCAGAGATATTAATTAACACACAGGAAGATTGGAAACTCAGAACAGCATTGGTTATTTGGAAATGATGAACAGTCAAGCAGAACTTTGACAAAGTCATACTAACAGAGTCATATTTACATAATTTTAAATGGAATCAAAGAGAGATACAGCATGGAAACATGCCTTTGCCCACAACCATAAAACATACATTTACACTAATGCTCCATTAATCCTATTTTGTTTTATTCTCCCTACATTGTCATCCACTTCCGCAGGTTCAATACTTATCTGTACACTTGGAGCAATTTACAATGGCCAATTAACCCACCAGCCTGCACATTTTAGGGGAAATCAAAGCATCCAGAGGAAACCTACCTGGTTATAGGAGATGATGCAAACTCCACACAGACAGCACCAGAGGTCAGGACTGAACCCGGTACTCTGGCACAGTGATGCAGCGGCTCTAGTGTAGCTGTTCCATTGTGCCTTTACATTCTAGGCTCCTTCACTACAGTTCCTGGGAACGTCCTAACCCTCCAATATGATAATCACATCAGATATAGCAATACAATCACATATATTCAGGAAGGAATGGCCTTGAACTCCTGACCCCAGCGAGACTCATGACTTGATTGCAAAAATTCAAGTTCAATTTGGATCTGCTCAGAAAAGGAAGAAGCCCAAGTCTGCATGCAGCAAGAACTGGACAATCTGCTGGCCCACGCTGAGGTGGCAAGAAACATACACGCCAGGAGAGTGCCAGGCAAAGACAATCTCCAACAAGATCACTAATGCCATGAGACTATGTGTACCTTTATCATTAATCGTGCAAAAGCTGTGTTGATAGGCTGTGTTGATACACTGAATGCTATGGCACATGTCATAATTGTTGTCTTCCTTGATATGTGAAATAGTGAATCGTTATTGTCAAAGGACAATGTTGCACAGGACAGACAGGTTGACAGAGCATCTCTGTCTCCCAGGTATTGAATGTAAGACCCATCGTTTCACATTCTTCAGTAAACAATACAATGTTTGGCATAGAACACTCAGATAGACCTAGACATTGTGTGTAAAAAGGAACTTCTTCTTCTTTCGAGTCCATCTTGTTACAAATATTGACATCGCTGCCATCATCCGTCCTGAAAAGGACGCACGGTTCTGGCGACAATCAGTGGGAGCCACCACTTGTTACAATAGATGATGGTGGTAGCAGAATTAGCTCAGGATACTTCCGGTTTCCAGTCCCGCGACGTGGACGCATCTGCTATGGGGCCAGAAAGGAACTGCAGATGCTGGTATATACCGAAGATAGACACAAAGTGCTGGAGTAACTCAGCGAGTCAGGCAGCATCTCTGGAGAAAAAGGATGGATGACGTTTTGGGTCGGGACCCTTCTTCAGTCTGAAGAGACGCTGTGTAGGTGCTGGATTTGCCAAAAAAAGTAACGGAGGCTATACTTCAAATTGCCCTCAATCGAACATCCTTACAACAAATAGTTCAGTTCCACTGTTGGAGAGGCTTTTATATATAACAATAGCAACTTACATTTATTTAGGTTTTGTTCACATGGTAAAGTGTACCTGGTAAGAGCATTATCATGCCAAATACTTGAAAAGGCCTTGTAAAAAGATGTTAGGACAAAGAGATTGTTGATGGGGATGAAACGAAGGATCCATGAAAATAGTACATTTCTGAAGGAAACAATGCCCTTGATAAATGGGAAGTATCCAGCGATAAAATTAACTAACAGACAACAGCATATTTTTAGTGTTGTTGACAGTCTTCTCTTTAAACTGGAAGTCAGCTCAGGTTCTCAAATAATATTTGAAATCTTTGATCGAATTTATGGTTTTTTGAAAGACATCCCTAATTGCCCTTGACTAAAAGGTATTAAAACAAATTATAATTCTGCTGGCCATCTTCCAAATTAACTTTCAGAGTCCACTGTATATGCACAGCTGACACATTCCTTGTCAGTCTTCTGTTTCTATGCATGTAGTGGTGGGTGGTGTGATGGGTGGGGGGGGGAGTGGGAGGGATGGGGGGGGGGGGGAAGGCGGGAACTAAGAGGGAATTGATAGTGGATAGGTACAACCTATTCTTAGAAATTAATAGCAACTGTCTCCCTCTGTGACCAAGCAGAGATCCCACTGCTGCCAAGGCTAAGTTCAGATAAATCAGTAGGAAGGAACTGCAGAGGCTGGTTTACATCGAAGATAGACACAAAATGCTGAAGTAATTTGGTGGGTCAGGCAACATCTCTGGAGGAAGGGAATAAGTGATGTTTTGGGTTGAGGTGGTTGGACAAAGGCCAGAGATGCAAATAACAGAAGGTGTGAGACAAAAAAATTGAAGAGATGGGAAGCTAAAGGAAGGAATGTAAGTGAAATGGGTGTGGGGGAATTAGTGTGGTTTCAGTTTGGGCAGAGGGAGAGAGAGGGGGAAAGGAGGAAGGGGAGATTCAGGAAGGTTCGGGGAAACTAGCAATTTGCAGGATGCTGCAGAGTGAACAATACATTTAGTGACTTCCATGGTGAGTTAAGGGGCTGTCCCACTGCGGCGACCTAATCCGTGAGTTCTGGCGAGTTTGCCCTAGACTTATACTCGCAGCATGGTCGACACGAGGTCCTTGGAGACTCTCCTTCATGCTTGAGGGTAATCCTCGCGTGCTCGAGGCCTCAGGTAGGTCGCGGCGTATTTTTCAACGTGTTGAAAAATGCCCGCAAGTAAAAAATGGTCGCCATGGAAATAAGTCGATACTTTTTTTACTCGTAGGTTTAGTCGAAGTCGGTCGTAGTAAGTCTTCAACATAGTCGAAGAGAGGTCCAAGGTAGGACGAAGGAGATCGTAGGAGGTCGTCTTCACTATCCACTATTCGGAGTCCAATTTTCCCGAAGGTAGTCTTCAACAATGTCGAAGGAGGTCTTCTACATAGTCGAAGGATGTCTTCAACATGACATTTTTTCAAACTCCCAAACTCTTCTAAACTCGCTAATTAGGTCACCGCAGTGGGACAGCCCCTTTATGTTCAAAATCATCTTAAGAGTAAGTTTTAAAATCTGTAAGCGAACTGCAAATAGTAATTGACTCCTTCATGTAATTGCTGGAGTGAGTCGGCTTCAAAGTCACAGAAAAGTACGCATGAATGGAGGTCATAGTCACAGTGAAAGATTAAAACTACATTTGGTGCATATACAGAGGTGGGATGTTGGCAGTTTTTAACATCAAGTAATTATATAACGTCTTATTAGTTTTAGTTTGTGTCACAATATTTGATTCACAGTGTTTGAATCAATATTATTTTATTGGTGGTAGTTGCTTCATTTTCATATACTTTCAAGCATGGTGTTGTTCTGTGAGCTAACTAGATTTGCACCAACCTGTCAGGTTCAGGGAGATCCAGAGAACAGCTACAGAGACAACTACCTACACAGCTGAAATCTCCAGTAGTTTATGTTCTCATAAAACAACATGGCAATCCTCATGATTTCCTGCCATGGCCATTTGATGGTCATAAAATGTCAATTAGAAATGAGTTAATAGCTTTCCAACGAAAGAACTCCATTAGCAGTACCAACTGTGCACTGGATAAGAAATTACTTGTACCTATTGAGGTAAAGAATAGTTTAGTTTAGTTTATTGTCACGTGTACCGAGGTACAGTGAAAAGCTTTTGTTGCGTGCTAACCAGTCAGCAGAAAGACAATATATGATTACAATCAAGCCATCCACAGTCCACTGATACATAATAAAAGGAATACTGTGAATAACATTTAGTGCAAGATGAAGTCCAATCAAAGGTAGACAAAAGTGCTGGAGAAACTCAGCGGGTGCAGCAGCATCTATGGAGTGAAGGAAATAAGCAACGTTTCGTACCGAACCCCTTCTTCAGACTCCTTTGTCCATGGGTCTCCATTGTGGTAGATAGTGGAGGTGGAGGGCAATGCCTGAGGCTGTCTTGGAATATCATCTAGGGCTTGTCATTGAGAAGACAAGTGAACAATGTGGGTAACATTTCTTGTAAAGAACTGGTAACTTTGGACCAGCTGTTCCCACTGTGATGCCTCAGTCTTCATTGCTAGAGTCTTATCTCTCATGCCAGGCTCTGGAGTAAGCTAACAAAAAGATTGATTGCTATAATTTGTCAAAATCCCCAGTAAATTATACAATCTGCAGGAAGATAGAGGTAAACCAGATGGATCTTGTTTTTTATCCATATTTAATCAAATATTCCTAAATCATCATTCCTACGGTATATATCACAATGGACTAGGAATGAAAGGTTGTGTAAATAGTTCAAATAAATGCAGCTCTTGCTTTTTTTTTGTCATTTCTTTCCATGATAAAAATTCCAAGATGACATGATAACAGTTAAGAGAATAGAAGGATTTCTACCACATCCTCGTTCACAGGCAAATAAACCATTTAGTTTTATCAGAGGCATCACCATTAGTCTTGCAGCTAATGCTGAATGGAGAATTGTGTAACAGGATATTGGAGGAACAGCACGTCATATTTTGCTTGTGCAGCTTACAACCCATGAATATTGATTTCTCTAACTTCTAGCAACCCTTGTACCCCTCTCTCTCATCCTTCCCACACCCTAGTTGTCATACTGGTTTCACTGTTGTCCTGTTGAGTTTCACTGTTTGTATAATTGGTATCACCAGACCATTCTGTGCTCCACCATGACTTTTTGCATATCTTTCAATCATATGTTCTATATCCCTTTATATATCACCGTCCATATCTCCCTTTCCACTGACTCTCAGTCTTTAGAAGGGTCTCAACCCAAAACATCATCTATTTCTTTTCTCCAGAGATGCTGCCTGACCCACTGAGCTACTCCAGCTTTTTGTGTCTATTTTAGGATTAAGCCAGATTGTTTAAGGGAGGGGAAAACATCCACATTCAAATCATTTCACTCTGGACTCTTGCACCCCAACCACTTGCACTGAAAAAGGATTCAAGGTCTGGGCATTTGATATTCAAGCATCACAATGATATGGCACGATCTAATGTTTGTTGTGCTTTAGTGGCCCACTAATCTTATTAATATTTATATATATAGTTCCCTTTTGTGACCAAGTACTGACTTGTTCAAATTTCTGACAGCCAGGTTGCCAACATTCATTCACCTGACAGGCAGTTTCGGTGAGAGTGACAGCCTTTGGTAGCAGCTGGATATTCAACTTCAAAGATTTAGTGCGGCATTAAGCTCCTCGATAATCTAATGACAATGGCTAGATCATCCCTTATAAATGTGTGCCTGTATTTCTACAAATATGGATGCACAAATCACAAAATAATCATTTTGCGTGACTGTAATCTTCGGAAGAGCCTCACTAGAGGAAAGACTTCATTAGATAAATACATCTCTATAATCAGCTTCTAGTTGACTCAATGGTCCCATGTTGGATATAATATAGTGAAATGAGCCAAATTTACTTAGTAGTCTAACAGAGTGTGAATATATATCTGCTTGTAATCATAATTTGATTGAATTCAATGTATTGTTTGAAAGAGAGAAACGCAATTTTAAAATAAACTAGCAGAGCTGCTAATTGGTACAACCTCAAAGCCTGAAATCTCAGAGAATGGTGTTTAAAACAGAATTTACGATGACATTGAACCGTTTTATACCGCTGCGGGGGAACAGCCCTGGTTCCAATGCAAAGCAACTGTGGATAACTGCAGGGGTAATGGTTAAAGCTAAACTCAAATGCAATGCAATAAGGCAGAAAGTGATGCAGCTGCTGGAAATTGGGAGATTTTAATAAAACAGCAAAAGGTGCAAAACAGATAGAAAAATCTGCAACGAGGTATTATTAAATAAAATTCCAGAAATACCCAATCAACAGGCAAAAAATGAATCACAACTATATTAAGAAAAGGAGGACGGCCAGAAGCAATGTTGGCCTCTTAAAAGTTAAACTGGGAATATTAACGTTGAACATGGTACAAAATGCTGGCTCCCAACCCAAACATCTAAGGAATTAAATGAAGGTACTGCAGACACACTTGGTATAATTTTCTAGAGCTCTCTTGATTCAGGAAACATCCTTTTGGACCATCGTTGTGTCCCACTTGGCCATCATTTGCGCGCCATTTACGCGACCTGGTAGTGTGTGGGTAGCGTGTGAAGACGGGCGCATGGAGTGGCGTGGAGGAGTTTGGAGTTGCACACGGTATCGCGCAGGGTTCCAGGATTTAATTCTGCACAAAATCTTCGCACGCCACCGGCCTGTCGCGTAAATGACGGCCAAGTGGGACACCCTAGCGCGGCGCAACGTCTCACCTCCAACAGCAGCAGAAGCAGGCAAGCGATCACCGAGCTCAGCCTGGGACCCGCGGCCGTTATAGATCCGGATCCGCCCCCACTCCTACTCCTAGAGCGGGGCCAAGATGATTGGACATAGACACAAAATGCAGGAGTAACTCAGCGGGACCGGCAGCATCTCTGGAGAGAAGCAATGTGTGACGTTTCGCATCGAGACCCTTCTTCAGACCGAAGAGTCTCGACCCGAAACTTCATCCATTCCTTCTCTCCAGAGATGCTGCCGGTCCCGCTGAGTTACTCCTGCATTTTTTGTCTATCTTCAAATGACGTCACGTTCTCCAGACGGCTGTGCGGACGCATGATGATGCGCGCGACCGTCGCGCGACTGGTGCGCGTCAGTCACTACCGGCCTGTCGCGTAAATGACGGCCAAGTGGGACAGGCCCTTTACACATGTCATTAGGAGAAGTGATGTATGGAATTAGAACATATGAGCATCGATTCAAAGGGCCTTTTTCTGAGCAGTAACAATACTTTACTATAATTATATAAATAATATTCCAGTAATTTAGTTCAGGGATACAATGTGGAAACAGGCCCATTGGCCCACCGAGTCCATGCCGACCAGCGATCCCCGCACATTAACACTACCCAACACACACTAGGGACAATTTTGACATTTATACCAAGCCAATAAACCTACAAACCTGTACGTCTTTGGAGTGTGGGAGGAAACCGAAGACCTCAGAGAAAACCCACGTAGGTCATGGGGAGAAAGTACAAACTTTGTACAGACAAGCATTCGTGATCAGGATCGAACCAGGGTCTCTGGTGCTGCCAGGCAGTAACTCTACCGTTACACCACCATGCCACTCCATGATATAAAAGCATAATCATTCCAGGAGCAACCAACAATATTAACCATTCAAAACAGTGTAATTTAATTTCATGGGCATTATATCGTCCAATGCATAGCTGACACAAAATCTGTGTCAGTGGCACAAGAGTAATTTGCAGCAGAATCTATCTGGGCAAACAACAGAATATGTGGGATCTGAACGCCACATGTTCACAGTTGTAATCCTCTCTGTGAAGAGGCTATTGCCAGTCATGTAACGTAGATATAAATACACTATCAGATTATTCTTCCCACAACTATTCAAACACAGTCATTGCTAAACATATTACTGCTTGTGTTAAGAGCAACGTTATACTATACAGAGCAATGTCAAAGAAATGTATTCAACTTTTGCCTGATGATATTACCAACTCACCTTGAGGCTAGTATTCCCATAAAGGGTAACTAATTTGCGCTCCTTTTCAATCTAGCTACATTTTTATTTTATTGTTGCAAACCATTTTTTCTCTGACATTTGTCCTGCATTTGATTGCCTTTCCTTTCTATTTTGCTTCTATTCTTTGCTAGAAGTGGATAAAACATCAAAGCTGACAAATATGTTACGGTTCAGTGAAATATCTTAGTGCAAATCTGCACAAATCTTCATTCTGCAAGAATACTGTTATCCACTTACTTTAAGAGCTTATTCTGCTCACAGTAATATGTCAATGTTACTTTCCTCTTAAAGTGCCAGATTTATGAAAATTCTTCCCCTTACTTTAGAATATTGTTTCAGTTGTGAGGACGCGCGGTCTGTTTAGTGTGGGATTAAATCACCATCAAATGTTTCATTCGGTAGGGGGGTGGGGGGGGGGGGGGAAGGTGGAAGAAACTGTGGGAAAACCTCAAGCAGTTTACACTGCTGCCAATAACAATCATACCAAGATGATGGCCAAGATAGATCCTTGCAAAAGTGTGAGCCATGTCTTTACATGGAACGTATTCTCCAGGCAGTAAGCATTGGTCATGCAGAGACTCTAACATGCCTTGCTCAGACTGGCAAACCCATCACCATGGCCACATGACAATTCTTGTGGTTGTGAGTCTGAGAGCCAGCAGGTTTCCCAGACAGTCGGCTCTAATGTCTGATCCCAGTGTCACTTAATTCCCTCAGGAGGCAGGCACCATGGTGAAAAGTATGAGCTTAAAATAAAATCATCGACAAATATAGACAATAAAACAATGAAGTCCTGATCAAATTAAATTTGGATTTTTATGAACTGCTATCCTCTAATTTCCACTTCCAGGTTTCGGCTTTGCTGCCTGGAGTTTCACCTCCAATTGCTCAGCTAAACATGTTCCACGAGATCAGCAGTGCATCGCGAGCTGCTTCTGACGCACAGTTCCAACCATCTCTCTGTGATTTTTCTTTATGCTCTTTTCAGAACAGGTTTGAACCCGCTTCAACTAACTTGCAGAGAGACTTTTACAATAGTACCTGTCGTAAACTTTTCAATGCACGGAAACACCTTAGGATGTGTCCCGTGAACATTTTCAAACTAAAATGAATACCGATATTGAAGCAGGTGATCAAAATATTGGACAAAATTCAGGTTTAAAAGAAAGAAAGAGGTGTCATTAATTGATAGTCATACAGCATGCAAGGAGGCCAGGCAGCCCACCAGGTCCACGCCGAACAGTGTGCATCCATCCATATCAGTCCCATCTTCCAATACTTGGCCCCTAGCCTTCTCTGCCATGGCAACTTAATCCTTTCCAGGCACTTCTTAAATCTGTCAGTGATTCTTCCTCCGCCACTCTTTCAGGCAGTGCATTCCAGGTACTGACCATTCTCTGGGTGAAAAAAATCCTCCTCAGATCTCCTGGCAGCAAAATGGCACAGCTGGTAGAATAATTGTTAGGGTTTTAAGACAGAAATGAATCACAGATGATCATGAGTCTTCTTTTACAGGGTGGCACAGTGGGTAGAGCTGCTGCCGCAAAGAGCCAGAGACCCGAGTTCTGATCCTGACCTCGGGTGCTGTCTGTGCAGAGTTTGTATGTTCGCCCTGTGACTCAATGAGATTCCTCAGGACGCTCCGGTTTCCTCCCACATCCCAAAGTTGTGCGAGTTTATAGGTCGATTGGTCTCTGTAAATGACCCTCCGGGTTCAGGAACAGCTTCTTCCCAGCAATCAAGATGCAATTGAACACAACAAACACCAGTTAAACCTCAAGCTACTGTATGAACTGTCTTGGTTGCATTATGGGCTTTAGATTTTTGTTTTGCTCAGCACTATATTGGGGGTTTTTTAAACATCAATTGAACTTTGTTTATTATGATATCTATTGAGTACTCTGCTTACAAATCTGCTATGCTGCGGCAAGTACGAATGTAATTGTTCTGTTTCAGTATATATGACAATTAAACACTCTTGACTCCCAACTATCCAGCATCCGTAGAGAATGGAAAATGCTAGTTGCATGAGAATTGCTCAAATATACATTGCCGTATATCGCACACTAGTAATTTATGTATAAATCTTTAAATAAATTGCCAAACCAGGTAATCTACTTACACTTTCAATTAACAATATTTTATATTTTGGATAAACAATATCATGTAAAATACACAGAAATAAATCAAATTAATGTACTCAACATCACATAATGTGTCAACTCTCCACAGAGCGTGTTGGTGCCAAATAGTCTATTACTGTATGCCCTTATGTATAATTATAAATAAACAAAAATGCCTTTTAGTATAACACTTGAAATAAAATTCACTGTTGAGCTTTTTTCCCAAAAACACAATTTAATGTTTTTAGAATGTATTACTGTTTGCATGAACCAAATACCAACTAAACAAAAGCTTACTGTATATGGAGTATGGGCAGTGGGTGGCACGACTCACATCGCAGCGGCCTCTGCAGTCCGTCTGTGTTTTTATTATTTTTTGTCTCGTTTGAACATAGTTTTTATTATTATTTTTTTTGCGTATGTGTGTGGGTATGTGTGTGGGGGGTGGGGGGTGGGGGAAACCTTTAAAATATTTTCCCTGTAAGGAGAACCCGACCTTTTCTCTGTCGGGTCTCCGTTGTCGTTGGGGCCGAGCACCGTGGAGCGGCCTCCAACCGGAGCGACCTGGGGCTCCAGTCGCGGAGCTGCGGACCTACTTACCATCGTGGAGCTGGCCGAGTTTGGAGCAGGAGGAGCAGTGGTGGCGCTCGGCTGCGACCCGACCCCGGAGATTCGGAGGCTTACCGCAGTTCTGGTAGACAGTAACACCGGGAGCCCACGGGTCCCTGCTGGGAGACTGCTTTTCGGGGCTTCCGCAACGGCGACTTCTCTGGGGTCCTTACATCATCGCCCGGCGTGGCTTTGAATGGCCGCGGGACACTTACCATCGCCCTCCGGGGGCTTTAACTCTGACATCGGGAGGGGAATGGGGAGAGCAGGGGAGAGATAAGTCTTTGCCTTCCATCACAGCGAGGAGGAGATGCGCTGTGATGGATGTTTGCGTAAATTGTGTTGTGTCTTGGTTCTTTTTCTTGTGTGTATGACTGCAGAAACAACATTTCGTTTGAACCTCAACGAGGTTCAAATGACAAATAAATTGTATTGTATTGTATTGTATTGTATTGTATTGTATTGTATTGTATTGTATTGTATTGTAATGAAGTGACACTCCCATCATTATCAGGAACTTTGATATAAAAATGGATGAAATAATTCAGTTTAGAGATACAGCGCGGAAACAAGCCCATCGACCAGTGACATTAACACATAACACTACCCTACACAGCTTGGGACTATTTGTTCACTTATAACAAGCCAATTTATCTACATACCTGTGTGTAAGAAGGAACTGCAGAAGCTGGTTGAAACCGAAGATAAATACAAAAGCAGGAGTAACTCAGCGGGACTGGCAGCATCTCTGGAGAGAAGGAATGGATGACGTTTCGGGTCGAAATCCTTCTTCAGACCTACATACATACCTACTTACCTGTACATCTTTGGAGTGTGGGAGGAAACCAAAGATCTCGGAGTAAACCAACGCAGTAATGGGAAGGACGTACAAACTCCATACAGACAGCACCCGTAGTCGGGATCGAACCCAGGTCTCCACTGCTGCAAGCGCTGTAAGGCTGCAACTCTACCACTGTGCCAAAGTGAAACCCTCTCTAGTGACTGCTGACCTCAAAATCTTCCATGAAAATACTTCCCGCTCAACAGAATATGGCAAAGAGTTTATTCATTTTTCCTGGCATCATTTTCAGCAGACACTGAGGTGACCCAAGCACTTCACAATAGTGAAGAGTCTTTCCATGGTGGCCACGCTTGCAACGTATCCAGTGCAGTAGTTCAATTGTGCTCAGCAAGATCTCATATTGAGCAATGAAATAAATTGCTGGGTCATTTGCTCCATATTTTGGTTGAGAAACACTGTTCAGGACATCTCCTTTATTCAGGGTGAACTTTATATGTCTTGATAGGGCAGACTGGGTCCCTGTCCAAGTTTAATATCTAGCTCTACACATCTCTTGGTTAATATCTCACAAGAATGATCCCAGGAATGATTGGGTTAACATATGATGAGCGTTTGACAGCACTGGGCCTGTACTCGCTGCAGTTTAGAAGGATCTGGGCGGACTTCATTGAAACTTACCGAATAGTGAAAGGCCTGGATAGAGTGGGTGTGGAGAGGATGGTTCCACTAGTGGGAGAGTCTGGGCCCAGAGGCCGCAGACTCAGAATAAAAGGATGTGCCTTTGGAAAGATGAGGAGGAATTTCTTTAGTCAGAGAGTGAATCTGTGGAATGCATTGACACAGATGGCTATAAAGGCCAAGTCGATGGATATTGACAGATTCTTGATCAGTAAGGGTGTCATAGGTTATGGGAAGAAGGCAGGAGAATGGGGTTGTGAGGGAAAAATAGATCAGCCGTGATTGAATGGCGGAGTAGACATGATGGGCCAAACGGCCTAATTCAGCTACTAGAACTTATGAATTTATGGACAGAACCCTACCCCCACGAGGTGTAGCTTCCCTGGACTGATTTTACAGCAATGATTACATCATAGCCCACTGAATGGAATTAAATTCATTATCTACCAGCCTAGAGTAATGTTTCAAGGTGAATCAAGACAAGCATGTTTTAAGATTGGTGATGCACACTAAAGGGCCTGTCCCACTTACGCGACATTTACAGGCGACTGCCGGCACCCATTAAAGGTCGCCGAAATGTTCAACATGTTGAAAATTCAGCGGCGACCAGAAAGACACTACGACTCTTTGGAGACCTCTCACGACCATAGGAGACCTCTCTCGACTGTACAGGCTGTATGGTCGTGAGAGGTAACTCGCAACATGCCGCCAGGGGTTGCCTGTATGGTCGTGAGAGGTCTCCAAAGAGTCGTGGCATCTTTCCGATCACCGCAGAATTTCATCATGTTGAAAGTTTCGGCAACCTATCACCGGTGCCAGCAATTGCCTGTAAAGGCCACGTAAGTGGGACAGGCCCTTTACATTGAAATAAACCAGACAAACAGATCAGGTAATAACAACCACAAAACACATTTGTCAACATAATGGTAGACAAAAATGCTGGAGAAACTCAGCGGGTGAGGCAGCATCTATGGAGCGAAGTAAATAGGCAACGTTTTGGGTCGAAACCCTTCTTCAGACTCAACATAATGTTCACTCAGGCTACCAGAAGGAAACCCTTAATGTTGGGCTGTAGTTGACACTATGCAACTGAGAATTGAGACCTGCCACAGAGGGCACAGGGTTCAATGCCTGAGTGCCACAGCCTTCCAGACAGTGTCTGACACCTGGAAGTGAGGGACTCAAGTCTGTTTGAAGGTCTGCCCCATCTGTACCTGGGACTGCCCAAACATGCTTAATATTGATGCAAAACTAGTTGTGTTGCATTAATGCAGAACTAGTTGTGTTTCCTTCAGTAGGGCTGGGAGATGGGTGACGAAATAGGAAGGTGGAGAGTTTGTGGATAGTTTGTGGATAGGTGGTGCACTTCTTCAGTTACCTACACTGTTCATCTTTGTGTTTCTATTGAACATCCTTGAGATTCTCAATACCATCCTTCTCCACACTGAGTATTTATGGGCTAGAAGCTCCTAGGAGTCTGTGGGAATGTTGCACTTCTTCAAGGAAGCTTTGAACATATCCTTGGATCATTTGTTCTCTGCCCACCTGGCAACTTTAACCCACGACCGAGTGTGTGTTTCCAAAGTCTGGAGTCAGACATGAATTAACATTACATAGGTTTAAGGTGAGGGAGGGGCATGATTTAATAGGAAGCCGAGGGGTAACATTTTCACACAAAGTGGTGGTGGGTGTATGGAACGAGCAGCCGGAGGAGCTAGTCGTGGCAGGTTCAATCGCACCGTTTAAGAAACATTTAGACAGGTACATGGATAAGATAGGTTTAGAGGAATATGGGCCAAACGCAGGCAGGTGGGACTAGGGTAGATGGGACATGTTGTTCGGTGTGGGCAAGTTGGGCAGAAGGGCCTGTTTCTGTTAAAGTTATACAGTACCTGCTTAACACAGCCAACTGAGAAATTCCTTGTATGCCAGTGGGATAAGGTGGCAAAATATAATGGCATTAATGGACATTATTCCAAAATGATTGTATTCAACTGACAGCCCGCATTTCAAAACCTGCCAAAAATAAAATTCAACAGAATAGTGGGCAGGGTGCTCCCAACCTCCCATGATATCACCATTGGAAGATGAGCAAACAAATTTGTGGACCTCCTTATTCTGTTTCCCTGGCAGATTAAATAATATCCCAACAGAGAACATGAAAATAAAAAACAATGTCACCTCAAATATTTCTGGCTCCGCCTGCACTTCAGTGCTGCCTTTTGTATCAGTATCAGTATCAGTATCAGTATCAGTATATCTTTATTATCATTTCCTGAGTACTCACATACCCAGAGGAAACAAAAAAACGTTGCTCAACCAGTGTCCATTCAGTGTGCAGTACAAATAACAACAAATAACTAGAAATAAAAAACATATATCATGAACAAATTAAATTAAACACTCTACTCTCTACTAAACATCAACAGGCGTTCCGATCGACAGCTGCTGCAGTGTGTCCAGGTTGATGGTTGGTGCGCGATACTTTGGCAGGGGGCTAAGTCCGTTTATCAGTCTTATAGCCTGCGGGAAGAAGCTGAGGAGCATCCTGCTGGTTTTGCAGCTAATGCTCCTGTACCTCTTTCCAGATGGCAGGATGGAGAATATGTGATGCTGTCCTCTGTGACTACCTCTGCTTTTGCTCAGACCTACAGTGCCCTCTTATGCCCTCTACAGTTTACCACCCCACTATTCCTCCCTCTGCAGCCCTAAACCCTCCTCCTGCTCTATACACATCCTCCACTAATCTACACACCCCTCCCTCCACTGTTCTACATACCTAGCCGTTATTCTACAAATCCCCTGCTGTTGCATGCACCTAATGTTTGTGCCAGATGAATACCTCTACTAAGCCTGCCCACGTTTACAAAGTGCTGAGACTGAAGGCCTAATAAAGGATGACAAACCGGAACGTTTCTTGATGTGAAAATCTAAGTGGCATCTCAAACTACAGTGAGGCATCATTCCCAGATGAGCTCAAAGCATTCTACGCACGCTTTGCTAGGAAGAACACTGATGTGCCTTTACATGCTTCAGGTTGTTATTCATAGACCATAGCTCATCCCCTCCAAACCTGTCGCCATGCTCAGCAAACTCAGTCTCTGCAACTGGATCCTCAACTTCCTTATCAACAGAATGTAATCAGTATGAATTGGCAATAACACTTCCTCCTCACTAACATCAGCACAGGGGCACCTCAAGGCTGTGTGCTCAATCCCCTGCTTGTTCACGCTATACCAATGACTGTGCAGCCAGACACATTTCCAAATCCATCTTCAAATTCGTCGACGACACCACTGTTGCTGGCCAATTTATGGAAACTGATGAGTCAGACAAAAGAAGGGAGATTGATAGTCTGTTTAATACTACAAACTTCAATTAAACTTTGAACAACAACCTTGCTTGGCTGCACTAGCAACTTGGGCTTTGTTTTCTTTACACACTATATTGGGTTTTTAAATGTTGAACTTTTTTGGGGTTTATTTAATATATTATCTATTGAGTGCAGTGTTTAAAATCCAGTTGTGCTGTTGCAAGTAAGAATGTCATTGTTCCGTTTCGGTACATGTGACAATAAAACGGTCTTGACTCTTGAAACGTTTGCTTGGGAAATGTTTTGGGATTTATCAGCATTTTGAAGGACTGAGCAGCGGGATGCACCAATATGAGCTGTGGCATTTGCAAGGACTTTGGGTGATTCATGTAGAGTAGGTGGAAGCCAAAGTTTCCACGTTTCTGTAGGTTTTTAAGTCACGGTGGTTCAGAGGAAGAAGCAGATGATTAAACCTCAACAGATGCACGTCAGTTCCTCAAATATTTCCTTCAGTTCATAAACACCCTTGGTCCCTCATGGTGTCCTAGGGCATGAAATCTGGTCAATTTTTAGACACAGAGTGCTGGAGTAACTCAGCAGGTCAGGCAGCATCTCTGGAAAACACGGATAGGTGACATTTCAGGTTGGGACCCGAATTGTAACCCATCCATCTTCTCCAGAGATGCTGCCTGACCTGTTCAGTTACTCCAGCACTTTGTGTCTTTTTTTGTACACCAGATTCTGCAGTTGCTCGTTTCTACTCTGTCAATTTATGTGAGCGAAAACCACAAAACAGCTTTTAAAGTACAGCAGCCAGACTCCTTTAATGCGGGTTTATCTTCAGTTAATTGCATTCTCGTTGAGAGTTTTGTCACATTTGCACATCGTCCTGCTGCTCTCTAATGCCCCCTACTGATCTGCACAGCCCAATGCTGCAATTTGCTGCCCTGTCCCTCCACTCTAAAGTAGAGCCCCCACTGGTGCTTTGTGCAGTCCTCGTGCTCTAATCACCCCATTTTTGCCCTTACCAGGTCACTGCTGCTGTGTTAATCCTCTCCTGCTCCATGCTGCCTGAATGCCCGCATTCTGAAACATAATAAAAACCAGGTCTGATCCAACACACACGAGGATAATCCAGCAGTTGGAATTTATTTATCTCTCTCTACTAAAACAGCTGAAAATAGGCATAACCCAGAAGGTATTGTCTCCCTTTCGTCAATCCTTGGGAAATTTAACCCATGGCATTCCAAAAGAGCTATTTGTAAAGAGTAGTAATTTTTTTTTCCTGGATAAAACGTCCCCAAATAACATCACACAAATCCAATAACATAAAATCTGTTCAAAAGGGAACTGCAGATGCTGGAATATCGAAGGTACACAAAATTGCTGGAGGAACTCAGCGGGTGCAGCAGCATCTATGGAGCGAAGGAAATAGGCGACGTTTCGGGCCGAAACCCTTCTTCAGACTGATAGGGGGTGGGGAAAGAAAGAAGGACAAAGGGAGGAGGAGGAGGAGCCCGAGGGTGGGCGGATGGGAGGAGACAGCTAGAGGGTGAAGGAAGGGGAGGGGGGGAGGGGACAGCACGGGCTAGCCAAATTGGGAGAATTCAATGTTGATGCCAAGGGGACGCAAGGACCCCAGACGGAATATGAGGTGCTGTTCCTCCAATTTCCGCTGTTGCTCACTCTGGCAATGGAGGAGACCCAGGACAGAGAGGTCGGATTGGGAATGGGAGGGGGAGTTGAAGTGCTGAGCCACCGGGAGGTCAGGTAGGTTATTGCGGACTGAGCGGAGGTGTTCGGCGAAACGGTCGCCCAACCTACGCTTGGTCTCACCGATGTAAATCAGCTGACATCTAGAGCAGCGGATGCAGTAGATGAGGTTGGAGGAGATACAGGTGAACCTTTGTCGCACCTGGAACGACTGCTTGGGACCTTGAATGGAGTCGAGGGGGGAGGTGAAGGGACAGGTGTTGCATTTCTTGCGGTTGCAACGGAAAGTGCCCGGGGAGGGGGTGGTGCGGGGGGGAAGTGAAGAATTGACGAGGGAGTTGCGGAGGGAGCGGTCTTTGCGGAAGGCAGACATGGGGGGAGATGGGAAGATGTGGCGAGTGGTGGGGTCACGTTGGAGGTGGCGGAAATGGCGGAGGATTATGTGTTGTATTTGCCGGCTGGTGGGGTGAAAGGTGAGGACCAGAGGGACTCTGCCCTTGTTGCGTGTGCGGGGATGGGGAGAGAGAGCAGTGTTACGGGGTATGGATGAGACCCTGGTGTGAGCCTCATCTATGGTGGCGGAGGGGAATCCCCGTTCCCTGAAGAACGAGGACATTTCCGATGCCCTGGTATGAAATGTCTCATCCTGGGAACAGATGCGGCGTAGGCGGAGGAATTGGGAGTAGGGGATGGAGTCTTTGCAGGGGGCAGGGTGGGAAGACGTGTAGTCCAGATAGCCATGTGAGTCAGTGGGTTTATAATGTATGTCGGTCAGGAGTCTGTCCCCTGCGATGGAGATGGTGAGGTCAAGGAATGGTAGGGAAGTGTCTGAAATCGTCCAGGTGTATTGGAGTGCCGGATGGAAGTTGGTGGTGAAGTGGATGAAGTCAGTCAGTTGTGTGTGGGTGCAGGAGGTGGCACCAAAGCAGTCGTCAATGTAGCGGAGGTAGAGGTCGGGGATGGGGCCCTGGTACGCATTGAACAAGGATTGTTCAACGTGCCCGACAAAGAGGCAGGCGTAGCTGGGGCCCATGCGTGTGCCCATAGCTATGCCTTGTGTTTGGAGGAAATGGGAGGAGTCAAATGTAAAGTTATTGAGGGTGAGGACCAACTCCGCTAAGCGGAGGAGAGTGTCAGTGGCTGGGTATAGGTTGCTCCTCTGGTCGAGGAAGAACCGGAGGGCTCTGAGGCCATCCTGGTGGGGGATGGAGGTGTAGAGTGACCGGACATCCATGGTGAAGATGAGGGGGTGAGGGCCCAGAGAGTGGAATGCGTGGAGGCGGCGGAGAGTGTCTGAGGTGTCTAGAACATAGGTGGGGAGGGATTTGACCAAGGGGGATAGGATGGAGTCAAGGTATGTGGAGATGAGTTCGGTGGGGCACGAACACGCAGAGACAATGGGTCTGCCGGGAGAGCCGGGTTTGTGGATTTTGGGGAGAAGGTAAAAACGGGCCGTGCGGGGCTGGGGAACGAAATCTGTCCCAGATGAGATTTTCTCAGCCACTGACTTGAAAAGCAATTCTCGAGATAGAAAACCAGTATTTGCTCACCATTTCCCCTGCTATTTATAGGGCCAACGCTCAAACGGCATGAAAGAGTCATAGAGTTATAGAGCTACACAGCACGGAAACAGGCCCAACTCATCCATGCTGTCCCTGTTGCTGAAGCAAGCTCGGCCTACTTGCCTGCACCTGGTCCAGATCCTTCCAAACCTTTCCTAGTCTTGAACCCGTCTTAGTGTCTTTCAAATTACATAATTGTACATCATCTACCACTTCCTCTGCCAGCTTGTTTGTTATAACAGACCACCCTCAGTGTGAAAACATTGCCCATCAGCTTCATGTTGTATCTTTCCCCTCTCACCTTCAACCGATGAACTCTAATTTTTGACTCTGCTAAATCTGGATAAAAGTTTGTGGTTTTTCACCATTTCTATGTCCCTGATGATTTTATCTTCCTCTATAAGGTCACTCCTCAACCTCCTATGTTCCAGGGGAAAAAAAGACGCATCCCACCTCTCCTCAACTTCAAACCTTCCTTGTAAATTTTCTTTCATCCTTTCCAGTTTAATGACATCCCTCCTATAGCATGATGACCAGGACTGTACACAGTACTCCAAATGCTGCCTTACCGACATCTTGTACACCTGTAAAATAAATGTCCCAACTCTTATACAACACCTTGACCAATGAAGGTGAGCATGCCAAATGTCTTCTTCACTTGTCCAGGTATGCGTGGGGTTAGGGAGCAGCCCTAGAGAACATGGACAGGTGACATTTCGGATTGGGACCTGCTGTGCGAGAATTCTGCCAGAACAGTCTGTGACCCATAGCGCTGTGGCCATAACGCTATGTTTAAAGCCCATTTGCGCTGCAGCCGGTAGTGCTATATTTAGAACCCATAGCCCTGCAGCCGACAATTATTTGTTTAAATTCCCATGCACTAAGCCAACAGCACTGTGTGTATTACCATTACGCGCAAAGTTTGTAGAGCTGTGTGGATTGATTTGCACGCCAAGTCTCCAGGGCTGCGTATTGTTTAAGAGCCAGTCTGCGGTTGATGGTGCTTTGTTCCCAAAGGGGGGGTGGGGGGCCTCACTCAGGTGCAGTCCCCTGTTAATGGTTATAGTTTGAATTTGGGAGCAGTGCTATTGACCAGCTACTTACCGGCAGTTATTTCAACGTCTGATTTCTTACCTGTATAAAGGTAGGCACCAGGAAGCCATAAGGTCGTTTATGTACGAGAGGGGTTCACCAACGGGCTGAGTCACGATCAGCGCCCCGGACGGAGGCAGAGAGAGATGTACAAGATGTCGGTGCTGCTGCTGTAAACCCTGCGCATACCAAGACAAGTACTGTTTTTGTTCTCTCTTGCCAATAAAACTGATTTGTAACTAAACAGGTGAGTGAGCCTTTTTCTGTTCGACTAGTCCGATCCTTGAACCTGTTCCCTTGTATCAGGACCTTTATTCAGACCCTGCTCTGACCAAGTCTGAAGAAGAGTCCCAACCCAACCCAAAACATCACTTGTCCGTGTTCTCCCATCATGCTGCGTGGCAAGCTGAGTTAATCCAGCACTTTGTGTCTTTTTCAGTAAACTAGCATCAGCAGTTCCTTGTTTCTCTACCTTCATCACCATCATGTCTACCTGTGTCACACGCTCATGGAACGATGCACCTGCACCCCCATGTGTCTCTGTTCTATGACACTCCCTGGAGCACCATCATTGCTCCGTACTCTGAACTCCTGTGGCCTTAATTATAGCTTCACCGTGGAGCCGTGCTTACTTTGTTCATAGAGTGATGGCACAGTCATCCACAGTTTCGGAGCCTCAGGAACAAGCTGAGCTGCCGCTGATCTGAGCTGCTGCTGATCTGAGCTGAGCTGCTGATGCTTTGTGCCACACCTCACAGCCAGCAGCTCACAGCTGCATTCGGGAGGTCTCGCAAAGAGAGAAAACATCATCAGCTTTACTTCGCTTCACTGGAGCAGGCAATACTGATGTGGGAATTTGCTTTAGGTGCAGGCTTACCCACAGTGCAGGCATTCATAGATCACACTCATACTCCTTACAGAGACTTCCCTGCCATTACCATTTTAAGAGCAGTCGGCAGTAGCGTGGTGTCTTCTGTGGGTACTTTTCTTCACCAGTCTGTCCTCGAAACACTCCTAAATCGAGGAGTGTGCTGATTGTGTTGCGTTGTCTCCCCTTAACCACTAGCTGATGTGATTGCCTCTGCAAGGCTAAGGGCTAGCAACTGTGGAATCTTGCAGTATAGTAAAAACTTTGATAATCTGCTATCCAAGGATTCAGAAATCCCAATGATTCATCATCTGGCTGTCCTGGTGATCGTTGCGATTCCCATCACTAGGGTCAAACACAAAGTGCTGGAGTAACTCAGAGATTCTGGCAGCATCTGCGGAATGAATGGACAGGCAACGTTTCAGGTCTGGACTCTTCTTCCCTCCGGCCCCGAAAGATCAATTGTCCATTTCCTTCCACAGATGCTGCCCGACCCACTGCGATCATCCAGCAGGTTAGTTGCTGCTTCAGATTCCACAATGCAGTTCCTTGTGTACCCCGCCTGTAAAATCTGTTTGTCCGTCATTCCCAATGTCCCAAACGTGCATGATTAATTGTTCAATGATCAACAGAGGAAGGCACAATGAAACCATTGTCACACAGCGTAACAAAGGCCTTCCCACCACCACGGGTTTTGCGTTAAGATTTCTGGGAGAACAATGTTGAATGCTTTGCTTATTGCCTCTCATCTCAAGATTTTCTGTTCAAATGGTCAAATAATGGTTCTGCTTAGTTGCTTTAGGTCCTTGTCCTTATATTACTTATCCGAGTGAAAGGAACCACTGGGATGTATTGTAACCTCTTACTCATCTCACTTACTAAAAAATAGAGGAAAATAATCTTAGTCTGACTTCAAAGCTGCTCTGGGAAGTCTTTCTCTGCCACCAGCTTTCAAAGATGACAAAATCTCATTGTTCATCATCATCTCAGCCCACTGTCAGAATATGTTCCAGAAATATCAGTACCACTTATACCATATTTAATAGTTTCCTTTCAAAGTCTGCAGTAAATCAATAGCCATTTTCACTCTCTACATCACCATGAATCTGAGCCAAAGATAAGGATCCACCAAGAAAAGACACCTTAACTTTGTCATTGTTTCAAAATCTCCTTAATAACATTTTTGGCATTTCCTTATTTGGCAATGACTGCACATTAAAACTTTGCAGTCAGGAGAAGGGTCCTAACCCAAAATGGCGCGTGTCCATTTCCCTCCACACGTGTTGCCTGACCTGTTGAGTTCCTCCCACAGTTGTTGTTTTGCTCAAGATTTCAACATCGGCTGTCTCTCATATCTCTATCAATACTGCATCATTCGTCAGAATGTCTTTAGGTCAAAAACTGTGCTCCATAAATGCACACGCTATCTCTCTCTTGGCACACTATCCATATTTATGGTTGCAGAAACTATAGCTCAGAACTCCAATAAATATGCACAGCAGAGAGAAAATTGCCCTTTGTGCAACAGAATTGTAAGTACATTTGCATTGAATGGGTTCATGCTTATGTTTGTTCAAGGGAAGTTGACAACATGCTGATAATCAATCCAACAGTTATGAAAGCTCTTTGCATTGGATCTGAATTCACTCTCCACATGAAGTGGAAAAGCAATTGTGGGGTGAATAGCTGATTGAGACCATTTTTATACTGAGCTACCTTCAAAGGCAAAAATTCACACGTTCACAGGTTAAAGGAGTAGAGTTAGGCCATGCAGCCCATTGAGTCTACTCTGCCATTCAATCATAGCTGATCTCTGCCACCACATCCCATTTTCCTGCCTTCTCCCCAAAACCCTTGACACCTGTTCTAATCAATAACTCGTCTATCTCTGCCTTAAAAATATCCACTGACTTGGCCTCCACAGTCCTCAGCGGCAATGAGTTCCACAGATTCATTTCCCTTTGCATTAAGAAGTTCCTCCTCCCCTTTAAAAAAGAGTGCCCTTTAATTTTGAAGCTATGACCTCTGGCCCTAGGTTCTCCCACCAGTGGAAACATCCTTTCCACATCCATTCTATCTATGCCTTTCATTATTCCGTAATTTTCAATGAAGTCCCCCCTCAACCTTCTAAACTTCAGTGAGTAGAGGCCAAGTGCTGTCAAACACTCATCATATACTAACCCACTCATTCCTGGAATCATTCTTGTAAACCTCCAATGGACCCTCTCTAGAGCCTGCACATACTTCCTCAGATATGGTGCAAGAATTTGCTCGTGGTATTCCAAATGAGGCCAGACCAGCGCCCTATAGAGCCTCAGCATTACAACTCTGTTTTTGTATTCCAGTCCTCTTGGTATAAATGCTAACATTGAATTTGCCTTCCTTACTACCGAGTCCTGCACCAGCACTCCCAAGTCCCTTTGCACCTTTGATCTCTGGATTCTCTCTCCATTTAGAAAATAATCTACACCTTTATTCTTATTACCAAAATGCATGACTCTGCACTTTGCCATACTAAATTTCATCTGCCACTTCTCTGCCCACTCTCCTAACCTGCCCAAGTCCTTCTGCAGAGTCCTTGGTTCCTCTACACTGCCTGCCCCTCCACCTATCTTAGCATCATCTGCAAACTTGGCCACAAAGCCTTCAATCCCCTTGTCCAAATTCAGTTTTTACCAGCACTGTCAGGAACCCACAGGAAGACTTGTATTCAGTTTTCAAGCACTGCTCTGATGTTTCACAGTGCGAGCCACATCAATGTGCTCTATGAATGCGCCCGTGCCCAGGTCTTGGATGGTGTAGCACATGTTGTTAAACACTTTTAGATTGAAAATCAAAAGATATTAAACGTGACTCAGGAAACCATGGCCATTAGGTTTGCTGGCACTTCTGGTCATAATATGTTGGCCAGAGGTTGCGCACAGAGAGAAAGGAGATGGAAAATACTTTGTGTCCAGACATCTAATCTGCCAGAAATGTTCAAGAAGCCATGCTCCTATCTCCATCTCTCTAGCAGTCTGACATGGTTCACCAACCCAATGGAATACTCCCACGATAAGGTCTGCACCAAGTGTGTGCATGCTGAAAATGAGTCTATGCAGTTGTCATTAGGTATTCCAAACACACAAACACATGGAGCTGAGGTTTGCTCCCTGTTGACATGTGTCAGCTACACATATAGGAAGGGGTGGCCTGCTCTGTCACCAGAAGGCATACATCATAGATCAACAGTGCATTGATCACCAGATCACCATTTAGTATGCAGGGAAATGCTTGTAACTTAAAAGGAGAGAAGTATCAAAGATTGTAGTCATCCGTTGCATTAAGTTATTGTAATCTCTTAACTCAAACAATGATAGCTGAACACAAATCAGAAATTCTGGTCTGACATCGTACATTAAATCCTGAGCATGCACTCTTGAAGAGTAGTTCAGTCCCCATCCATTGTAAAAGTAAGTAGGCTTTGAGGAACTACTTGCTCTACAATACATATCCATTCTCATGTTCACAGTTTTTATTCAGACAGTGCGTTTCACATCATTACAATTTACTGAATAATAAAAAGTTTCTTCAACCGTGCTCAATCAGTTAGGTATCCTTAATATCTCTAATAGCCCCAACACGTTTAAACAGCTCTCCATTCATTCAGAAAAACAGCATCCTCCCAGATGGCATCAAGCAGGACTCTGACAGAAGCAATTTGAAGTTCTACCCAGACATCCAAACTGCTGCCTCTGCCTCTCTGCTTTAGACTCCAAATCGAAATAGAGTCGATGCCGGCTGCTCTGGAGATGAGCTCCATGCCCACCTGGAAATTGTGTTTTCCCAATTCTGCAAAATATTCTTCAAGAGATTCCAAGTGGTTTCCCATTCTGTCAAACAAGATGGACAATGCATCAGTTATTAACACGTACGTCTGCTTTCCCAAACATGCTCCATTATCCTCATCCAAGACCTCCACGGAAGCTCTGATGTTTAAGCTATCCCTTAAGATGAGCTGCCACAGAGCCTTCCTTTCATCTGCCCACAGCAGACCACTGGTGCCAAGCGGTTTTCCTGATCTATTCTGTTGGACCCTGACAATGTCAGTATCAGAGTTGGTGGCATCAGGTGGCAATGACGCAGTGTGATTTTCCTCTCTCAGGTAATGGGAAGGATGCGTTCAGGGTCAGGATATCAAGTACAGGATATCAAGAACAGAATATACAAGATTGATTTTTTCCATACAAAGTATGGTTCGTACATGGAACCAGCGATCAGAGGAAGCTGTAGGGACAGGTGAGATGATGATGTTTAAAAGATACTTAGGTACATGGATAGGAAAGATTAAGAAGAATATAGTTATAGGAAAGTAACTGTACCTGAATCCCATAGTGTAAGACTTCATATTCCTACCCAATGGTAGCGGCAAGGTACAGAATGTCAGAGAGTCATATGGTTAAGAATTGTTCTCTTTAAAGTAATATTGATGCAGGGAAAGTCAGTTTAATGAGCTGTCATTACATGTACTGTAAATGTATTTAAAATGAAGCAAACCACTTGCTCCTCAGAGAGATGTATTTCATGAACTGTTTTTTTACCCCACAGTTTGTCATCTTTAGTCCCAGGTGACCTGTTACTGAGAATCTCTGAGCCTTGATCCAAGCACGTTTTTGCAAACTTCCTTGAAAAACATAACAGGGTAACAAATCATAATTGGCATCCATGTAATCTCTGCAGTGTTTCTGATGCAAACATGAGTGTAAAGCTTGTTCAGACCAATGACAGGGTCTCCAATGATCTGTGAAATGTAATTGAAGAATTTAATTCACTTATTACAGAGGATATTTAAACACAAATTCAAGTCAATCACGTTCTCCTTTACACCCAAGGTTCACGAGAGGTGATAGTGAAACAGACATAACAATAAAATTAGATGTTCCATTGAGGGTGGAATTTCCCCGAGGCAGATTGTGCTAAACTCAGCACTTTGTAAGGATGGGGAAGGACCTTTTACAGGACATGACCAAAGCCAAAGCCCCAGGAACCTTCGTTAGACCTCATTTGGACTACGCAGTTGCAGCATGGGACCCATACACAAATAAAAAAATTTCTTCCATCGAACGTGTCCAAAGACAGGCAGCTCGATTTGTTACTAACACCTACGAGAGAGAAGCGAGTGTCACCAAACTTCTGAATTCTCTGGGGTGGAACCCTCTCCAAGACAGACGTGAAGCTCACCGTTTGACCTGTTTTTACAAAATGTTAAATGGTCAGCTCGACATAGACTACAAGACCTACACCAAACCCAAACCAATTAGGAGCAGACGAGGGCATTCGATCCAATTTGTGATCCCAGCTACAAAGACAGATGTGTACAGCAATTCGTTCTTCCCCCGCACAATTAAAGCATGGAATAATCTCCACCCAACTATAGTTACCCAACCAGATGCAACTAAATTTAAAGTAGCTCTTTCTTCCCAATAACCCTTTCTGACTTAAGCCCTCCCTTCACCACCTCCAGTTTAAATTCCATTTGGAATATTTTGGAGGACCAAGAAACCAAGAAACCAAGAACGTTGGCAAACCTTTCCTGGGTGGCAGAGCAATACAGGAAGGTAGAGAAAATTATCTTAGTCTGACTTCAAAGCTGCTCTGGGAACTCTTTCTCCACCACCAGAGATGATAAAAACTAATTGTTCATTATTGTCTCAGCCGACTGTCAGAATATGTTCCATAAATGTCAGTGTTACTTATACTACGTTTCATAGTTTCCTTTCAAAGTCTGCAGTAAATCAATTGCATTATTCACTCTCTACATCACCACCAATCTAATCCAAAAATTAAGATTCTCTAAACTTAGTAATTGTTTCAACATCTTAATAACACTATTGGCTTTTCCTTATTTGACATTGACTGCACATCAGAACTGTGAGGAACAGCACCTAATGTTTCGCTTGGCCACTTTACAACCCAACAACATGAATAACATGAATATTGATTTCTCTAACTTCCTGTAACCCTTGCATTTCCTCTCTCTCTGTGCCTCCTCCATCCTAGTCATCCTTCTAGTTTCATTGTCGTCCTGCTTAATTTCACTCGTTAGTTTCACTTATTATCACCTTCTCCACAGCCAACAGAAAACCATTGTAGGCTCCACCTTACCTTGGTCATCGTTGCTGGCTTTAATTTGTCCTTTTGCATACCTTTCATTCACTTGTTCTTTGTACCTCATCATATCGCCAGCACCGTCATTCATTGTGATCATGGCTGATCGTGGCTGCTCATATATGACAGAGGCAGTTTTGTAACCACTTTACCCATACACTGAGCATCCTTAACATCTCAATGGTAAAATGGAGACACAGGTCAACAGATGCTGGAATCAAGAGCAATATACAAACAACTGGAGTAACTCATTGGGTCAAGCGGCATCTGTGGAAGCAAAGATGTTGTCAATGATTCAGGTCGAGACACTGCATCAGGACTGACCCAAAGTATTGCCCATCCATTTGGCTCTACAGATGCACGACCTGACTACTGAGTTCTTCCAGCAGTTTGCTTTTTTTCTTACCATTCCAACATGTGGAGGGAACAATTGAGCATTATAATGAGTCTCTGGAGGAATAAACTATGATCTGAAGTGAATGCAGATGGGTCTGTCCTGCCTGTTTGCTGAAGTTTCCTTCTCTGAGCCTTTGTGACCATGATGTGCGCATGATGTGCGCATGTCAAAGCACAAGTAACAACGTTGTCTCCATCAAGTTTGGTTTGTCTCCATTTGCCTTTGGAAATGTTAAACAGCAGTCTTAAACCCATTCACCAATCCTTCAGAAATTTCGATACTAGGTTATTGTCCTGACACTGGACATCAGGTTCTCGATTTCTTTCCTGTACTTCATCTTATTATCGTTGTAGATCTGATCAGCAACAGTGAAACCATCGGTGAAGTTAACGGTTAAGTTGGTGTTGTACTTGACCACACAGACATGGGTGCACAGGGAGTAAAGCAAGGGGCCGGGCTCACAACCATAAGGGGCATCAGTCTTGAGGGTCAGGGTGGAGAAAACATCATGACCAATTCTAATTACCTGAGATCTGTCGGTGAAGAAATCAGATGGAGATTCCAAAGCCAAGGCCTAGAAATTTAGAGATGAGTTTATTTGGTATAATGGTGTCGAAGGTTAATGAACTGCATCCTAACATAGGTGTTCCGATTGTGGAGGTGACCCAGGACTTCATATAGCACAAGGGCGATGTCATCCTCTGTAATAGGATAAAGATGCTTCTATGCCGAAAGACATGCAAAACTCCCCAAAATACTTCGTAGCAATTGTAGATCTGTGATTGTAATTGTATTAAGACAAATATAAAGCTGCAACAAGGAATAAAATGGATAACGAAGAGATAATTCAGCTGAATTATTGAATGCACAGGAATGCAGAATCGAGAACTTAAATCAGAGTCAAAGGGAAAGCTGAGGAGACAACTGATAACAGCCAATAAAGTTTGACTTCTCAACTACACAGGGTGAAGGGGTGGTGACCTGATCAGTCACCAGTAAACATATATCATAGATTAACAGTGCATTGATCACCAGATCAGCTCTGTGTATACAGGGGAAAGCTTGTAACTTAAATAGAGAGAGGTATCGAAGGCTGTAGTGTCAGCAATTACATTGTTATTGTCAGTGGTGGACTGGGTCTAAAAATATTGGTTGCCAGGAGACAAAAGGGGCCCACCCACAACTACAATGCTATCATTTAACATGGGCCCACTTGCCATCACTTGCTATCACTTCATCAGGGGCCCACTTGCCATCGGGCAAGCTGACACCCTGGCCAGTCCGCCACTGGTTATTGTAATCTCTCAACTCGAGTGAAGATAGCTTATCACAACGTCAGAAATTCTGGTCCATCATCATATATTAAATCCTGAGCATGTACTCTTGAAAAGTAGTTAAGTCCCCATCCATTGTAAATGTAAGTAGGCTGGGAGGAGATACTTGCCAGACAGTACACATTCAATCTCATTTTCACAGTTCTTATTCAGACAGTGCATTTCACATCATAACAATTTACTGAAAAATAAAAAGTTACTTCAGCCGTGCTCAACATCAGGTATCCTTGATATCTCTAATAATTACATGACAATATATGCTGTAAGCAATGAATTGGATTCATCCTCGACTGACTAAATTTGTCACAGAACAATGGGGATTTCATCAAACATCTCAGAGAGTTAATTACTTCCATCTTAAACGCCAAGTATCGAATCCATTCAAAAACAAGGAGACATATTTACACATATCAGGTGTCAGGAGCCTGGATATCAGTCAAGTCTGATCTCAAAGTCAGGGCTCTGAATGAAATGTCATTTGGAAGAACAAGGACAATAAAAGCTAAAGGACAAAGATAGTGCAGGTGCATGATTTAAATTATGTAAATGGCAACACTTGAATCAACAGTTAAATCAAGCACGCTTGCCAATAACCAAAATAAAACTTCAAATTAAGCAAGTGTAACTTGAAATGTTATTGCGTAACAGCTGTGAAACATATTCCAACATTGCAAGGGAGCCAGAAAGATTATTGTGATGTTGATTGACTCGTGCAGCCATGAAGCATGGATTATTACGGTAGTTGGTCTCTGCGTTGGAAATGTTCTGCCACCCTATCACTCTCCCCACCCCCCAGATACCCCACCGTTGCTGGGCCATGTCGGACACAAAAGCTGCCCGAGGAAACCAATTGAACATGTATTCAAAAACCTCGCTGTTGCTGTCAGCGTGTGCGCTCCAGAGGTTTGGCCGTCAAAGTGACATTTCACACTCGCTGAAAAGGATGGCTTGCCTCCAGCTACCCAAGATGTCACCAGTCATTAGCGTCAGATTGCTCGGGCCTTCGAGAGACTTCTTTACAATTACATGAATATTGGCTTTCTGATGTTGCAGCAGCTCATACTCAAAAGAGACATTAATTCGCAGCAAGCTTTCAACCTCCATCCCATATAATTTGTCTCTTAACATAATTGATTGCACATCAAATGAGAGTGTTGGCTTCATTAGTTCATTTGCAGGAAAACACATTTACTCCCAGAAACTAGGGATGAGATTTTTTTTTTCCCCTTGCAGATAAAGGATGGATGCTTCAAGAAAATCTGGCACAAAGGATTGTTGCCCCAGGACAGTCTACACAATCTTTTGGGCATTAATTTAAATTGGATGGCAGATTGGGAAGGCAAGGTTATGAATGTGTGATCATTCCTGCTAATTCCCTAAAGTATGCTGTTGCCCTGCTTTCGTTCCCAGCAACAAGTCTTGCCCGAGAGACATTACAGTCACACACCCAGTTGAAGTTATCTGGAGTTTATTGACAGGAAACACAGACAGTTCACCATTATCACTGCTGTAACATTTGTCTGCATGTGCCACTACAAACTATGCCTGATATTTTAACCCTTCATCAGAAGGGTTAAAAAGGGTTAACTTGCAGAGCAACATGGAAAGAGGGCACGTCTGTGAAAGAGTGGAGACAAATGTATTCCAGTTGATTTCAGTTCCGGCATTTACAGAGAGAAAGGAGAGAAAAGAATACCCTGGGAAAATGAGGCGCAGAATTTCGCAGAGGCACCAGAAATCTGAAACAGAGGGAATGCTGGAAGTACCCAACAGATCGTGTAGGCTCAGTGGAGAGAGCAAAACTGGGTTAATGTTGCAGGGAGGCGAGCTGACATTAGAATCGCCAATTCTGATATAAACTGGAAAAGCTGAACACTTCCGCTCAGTCTGCCTAAACCTACCTGTTCTGCCGGTTGCTAAACACTTTAAATCCACTTCCCATTCCCACATCGACCTTTCTGTCCTGGGCCTCCTCCACTGTCAGAGTGAGGCCCAGCGCAAATTGGAAGAATAGCACCTCATATTTTGCTTGGGCAGCTTACACCCCAGCGGTATGAATATTCATTGCTCTATATTCAAGTAACCCTTGCTTTGCCTCTCTTTCCATCTTCCCCCCCTTCCCAGTTCTCTGATCAGTCTAACTGTCTCCGTTTACATTTTATCTCCTGGCTAACAATGATCTATTCTACATTTTTCTTGAAAATGCGTCTCTTTGATGTCTTGCTTTCACAACTGACCCTTCCTTATCTCTGCGCCTCCACCTCCCCTCAGTCTGCAGAAGGGTCTCGACGCAAAATATATCACCCATTCTTTCTATCCAGAGATGCTGCATGAGTTACTCCATCTATTTTAATTACATTTAGTCCTGAGAGTAGCATGCCTAGGAAGAAGGTGAGGTGTGTTCCTCAATGTTACATTGGCCATCATTGGGTCAGTGTAGGAGGCTAAAGAGAGAGCGGTCAGTGTGAGGGTGGAGTTTTAAAGTGACAGGCATACTGAAACGTGCTTCACAAAATGCACTGCCAATCGGCATTCGGTATCTCCAACAAATAAACCCATTTATGAGCATCAAATACAATATACTAAATCAGAAGTGAATTATTGGAAGGCTATTTGGGCCCCTGGACATTGCATCCCCTGTGACTGTGAAGGGAAATGCTGTGAGAGGCGGTGATTATTGAAGATCATGGAAGCACAAACCAGGGAGCTGCAGAGGGAAGGCTCCATTCAAATTTTGAAAGGGGAGGCGGAGTAGAAGATTGGTCTGATGCTGAAATCGCATTCAAAGTGGAGGAAATTATTGGGAAGGTCAGCTGAACGTAGAGGGGTGAAATGAAGCTCTTTGTAGGTTCTAGCTGGGAAGAGAACACATAATAGAAGAATTGTGGAGAACAGAAGGAGACACAATTGACAGCACTGTCAACTAAGGTAGAGGGAGAACAATGGTTAGGGAAAAGAGGCAATCATGTGGACTCATTAAAGAGATGTAATAGATTTTAGGTGCTTCCATTTGCGCTGCTGAAACATTCTTGATTTATGAAATTTATGTGTAATTAACTGTGGTAACTCTTTGTGCATTAATTATATCACATTCAGTAATTGCTGCAAGGGCCATTAATTCATTCTTTTATTTTTACAATTACAAGGCTCTGAACCTATTTTGAGGAAGCTACTACTTAACTTACACTCGTCACACACATTTCCCATGATGAGTTCTTAACTATAGGAAAACAAAATCTATTAAACATTGGCTAACTAGCCATAAGATTTTATTGAGCATATTGGAGAGGATACGTGTGCTTGTTGAGGTTGGATTGTAACTTGAAATAGCAATTGGAAATGAAAGAACAAACCAGCAGGACTCCAAGGGAACTGATATTAGGCACAGCTTGATAAGGGGTAGTTTAATTTAGGTGATACAACGCTCTAATCTTATTTATGTAATTCGTGAATATACATATATAAATATTTTAATATGAATATAAATCTGAATGTGATTTAAATATGTTCAAGTTGCAATTTATCTGATATGTCGCATAAAAGTCAATATGAGTACAGTAAACCCTTGTACAAACAGACCATGGGGAGGGGGGGGGGGTGGGGGGAGAGGAGGAGGTAAATTATGTCTCTTATTGCCGATTGTCCTCTATTACCGAGGACGGTATTATCATGTGTAGGGAGGAACTGCAGGTGCTGGTTTAAACCGAAGATAGACACAAAAAGCTGGAGTAACAGCGCAACAGACAGCATCTCTGGAGAGAAGGAATGGGTGAATTGTAGTTGCTGCTTAATGCATGGAAAGAGAGAAAGTGCTGGAGTAATTCAGCGGGTCAGGCAGAATCTCTGGGGAATAAAGATAGATGACGCTTCTTCAGGTTCTCAGACTGCTACTGCTGTAGAAAAATCCACGGGTCAGTCAGCATCTGTGAAAGGAAACGGGCAGACGATGTTTCAGGTTAGGCTGGAATATAGTCAAAGAGCAGGGAAGCTGGACTCCCGTCGAAGCCTAACGTGAAGCTAGCAGGGCGTGATGGAATACCAGACTGTCACACGGGGGGCCTGGTCCCCCAACGCAACCCATTCCCCAACGCAACATTCCACCACTCACCCGTTCCCCAAACGCAACCTGTTCCCCCAACGTAATATTCCACCACTCACTCATAGCCCCTAAATGCGCAGGCGTGGCTCATTACCCCTCATCGCCAAGCACTCCCTCCCCCTCCTCTTCATGTGTGGGAGGGGAAGAGGGGGGGGGGGCAGAAGTGGAGTGTGTGGCGGGGGGGGGTGTGGGGTGGGAGGGGAGGAGAGCGTGGTGTGGGGGGAGGGGGTTTTGGGGGGGGGTTGTGTATGTGGGCGGAAGGGGTGTAAGAGGGAGGGAGGAGGGATGTGGGGAGGAGGGGCGTGAGGTGGGTGTGTGGGAGGGTGGTGTGTGTGGGGCGGTGTGCATGTGTGGGCGGGGGGAGGGGTGTGCAGGCATGGGTGTTGTTGGGATAGGGGTGTGTGGGCGGGGGGAGGGGTCTGGGGGTTTGGGCGGAATTGTGGCTGGAATTGGCGGTGCGATGGGGACTCACAGTGGGCATTCTCCTCCGCCGGGATCAGAGTCTCCGCTTCCCATTTGGCGACATCGGTGACATCTCCGACTACGGGCCGGGTCTCTGACTCCGGGCTGGGCTGGGTCTCCCACGCTGGGCTGGGCTGGGAAGGGCAGGGTCTCTGACGCTGGGCTGCTTGGGGCAGGGCTGCTTGGGGCAGGGCTGCTTGGGGCAGGGCTGCTTCGGGTCGCTTCGTGTCCCTCCGAAAATTGTATCCGGTTGGAAACCTCCGCCTGCCCTCCTCAGCTCCAGTAAAGACGCGATGGTGCAGGAAGGGCGGACCGTCCCGGGGAGTGACGGGAAGAGACTAATCCGCGTGCAGGTGACTGGCAGGAGAAGAGATCGATCTGCACACAGGTGGTTTTTAATATTTTTTAAACCTCGCTAACTTTTACGACATTCAACCGATCGGAACGAAACTCGGTGCACTCACAGCACAGGAGAACGGTGAGTGAACTGGTGAAAAATCGTAGCGCTATCGCGAACCGTTTTTGCGCAAATAGAAAGACCGCAGAAACCGGAAGATAACAGAGTTTTAGTTATGTATAGATTTGCTGTTCTACTATCATTAGCTGTCTAAGTTCATTCCAGTAACTACAGCAACAAGGCTTAATGCGGACTGTTGGGTATGATCTTGCATCAGTATCACCTCACGGTTCATAGCCGTGGGTTGTTCACAAGTGTGATACTTTACACTGAACCTTAAAGGAATATCAGTGAAAGCTTACAAGACGGCGAGCAGAATTTCACCAATGATCGTGCACTTGGTGAGTGTGCTTGAGAAAGACAAACACCAAAGGGACTTCGGGGCATACCTTCGTCCAAATTTGATTCATATCCCTCTAAACCTTTCCTATCCATGTATCTGTCCAAATGTCTTTCAAATGTTGTTATAGTACCTGCCTTGATATTTCCTCTGGCAGCTCCTCCCACTGTCCTCTGCATGAAAAAGTTGTCCCTCAGGTTTCTATTAGACCTTGCACCTCTCAACTAAAAGATATGGTTTTGGTTCCCCTACCCTAGGTAAAAAGGCTGTACATTTACCCTATCTCTCCTCTCGTGATCTGATATGCCTCCATAAGATCACCTCCTAGCCTGCCCAACCTCTCAATTTTACTCAGGCCTTAACATCCTGGCAACATCCTCATGAATCTTCTCTGCACACTTTCCAGCTTATCAACATCCTTCATGTAGCAAGGTGATCAAAACTGAATACAATACAACTGTAACATGACATCCCAACTTCTTTGCTCAATAACCCTAACAGATGAAACCCAATGTACCAAACCCTTTCTTGACCGTCTATCTTACCTGTGACACCAGGTTTTTACTTGCTGTAGCTTTATAGGCACATTCATGCAACAACATAACAAATATATTTGCAATAAACAATAATACCACAAATTATCGGTTAGCTAGGTAACCAGACCAAGCTGAAGTACATAGCACAACCTGTAAAATGTCTAAAGTAGCCCATTGGTGAGTTAGGGTTGTGCAAAGTGGTTCTTCTTCTCTCATGTCAATCATCTATGTTTCAAATGTTTGGCCAGGCTCTTGCACAGTGGACAGCCTTCTCGTTTGCCACCGCTGGATCTTTCAGGAAGCATTGTTCACCAAGAAGTGGGCATCTTAGTAGGTGTACAAAATTGCTGGAGGAACTCAGCGGGTGCAGCAGCATCTATGGAGCGAAGGAAATAGGCGACGTTTCGGGCCGAAACCCTTCTTCAGACTGATGGGGGGTGGGGAAAGAAAGAAGGAAAAAGGGAGGAGGAGGAGCCCGAGGGCGGGCGGATGGGAGGGTGGGAGGAGACAGCTAGAGGGTGAAGGAAGGGGAGGGGACAGCACAGGCTAGCCAAATTGGGGGAATTCAATGTTGATGCCATAAGGGCGCAAGGACCCCAGACGGAATATGAGGTGCTGTTCCTCCAATTTCCGCTGTTGCTCACTCTGGCAATGGAGGAGACCCAGGACAGAGAGGTCGGATTGGGAATGGGAGGGGGAGTTGAAGTGCTGAGCCACCGGGAGGTCAGGTAGGTTAAGGCGGACTGAGCGGAGGTGTTCGGCGAAACGGTCGCCCAACCTACGCTTGGTCTCACCGATGTAAATTAGCAGAGTCCCTCTGGTCCTCACCTTTCACCCCACCAGCCGGCAAATACAACACATAATCCTCCGCCATTTCCGCCACCTCCAACGTGACCCCACCACTCGCCACATCTTCCCATCTCCCCCCATGTCTGCCTTCCGCAAAGACCGCTCCCTCCGCAACTCCCTCGTCAATTCTTCCCTTCCCTCCCGCACCACCCCCTCCCCGGGCACTTTCCGTTGCAACCGCAAGAAATGCAACACCTGTCCCTTCACCTCCCCCCTCGACTCCATTCAAGGTCCCAAGCAGTCGTTCCAGGTGCGACAAAGGTTCACCTGTATCTCCTCCAACCTCATCTACTGCATCCGCTGCTCTAGATGTCAGCTAATTTACATCGGTGAGACCAAGCGTAGGTTGGGCGACCGTTTCGCCGAACACCTCCGCTCAGTCCGCCTTAACCTACCTGACCTCCCGGTGGCTCAGCACTTCAACTCCCCCTCCCATTCCCAATCCGACCTCTCTGTCCTGGGTCTCCTCCATTGCCAGAGTGAGCAACAGCGGAAATTGGAGGAACAGCACCTCATATTCCGTCTGGGGTCCTTGCGCCCTTATGGCATCAACATTGAATTCCCCCAATTTGGCTAGCCTGTGCTGTCCCCTCCCCTTCCTTCACCCTCTAGCTGTCTCCTCCCACCCTCCCATCCGCCCGCCCTCGGGCTCCTCCTCCTCCCTTTTTCCTTCTTTCTTTCCCCACCCCCCATCAGTCTGAAGAAGGGTTTCGGCCCGAAACGTCGCCTATTTCCTTCGCTCCATAGATGCTGCTGCACCCGCTGAGTTCCTCCAGCAATTTTGTGTACCTTCGATATTCCAGCATCTGCAGTTCCCTTTTGAACATCTTAGTAGGTGTGGTATGGATTGTACAGATGTTCCACATTCACATTCTGTGTCTGCCGTATCTGCATAGGCCCATTTGCTCATATTGGTCTTGCATCGGCCCATCCCTGTACGAAGGCTATTGAGGGACTTCCAGGTCTTCCAGTTACAACTGTGACCAGGTGGGAGCTGTTCCTTGGTTGGGATTGGCATCTTTACGTGGTGGTGGTTTTCACTGCATTTCTTTGCCCACAAGGCTAATCTGGTTGCTTGAGGCGACGGTGACAGTGGCTGGACTGTGTGAAGGAAGCTCTTCCTCGACTTCAGCTGTTTTGGGGCTGGGTGATGGGAGTGACAGGAATGGCGGGTGTCCCCAACTGGCCTACTACGTTCAGTTCTACCGGCAACTGATCTTCAGATTCCTGGTGGAGCAATACATGCAACCTATCCACATCTGTTGGTTTAGGCAGCCAGTGATGTCTCAGCAGCTGTCATTAAGGGCGGCATCAACTTTCTTCGCATGAGATGATCTCTCCCAAACAAGACAAGCATTCTCTGCAACAGAGTAGCACATCACCAGTGCAGTTGACTGAAGTGTGGATGCATTGGTACCCCACGTCAAGTTTGCCAGCTTGCATAGGAGGTCCTCACTTTGCCCTTCACCCTTTTGATGGGTTGCTTGAAGGTGAGGGTGTGGTCCAGAGTGACCCCAAAGTAGACAGGGTAATCACAGTGTCTCAAAGGGACACCATTCATTGTTAAGGACAGATTCCTGGGATGTCAGGACTGTCTTATGAAGAAAGACTGGATAGACTTGGTTTATACTCTCTAGAATTTAGGAGATTGAGAGGGGATCTTATAGAAAGTTATAAAATTCTTAAGGGGTTGGACAGGCTAGATGCAGGAAGATTGCTCCCGATGTTGGGGAAGTCCAGGACAAGGGGTCACAGTTTAAGGATAAGGGGGAAATCCTTTAAAACCGAGATGAGAAGAACTTTTTTCACACAGAGAGTGGTGAATCTCTGAAACTCTCTGCCACAGAGGGTAGTCGAGGCCAGTTCATTGGCTATATTTAAGAGGGAGTTAGATGTGACCCTTGTGGCTAAGGGGATCAGAGGGTATGGAGAGAAGGCAGGTACTGGATACTGTTGGATGATCAGCCATGATCATATTGAATGGCGGTGCAGGCTCGAAGGCCGAATGGCCTACTCCTGCACCTAATTTCTATGTTTCTATGTTTCCTCCCAGCTTCGCGATTACAAAGTTGGAACAGGCTAACTTGGGTCTTAGCAGGGTTTGCCTTCAGTTGGTTGTCCTTGTAGTAGTTTGTCAAGTTGGCTGAGGTTGATGAGAGGGCAGCTTCTACCTCATCCATGTGAGTGCTCTGGGCTGCTATTCCAAAGTCGTCAGCGTAAAAGTGGTTCAAGAGCCTAATAGTTGAGTAGAAACAGTTGTTCTTGAACATGAAGTAAGTTCTCAGCTTCCTTTTTCCTCATGGTATTAGCGAGATAAGAGCATGGCCAGGGTGCTGAGAGACTTTGATGACAATAGCTCCCTTCTTGAGACAACGCTTCCAGTAGATTCCTTTGATAGTGGTGCGGTCAATGGCCATTGTGGACTGGACAATGCCCATTACTTTCTGGAGGTGTTGGCTTCACTTGTAGTTCTCCACCATACTAAACATTCATGCCCCCCCCCCCCCCCCCCATCAATATGGCTGCCCAGTGTGTATGCATGTTCTGTGGGTGGAAATAATGACTTACAACAATAACAATCGTGCACATTGTTCAAGTGCAACTATTGGAGCATTTACCTTTGCAAGAATATTGTCTCCAGTTTTTTTACTGGAGCTCCTTGATGCCGCACTTGAAATGCTGCCTTGAAGTCAAGGACAGTGATTCTCACCTTATCTCAGAAATTCAGTATATTAGTCCATGCTGGAACCAAGCCTGTGATTAAATTTGGAGTCGAGTATTCCTGGCAAAATTTACGCTGAGTAATGGTAAATAATTTATTGGTGAGAAAGTTCTATCGCTTTGCTAATGATTGAAAATAGGCCATGCAGCAATTAGCCAGATTGGATATGTCCTACATTTTGTGGACAAGACATACCTGGATAATTTTCCACAGCGCTGCTCCTCAATATGCCCCTCTGCACTCTTTATTGACCATCATTCATTGATGTCAGTGTTGAAATAGTTTAGCTAGAGGATGACTAGTTACAACATTTCTTACCTAACAAAGGGTGTAGTAGCATTGGAGGCAGTCCAAGGGAGATACATCAGGCTGGTCACAAAATGCTGGAGTAACTCTGCAGGTCAGGCAGCATCTCTGGAGAAAAGGAATAGGTGATGTTTCGGGTAGAGACAAATTCATGATACATCAGGCTAGTTCCTGGGATGAGAGGATTCTCCTGGAAGAGAGACAAGACAGTTTGGGTCAGTGTTCCTTGAATTTTAAAAGACTAAGGGGTAAACTTCTTAAAGGTATTCAAGATCCTAATAGATGCTTGACATGATAGAGGTTGATTTGTTTTCACTAGTAGGAGAGTCATAAACATGGAGATATTGGTGTGATACAAGTCAATCATTTGAAACTGAGGTGCACAGAACATTTTGCTTTCAGGGGATGATGAATCTCTCAGGGGAATTCTCTGTCAGGAGGATAGATCGTTAAATATATTTAAGGTGGAATTAGATAAATATTTGTAAGATCTGCGAATTCAAATCACATTTAATTAGTACTCGGATCTAAACATCCACATTTCCAAGGTTGTGGATATAATCCCAAAATCAGGAATACAATTTGGGATAAAATTTAAAATGCTGAAATACTCCGCAGGTATCAGGAAGCACCTGCAGAGAAAGAAGCAGAGTTTCAGGTCAGTAACCTTCCATCATTGCTGGGAGAAGTTAGTTTGGAATTTTAAAGTTCAAGAGAAAGAGCAGAAGGAACTAAAAGGAAGTTCTTTAATGGGGTAGAGGCTGAATAGTCACCTGGAATAGTATTTCAGAGGGGTATCTTACGCAAGGTTAAGTAGAATTTCTATTTGATGTCATGGTGGAGAGAATTCACCTGATGTTTCGCCGACTCTCCATTCTCATTTAAATGTGATTTAAATTCTCTGATCTTACAAATATTTATCTAACTCCGTCTTAAATATATTTAATGATCTATGAATTTATGGGGAAGGGGGCAGTAAAACCCAAATTGCTATTTGGTGTCATTGTGGATCTTGCTTCTGCAGGCTAAATGCTATCAGTGGCTGCCCAATCAAAGTACCCAACTCTGAACTCCACTGGAAGTCCCTGAGCACGTGATCAGGTTCCCGTTTATCGCATCTTCCTCTTCATCCACTAACCACTGATACCCAGGATCAGGTTTGAACTCTTCTACAGTACTCCTCCCTCACAGTCCCACTCACACATTTGTGACATTGTATATACGTGGAATGTTAATGGATTGTGGTATCAGCACCTCAAGAGAGCAGGTGGGAAACAAACAGGAATAGATTCACACATTTGTTCTTTCACCAGTTCCAGAACACAGGCACATTTCATTACTCACAAAATACATCATCCTTTAATCTTTGGCTCAGTATAAAATTCAGTATTTTTAAAGATTACAAACCCGACTGTCTCACTTGGCAAAATGCTGAATTACCATCAGCCCGTCCTGGGAGCAGTATAATTACATTCTTTCATCTCGACATGAAGTTTGATTGGATGACTGATGGCTCCCTGTGTAGGCAGTAATTATTCATGGCAGGAGCAACATATTCAAAACTGGCTTTCAGCTGTTGCTCATTACAGGTCTCCCTCTGGACTCTCTCTTCACTTATTCTCCCTCTAGTGGAGTGTGCCATCTTCTCAGCTAGTCAGTTTCTTAATCCCTTAAAATCCTTAAATGCCTTTGCTTATTTCTTCCTTGCACTTTGATGTTAAATCTCTATGTGCTCCCACGTCATTTAAATTCTGTTCTGTTCCGCTTTGGGGAACAAACAGTGCTTGAACCTTTTGTGTTGTGGCTGTAACACACAGTACCTGGGCTTCCTATGCACCCAGATTACCAATTTACCCAACCAACTCTTTCCCAGGACTTGATGTGGCATAACTTCTTGCCTGTCTTATTTAGCTTTTAAAAATCACACATGGCATTTCTTTGCCATTGCATCCCGAATGACACATGGTGAACAATTGTCCCTTACTCTGGCAGTCTGTTTCCTTTCATACAATCCACTTTCAATCCTCTTTGTTTAGCTGAGTTTAGAAATACAGCATTAAAACGGGCCCTTCAGCCCAATGAGTTAGCGCTGACTATCGATCACCCGTTTACACTGGTTCTATGTTATCCCACATTCTCGTCATGTCCCTACATGACTGGGACAATTTTACAGAGGCCAATCAACCTATAAAGCTGCATATCTTTGTGAAGTGGGAGGAAAGCCGAGCACGGAGGAAACCCACGCAGTCAAAAGTCATATGTCCCAGATAGAACAATGAAATTCTTACTTGCAGCAGCACAAGAGAAAATGTAAACATAGTACACTGTAAACAATGTAATAAACAAGAGAGAGAAAAAAAGTTCAGTGTGTGTACATATATACACACACACACACAGACTCACAAATACATACACACACACACACACACACACACACACACACACATATATATATATATATATATATATATATATATATATATATATATATATATATATATATATATATATATATATATATATATACACATATACACACACTAGACTAAATGGAACCCGTTGGGTCCCAGCATCACACGGGAGGGCTGGTTCCCTAACGCAATATTTCACCTCTCCACCAATTCCATATTGGTGGCCAGTGGGGGGGGGGGTATGGATGTTGTGGGCTGAAGGGACTGGTTTCCAGAGGGCTAGTATGGACATTGTGGGACCAATGGATTCTTGGGCTGGCGGCTCAGTCACTCAAGCCTGGTGTGCTGGCAGCTCACTCACTCACGGCTGGTGTGCTGGCAGCTCACTACTCACGGCTGGTGGGCTGGCAGTTGACTCACAGCTATTCCATTTCAAACAGGGTGCAAGGCCACCCAATTCAAGGGCAGTTTCTTACCACTTCAAGCAGGCTGCAACGCCACCCAATTCAAATGCAGTTTCATACCATTTCAAGCAGGGTGCAAGGCCACTAAAGACAGCGAGTCGTGACCTCTCCCTCCTCCATCTTGCAGAAACTGAGCCACACCCACACTTCTGGGTTTTATAGTCCCTCCTCCCCTCCCACCAGAAGGGGATGGCCTTCATGGCATGATTGACAGGAGAGAGAAACTCAACATTTTTAAAACACTAATAACTCTTTTATTTTTCATCAATGGGAAAAATCCTCGGCACCTGATGAGCAGAGTGGGACACCGAGTAAGATGGCCAAAAATCACAGCCGTACGTGGTAGCATTTTTTTCTAAAATCAATATAAACGCAAACAGGAAGTGGTCAAGATTAGACTTTTAATTATATAGAAGGCAAGGCAACTTTAATTAGGCAAGGCAACTTTAATTAGACAAGGCAACTTTAATTAGACAAGGCAACTTTAATTAGGCAAGGCAACTTTAGCATTTCCAAACCAAAAGCAACACAGCTTTAGCATTTGAAAACCAAAGGCACACCTTAAGGGCACTGACAGGTCAGTAAAACCACTCACAGTTTAGTAAACATGTGTTCAGTGTTATTCACAGCTCAGATTGAGAGATGTGACCCTCTCGCTTTCCCCATCTTGCAGAGACTGACTGAGGCATTCAACACTTCCGGGTTTTATAGTCCCTCCGGAAGGGGTGTGGCCTTCAGGAATCTCAACATTTTTAAAACACTAATAACTCTTTTATTTTTCATAAATGGCAGCATTTTTTCTAAAATCAATATACAGAACAACAGGAAGTGGTCAAGATCAGACAAGATCATATCAGAGGGAGAAGGAGCAATTTCCACACAGACAGCCTGGGTTTCTGGTGCTGTGAGGCAGTAGCTCTACCACCTGTATCATTTTAATTCTGTTATTTATCTATTTATCTATCTGTACATAACTAAAACTCTGATCTTGTGCTCTTCCGGTTTGCGCAGTTTTTCTATTTACGCAGAAACGGTACGCGATAGCGCTACGATTTTTCGCCAGGTTACCATTCTCCTCTGCTGTGAGTGCAACAAGTTTCATTCAGATCGGTCGTATATTGTAAAAATTAGAGGTTTAAAAATCTTAAAAACCGCGTGTGCGCAGATTCCTTCAGTCAGCGCAACGCAGATTGGTCTCTTCTGTCAGTCAATGCCACGGCCGGGATAGCGATGCCCCTTCTTGCCCCACCGGCAGCTGCCTGTCCCACCTCACTCACAAACTCCTCTCTCCCCTCCTCGCAGTAACTTGTCTAGCGTCTCCCCACCACCGCCGGCAGCCGCGAGGGGTTCAGTGGAGGCCCTGGTCCTGTCTCTCTCTCCCTCATCACTCACCCCTCTCTCCCGCCCGCCCTCTGCCGCAATGACGGCCCCGTGTACCCGTCCCCCCGGATCTATCTCTTCTGCTGCCGCCGTTGTGGTAACTCACCCTCACTGCCTTCTTGGAGGAGATCTTCTCCACTAGCTCATCGAAACTCGTGGTGCCCACCGTGAACACCGACTCCTCCCTCTGGAGTGGGCAGAGCGAGGGAGGGAAAGTTGGGTTGCAGGTTGGCCGAGCAGTTTGCGAGGAGTTTGAGTAACTTGCACACACACACGCGATGCAAACTGGTCCAATCATGAAGTCAAAGGGATCTAAACCACAGCCAACAATGAATAACCTGTGGAGGAGGGAACTGCAGATTCTGCTTTTTAGGGAGGGAGGGAGGGAGGGAGGGAGGGAGGGAGGGAGGGAGGTCGTGACTGAGGATAGGAGAAAGGAGAGGGAGAGGTGTGGGAGGGATTGGGGGAGGGGAAGAGAGTGGGGAAAGAAGAGGGAGGGTGAAGAGGAAGGGGAGGGAGTGTTGGGGGGTGAGGGGAAATGAGCCGAGCCTGCGCAATTGGGGGCTATGCGTGAGTGGTGCAATATTGCGTCGGGGGGACGGGATGCATTGGGGGAACGGGTGAGTGGTGGAATATTGCATTGGGGAACGGGTTGCGTTGGGGGACCAGGCCCCCCGTGTGACAGGGACCCAGCGTGTCCCACAGTCTAGTTCTTTACATTAATTCCATCGCCCTTAATCACCTTCACATACTGTGCTATCCTGTCAGAGTATGTCTGTCTGAAATCTGCTTGCATGTCTGAATGCCCATTGCATTCCCTTCATGTACCATACTTGTTAACTCCAAAACCTCAATGAATTTGCCAAGTAGAATTTCTTTTTGAAATCCATGCCAAGATTTTAATCTCTTAATATCTTTGACTTGTATTTACATATTTCTTCCATTTGCCAAAAGCTCCCTCCTATTTTATTTATTTTAACACCCTTTTCCAACTCCTGTTCCGTTGCCTAAATGAGTATAATACTGTATTAAACACAAATTAAAATGGCAGGTTTTTCCTATCACAACTATTTGATCTCCTATTACCCAGAATAATCCACTCCCTCTTTAGAAAACTGAACAATATAATGATTAATATCAAACCTCTGGGCCACATTCAAATAGGCCTTCAATGGAATTTCAAGCCCCTTTGTACTTTCATCCCCCAGGGGTGTACAGAACTTCTCATCAGACCCTGCGATATACTGACCTAATTAACCCATCTAAAACGATCCTTTTATCTTTCATAATGTCTCATATTTTGATCTTCACCATTAGGGATTCATCTAACATCCTTTTCTTCACTAAAGATTGACACAAAATAATTATTAAATGTCCCTCCCATATTTAGATTATTACCCAGAAAAATATTTTTATCCTCTTAGGAATTCCACGTTGTTTAAAATCTATTATCATTACAGAGAACTACCGTAAAATGGTGCATAGTTATTTCTAGAATGTCTCTCCACATGGTGAATCCCAGACCTTTGTGATACAGCACGTAAGATACCAATAATCTGATGATTACATTTGAGAATACATTTCCAACCAATATTTAGAAATGATTTTGGCTCATCTTGTATCCGAGAGAGCACAGCCCTCGTGGAGATATGATCTTTCATATGATGAGGACCTAACTTCTATCTCAGATGGGTGACAACAATTACAGGGATCCATCGTGGAAATGTGCCTGACCAATATTTACTCCCCACTTGACAAACATGAAAGTAGATTGTCTAGTTGTTATCACATTGTTGCAGGTGAAAACTTGCTGTGCAAATGTTGGCTGCAGATTCCCACTTTATAATTGTGCCTACACTTCAAAAGTATTTCATCGACTGCAAAGCATCTCGAGATGAAAGGCTCGATATGGGTCCAAGCCTTTCTTCTTACACGTTTGATTCTCAATCAGTCCCAGTGCATGTGAAGCTCGAGAGAAAAGATGAGCCAAGATTCCAATTCCTTTGATGCCTGCCGGGAATTACACTTGCAGGAACCCCAGTGATAGAAATGACTTGCCAACTTATACATGAGGATGGATACTGTACTAAGATATTGCTGAGCTCTTAATGCCTAAGACCTCTAAACCCTGCAAGAAAACATACAGTACTTATGGAAAAATAGACACTGCAGAGACCCACATTCACAATATACATGCATCAAACATGTACCTACTTGCATAGATATAGATGTACGCACACATGTGGTATCCAATACATGCTCGCACATCCATAGCACGAGTCATCACCATATCAAATCACATGTGTGTGAACATATGAGATGTTTAGTTTAGAGATACAGCATGGAAGCAGGGCCTTCGGCCCACAAGGTCCACACCAACCATGGATCAACCATTCACACTAGCTCTATGTTATCCCACTTTCTCATCCGCTCCCTACACATTAGGGACAATTAACCTATAAACCTGTTGTATATGTGGTAAATATGGCAATTAGCTAAAACATCATGTCAGTCGGCAAGCAAAGTTGATTTAACCTAGTAATGACAATCTGGAGCTCAACAATGTAGCGAAATGTGGCCTCCTGTACATCAGCAAGAGCAAGCGTAGACTCAGCGACTGTTTTGCCGAACATTTGGGATCAGTTCACCAAAGCCTACTGGATCTCCAAGTTGCTAAACATTTTAACCTCTTGAATTGTCCTCAAATCACTTCAGATTCCCCTTCCTCATGTCGGAAGCTGCAATTTCAATCAACATATGATGAGATCAATTCCTAGTATCATAGAACATGGAACAGTACAGCACAGGAACAGACCCTAGGGCCTATAATGTCTATAATGAGCATGCAAGTAATGTTTACTCTAGCAGCAGGATAAGGAGGGTGAAGGGCATGTCCCACTTGGGTGACCTAATCCACGAGTTTGCCCTTGACTCATACTCGCAGCATGGTCGACACAAGGTCGTAGGAGGTCTTCGTAACTCTCCTTCATGCTCAAGAGTGGTCTCCGCATACTCGAGGTCTCAGCTAGGTCGCGGCATTTTTTTCAATGGTTTCCCTATCCCCTGATTCCCAGTCTGAAGAAGGTCTTGACCCAAAATGTTACCTATTCCTTTCAATTTAGTTTAGTTTAGAGATACAGCACGGAACCAGGCCCTTTGGCCCACCAAGTCCGTGCTGATCAGCTATCCCCGCACATTAACACTATCCTACACAATTTACACTTATACCAAGTATACAAACCAAAGCGAATTAACTTACAAACCTGTATGTCCGGAGTGTGGGAGGAAACCGAAGATCCCGGAGAAAACACATGCGGTCACGGGGAGAACGTACAAATTCAGTACAGACCGTACCCGTGGTCGGGTTCAATCCTGCATCTATGCCTTGCAAACACTGTAAGGCTGCAACTCTACAGCTGCGCCACCATGCTGTCCCCATTTACTCCAGAGATGCTGCCAGACCCATTGAGTTACTCCAGCTTTTTGTGTCTATGGTTGGTGTAGAGCAGCATCTGCAGTTCCATCCACTTGAATACATTTTATTAGTCAAGTATTTTTTACATACAAGGAATTTGCCTTGGTGCTTTGCTCGCAACTGTAATATGAAAAACAATTAGACAATTAAAACTAAAACGTTTTAATTTAAACATGTGAAGAATAAAATGAAATACCAGAGCAAAAGGAGGCTACAGACTTTTGGCTTTCGAGTGGAGCTACTGCTCGTGGAAAAAAAGCTGTTTTTATGTCTGGCTGTGGAGGCTTTGTAAGTCTGGAGTTGCCTCCCAGAGGGAAGTACTTCAAAGAGTTTGTGGCCAGGGTGAGAGGGGTTAGAGATGATCTTACCCAGTCACTTCCTGTCCCTTGCAGTGTACAGTTCGTCAATGGGGGGGGGAGGGTTGAAGCCAACAACCTTCTTGGCTGATCGAACGATGTGCTGCAGCCTCCAGATGTCATGCTTGGTGGCTGAGCCAAACCAGACCATGATGGAGAAGGTGAGGACAGACTCTATTGTGGCAGTATAAAACTGGACCATCATTGCCTGTGGCAGATCATGTGCTTTCTCAGCTGCCGCAAGAAGTACATCCTCTGTTGGGCCTTTTTGACTGTGGAGTCAGTGGTAGCCTCCCATTTAAGGTCACTGGAGATGATGGTTCCAAGGAATTTAAATGATTCCACATCCAAGTTGTTGCGTTGGCACCAGGGCGCCAGCTGTGTTATTTCCTGTCTTTAGGCAGACTCCTCCCCATCCTGGATCAGTCCAATCAGTGTTGTGTCATCTGCAAACTTGAGAAGCTTGACAGAGGTGTCTGTGGAGGTGCAGTCGTTGGTGTAGAGAGAGTAAAGGAGAGGGGAGAGTACGCAGCCTTGTGGTGCATCCTATGCTGAGGGTCAGCTGATCTGAGATGTACTTTCCCAGCCTCACATGCTGCTTCCTGTCTGTCAGGGAGTTGGTGATCCACTGACAGAGGGGTTCAGGCACAGTCAACTGGGAGAGTTTGGAGTGTAGTAGCTCTGGTACAATGGTGTTGAATGCAGAGCTAAAATCTACAAACAAAATCCTTGCATAGGTCCCCTGGTGATCTAGGTGCTGGAGGATGAAGTGCAGGCCTAGGTTGACTATTGGCCCGGTAAGCAAACTGAAGGGGGTCCAGCAGGGGGTTTGTGATATTTTTCAGGAGTGCCAGCACAAGCCTTTCAATGGTTTTCATGATCACACAGGTCAGTGTGACAGGCCTGTAGTGATTAAAACCAGTAATCCTTGGCTTTTTAGGTTACTGGTCTTAATGGTCCTTATCCTTGACCATAATCCCAAAATAGAAGCCAATACAAATGTACACCTTGACAGGTACCAACTACTATTAAAAAAAACGCTAATCATTCCACATAGATGCATGTAGTGGCTGACTTCAATGTACCTCTGCCTGCCCACAGCCTCTCCCAGTGCACTCCCAGCACCCACAGTCTGGCTGAAGTTAAACTGGAGGATTTCAGTGGACGGGTCTGCAGCTGGCAACAATGAGCGATGGCAGACTGACTGGCAGGTGACAGACAACCACAAGGGTTAGAGGTGAGATTACAAATGATGTTGCTCAGAGGGAAGACTGCACATTCGTACACCGGAGAGCCACAGCAGGAAACTCCTCTTGTATTTTGCTGCAGAACCTCGTATCTGTAAGCCCATTCGAATCTTGACATGCACAGCCATGACTGAGATAGTATTAAGAACAGTTTTGTTACACAACATTGAATTAGGTTATAACATACAATGTTTGCGATCCTTCATTTCCGACATGGCGGACAGTAATCCCACAATTTCTGCTATGCTCATTTTCTCCATCTTCTCTGAAGCCAGGCTGAAAAGTCTTTTAATGATAGCACAATTATGAAATGGTTACAGTTTATTTTGTATGAAATGCTTGAATGAAAAGAATGCAGTTTGCACAATGAGTTTCAATCGGTTTACAATTGTCCCTCGTATGATAGGCAATAAATGAACTGTTAGCAAGCTCACTACTATTGATGGAGGATCTCGATATAATCAGTGAACTAAATGGAAGAAATCTTGATCCTATAGGGTATATATGTTTATACATTAACTCCATATCTTCCCCTGTGAGTCACATATTTCTGCTTTTCTCATTCTTCCTGATGCCATCTGCTCTAAACTGATTTATCCAGAGACAAACAGCTGGATTAGATTTCTCCTGCAACAGGCGGTGCTGTAGACTGATTAACTGTGCTGGAAATCAAAGCTATCACCCTGAATCACACTCTTCCACCTTGCTATCGGACCCATTGATCCACGTTGTTTGTTCAGCTAAATTCTTCTGGGTTTTTAAATGAAAACAATTCTTGTATAAAAGGTGCAAACCAATTACTCTCAATGTCTCCCCATAGTCCCATATCTGACATTATATTTAAGACTATACACCCCTGGCTCCTGGATCATCAGTGTTTCAATTAACTTGGCTCAAACATCATATCTCACTACACATGAATACTAAATCACCAGGGGTTAAAACTAAACCAAAATTCAATATATGAATTTGTACAAAATCACATCCAAGGTGACAAGGTAAAAATCTGAAATTTCAGTGGATTTGATCATCTGTGTCAGATTTACCACCAGTCATTGAGGATAAAAGTCTGGAGTCTCAAGGAACTACAGATGCTGAAATCTTTAGTAAAACACATAGTTCTGGAGGAACTCAACGGGTCAGGCAGCATCTGTGGACATGAAGGTTCGGGACCCCTCTTCAGATTCTCAAACAAAATCAAAAATAAAATCACAGATAGAAGATGTGGACTCTTATAAATCAGCGAGACCAAACACAGACTGGACGATCATTTAGCGGAACACCTTCACTCAGCCCGCCTGAACCAACCTAATCTCCCAGTTGCTGGACACTTTAATTCTCCGTCCCATTGCAACACAGACATTTCTGTCCTCGGTCTCCTCCATTGTCAGAGTGAGGCTAAACACAAATTGGAGGAACAGCATCTCATATTTCACTTGGGAATCTTACAGCCCAGTGGTATGAATATTGATTTCTCTCACTTCAGGTAACCCTGGCATTCCCTCTCTCTCTATCCCTCCAGGTAAGGAAATCGCGATCAAAATATGGGGGGGGGGGGGGGGGGGGGGGGGGGGGGGGCAGGGGACCGGGGGGGGACACAATTTCTTGGCGGCCGCCCGCGCATATACACATACGCGAGGCTTCGAAGGCTTCAGCCATGGGCCCTGTGAATGGTAATTACAGCTCAATCCAGCGCTAAATGCAGCTCAACTCTGCCTGTCTCGCTGGGTTAACCTACAGCTCTGCCTGGACCGATGGGACACCAGCCTGGAGTCGTGGAGCTAGCACTGCTTCTCCTTGCTGGCTGTAACCCTGGGCCATATTTCCCATAAGTCCAGGCAGGGCTGTAGGTTAACCTGGCGGGACATGCAGAGTTGAGCTGGGTGTAGCGCTGCTTCTCTGCGCTGTCTGTGGGTCTGGGAGCACAGCTCCCGTCTGACTCCCGACGGGCATGGGGGGGGGGGGGGGGGGTGCAGTTGGATGGGGATGGTTCAGTGTCGGTTCGACAGCGATTGCAGCGCCGGAGACCGGGATCAATCCTGGCTGCGGATGAGGCGCAGGTCTGTGTCCAGGGCTGCTGAGAGTATTTTGGCATGTCTCTCTCCTCCAATCGCACCCCCCTACTTCCGCCTCTGACTGACACCTCCCTCTTCCAATGATCGCGCTGAATCATCATGTCCTGCCCCCATTGTCTGCTGACTGAGGTCTCTCTCGTCCAATCGGCGCCCTCAATCAGCAGTCCCACCCCCACAGTCTTGCGGATAGTGGAGATTTCGGAGGTTTTAAAATCCGGATTACAAAAATGGGGGGAATTGACCCCCACCTCTCAAAACAGGGGGGGAAAACGTGTCCACCCTGGCCCCCCCCCCAGGGATTTCCACCCCTGTACCCCTCCCCCACCCAAGTCGACTAGCTTCTCATTTTCACCCCACAAACAGCTTACAACGGCCTTTCCTTTATGATCATTACTTTTTTGCATATCTTTCATTCGTCTTCTACTCGGTTCCAGGGTCGGTCCGCAGATTGATTAGCGTCTGTGACCAGTTTGAGTCAGCCACGGGAGCCAGGGTGAACCGCAGGAAGAGCGAGGCCATGCTCTTTGGCAACTGGCCCGACCGGTCTTCCGTCCCCTTCACCATCAAGCCTGACGTCTTGAAGGTGCTGGGGATCTGGTTCAGGGGGGACTGAGTCATGTGACAAGAATTAGCTGGAGCGGAAAGCCAAGGTGGGGAAGAAACTGGAGCTGTGGAAGCGGCGCTCCCTCACTATAACGGGGAAAAATTTGGTCCTCAGATGTGAGGTGCCCTCTGGGCTTGGTGCAAGCGTGGCCCATCCCTCCCACCTACGCCACAGGGATCACCCAGGTCGTCTTCCGCTTCATCTGGGAGTCAAGGATGGACCGGATGTGACGGGCCACAATGCATAAGTTGGCAGACAACGGGGGTAAATGCGTGCCCAACATCGCCTTCACCCTAATGGCCACCTTCGTGTGTGGCTGCATCGGGCGGAGCGTAGAGCCAAGGCACGTGGGCACCAAATGTCTCTACCTGCTGAGGTTTTATCCCATGTTGCGAAGGATGGGCCTGATGCAGATGCTACACAATGTGCCAGTCAGCAGGACATTGCCACACCATCTGTCATTCGTGACCTTTGGCCACGCCCATCGGGCAGTGGTCAGCACGGAACGTCCTGTAGACACTGCAGCGAAATAACTCCATGGATCCTGTGGCGTGGTTCCCTGAGGAGACTGCCCAGCTTGTCTGGCGAAATGCCTCATCGCCAGAACTCACCAACAAGCACCAAAACCTCCCTTGGCTGGCGGTGAGGGGAGCCTTCCCAGCCAGATCCTTCCTGCACTGTCGGTAATTCACTACCAGTGCACGCTGCCCTCGGGATGGCTGCTATGGAGAGGAGACTGTTGCCCACCTCTTCGCAGAGTGTGGATTTGCAAAGAGAGTCTGGAGAGATTTGCAAGGGTCCCTGTCACAGCTTTGTTGACCTCCCAGCGGAGCGAGATGTCCGCTGGCGAATGTTGCCGACTGGCCCGTTGCAGACTACAGGAGTACGTGCTGGGGGTCGCACTGAAAGCTTGGTGCAGCCAACGCCAAAGCTCTGTGGGGGAGGACCATAGTCTAGAATCCTTCCGCTGCTGGACGTGGTGGAGCAGGGTGTGGTGGAGACGCCCCTCAAAATTAAGGGAAGGGATTCTTCGCCAGTGGGCCACATGAGTGGCAAGGGTGGGGGGGGGTAAAATTGTGTAAACAGTATTGAATGTATGTATAGCCTCCGAGAATGTCGGATGGAGTTTTGTAAGGATCATGTATTGTATATATTTATTTCTCAAATAAAGTATATTTTGAATTTTTTTTTAAATCCTGCTCTCCAGAGATGCTTCCTGGCCCCCGAGTTACTCCAGTTTTTTGTGTTGGTTTAAACCAGCATCTGCAGTTCCTTCTTACACATAGAAGTCTGCCCTCCTTGCTTCTGAAAAGTAACACAGGAAGTAACTTCTTGAGCAATGAAAGAAAAATACTTCTAATCTTTTCTAATTTTCAATTACGTCTATCATAGCATCATGTAATCCCTGCTTTTGATCTTGTGTCAGCATTAAAAGCAAATGTGTTGATTAACCATGTTTGGAGAATAGATCTATGCAACCCCCCCCTGTTCTCTGACAAAACCTTGATGAAGTGAGCTGTTGCCGGGTACAATTCAGAAGTCCTTCATCACTGTGAGATTGATGATAATCATTATTCAATTGAACTCACTGTCATGATTTTGTTAAATTAGCCTATCATCTTTATCTATATGGATGTCTAAGCAATTTGTTGAATTCAATAGTACTTTTGTAGATGAATTCAAGTATCTGTGAATTTCAACTTGTAGCATACACTCATCCCTCACTGAATAAAAGCAGTCCCCGCAGTAAGTTTAGGATTACCAATGTTGTAATGGGACAAAGTATGAATGGTGCTTTCAAGTTCAAAATAAGCTACTGATACCATCTTCAAACAATTAAAAAGCATAAAAGGGGTGGCATGGTGGCACAGTGGTAGAGTTGCTGCCTTACAGCACTTGCAGCGCCGGAGACCCGGGTTCGATCCTGACTACGAATGCTGTCTGTACGGCGTTTGTACATTCTCCCCATGACCACGGGGGTTTTCTCCGAGATTTTTGGTTTCCTCCTATACTCCAAAGACATACAGGTTTGTAGATTAATTAGCTTGGTATTAATTAAAAATTGTCCCTAGTGCGTGTAGGATAGTGTTAATGTTGAGGGGATCGCTGGTCAGCACAGACACGGTGGGCCGAAGGGCCTATTTCCACATTGTATCTCCAAACTAAACTAAACTACTGATGCAGATGCTTGATGCTAAAATACAAACAAAACATGCTGGACAGGTGGCATCTGTAAAGAGAGACATTGATGTAAGGTAGGTAATCCCCTTTAGGGATAAACTCTGATGAAATTGGTAATATTTCATCAACTTGAAATATTAATTGTTTCTTTCATTGCAGATGTTTTGTGATCCGCTGAGTAATATCAGCGTTTTTGAGTTTTAATTTTCAAAAAACAATTTGCAATTTTGAACAAACAATACCTTAGTAAAAGAGATTTCTGGTATTCAGCAACTCAGGCATGGCATCTCTGAATTAAGTATGTGTTTTTTTTAATCTCAACAATATACCATGCAACCTTAACAGTTTGTCCAAAGGGGCGAAGGGAATTCACTGTTCATACTGCTGGGTTGTAAGGTACTGCCGAGTCTACGCTTGTTTAGTTTATTGTTTATTATTGTCACGTGTACAGCAAAAAGATTTTTTGTTACGTGCTATCCAGTCAGCGGAAAGACTATACGTAATTACAATCGTCAGTCACAGTGTAAACGGAATAACGTTTAGCGTAAATACTGTAAACTGCAATTAAAGATAGAACAAGATTCTCCAATGAGGTAGATGGCAGAACAGGACCACTCTCCAGTTGGTGATAGGATGGTTCAGTTGCCCGATAGCAGCTGGGAAGAATCTGTCCCTGAATCTGGAGGTGTGCGTTTTCACACTTCTATACTTTTTGCCCGATGGGGGAGGGGAGAAGAGGGAGTGACCGGTGCAAGACTCAACCTTGATTATTCTGATGGCTTTGCCGAGGCAGGGTGAAGTGTAGACTTCCAATGGAGTCAATGGGAGGGAGGTTGGTTTGCGTGACGGTCTGGGCTGTGTCCATAACTCTGCAATTTCTGACGCTTTTGGACGGAGCTGTTCCCAAACCATGTTGTGATGCATCCTGATAAAATGCTTTCTACGGCGCATCTGTAGAAGTTGGAGAGAGTTGTTGAGGACATGAACTTCCTAAGCCTTCTCAGGAAGTAGAGGCACTGGTGTGCTTTCTTATGCCTGGTCTAGGATAAGTTGCTGCTTGAAGACTTCAACCAGCTCTACTTCAGAGTCATCAATGTATACTGGGGTATGTGTATCGCTTTGCTTCCAGAAGTTGATCCCTCCGTTGTCAATAGCTGTGGTACTAATGAACCCAACTGTTGTAGGTTATGTTTAAATTGTGATTGCATGAACATATTGCCCCTGCCCTTAGAATAACAAGAAGTGAGGGATTGGAAGTTGCTATTGCTGATGCTTTCGAGGGTGGCTACAGTGCAACGAGTACACGTGTAGAAAAATAAGTTGCTGTGGTGATGGATGACTGATAGTCAAGTGGATTGTTTTGCCAATGAATGCTGGTTAGATTGTCTATTGTTGGAGCTGGTTATTGATTGGCGCTTACATTGTGCAAATGCTATTTCCCACATCTCATCTCGTGTCTGAATATTGAATGCAGAATCAGGGATATAATCAGAGATTCAGGAGACATTTGCCGCTTTCATTTCAGATTTTCAGCATCTATCTTTTCTGCATTTAGATCGTTATTTGAGAAATCGCTAATGGAACGGAACAGTGTAATGTTCAGGCTCACTTATAACAGTGGAGAAAAGGGAAATAATTACGCTGTTGAAAATGGTTGGACTTTAGGACATCATCTACAATTGCAAGAAACTTGACAACTTATAACCATTATAGAATAATGCATTGCAAATAAATGCATGTGATGAGATAGCACAGGTACTGAGGCACAGAATTTAATTTTGAGAGGTATTTGGTAATTATTAACCATGGTCTTGATATTTACTCCAGCTTCAAAATAATTTTGGGCTCAATATTTCCCTACACAGTTCTCCACTTGTTATTCAGGAAATTATTATTGTTATCATTCCACGCTTCTTCCTCCCTATAGCTGCAGGTAATTTTGAAAACAAAAAAAGTTCTATTAAAGTTTCATCTTAAAAAAAAGATAATCTCAACAATAATAAAGTCGGACATGAGACACTACAGAGGCTGGAATCTTGAGTGAAAAACAAACTGCTGGAAGGACTCAGCAAGGCTGGCAGCATCCATGGAACGAAATAGACAAATTACGTTTCAGTCAGGATGGATGGAGATAGTAACCAAGGCTGAATATGATAAGTGGAGAATACAAAAGGGTGCAGATTGTGGAATCTGATAAGGAAGGAAGATTGGGAGAGAATAGTGAAACGGGAATAGTGCCGGAGGATTGGCGTACTGCGCATGTTGTTCCATTGTTTAAAAAGGGGTCTAAGAGTAAACCTAGCAATTATAGACCTGTTAGTTTGACGTCAGTGATGGGCAAATTAATGGAAAGAATACTTAGAGATAATATATATAAGCATCTGGATAAACAGGGTCTGATTAGGAACAGTCAACATGGATTTGTGCCTGGAAGGTCATGTTTAACTAATCTTCTTGAATTTTTTGAAGATGTTACTTGGGAAATTGATGAGGGTAAAGCAGTGGATGTTGTGTATATGGACTTCAGTAAGGCCTTTGACAAGGTTCCTCATGGAAGGCTGGTTAAGAAGGTTCAATGGTTGGGTATTAATGGTGGAGTAGCAAGATGGATTCAACAGTGGCTGAATGGGAGATGCCAGAGAGTAATGGTGGATGGTTGTTTGTCAGGTTGGAGGCCAGTGACGAGTGGGGTGCCACAGGGATCTGTGTTGGGTCCACTGTTGTTTGTCATGTACATCAATGATCTGGACGATGGTGTGGTAAATTGGATTAGTAAGTATGCAGATGATACTAAGATAGGTGGGGTTGCGGGTAATGAAGTAGAGTTTCAAAGTCTACAGAGAGATTTATGCCAGTTGGAAGAGTGGGCTGAAAGATGGCAGATGGAGTTTAATGCTGATAAGTGTGAGGTGCTACATCTTGGCAGGACAAATCAAAATAGGACGTACATGGTAAATGGTAGGGAATTGAAGAATGTAGGTGAACAGAGGGATCTGGGAATAACTGTGCACAGTTCCCTGAAAGTGGAATCTCATGTAGATAGGGTGGTAAAGAAAGCTATTGGTGTGCTGGCCTTTATAAATCAGAGCATTGAGTATAGAAGTTGGGATGTAATGTTAAAATTGTACAAGGCATTGGTGAGGCCAATTCTGGAGTATGGTGTACAATTTTGGTCGCCTAATTATAGGAAGGATGTCAACAAAATAGAGAGAGTACAGAGGAGATTTACTAGAATGTTGCCTGGGTTTCAGCAACTAAGTTACAGAGAAAGGTTGAACAAGTTAGGGCTTTATTCTTTGGAGCGCAGAAGGTTAAGGGGGGACTTGATAGAGGTTTTTAAAATGATGAGAGGGATAGACAGAGTTGACGTGGAAAAGCTTTTCCCACTGAGAGTAGGGAAGATTCAAACAAGGGGACATGACTTGAGAATTAAGGGACTGAAGTTTAGGGGTAACATGAGGGGGAACTTCTTTACTCAGAGAGTGGTAGCTGTGTGGAATGAGCTTCCAGTGAAGGTGGTGGAGGCAGGTTCGTTTTTATCATTTAAAAATAAATTGGATAGTTATATGGATGGGAAAGGAATGGAGGGTTATGGTCTGAGCGCAGGTATATGGGACTAGGGGAGATTATGTGGTCGGCACGGACTAGAAGGGTCGAGATGGCCTGTTTCCGTGCTGTAATTGTTATATGGTTATAAATGTAGATTAGGGGCAGAGGAGAGAGGGAAATACAGGACCTGGAGTAGGGAAGGGTGGAATGGGAGATGAGTGAATAAGGGAGGAAAAAAAGAACTAGATCAGCACAGTCTGGAATAAATACAACAAATATAGAAAGTCAACAATCGCTTCTGAATAAATCAGAGCTTGATGTTGACAATCCATTGTTAGCGTAAACTGCTCTTCCAAATGTATTACTCCTGGCCTTGATTCCCCCCTTTTGGGTATCAAAACCCCTGACCCATTGTGTTCCTCCTCCCTAAAGTTGAGTTAGCTGACTTTGTGAGTAAGGAATGTCCATGTACAATTACAGTAGAACCATGAACATGAAATAGCTCAAGACTTGCTCCTGCTATTCATTCACTTGTCTACACACCTGGACACTGTCTCATGCAAATAATTGTTACACATCACCTATCCCAACATTTTTGAGAGTTCCTTATTGTTTCAATAGTTTTGTTGTAACCCAGTCAAGTTGTATTTGTTAACAGCATTGTTAAGTTGTATTTGTTAACAGCACTTCACTAGGCTATTATATATTTCACACTGTGTGGAATAAAATCTGAACACTGCATTGCAGATTTTGAACAGCTTAGTTATTAAAAAATCCACTCACTTTTTTTTTATGAACAGACAAATGCAATAAAAGTCAAATAATTCAACACTCTTTGGACTTTGCTGGTGCTAGATTAAGAGATTATTGGATGTTACTCCTAGTTATTGGACGTTACACCTTGTTATACCACATCACACTTTTATTTCACTTTCTTTTATATGTTTTACAGCAGTATTATAAATTTTCCAGTGATCTCTGAGAGTTTAAAGAGAGCAGGAAAGACACAACACACTCCGTAGCTCAGTTCCAACCACATTCACAACCCCCGGAGCTCCAGAACCCGTCCACGGTTCCAGCCTTATCCCCGGCCCACAGAATAGACCCTGGCCCTGCCACATTGCACACCATCAGCTGCTTGGATTCTGGTCCCCTGGACTGGACTAAGGAGTAAACCAGATGTTAAACCAAAAGGCTTTGGTTTAATGAAGTTGAATAATTGGAGTGGTGCAGCTGCTAAAGCCGCTGCCTCACAGCACCACAGATCCGGGCTCATTCTTGACCTTGTGCGCTGTTTGTGTGGGGTTTGCCCATTATCCCGGTGACCGTGGGTGCTCTGATTTCCTCCCACATACCAAAGACATAGGTTAAGTAGAGTCATAGAGTGATACAGTGTGGAAACAGGCCCTTCAGCCCAACTTGCCAACACCAGCCAACATGTCCCAGCTGCACTAGTCCCATCTGCCTGCGTTTGGTCTATATCCCTCCAAACTTGTCCTATCCATGTACCTGTCTAATTGTTTCTTAAACGTTGGGATAGTCCCAACCTCAACTACCTCCTCTGGCAGCTTGTTCCATACACCCACCACCCTTTGTGTGAAAAAGTTACCCTTCAGATTCCTATTAAATCATTTCCTCATCACCTTGAACCTATGTCCTCTGGTCCTCGATTCTCTTACTCTGGACAAGAGATTCTGTGCATCTACCCGATCCATCCCACAATTGGCCTCTGTAAATTAGTGTGTAAGGAGTGGATGAGAATATAGAACTAGTGTTTATGGGTGATAGATTGTTGCGTGGGCTTGACGGGCTGAAGGGCCTGTTTCCTTGCTGTATCTCTAAAACTTAAAAACTAAATGGATTCTGGATCATTGCAACTTTGTAGTACTCTGAGAGGTCCTTTAGTCTTCCAGATCTCCAATAACACATTTGTTTCTTCTTCCTGCATTGAGCTAATGTTGAGCTAATAACCCAAGCTCATTCTTCCTTTTCACTTGAGCTTTTCTTCCCTTTCCAATGAATTTGTGCAATAGTTACAAGTATTTAAAACAAGTATTAAAACTACATCTTCTTCTGAAACTTTATTTTTAAAAAAGGTTAAAAATTCTCACTTGAACCAAAGTTTTGCTTCTTGACGTTGATTTTGTCTGTGCCCTTTTCAAACTCAGCATGTGTTTGGTATTTGGTGTTTGGCATTTCAGTGAAGGGAAAAAAGAAAGCACCAAACTTGCTTCATTCTCACAACCAGCGCTAAACAAATCTAAGCAAACAGCTAAGGAATCAAAGCAATCTCTGGAGAAATGCAGCTAGACAATAATTTTCTCGGCTGCTCTCTGAACCGATGGCCTGTCACTCACTCCTAGGGGTTTTATCTATTTGATTTGGATAATATTCTTGGAAATGCCTTCCTCGTCTCTTCGGTACTTCCTCAGGCAGAACACAGTCCTAGTTCTCACTCTAAACTAGATGAAATGTCATCAGCTCATGCATATGATGTCTAATATATTACAATGAACATCGTAACACTATCTTAAAACTGTTTGCATTTGGACAGCCTTCCCCACCATTGAATGCATCTCCATAAAGTGCTGCCTCAAGCAGTCGACATCTGCAAACAAGAATCCTCACCATTATCTATAATGAATACACTCACTTTTACCTGTAAATTGTCAAGTGCGGGAAAACGTCAATAACCCAGTACTCTTGGTACATTGAGAGAGACGAAGATTTTTCAGACTATCAGATGTTACTCTGAGTTATACCACTTAACCTTTATATTTTGTTTTCTTTTATTTGTTACGCAGTAATGTAATAAATGTATACATTTTCCCGTGATTTACATGGGTTTAAGAGGGAGCAGGAAATACACAACGTACTCTGACCTCACTTCCAATCACAAACCTACCACATGTCCAAACCCATGGAGCCCAACCACAGTCCCAGCCTCACCACTGTGCGGACTCTGGTCAAACCTCTTCCCTCTTATTGCTGCTACCATCAGGCAGGAGGTACAGAAGCCTGCAGTCCCACACCACCAGGTAAAGGAACAGCTACCTTCCTACAATCTTCATCTCTTGAGCCAACCAGCACCTCCCTATTTCCACATTCGTAATACACTAATGCGGACCACCTCCTGCATTACCATGGACTTGTTTTCTAATTGTGTTTTACACTAATGTTTAGTTTTGTTTGCAGTCTCTATTTAAGCTGTCTTGTGTGTAATTTACATGTCATTTATGTTTGTATGTTGCCCGAGTTGATATGCCTGTGATGCTGCCATGAGCAAGATTTTAATTTCATTGTACCTGCACCTCACCGTACTTGTGCATATGACAATAAACTCTGCATTGATTTGTACTGCAGAATAATCATGACGAAAGAAGGATATCTTGGCTAGAATATGCTTCTCAATCCATTAACCATAATGACTGCACCATAACTGTCTGTTATTCCACTTAGACCACCTGCCGCTAGACAAGACACGTATGAAAAATAGGCACGTTAACAGTATGAACAGCAATATTAATCCCCTAGCATCCCACAGCCTCAACGTTCCTGTATAGTCTTTATTTCACTATTTCTGTCTTTATTGATATTTCTTGTCCATTGCTACTTTTTCTATACATCTCTGGGTCAAAAAATCAAAAACAAAACTGAACACTACAGTGAAGACTGCATCAAATCATTGCTTCCTGGGTTCACAATGAACTCAGACTTTGGATTCAACCCGAAGCCACCAACCTCAAATAGCTGAAGTTCAACAAGGAGCCTATTATAGAACTATCATCTGTTACCTGAAGGTTTACAGATAACATTGGTATCAACAGGGATTGGGCAAAATGGCCGTATTCTCCATTTTGCATCTGCAAATCATGAAGCTACCTATTTCAATTAGAAATGTGATTGAAAATGCACTTTACCCAAGTGAACTCTGATAACAAGCACCCTTGTATCACTCTGGAAATTCAACTGGCCCTGTCTGGGCGTGAGCTGTGCTTGCACAATCCAACAGAATTCCCACAAGAAATGGACATTGAGAGATGACATTCTGTGTGCAACAGAGAATTTCCAGGGATATTTTCTTTGTAAACCAGCATCTGTAGTTCCTTGTTTCTACAATTTGATTTTATATATTCTCCCGAGGATCAACCATCTGTCTTAGTTCTCTGTCGAAGCAGAGCACAATAAGGTGAGTACCACCACCTATCTTCTATCCTTGGCCCCAGTCATCCAATAGGTAAAACAGACCAGCACCACAACCCAACTGTGTGGTCAAGTGGACAACCAGTCAGACTCAACCCTTACCCCAATACACTCAACCCTTAATCCCAATATTCCACTTGAACCTCGGACACTGCAGAAGCATATAAACAAACCACACAATGATCATGTTGTAATCCTATTGCAGAACGATACAACTTCTAAGCAATTGACGATGCATTTTCCCCATATGGAGGTAAGGCAACGGTTTTAAATGGAAATGACTCAAAGACCTTACATCGCAGAAAATGTCTGAACCACACAAGAAAGTATTTTTAATCCCTTTCGCTTTATCCAGTATCTTTCCAATAGAAAGGTGTCAAAAAGATCATGTGTCACAACAAGCCCAAGAATGTAGACATTTAGACCATATGTTCTATCTACTGAATATCCTGCGATATGCAAGATTACAGAAATATTATGTTGCATCTTATCTACACGAAGAACAGTAGTGGGAAGGTGGGTCTGCCATATTTCTCCTGTTCTTTGCCCTCAGATTCAAATTTCCTAACTAATCATTGCAGATTTCATATGATTTAAACTAAACTATTCCTCACCTTGCTGCGTTGGGTCGTCCCCACGTCATTACTGATTAAAGAGGAAACCCCAGCAAACTCTTATCTGCCTATCTGAAATGGAGAATGCAGCTGGGGACTACGAGTGCTATCTGTACGGAGTTTGTACGTTCTCCCCATGACCTGCGTGTGTTTTCTCCAAGATCTTTGGTTTCCTCCCACACTCCAAAGACGTACAGGTATGTATGTAGGTTAATTGGCTTGGTAAATATAAAAATTGTCCCTAGTGGATATAGGATAGTGTTAATGTGCGGGGATCGCTGGTCGGCGCGGACCCGGTGGGCCGAAAGAGCCTGTTTCCCCGTTGACCTCTAAACTAAATTAAACTAAACTAAATTGGGACTTGTTCGTGCCTGCAAGGAGCTGTAGCAACACTGAGCTGTATCGACAGAGCGCGCGCTGCTGTGGGGATTGCTTTTAATGACCCAGTTCTCTGTGACTGCAGCAGTCAAGAAATGCCAGAGATGTCAGATGACACCAAAGGCACCGTTCTGACCTGCCATTAAGCCAACATCATATCCACAGATGTCAGCAAGTCCGACTGCCAATTGAAGGGCATTGCCTCGAGAGGCCGAGGTCAAACACTGTGCCAATTGCTGAGCTGTGTCATCTGTCACCTGAAGATTTACAGATAGCTTCGTACTTCAGGATGGTGGCAGCATGAATGGGAAGGTGACCACTTTATTCTTTTAATGCTACCAGCTCTTTGGAAGACCTACAGTGTGCCACCATGTGTCAAAGAAACCAGATACATTACTCAGCTAGGTCAAAGATATCAGACCAGTAGTGACCAGGTGGGATTTTACATAATTTTACAGAATTATCGTCATTTTTTGTTTAGAGATATAGCCGGGGAACAGGCCCTTCGGTCCACTGAGTCCACGCCGACTAGCAATCCTCGCAAACGTACATTATCCTACACACACTAGGGACAATTTACAATTATACCAAGCCAATTAAGCAACATGCCTGCATATCTTTGGAGTGTGGGAGGAAACCGGACCTCCTGGAGAAAACCCACTGGGTATTTGTCGCTGGGTATTTGTAAAGCAGAGACTGGTAGGTTCTTGATTAGAAAGGGCATCAAAGGTTACAGGGAGAAGGCAGGCAAATGGGGTTGAGAAGGGAAAATAGATCAGCCATGATCAAATAGCAGAGCAGACTCGATGGGCCGAATGGCCTAATTCTGCTCTTATGTCATATGACACTTATGAAATGCTGGAATCTGGAAGAACTATCTGCTGGAGGAATGCAGTGGGTCAAGTAGCATGTATAGGAGGAAGGAATGGTCGGGTTTCAGGTCAAAACCCTGCATCATAACTGCATCCTGCTGTTGAATGAGTTATGGATGACGTTAACCTCTGTTTTTCTGTTAGAGATAAAAATTCCCCAAATAACCAAATCTCAGCCCACATAGATGCCCGACCGGACTCTTCTGGTTTTTATCTTGTTATTCCCTTATCATGTATCTATAACTGTAAATGGATTGATTGTGATCATGTAATGTCTCTCTGCTGACTGGTCAGCACACAGCACACAGCAAAAAGCTTTTCACTGTACCTCTGAACACATGACAATAAACTAAACTGATAGACATAGAATTATAGCAGTGCATAGTCAAACCACACAGAAGCAAACCCCTCGGCCCACTGTGGCTATGCTTACCGTCAAACAGTCGCACCAATCCCCTTTTAATCTCCCCAAATTCCCATCACTTTCTCTGCAGGTTCTACTTCTCACCATTAATTCCGAGATAATTTATAGAAATCAAATAACCTACCAATCCGTGTATCTTTGGGATGTCGAAGGAAATTGGTGCACCTGGAGCTAATCCATGCCATCACAGGGAGAGCGTGAAAACTCCACACAGAGAGCACGAGGGGTCAAAATTGAATCCGAGTGGCTGGAGCTGGGAGGCTGCGGCTCTACTGGCTGCACACCTTTGCCACCCCAAACAGTATGACTCAGATGTGACATTTAAAAAGGTTCAGTTTAGTTTAGTTTATTGTCACGTGTACCGAGGTACGTTGAAAAGCTTTTGTTGTGTACTGTGCAGTCAGCGGAAAGACAATACATGATTACATCGAGCCATTTACAGTGTATAGATAGATACATGATAATGGAATTAAGTTTAGTGCAAGCTACAGCAGCAAGGTCCAATCAAGGATAGTCCAAGGGTCACGAATGAGGTTTATCAGGGGTTCCCAACCTTTTTCGTCCCGTTTACCTGCGGCAACTTTAAAAGCACATAACAATGTTATTTCACTTATTTATGAACTAATAATAATAATTATTTTTTTATTTATTTTTAATTATTTATTTCGAACAGAATAAAAGAATAAAAAGCAAGTGTGAAACAGCATACAAAAATCAAAACAAGAATATTTATAAAGTGTCATAAACAATATCTATAAATAAATGAAATCGTATGTGTCCGAAAAGGGGCAGGAAGAAGCCAAAGCTTATTAATTCCCACCCCTTATTCAACTGCTTATAATTATCTTATACAAATTTAGCAGCTATATGTACACCATATGTACACCAGCCACTATATGTACACCAAATTATTTACATTTATACACTAATCAAATATTTACAAAGCCATACAAAAAATAAAAAAATAAAATGAACAGGTACCGGCATATCAGAACCAAAACAGTCAGTCAATGAGAAAAAATATGTACAAAACCAGAATCAACAAATTTATCCCCTGGGTAGGCGAAATTTACCCCGGGGGGGGGGTAGATTTACCCCAGGTTGGGAACCCCTGAGGTAGATAGTAGTTCAGGTCTGCTGTCTGGTTGTGGTAGGAGAGCAAAGGTGTTTGAGTACAAAGGAAGGTGGAAAGGAGCCTACTGGAAGCCAAGGATTGTGCAGGGCAGCTGTAGCCATGGCCTGACCTGGCCAGCCTGGCCTTGAAATAATATTACAGTGGCAGATATGCAATAAAAAGGTGTTCACATTGAACTGGTCTCTGAAGTGCCAAGGAAATGGAATGCCTCACAACATTCACTGGGATGGTTTGTGTTATTGTCACATCAGCACTGAGACACCTCAACATGGACACAAAGCAAAAAATGAATAAAACAAAATGATTGATCAGAAAATGACTCAAGTCTTCACCACTTTCACGATTGTAGAGCTGCAGGGTCCTGCAAGCACCACGCCACCCCCAACCCTCACAGTCGAGTTGATCTTTCAGGAGAACAAAAATCACATAACAGAACCCAGATGCAATATGGAATTTAAAAAATCTGCAGTATTCCTCTTAGACCCCTCAGGCATGAAAGACTAACAGAAACAGAAAAGTAATGTTGCAACAGAACCAACAGCAAAACATTAGTCGCAACAGGTACTGTGCAGGAAGGCATCACAGCTCATTAATCTAGAGCAGGGGAAAACGACAAGATTAATGGTGGTGAGAAGCATGCAAAATATCTTGGAAGTTGTTTGATTTATTTTTTCATTTTGCGCCTTAAGATGTGCCCCTGTGAATTTATTTGGCAAAGAGAGATTCCCATTTGTGCTCAAGAATTGAATGAGCTGGATAAAATGTTGTGAGCAGTAAGAATTTATTTGGCATCTGTGCGCTTGGTGTTGTGCACACTTTCCCTCAGTGCCAAGCAATCATTAACGCATCAAAATGACAGAAAGCTGGGCATTCATTTTCTGACAACATTTATTCATTAGAGCATAAAACAATATGATGGCAGGAGACAGTATTTGAGGAACTAATTATAAAAGTGTAGGTCAAGGTGGTTTGACTAATTCGATTTCCCAAATATGAAACCAGCCTTCTAAGAAATAAGGCAGCTGCAAAACTCTTTTGGTATCATCTGGATGCAATATCGAAGTACTAGCTTTCATTAGTCCATTGCTGCTGCTGAGCCTTTTTCTCAATTGCCAGTTTTACCTTCTTACCAGCCTGTTAATGTGGTTCTTTTCATCTATCAAATATGCTTTTTCACTTTTTTTTTACACTTTGTCTCTAGTTTATAATTAATCTATTATTTGCAACTTAGCACTGCAGATTGGCATAAACCTAGGATCTGAACGCGTGGGAATGCAGGAACAAGGAATTGCAGATGCCAGTTTACCATGGAAAGACTAAACACAGGAGTAACTCAGTGGGTCAGGCAGTATCCCTGGAGATCATGGATAGGTGATGTTTCAGCTCGGGACCCTTCTTCAGACTGAGAATGCAGCAGGAAGAATTTCTCTTCAATTTTCAGCAAGCCTTGCAAGCAACTTCACATCTTTCAGGTTGTATTAATGCATGCACCAACCAGTGTGATCCAATGGCAATTGTATATTCACTTTTAAAACCACAGTGGTAGACTAGAGGTGTACAGTCCTCCCTGCAACTCCTGCCCAACCTCCACATTCTACCCACTCCATTCATGACCTTGCAACACAGGCTTAAAAACTTCAGCAAACTCCTGTTTGCTTTTCTATTAACAGACTGTGTTTGAATACTGTGTTTGAAGATGGGTCTCGACCTGAAATGTCATCCATTCCTCCTCTCCAGAGATGCTGCCAGTCCCGCTGAGTTAATCCAGCATTTTGTGTCTTTCTATGTTTTGAAGATATGTATTAAACCCGCAGAAAATCTTAGGAGTATTGTGCCGTCTCAGTGTAGTTTCTTTTTCCAAAATATTCTTCCAGCTTCCATTCCACAGATCGCATTAAGGGAATAGTTTGAACTGAAGGGGAGCAGTGACAGAAGTGTTAGTGTCATGGGCCGTTATCTACAACTTCTCCATCGAAAAGACCATTTTTAAAACACCCTGGAGATTATTTGCATTCCCTTCAATTACACATTTTTACAACTTTCAAAAGAGCACATATAAAGCTTGTCGAAATGTGGCTGAAAGATGCAATGAAAAGCAATATAAACACGTTCCTTTTAATTGGGGTTGTGGCCACTGAAGGCTACAAATTAGTCAGTATGCAGAACATATCTCTGTCCTGTAATTTAATGCAAGGTTATTTACTGTAGATTAAACATCCCTCAAGAAAGTGGTATTAAATCTCACTCAAAACACATGACTAGTTAATCTGTGTTATTTGTCTTTCCAACAAATTGTTACCATGTCCTTCAAATTGACTTTCTATTTCTCCACATTTTGTTTCCCAGTTAGAAAATCTGAATCTACATTTCCTTTTACTTGGACAACTTTAACATTATTTCAGTGTATTTGGTATATCAGGTTAATTGTATCAGGAACAAGAAGGTAGCCAGGGTGATGTTTCAGGTCGAGACCCTTCTTCTGACTTGTTGCAGGGTCTCGACCCGAAACGTCACCCAGTCCTTCTTCTCAGAGATGCAGCCTGTCCTGCTGAGTGACTCCAGCTTTTTGTGTGTATTTTCAGTTTAAAACAGCATCTGCAGTTCCTTCCTACACACAATATATGTGTGGAGCCTAGCAATGTGGGACGGATCCTAAATGAACATTTATTAGCATTCTCCAAGGAGTTGGACAGGAAAGATAGGGAGTTCAGGGAGGGGTACAGGGATAATCTGGAGCAGGTCAGTTTTAAGAAGAATGAGGCATTCAATGTATTACAGGATACCATAAGGTTGATGATTCCCCCAAGGGCAGGTGACATCTAACCAAAGTTGCTCTGGGAAACAAGGGAGCTGGAATCTAACGGAGATCTTTGCATCTTCATTAGCAACAGGACAGGTGGCAGAACACTGGTGGACAGCTAAAGTTGATCATTCGGGTTATACAGTCCGCCTCATAACAGCATATGCTGCAGAAAAAGAGAATCTTCATTTAACTTCAAATTCTATTGCTAATTAACTCTTGCTCTTACCAAAGTATTATTATTATTTACTCTCACGGAATCCCACATAATATCCTAAATCTATCTCTGTGTATTGAAAGAAGAAAACATGTAGACAGCACACTGGAATAGTGGGTACTCTGGATTATCTGGAATAAAAGCTTCAGTGATGTAGCGTCATGGTGAGAAACAGCCTAGAATAGGCCCCTCAGTCCACTGTGAATGCCAGTCAGCCATCAGTTTACACTAATCCTACATGAATGTTCATTCTCCCTCCATTCTCATCAACCCCCCACTCCATCAGGGTTCTATCACTCATCTATATGTCATTGTACCTTCCTTAAACTGTTCTACTCTGATGCCATCACTAAGGAGGTTTAGTTCAGTTTAGAAATACAGCGAGGAAACAGGTCCTTCAGCCCACCGAGTCAACGCCGACCAGCGATCACCCCGCACATTTAAGTGGCCTTTTCACGGGGCGACTTGACGCAAGAGTGAACCAGAGTTTAACATCGTGGGAACCTCGTGCGATAACAGTACGGCATTCGTGGACCACCGTGGATCACCGTGGCGCTAACGGCAGGTAATCGTGTATCTTGGTCACTCGGGAGAAAATTCAAGAAAGTTTGAATTTCTCCAAGAGTGACTTGTACACTTGTGGTTGAGCATTGCAACATTGTATGAACAAGTGGCCAGTGCGATATCCGTGCGATATCCGTAATAACTCTTGCGGGTACCGTGGGAACTCCTGCGAACGGTGAGTAACTGAGCAGTTTGATTGTCAGTGCTTGTTTTACCTCATTGTTAAATAAATATATTTTTTACTATCAGATTGATGTCTGCAATTCTTCATTAACACATCACTACAAGATGAATGTTTCTAATGTTATAATCCCTCTCATGCTGAAACACAAAATAGTTGAAGGGAGGTGAAATAATCACATTTTCATTCTTTTTCATTTTTGAGTGTTCAGGTACCTCACTTGCTGAGCTATTTTACTCCAGCAGTTTGTGTCTCTTTTTGTCTAAAGCAGTTTCTAAGACTGTAGGAACTCCGCGGGCCAGTCAGCATCTACGGAGGGAAATGGACAGGCGACCCTTTCTTCAGGCTGCCTTATCTCTCTCCCCCCCACCCCCTCCCCCCCACTCCCACCCACACACACAAATGCTGGAGAAACTCAGCGGGTGCAGCAGCATCTATGGAACGAAGGAAATAGGCAACGTTGCCTACTACCCTCTGTGTAAAGAAGCTGCTCCTCAGCTTTCTATTAAATCTTGCCCTCTCACCTTAAACCCGTGTTCTCTACTTTTTGATGCCCCGACCATGAGTAAAGGTCTGTGCATTTCCCCTCGGTTATACACCTCCATTAGATCACCCTTCAGCCTCCTGCACTCCAAGTAACATAATCCTCGCCTGCCCAAACTCAGCGGGAGAAACTCAGCGGGTGCAGCAGCATCTATGGAACGAAGGAAATAGGCATGGACGGATAGGCATTATCCTGCATGGATAACAGGAGTCCCAGCCAACACGACAATCGCCCGCTGCAGTCTCGGAGCTTCCACTGCGAAAACGGTGCCTACATTTGAGCACTTATGTAACTGAACCATCCTAACACCAACCACAGACCATTCCTGAACTACTACCTACCTCATTCGAGACCCTCGGACTATCTTAGATCGTATACTCACTGGCGTTATCGAGTTACAGTGTGGAAACCGGCCCTTCGGCTCAACTTGCCCATACCGGCCAAAATGTCCCATCGAAACTAGTCCCATCTGCCTGCGTCTGGTCCATATCCCTCCCAACCTGTCTTATCCATGTACCTGTCTAAATGTTTCTTAAATGTATGGATGGACCCAGCCTCAACTACCTCCTCTGGCAGCTTGTTCCATACACACACCACCCTTTGTGCGAAAATGTTACCCCTCACTCAGATTCCTATTAGATCTTCCCCCCTCACCTTGAACCTATGCCCTCTGGTCCTCGAATCCCCTCTGTGGGCAAAGGACATATATTACCCTGGACTCTGTCTATTTCCCTGCCTGTTCGTCTCATGGTTTTGTACACCTCTCAGCCTCTGTCCCCAGTGTGGAGTTAAGGGCTTGTTTATGGGCGCCCTGGGCTGAGAACTCTGGAGGATGGGTTTTAGACTTTATCGGGAATCGAGATAGACCCCGTAATGCAGGAGCAAAGAATCGCAGATGCTAATCTGCATTGGAAAGACACAATATGCGGGAGTAACTCAGCGCTGAAGAAGAGTCCCGACCCGAAACATCATCTATCCATGTTGTCTAGCGATGCTGGCTGACCCGCTGAGTTGCTCCAGCGCTTTGTGTCTTTCCACTAGACCTGTAATAAGTCTCGGCTGGGTGTTTACTGGGATCTCTGGTGTTTAATAGACGTCCTGATGTTGTTTTTGATCGGGTTTACTACTGACAGTATTTAATCAGATCCATATTAAATCATTTCCCCTTCACCTTAAACCTATGTAATCTGGTCCTCGATTCGCCTACTCTGGGCAAGAGACTGTGCATCTACCCGATCGATTCCTCGCATGATTTTAAACATTATCTTGCACACAGCGTTGTTCCCTTCACCATGTATACACCATTTATGGCTCGATTGTTACTATTTATTGTCTGTCTACTGACTGGTTAAACGTTTGAAAGTTTCACCTCTCAGTAGATAATAAAATAAGACAACCATCACGGTCAATGTGAGACAAAGTCTTTATTCCTATTTGACAAAATAAAAAGACGACTTCTTGCACATATTGAGAAGGTGCATCACACCAAACAACATTTGTCTAAAAAAAACAGATTATTCTTCAGCTTATTTAAGAGCTCGGGTGAAATTCTGACAAAGTTTGTGAATGCAATTTTATCCTCTTCGCACAGCACATTAAGCAGCTGATCATATTGTCCAAATTGAGGTCTCCGTTGAAAGATGGGCTTCACCCAGTGAGACTTCCTCTTAATTCTCTTTTTAATTAATCTCACCCTTCTGCCTTCACGCAAGCGTTCTCGATGCACATAGTTAGTATAGGCATGTCTCCAAATGAGCCAATTCAACCAAGGGAGGAATATAGTGTGTGAAAAAAACCAATATAGTGTGTGAAAACAAAGTAACATCATTTGTGCCACGTGATTAACAACACTACAGTTCACGATGTTCATTCAAGATTAACGGGAAAGCTCGGGAGACGGACAAGTCACTCGCACAAATTACAGAAATGCCGAGTACCGTGGGAACTCTTATCTACCCCCCGTTATATCGTGCCGAACTCGTGCTGGACCACGACCACTTCACTCTGGTGACATCTTGCGTCAACTCGCCCCGTGAAAAAGCCCCATAACGCTGTCCTCCACACACTAGGGACAATTTACACATACATCAAGCCAAGTATCCTACATACCTGTATGTCTTTGGAGTGTGGGGGAAAACCGAAGATCGCAGAGAAAACCCACACGGTCACGGGGAGAACGTTCAAACTTCGTACAGACAGCACCCGTAGTCGGGATTGATCCCGGGTCTCTGGCGCTGCAAGCATGGTAAGGCAGCAACCGTACCACTGCGTCACCCTGCCGCCCCATCAATCATAATGCTTTGGCAACCTATTTTATTTTATTTCTCATTCTACAACAGTTGCAATTATTTTATTGATTATAATGTTATGGTTATAATATTTTGTTCTTGACATCCCCAGCAACCCAAGACTTGATCAGATCATCAGAGGGCAGCTTTCACTCCCACAGCTGAGTGAACGTTTACTTAAGTAATGTTATTGGAGAGGTTTGATGCTGAATAATCTGAGGTAAATTAAGTACAGAACTGCCCAATCAATTCTTCTTCCAATAATAACTTTTGATTTTTAGCTAATCATTATTATTAGTGGAAAATGTGGTCTTCCCATCATGCTGTATGCACGATATCAATGTAACAGATTTGAATTAGCAATGCCATTATTGTAACATAATTAAACATGACCAACTACTGACTAATTACAACTCATGCAGACACTCGAGAGTGTTACAAGAGATGCTGAAGTTTGATATATATAAATGTGCCGTGCTCATGTCAGATGTGGTGCAATTGGCAATACTCTTGGCCCTTGTGTCAGAAACAAAACCATGTTCTCACTCCAGTGCAGTACTGTGGGAGCATTGCATTGTTACAAATGCCATCTGAAAGATGAAACTTCAGCCAAAGTCTAGCCGGCTCTCTGAGGATATAGAAGATCCTGTGGCATAATTTCAATGAAGACCATGGGAGCGATCCGAGTGACATGGCTGATATTTGCCCCCTATCTACACCCTAACGGTCAAAAATAAAATCAGAAGATGTCAGAAATACTCAGAGGGCCAGAGAGCATCAATGGATGGAGAAGCTCAGTTAATGATACAGGACAAAGCATCATAGAGAGATACAACATGGAAACAGGCTCACTGGGTCTGCATTACCATTAGCACTCATCCTACATTCATCACATCTTTTATGGTCAATGATCTTTTTCAGAATTTGGGAAAGTTAGAAATGAAACACATATACGAAGTTGCTGTGAAAGAGGAGAGGATGGAGAGAATAAAGGAGATGGCTGTAATAGCTAAAGTGATTCAATGACGTGGCAGTGGGTAGATGTTGTAGTGGTGTTGGCTGTTGAGAGAGGCTGGTGAAGGTTTATTAGTTGTAGATCGTTAGCACGTGTGTCAGACGATGTTCTGCCATCGCTTTGCCACAGCCAGTGCCACATCTGTGCCTCTGCGGAGATTGTCCGCAGTGCATACCTCTCCGCTGCAAGTCAGTAGGTGGGCCATTGTCTGTACCTCTCCACAGTTGCACAGCTATGGACGATTGATCTGGAAGAGTTCTATCTTTCTCCACGATTGCTGCCTTAATTGCTGAATATTCCAATCACTTTGTTTTAATTTCATATGTACAGGATAATACAGATTTTGGTTTTATGATAACAAAATCAGATTATCATGCCAGCATCACGTTGTAAACTTTGCACAAAAGACTGCTCTGTTGCCAAAGTAACAGCAGTGGCAATATATCTAAAGTACATCATCGGCTGAAACTACATGGGACCATCTAAGATTGTAAATTACATTGTATCATTGTAAGTCCTTCCTTTCAAACCTAAATTTTAGTAAAAGTCTACTGTAGTATAAATTTGGGTAAATGATGAATAATTAGCTTGCTAAAATAGATGCAGCACATTTTATGCTTACTGAGCTCATCAATAATTGCCTCTGTTGTAATAAAAATAATGGAAATTTGTCTGCAGATGTATCTTCATTCAGTAATACTAAATGCTTTATAAGAATGTTGTACTCTGCCTCTTAAATTCACTCTACTAAAATCAATAGAATGAATGTTAGAGGATGTCTATGATGTACAGATATGACTATATAATGAGTTTAACCCTAATATTCCAGGAAATTTTAAGCATAATGTTTTCTTTCTCTTCCTGGCCACAACAACAAGTTAAGCTAGAAGGTACACAAAAATGTTGGAGAAACTCAGCGGGTGCAGCAGCACATAGATGCTGCTGCACCCGCTGAGTTTCTCCAGCATTTGTGTGTCCCTTCGATTTTCCAGCATCTGCAGTTCCTTCTTAAACAAGTTAAGCTAGAAAATACATGCTTAAAGTCTTGTGCAAACCCGAGTCAAGTTTATCTTCTTTCTTTCACGGGACGTTGATATCATCGGCAAGACCCAGATTTGAAGCCAATCCTTCATTGTCCTGAGAAGGTACTGGTGAACTGCCCTCTTCAGCATTGTTTGTGAAGGTACTCCTATGTTATTAGATACGGAGCTCCAACATCAGTAACAGTTAAGGAGTAGTAATACTTCAAAGTCAGAAAAGGTCTCTCACTTCCAAGTCATGTGCCTTGGAGAAAAAATTAAATCCCTCTTGTCATGCAGAATGCTAACAGGCCATTCAGCCCAACATATTCATGCCAACCAGCAGGCACCTAACCATACAAGTCCCATCTTCCAGCACTTGGCCTCTAGCCCTCCATACCTAGGCGGTTTAAGTGCCATAAGCGACTTTGATTCCACCATTCATGTAGGCAATGTATTCCAGGCATTCACCACTCAAGAGTGAAAAAAGTCCTTCTCATGTCCTCTCCAAATTTCTTGTCCATTACCCTAAATCAATGCCTTCTAGTTTTACCTACCCCAGTAAGGGGGATTGTGTCCTGTGGCTGGAGGTGTGGCCATTTATCTTTCTGAAAGAAAGTCTGAAAAAGATTCACGCCTGGAAATGTCACCTGTCCACATTCTCCTGAGATGTTGCTTGGGCCACTGAGCTATTCCAACACTGCCAGAAAATACGTTAGTTTTCAGTTGCAGGGAATATGGGAGAGGGCTGGGGAGGACAAAGGGAATATCCCCAATAAGGAGATATTAAATGAGTTAATGGACTGCATCCATGCCATGTTTCTGAAAGCAGAGCTGTGGGATACGACAGTCCAGGACATACTAGCGGAAAGGAGATTAACTGTTTCTTTTTCCATAGGTGTTATCTGACCTGTTGAGTGTTTCCAGCACTTGAGGTTATATCACCTACATTTGACCCAACACCAGAAAAATGTAATTGAATGCAGATTCATTGTTTCAGTGCCATTTCTTCCTGACCTTGCTTGGTCTCTCTGCCAGATGGGACAGAAACTACATTAAATAGATAGAATTGGAACTGGTGAAAATAAGTGAATATGGCTGCCAAGCTGTTGTATAGAAGTGAACTTCCACCCCAGCTCTCACCCGCGACCCATGTATATCATAGATTTGCTGCAGTTAATATTGATTTTTTGATAGAGGTTAGATTCGTTCAGGTAATATATTTTCAGGAACAGATAAAATAGAGAAAGTTCTGTCCTCGTTCATTAGAAAAAAAGATGCGAAACTGAACATTACTCCTTTTTGTAATATTTCACATGGAGTTCTAGTGTGGAAACCAGACTAAGTTGATTGAGTGAGAAATTGGGTTAAATAGTGCAATGAAGTGATTTTTCTTGTTCTAGATCTAATCAAATGTTGACAAGACCTCTGGAGATCGTGAGGACAGGTGCTGAGTTGGTCATTGACATACCTTGTAGTAATTCCCATTTATGGCACCCTTGATCCTGAGGATTGACAACACTGTTTTCTAAAAGCCTAAAGCTTACAAGATAGAGTAGATCCCCTCGAGTCTATATTGCCAGCTAAAGAGCAATGGTCCATGTTCTTGTCAAACAGCAGGCGCATTAGACAATAGACAATAGGTGCAGGAGTAGGACATTTGGCCCTTCGAGCCAGCCAGTATTAAACATTAAATGTTTAAAACTGAAAACTTAATGTTAAAATCAACTCACTCATAAATCTGTTGGTTTCTCACAGGGTAGAAAATACATTTTCAAAAAAATCTAGCTTTATTGGTTTAAAGTTTTTTTCTACCTTCTATTAAAAATAAATGGTCTAATAGTTTTTACTTTGCACCCTTCTGTCCAGACATATGTTGCATTCAACTTTGGAAATATTAAAAGAACATGGAGTGGTTTCCGTATATTCCCCAAAGGAAAGAAGCGATTCACATTGAGTTTTGTATTGTCTTCAGAAAGTTTTATTGCAAGGTCGCTACCAGGGGAGTCATTTGTCTGAGGAAAGGAATTTACGCCGACCTACAGTACGAACCTTCAAGAATTTCCTTATCTATGGTATAAGATAATAGAGTAATGAATCTGTATTTAGTGCCATTATCAGGTCACATGCTTCATGTTCACCATATTGGAATTCTTGGCCTGATAGTGATCATGCCCATATTTCATGTTATATCATGTGAACAGCTAATGTCCTTATTTCCTTAACAACCTCGCACATCAGCGCCTCTACTTCCTGAGAAGATTACAGAGATTTGGTATGTCAGAGAGGATTCTCTTGAACTTCTACAGGTGTACAGTGGAGAGCATATTGACTGGTTGCATCATGGCCTGGTTTGGCAACTTGAACGCCCAGGAGCAAAGAAAACTGCCAAAAGTTGTGAACACTGCGCAGTCCATCACCTTTTCTGACCTTCCCACCATCGAAGGGATTTACCAGAGTCACTGCCTCAAAAAGGCAGCCAGCATAATCAGAGACGCACACCACCCTGACCACACATTTATTTCACCCCTGCCATCGGGATGAAGGGACAGGAGCCTGAAAACTGCAACGTCCAAGTTCAGGAGCTGCTCCTTCCCTACAGGCTATTAAACACTACAACTGAGTGTGAGTGTGAGTGTAGGCCGCGTCATTAGGTATTTTTATTTCTGGCCTAATAAGGGCATCAAGGGTTACATGAAGGCAGGAGAATGGGGTCAAGAGGAAAAAATAGATCAAGCACGATTGAATGGTGAAGCAGACTCAATGGGCCATATCTGTTCCAATGTCCGATGGTCTAAAAGCTAGCTTTTAAACAGGAGCAATTTTCACATCAAGGAAATTCATGTCCTGGCCTTTCTTGCAAAGTGCAGCAACATATAATTTGATAAAGCTTCCTACATCTGCAAAGCATTGTCGAGACCACACCTGAATCACCGCACACCAGTTTGCTCTCCTTCTTTATAATGTAATAAATAAGCATTGCAGACACTTCAAAGGCATTTCCATAATTTGAACACTGAGATAAAGGGAAAGAGGCAAGGTTGATCAGTCTAGCATTACAGACATTGCAGTTTGGAAGTATTGGAAGGCAATCTTATTTTGAATGGGCTTGACAACAAAGCTGCTGAGAACATATATCCACTCATGGAGAAACAGGGAGCATAGCTATTGTATCAAATGAGACTCACCCATCTAGGATAGGAGTTTATCTTTTCTCTGACAATGTTGTCAAATTTTGGAATTCGCAAATCGAGATAAATGAAAACATGAGCCATTGAATATACTCAAGATCTGGACATCAAGAGTAATGGAGAATGTATGAAAGTGAAACTGAGGATAAGGTCAGACAAATGATACCTTTTTGAATGCCAGAGCAGGGTTCAAGAGTATACGTTCTTATGACAGAATGTGATATGTCATATTAAGATGCATTAACAATCTTAGTAAATGTGATTAAATGCTTACTGAAAGGCTAGATTTCAATGTGCTTTACCAGAGGACAAATACAACCAAATTGAATTAAAAACTTGGAGGTTCTTCAGCTAATGGTGTAGTGACAAATTGAAACGGAGGATCAGCTAATCCCCAGAATTGGACGAGTTCCGAGATTTCATTGGTTTATAACACTGGGGAATATTGCAGAGATAAGAAAGTAAAGAAGACAATGAAGTTTAAACCCAAGTAGAAGATTTTTAATGTGCAGGAAGGAACTGCAGATGCTGGCTTAAACTGAAGATGGAAACAAAAAGCTGGAGTAACTCAACGGGTCCGACAGCATCTCTGGAGAAAAGGAATAGGTGACATTTCGGGTTCAGGCCCCAAGGAATAGGTGACATTTCGGGTTGAGGCCCTAAGAGGGAGTTAGATGTGGCCCTTGTGGCTAAAGGGATCAGGGGGTATGGAGAGAAGGCAGGTACAGGATACTGAGTTGGATGATCAGCCATGATCATATTGAATGGCGGTGCAGGCTCGAAGGGCCGAATGGCCTACTCCTGCACATAAATTCTATGTTTCTATGTTTCTTCAGACTTGTAGAGAAGGGAAAGGGAAATGAGAGTTGTAGACGGTGATATAGAGAGATATAGAACAAATGAATGAAAGATATGCTTTCATAGATATTCAAAGGAAACAGGCCATTGTTAGCTGCAGCCTAGGTGAAAATGAGTATAAACAATGAGACTCAACAAGACAACTTTGAAGCCTATACAACTTGGGTGGGAGAAGGATGGAGGTGGAGGGGGGGGGGGGAGTGGATGCAAGGGTTACTTGAAATTAGAGAAATCAATATTCATACCATTGTGTTGTAAGCAACAGCATCTCATATTTCACATGGGCAGCTTACAACGCAGTGGTATGATAGGCAGAGGATTCGCAAAGACCAGAGATGAAAAGAATTGTGAAGCCAGAGAAAGGAATGTAGGTGGAAGGGGATCGGGAAGGGAGAAATAGGTATGAGTTCAGGTCAGCATGGGGGAGCGAGGGGTGAAAGAGAGGGGTTGGTAAACAAGAGGGAGAGAGGATTTATATGTACCTACTATTGGGGACATTTAAACAAGTTTTACAGAAAACAGACAGAATAGGGTGCAACGTCAGTTTCATATCCTTGTTATTACAACTTTAGTGTGAAAGCCAATGGACAGGAATGTGAAATCTCAGTCCCAGTGAACAATGAAAAAATTATCGCAGTGGTTTAGCCCTTTGGTCCCGGGGAACAAAATCCACCTTCCAAATGTTGAATATTACTGGATGGGGAGACCACACCTTGGATGGGGAGACCCCCCCCCCACCCTGGTGCACGTACAATGATCCTGCAATCTTCCACCATCCCATTCATTCTGCTCCTTTCCTCTCCTTCGTTCTCTCACTCCCATCCCCGTCCCACGTTTCTTTTTATCCCTTTTCCCCTCCTTCTGTCCCCTTCCACCCAAGTAATTCCCACCGACTTTACATTCCACTCCCTCATCTCTCTTTATCCGATATCTTTTTGCCTACTTTTCGCCTTTGTCATCCATCTGCCAATCACCCCCCTCCACTCACTTGCATCTACCCATCACTTGCCAGGCTTTGCTCCATCCCTCGCTTTTTTCCAGCTTTCTCCCTGGACTCCATCATTCTAGAGAAGCTTCTTTAATGCCTAAACACGCACACTAAACTGCCGCAAACTCATGCAATGTTTCGACCAGTGCTTCTTCACTTTTACACGAGGTAGATCTAGAGGCAAAGAGCACATGGATTTACTGTAATAGTCTGATCAGATGAACAGTATCTAAACGACACAGCAAGTGCATCATCCCTTGCATTTCTTTTAATCAAATAGTTATTCCATTTAAAATGTTTTCGTTAATATGACTTTTGCCTTCAGCATGAATCAGCTTTTCACACTATGTAGCTTTTGTCACACTTTCCCCTGTAATATTATGCATTAAATATAGGCAAGATAATTAGGCAGCTGTGTTGCTGAAAATCAGTGCTGTGGGATTTGGGTGATTGATTGATCTGACATGCAGTGGGAGGCAATGAAAGTCAGGCAGTATGTAATGGAATATGGATTCCGGTTTTAAATTGGACTGGGCTGCTGGAAAAAAAACAGCTTTCAATATTTTAAAGTTGAAACCTTCCCCATAATATCAACAATAAAGGTTATGTCATCTGAGACTCTCCTGACATTGTATATTAAGGAAAGTAACACAGTCAAACATTTATCAACACAGAAGTGAAGAAGTTACAGATGCTGGAAATCTGAGATGAAGACAGGAAATGCTGAAGGCTTTCAGCAGTTCAGGTTACATCTGTAGAACGACAAAGAATTAATGTTTCCAGTGGAAAACCCTTCATCAGAACAAAGGATTTCCACAGGTGCCACTTGACCTGCGGAAATAGAGTCAATTATTCCAATGACTCATTAACTTTTACCCCTCGCCTTGTTTCTGGCATTTTCTGTGTTTATCCATCAACACAAATTTGCCAGTAGATATTAAATTGTGCATAATTTGGATTTGGAATCAACTTACCTGAAACATGATTGTTTCATCAATGGGATCTACAGGAGATGCTGCCTCAAACATGCAGCTGAAATCAAAGACCCAGGCTCTCACCTTGGCACCACAGTGGAGTTACAGTAGCTTGATATACATGATCTCCAGGTTCAAGAACAGCTTCCTCCCAGCAACCAGCGATCATCGTGCTCTTGAACACAGCACAACACTAACCACAACGTCAGCAACTACGATTTAGCACGGACTTTGTTTAGGTTTGCACTATGGACTTCAGTTGTGTACTATTGTGGTCAAGTTACAGAATATTACTGATTATTAGAACAACGGAGTCTTTCAGTCCACAATGTCTTTGTCGAACATGATGCTCAGCTAAACTAATCTCAACTGCCTGCACATGATCCATTCCCCTCCATTCCCTGCACATCTTTGTGCCCATCTAAAATCCTCTTAAATACCACTATCGTATCTACCTCCACTATCACCCACAGCAGTGATTTCCAAGCACCAACTATGCTATGTAAAATATTTGTCCCGCATATGTCCTTTAAAGTTTGCCCACTCACCTTAAAGCTATCCCCTCTAGTATATGATAAAGCTACAAATGCAGCATTTGTCAAACCTATATCGGCCCTCATACACCATCCTCCTCTTTGAACACTCATTCATATACTCCCACAAATTCAGTCTTTCACATGTTCAATTGCACACTTACTCAGATTTTCACATCGTTCACCAACACTTACACACATTCACTTCCACACACTCATTTACACAACAATGTTGTACATTATCCTTTATCATCATTACTTTTTTGCATATCTTTTATACATTGTTCTTTATCTCTCCACATCATCGTCTATATCTCTAGTTTCCCTTATCCCCAACTAGTCTGAAGAAGGGTCTCGACCCGAAACGTCACCCATTCCTTCTCTCCAGAGATGCTGCCTGTCCCGCTGAGTTACTCCAGCTTTTTTTGCACATATGCTCATTAGTTCACAAAAATGAAAGCACACACTGTCACTTTGTGTTACACACTCACACGGCCTCTTATTTACAGGCAAAATTAAGCGCACATTTGTTTACAAATACTTACATCTACATCTTTCACTCGGACACACTCCTGGGTATAAATGCTCAGATACACACAAACCCAAATGAACACGTTTGCTCAATCTCTCCCAGAGACAGAATGCAACCACATGACATTTGATTATGCGACTTTGAAACTTTTTGTGGCCTCACATTTTGACCCCAGTTCCACTCTGCAAGTCACATCTCAAAACAATATTATGCTTGAAACATTCCCCATTTGTGGCTGAATATTCTGTTGCAGCTGACCGAGTCCTTGCCAGTGGCTTTTGAGCACAAGGATATCCCCAAGACATTTCTTAATGAACCTCTTCACTTTACCCAATGACAGACATACATATTTAGCTTTCAGCACAACCTCTTTAAAATACAACTTCACCGTCTTCTGTTGCTGCTAATCTACCACCAGCTATTTCATGCAAAGGAAATGGCTTTTCCACAGTTGTTACTTCATCGAGAAAGGGGTCAGAGTTAATATCATCCTATATCCATCTGTGGGATCATTATGTATCTCACAGCCGAGTATTCAAAGAGTAGGGAGAAATGCACTGCGCACAAGAAAATAAATTCATTATCTCAAATTAAACCTGTACTCATGCATGACATTAAATGTGAAGACAAAGCGGTTTCCCATTTCATTGTGGCTCATCAGAAGTCTCTAGAGTCAGGCTACATTTTGGAAATATGGGAAACAAGAAACGACAGATGTTGGAAATCAGAGCAAAAGAAAAGTCAAACTGATGGAGAAACAACGTGCCAGGCAGCATTTGGGGGGTGGTGGGGGGTGTAGTCAGGGCTTCCATCTTTTGCATAGGATTGTAAATGAGTTGCCTCATGGTTTAGTAATAGAGGTTATAAGCACATTATAAAAGGGCAACAGAATTCTCCCAAAGGCCCTTGCCAATGCATTAATGAGCATTAATGACAGGTAACCTGGCCATTAGCTCATTACCATTCAAGGGATTGTTGCCTAGAAATTGGATCACGCAGCAGAGTTCTTTTTAAGCACTGATCTAAAAATGACTTTAACGAGCTTAAATTGCATTAGCAATCACCTCTGGGTGAAAGCAATCCAGTCATTAAATTGGATCTGGTGTTTCTGGTCACAATCCACACCTGGCATTTTCAGAACATAGCCACAAACTAGACCAGATATCAGACGTAGACCTATCATCATGCAACACACATCTCTGCTCATCCTGACAGAAATTAGAGCTCAAAATTCCAAACATCATGGACCAGTCTCACAAAAACCAGGAGTGAGAACTTGCATCACCTTGCTTTACTTGAGATTTAAAGGGAAATCAGGGACTTCATAAGGCTGCATCAGAACTGACTGCAGAATGCTCAAATACCTCCTGAGCTCAGGCCAGTTTGCCGAAACTACTAGGGAGCATTTCGTGGTGACATTGGAGGCCTCGGGATAGGTATCGCAAGTAACATAAAGAGGGGTTGCGAAGCATGGGGCAGGAGACAGCAAACTGGTAAACTTGTCTTGCGAATTTATCAAACACAAAACTCCTCACAATGTAGCTACAAACTAGACCTGAGTGACAACATAACGAGGAAGAAACATAAAGCAGACATCACATCTAGTAATTAATGTACAGGCGAGAGCAGCCGAATGGAGCTGTACATAATTAGCAAAACAGATATGAAGTGTGAACATTGGTACTGCAAACAGCGAGGAATTGACCTAGTCAATCAAACGTTACAACCAAGAAATGTTTCTACACAATGACAATTAACCAAGTTGGGAGTCTGCAAGAGTTGCTATAGGAATTATGCTAAAGATGTCATGTTAACTCTGCTGGACACTTGTTTTTGAAGGGGACCCATTTTTGCAGATGTTATATGTGCCCAATAAAGGAGCAATCATGTCTCTAGGCATCTGTATGCAAACAAGAACCATGTTTTCCCAGTACAAATAAGGCCCAAGCACGAGGACACAAAAGGAACCTGAGTTCACATAGCAGGGACATAAACTCCACTGAAAGATCAAATTTATAGATTGATTTTAGAGTTTCATTTAGATAAAATGAAGGGCTGCACAGTGGTGCAGCGGTAGAGTGTCTTACCGCGCCAGAGACCCAAGTTCGATCCTGACTTATCTGAATGGAGTTTGTACCTTCTCCAGGATCTTCAATTTCCTCCCACACTCCAAAGACCTACAGGTTTGTAGGTTAGACACAAAGTGCTGGTGTAACTCAGCGGGACAGGTAGCATTTCTGGAGAGAAGGAATGGGTGATGATTCGGGTCGAGACCCTTCTTCAGATTTTAATTGGCTTGGTATAATTGTACAATTGTCCCTAGTGTGTAGGATAGTGCTGGTGTGCGGGGATCACTGGTTGTCATGGATTCAGTGAACCGAAGGACCCGTTCGTGCATTGTATCTCAAAACTAAATTTAAAATACCTGCGGTTTACCACATTTTCGGTTTTTGTTTTTATTTCAGCTGCATCTAACTGGCATTTTCTTTGCCAGAACACAACGCCTTAGCTGCACATTGACGCACTCTTCCTAAGGTCAGTATTAAACCCTGCAAATCAGTAATCTCCACTGGAATAAATGGATTAACCCATCCGTAATCTTAAATTTCACATATAGTGGGGAGAGCAGCCTTGGTTTCATTTCCCACAAGAAAATCACGCTAAATATTGTTGTAATAACTTTTGTCAAAGTGGCAATTTTATATTTTTATGAATACATTAGAAACAGATTGTCAACTTCCATTTCATGTTGTGCAACATTACCATACGAATGACCAATCTCAATGCAATATTCTATTGACTACATGGGCAACAATATAAAACACACATTGACAGGGATGGAGTGTCGGGCTGTGACAGGAGAGAGCTGGTGATGTACACATATGTTTTATCCTGTATAGTCAGTGCATACAGGATCGCTGCTGCTCCTTAATCAGGCCCATGATGTCAACAAACAGCACGAACGGTTATCACAAAATGCTGGAGTAACTCAGCGGGTGAGGCAGCATCATTCGGGCTGCAGAAGTTAAGGGTGATCATCAGTCTGAAGAAGGGTTCGACCCAAAACGTCACCTATTCCTTCTCTCCATAGATGCTGCCTCGCCCGCTGAGTTTCTCCAGCATTTTTGTCTACCTTTTCTCCAGGGAGGGACGGTGGCACAGCTGGTGGAAACGCTGCCTCACTGCTCCAGTGACTTAGATTCAACCCTGAACTCCATTGCTTTCTGCATAGAGTTTGCATGCTCTCCCTGTGTTCCCTCTATTCTCTGCTTTCATCCAACATCCAAAAGAAGGGCTTGAATGGTAGGTTAAATCACCACTGTCAATTGCATCTAGTGAGTAAGTATGCGGTAGAACCGGGGTGGGGGTTAGAATATTGAATGGAGTATAGCAAAAAAATGAGGTTAGTGTAGGAGTGACATAAATAAGTGATTGAGGGTAAAAATGCTGGGCTGAATGTCCCGTTTCTGTGCTGAAGGAGTCTATGAATCCAGAACTCTGAGCTGTGCTTCAGAGTGAAGAGCCACGTGGTTGGTACATAATAAAACTTGCCCAGTCATTATCCCTCCCTCATTTGATTTGCATCCTATCCACAAGCCAAAATATTCAGTTCCTCCACCACGGATGCACTGCGGTTGCAACATGTACCACAAACAAAACACAATGCGGTCTCTCGTCCAGGCTAAGCCTGTGGCCTCTACCGCAAAGAGGACAAGGACAGCAGATGCATGGCATCTCCTCCAAGTTGCACAACACCTGGATTTGGAAATATATCGCCTGTTCTTCACCCTTAACTGCTGGGCTTAAATCATTGTATTGTATTGTATTGTATTCAAATTTATTGTCATTGTCTCAGTTAGAGACAACGAAATGAATTTCCCTTACAGGCAGTATCATAAAAATAAAAATAAATAAATAATAATAAATAATAAAACATATTAAAAATAAAATAGAATTTTTAAAAAAGCACAAACACTGAAAGTCCATGACACAACATAACACAGTGGCACCAAGGTGAGGAAGGCACCATAGTCAAGCCAGCCTCCCCTCCGTTCTTCCTAGATGTTCACTCGTGGTCGAGGCCTTCCTAGCACCCGCAGTCGCCGCCCCGGGTGGCCCGATGTTCAGGCCCTCACGCCGGGCTGGTGGAACGCCGGCACCGAAACCCGACGGTGAACATCCTCCTCAGCGGCCCGGACCTCCCGATCAGCCGCCTCCCGCAGCCGGAGTCCGCTGCTCCAGAGTCCGCAGGCCGAGCCGGGCAGAGTCGCAGGACCCCGCGCTGTCCATCAGCGCCGCCCGCGTTGGGAGCCCGCAAACCGCAGCTCCATGATGTCGGTGCCGCAGGTCCAGCACTCCGGGCTCCAGACGGCGATCCCCGGTAAGGCATCGCCAGCCCCGCGATGTTACAGCGCTGTCCCGCCGCTGCTGGAGCTCTGGTCGATCCCGGCAGGAAAGGCCGCGCCAATCCGGTAGGTAGGCCGCTGGGGGGGGCGAGGACGCGACTCGAATAATAGTCGCGTCTTCACCAGGAAGTGGCTGAAGGACGGTATCCCCCGCACCGTACCCTCTTCCCCCACAAAAAAACACAAAAAAAACACAAAAAAACACACTTTTACATAACTAAATAAACAAAAAAACAAAAAGATACCGGGCTGTAGGTGGAGGCTGCTGGCACCAGCGCCACTGGAAGTACAACACTCATGGAACTCCATCTCCAACGTCACGACAAAGAAACAACTGCAGAGGTACAAAAAGGCAACTCAACACAACCTTTGCGATGGCAATTAAGGATAGACCATAAATGTTTACCTTGCCACCAGTATCCTGGTCTCAAAGGATGAATAAACATCCTCGATGCAACATTGGGCACTGGAGCATAAGCCTATGTCATGAGCTCCAATTCTAAACTGGAATTTGTGGTTTTTATTACTATCAGCACCACAGGATTCATGACATTAAATAACATTGAGAGTGCAGTAAATATATGCAGAATGTTGGTAGGTGGAGTAAAATTAACCACAAATAGATGCCGAGAATATTGGAAATGCTCTGCAAGTCAGGTGGCGTCTGAGGAGTGAAAAATAGAGCAAATCTCTCAGGTACATGGATGGCCTTTCACTGGAAACTGAGAGTTTAAGTGCATTCCATGAACCTCCTGAGTAACTGGGCTCGAAGACTAGGACATTTTTCCAAAAGCAGTTCAAGAGGGGAAAGAGTCTGAAAACATTTCCAGCTGGAAGCTTAAGGCAGCAGATGCCACTGCCTGGAAATGGTTCACCTTTATTTGCTGCATCAGGCTCTGTATTTACTGCCAACATCCTTCTTGGGACCTTCAAATGATGATCATACAGGAAACATTTATCCTTAACGACAGAATTGGTTTCACTGCGATTGCTGCATTAAAATGGTGTCTGCATGTTTGCAGGCTGCAGTTGACCATAGTAATTGCACTCCTGCAACTGTGGCTCAAAGAATCAGAGGGAGGTAGGACACTCTCTATAGCTGGCAATAACCATCCCAATAACTGTTAGTGAGGCAAGGATGGACAGTTCAATTGTCATCATGTACATAAAAAACAACAAATAACTGTAAACAAAAATGCTGGAGAAACTCAGCGGGTGCAGCAGCATCTATGGAGCGAAGGAGATAGGCAACGTTTCGGGCCGAAACCCTTCTTCAGACTGATAGGGGGCCCGAAACATTGCCTATCTCCTTCGCTCCATAGATGTTGCTGCACCCGCTGAGTTTCTCCAGCATTTTTGTGTACCTTCGATTTTCCAGCATCTGCAGTTCCTTCTTAAACAAATAACTGTAAACCATTGTTAAGATAAATAGTCTCAGGAAGTACCCCGTCCAATATCCCCCCCCCCCCCCCCTGTAGAATTTCCAACTGATTAAAACATGAACAAGAGTTTATAGGTGTAAATCGCACATTAAGCAGGTGTACAACGCTCCAATTCCCAGGCATGGATATCCATGGGAGCAACAAGTCCATAGAAAAATCATCCCCATCTAGAAGACGTTTTTGGGATCTACCACCGTTTACAGTTGGACTCCCCGGCACAGAATCATTGGAGACCCTCGGACTATCTTTGATCGGTCTTTACTGGCTTTATCTTGCACTAAACGTTATTCACACTATTCTCTTTATCATACATCTGCACACTGTGAATGGTCAATTGTAATCATGTATTGTCTTTCCGCTGACTGGTTAGCACGCAACAAAAGCTTTTCACTGTGCCTCGGTTACATGAGACAACAATAATAATAAACTAAACTAAAATATCAGGCTGCCTTCAGCTCGGACCACCACTGTTTCAATGTATTTGCCTCTATTTCACTTGGAGGAGTTAACAACCGTGCCTTGCAGGTGGCATACCGCTGTTTGTTCAGACACTAGGAAGTATTCAGAAGTATTGACTTCATTTCATTGAACATTCAGGTCTGTGAGCACTAGCTGAAGATCAAGGAGGTGGATGGAGTCCAGTCTGAGAGCCGACAGGCAACTTTCACTCTTGTGCAGTCAGCGGTGCCTACCATGCTTAGCAACCGTGCCAGCCAGGAGGTGGCTTGGTGGAACAAAGACTATCCCCTTCAGTCAAGCGCAGCCCAACCTTCCCTGGTATGTTCAATCGAGCCAACTTCATTACAGCCACTGGGGTACATAAGAATAAATATGTATTATTTTTGTATTCCCATCTCCTCCCCTTTCTGCTTTCCGCAGGGAAAGTCATGTCAGACTGACTGTATTTTCTTTTGAAGAGGGTGTTTATGAGGTAGTGTATTTGTGTGCAACAGACACACATCTTAACGAGGCATTTGACAAAGTCTTGCTTGACAGATTGATGAGAAAAACAAAACCTCAGGGACACCAATGGAAAAACGACAAGGTAGATTGAAAATTAGCTCAACAGAAGAAAGCAATGCGTATTGGTCAATGGGGATCTAAGGAACTGGAAGCCTGCAGGCATTATTATTCCACACCCCTTGCATTTCAAAAGGGTGAGAAAGTAACCCTCACCACTTACAAGATCTAAACCAGGTGGCAGAATGGAGCAGCTAATAGCAATACCACCGCACAGCTTCAGTAACCCGAGTTCAGTCCAGAACTCCGCGCTGTCGATAGAGTATTGACATGTTCTCACTGTAACGGCATGGGTTTCCTTCGGGTGCTCCAGTTCCATGTCACAGATAGGTTCATCAGCCCCTGTAAATTCCAGATGGCTGTGTAGGTGAGCATTGAAAGTGATCTGTGGTGGATGTGGACACGATGGGTCAAAGGGCATATCTCCAAGTTGTGCATGTTTCTGACTAAGAGACTAGAAGAGCCTGCTGAACTATGGAACAGGAACATATAGTGACCATTGACACTGAGCATTTACACAATGGGTCAGACAGCCTCCTTATAGCCTCCATCATGATGGTCTCCTATGTGTCATAAATTGCTGCAGTGTTACGATTCCAATTATCAAAGGTTGTGGCCTACTGAATCTTACCATCTTTAGCTGTGTGACCAGAGTGAGGGGAAAGAGACAAGGAAGGGGTGGAGAAAGAGATATTGGGTGGAGGCAGTGAAGTTCAGTTTAGTGATAGCGTGTGGAAACAGATCCTTCAGCCCACTGAGTCCACCCCAACCAGCAATCCGCGCACACTAACACTATTCTACACACACGCACTGGGAACAATCTACAATTTTTAACCAAGCCAATTAGCCAACAAACCTGTATATCTTTGGAGCATGGGAGGAAACCGGAGCTCCCAGAGAAAACCCACGCAGATCACGGGGAGAATGCACAAACTCCGTGCAGACAAGCACCCATAGGCAGGATCAAACCCTGGTCTCTGGCGCTGTAAAGCAGCAACTCTACCGCTGCGCCACCGTGCTGCCCTGGAAGAGGATTCCAGGATGCGGAAGAGCACGAAGAGCTAGAGGTGCATTCAAATTAAGACGTTTTAAAAGGAAAATGGGGATAAAAACCTCCTTCTACTAATCCACGATTTAAAAATAGTGAGTGACCAATTTTTATTTTTACAAAGTAATGGATCGGTGATTGAAGCTTGATCCAATATGCGTTTGCATTGTTCTGGAAGAGTGTGTAACTTCTAATTGCACGATAAAGTACACCTGTTCTGCAAAGGTGTTTTGATGGAAAGAAATGGGCAAGCTCAATTATGCAAACAATCCTTTGATATTCACACAGCATTATCCCATTATACCAAGTAATTAATTAATAGCTGGTAATAAATTTTAATTGTTTCCGGCACTTTGGTGTACTTGGTTGATTGCTAATTGAAGTGGATCGGAGAAATCCCTGAACAATATTTGCCTGACTGACTTTTTATCCAATATACAAATAAGATACACATACATTCAGATATAGTACAAACATTGCCTCTACAAACAGGGCCTGCACAATGATGAATGCATCCTGAATGAATAACTCATACTTACTGGCATGCAGTCATGCAAACTTAAACTAATGACGGTATATTCACAGTCAAAGCCATCCTACTGCCTAGGGAGTAGCAATACAAGCAACCTGCACTCTACAAATAATCATACATTCACTATAGTAAGAAATATACCAAGAAACATGCACAGAACTGGACTGTGCATTATAAAATTGCCGAGTGCTACAGAGAACCAAGCTAATTGGTGCCATCTCCCATGGGATTGGGAATGAAAATGAGCAGAATAATGAAAGAACGTTAGTGGCATCAGCTGGCTCTTTCAGCTCAATGCAGACATTTCCCACCAAGCATGATGGTTTAATAGCACCAATTAAGAACTCGTTAATATCCCTGCGTAAGAAGGAACTGCAGATGCTGGTTTACACCGAAGATAGACATGAAATGCTGGTGACGTTTCGGATCAAGACCCTTCATCAGACTCTATTCTGTGTCTAAGGTAAACACAAAATGCTGGAGTAACTCAGCGGGACAGGCAGCATCTCTGGAGAGAAGGAATGGGTGACGTTTCGGGTCGAGACCCTTCTCCAGAGATGCTGCCTGTCCCGTTGAGTTGCTCCAGCTTTTTGTGTCTATCTTTGGTTTAAACCAGCATCCATAGTTCTCTCCTACACATTCTATTTTGTGTCTATCATGTTAACACCCCTGCTGTTTTCCAATTTTGAAATAACATTTCCATCAGAGCCCATTGCTCCCAGGGCCAGCTGGAATTATGCTGTTTATATTACTATTTCCATGGCACAGAGGACACCATTCATCCCATTAAGTCTATGCCATTTCTCAGACCAAACCCAATAATCTATTTTCCACACTTCCCTTGTTCCCCACTGTCTCACACATGCCTATTAATTACGTCATCTCAGGTTAATTTACACTTATCCTGTCAACTAGTACATCTTCAAGACATGGGAAGGAACCAGAGCTCCTGGGAGAAATGTACAGTCACAGGGAGAACATGCAAACTCCACACTGGCAGTACCAGACGTCAGGATTGAACCCATGTCACAGGAGCTGTGCAGTATCAGCTCTACCAGCTGCACCACTGTGCAGCCCGCTGTTTGTTCCAGCTCGCGGGTCCGGGGGGAGAGAGAGACCGCTTCCCGGAGCTCCCGCAACGCGACTTCTCCAGCCCGTGTCGCGGGGTTGGAACGACCCGGAGCGGGGTCGTACATCGCCCAGCACGGCTTCATAGCCGTGGGACATTCCAGCGCCCGCCGGGGGCTCCAACTTTGTGACATTTGGACCGGGAGCGGGGCCGTAAATCGCCCGGCACGGCCTAAAATGGCCGTGGGACTTATCATCGCCCGCCTGGGGCTTGGACATCGGGAGAGACATGGAGAACAGGGGAGAGAAAAGACTTTGCCTTCCATCACAGTGGGTTCACTGTGATGGATGTTTGTGTGAACTAAATTGTGTGTATGTCTAGGAATTGTCTTTGTTTGTATGGCTGTGGAAACAGAATTTCGTTTGAGCCTCACTGAGGCTCAAATGACAATAAATTGTATTGTATTGTATTGTATTGTATTGTATTGTATTTGAATGCTCTGTATACTGGCACTAGTTAAAGAAAGCACATCAGAAATGGTGGGTTCAAGTGACACCATATGCAAGGTCCCGAAAACTCTCACCCATGGCAGAGAAAGAATGGCTCTCCCTGACCAAGAATCAGTATTGCCCACTGAATGAGGAACATTGACTGTCCCTGAATGAAACTCCCCCCTGACAGAGATTCAGCAACCCCTCCACTCCAACAGAAATTCAGCAGCTACTCCTCCAACTGAGAAATGTTGGCTGTGATTGAGAATCAGTGAAAGGCTATCAACCCCAAACCTCGTCTGTCAATTTGCCCAAGTGAAAATCGTTAGTGTCCCTGACATAGAATCAGTGGCCGTCATGTAATTAAAATCTGAGCATTCCAGGTGAGTGTCTCTAAAAGAGTTTGCTGAGCGGCCCCATCTTGTGACAAAGAGCTGTAATGACTGGCCGCATTCAAAGCTCTTCACAATTTCAGCAATTCTCCCCTGAAATGCCAGTGTGTATCCCCAACAGCGCGCTCTTCAGTACCAACCCAGTGCTTCATGGCCGCATAATTAAGGTTGCCATGGGCAACACGCGTAAAATGAACTTTTTTTATAGATGGCTGAACTGCGAAACTCCATGCACTGCTAGTGTATAGCTAACTCAAACAATCCTGAGCTTATATACAAAGTCACAGATTATTCATAATAGTAAACAACCTTCTCAATGCATGGTGGCCTTCAATTTTACTTAATCAAAATCTACACAAAAACATTAGTTCTACAAGACAAAAGCAGCAACACGTTGTAATGTGCATCTCCTGACTGGAAAGAGCTCTCTCTATTTCATCGAAAGGAAAAGGCCAGGATACCCAAATTTCCCATTGTTTCATAATTACAATCTTTGATTCATGAGATGGTCAATCGCTTCAAATGCTAGTCCAATAAAAAAACAGAATTACTTTTATTGAAAAAAATCTGACAAATAAGCAAGGAAACCAGCCATACCATACTGAGACAGATTGCTCCACACTGCAGAAAAAACAGATTTCAAAGTATGGAAGGATTGAAGGATCGAACTCTAAACTTCAAGCAAGGTTCTGTGCAGTCTTGGAGCTCCGTGACATGACGCAAAGTAATTAGATGGCTAAACTGTTGGTGGGTGAAGGTGAACCACTCATCTACCACAGTGGTGGGTGAAAACATATTCACTCATCTACCACCCCTGTGCGTCGAGGACATCATCACACATCTAACACCTCTTTGGGAAGAAGACCTCTCAACACATCTGCCACCTCTTTGGACAGAGGACCTCATCACTCGACCACCACTCCTGTGGGTGGAGGAACTCTTCACTCATCTAAAAGATGAGATAGCCAAATAAAGCTTCACAATTATAAAAGATGAGATAGCCGCACATTTGGATAGCAGTAACAGGATGGGTCCGAGTCAGCATGGATTTACGAAGGGGAAATCATGCTTGACTAATCTTCTGGAATTTTTTGAAAATGTAACTAGGAAAATGGACAAGGGAGAGCCAGTGGATGTAGTGTACCTGGACTTTCAGAAAGCATTTGATAAGGTCCCACATAAGAGATTAGTGGGCAAAATTAGGGCACATGGTATTGGGGGTAGAGTGCCGACATGGATAGAGAAGTGGTTGGCAGACAGGAAACAAAGAGTAGGGATTAACGGGTCCCTTTCAGAATGGCAGGCAGTGACTAGTGGGGTACTGCAAGGCTCAGTGCTGGGACCGCAGCTATTTACAATCTACATCAATGATTTGGATGAAGGGATTCAAAGTAACATTAGCAAATTTGCAGATGACACAAAGCTGGGTGGCAGTGTGAACTGTGAGGAGGATGCTATGAGAATGCAGGGAGACTTGGACAGGTTGGGGGAGTGGGCAGATGCATGGCAGATGAAGTTTAATGCGGATAAATGTGTGGTTATCCACTTTGGTAGCAAAAACAGGAAGGCAGATTACTATCTAAATGGCGTCAAGTTGGGAAAAGGGGAAGTACAATGGGATCGGGGTGTCCTTGTACATCAGTCTATGAAAGTAAGCATGCAGGTACAGCAGGCAGTGAAGAAAGCGAGTGGCATGTTGGCCTTTATAACAAGAGGAATCGAATATAGGAGCAAAGAGGTCCTTCTGCAGGTGTACAGTGAGACCACACCTGGAGTATTGTGTGCAGTTTTTGTCCCCTAATTTGAGGAAGGATATTCTTGCTATTGAGGGAGTGCAGCGTAGGTTTACAAGGTTAATTCCCGGGATGACGGGACTGTTATTTGCTGAGAGAATGGAGCAGCTGGGCTTGTACACTCTGGAGTTTAGAAGGATGAGAGGATATCTCATTGAAACATAAGATTGTTAAGGGCTTGGACACACTAGAGGCAAGAAACATGTTCCCATGTTGGGGGAGTCCAGAACCAGGGGCCACAGTTTAAGAATAAGGAGTAAGCCATTAAGAATGGAGACGAGGAAACCTTTTCTCAAAGAGAGTGGTGAGTCTGTGGAATTCTCTGCCTCAAAGGGCGGTGGAGGCAGGTTCTCTGGATGCTTTCAAGAGAGAGCTAGATAGGGCTCTTAAAAATAGCGGAGTCAGGGGATATGGGGAGAAGGCAGGAACGGGGTATTGATTGGGGATGATCAGCCATGATCACATTGAATGGCGGTGCTGGCTCGAAGGGCCGAATGGCCTACTCCTGCACCTATTGTCTATTATCTACCAACACACTCAATGTTACTTTGTTGAAAGATACCAGGGGTTACGGCACACTGGGACCTGTGTGATAGTCTGCAGGTTACATAGTCTATTTTTGGAACTGTGACATTAGAATAGGTGAGAGGTTGAGTTTGTAAATATTAGAATATTGGTGCCTTGGCTTATTTGCACTGTCCATTTAAAACTTTATGTGGGAACTGTTTTAAAAAGCTGCCATCTCAACACAATTATATCCACAAGAGAAAATTGTACCTTTTGAGAACAAAAATCCATTTAGCTTTGCCATTTAACTTTATCTTTGACCCATTTTATAGAATATAACCTTGGCAATCTCATTTGTATTATCTTGATAACTGTTAGGCTTCTTGCTGGTTTCCATCTGGGATATTTAGAACTCAGGTTATTTAAGAAGCATGAAATGGTCATTGGATTCAACTGAGGTAAAAAGGCCTGGACCAGCAACCATGAACGATGACTGATTGAGATTCTCAGAAAATGCATGTGGAATTTTAATTAGGAAGTGTCAACTCGTGTCCAGAAATTGAAATCATTTTTCTACAAGATGAAAATGTGCTCAAGTATTTAAGAGAATCAGAAAACTTGAAAACACTCGAGTTGTCTCATTTGTATAAAGAGAAACAAATTAACAGATTTTTCTACCACCATTGTGGGGAGAAGAACTCTGCACTCATCTAACACTAGAGAATATCTTCACTCATCTCCCACCCCTGTGGATAGATACCATCCCTGGAGTTACATTGTGATGGATTTTGGGTGGATAGTCTTCTGTTTAAATGCAATTTATTCATGGAAAACTGACATTAGAATAGGGGAAAGATTTGGTTCACAGAGATTCTAGCATGAATTATATTCCCAAATATAGAACATAATAATATTTAATTTGTGCCTATATGATGCGTTTGATAAAATGAAATCAGAGCAAAATTTGAACACGAATCCCATGATGGGAATGCAGGGCAATTGATTAATCAATGAGGTGGGTTGAAAGGAGAGACACAACGGAGGAGGAGGAGGTCGAGAAGCAGAAGGGTTTGAGGAAGAAAATCCAGTGCTTTGGATCTTGGGAGCAGAAAACACAGGAGCCATTGGTGCAGGGATTAAAATACAGGATTTGGAAGAGCCTAGAATTGGAGGGGTACACAAGGATTAGTTGAGGTTGAACAGATAAAATGGGATCAGAGCTGCTCAAAGAAGGCCTAGATGGGCCGAATGGCTTAATTCTACTCCTATCACTTATGACCTCATGAAATCAAAGACGAGACTTCAAAGAAACTAGAAATTGGCCAATGTGTGAACATCTACAAATGCAAAATCAGCTGAATAAATATCAGAAATCTGGTGAAAGGTCATTAATACCAAAGTGCTAATTCTCTTTCGATCAGCTCTGCAGGGATCTAATGAAGACATTTATAATTCTTTAGAAGAAACAAAGAACTGCGGGTGCATTTTTACAAAAATAATGCTGGAGTAATTCAGTGGGTCAGGCAGCCTCTCTGGAGAACATGGATAGATGACATTCAATTTCCACCGGCAGAATTTTGCTTTATACGGGTCTATGGTATAATTAATCTGGCCTTTTCACTTGAGTAATAGATCCAGCAGCTTATCTCAAGCCTATTCCCTGTTTTTATGCAAGGCCACTGCAGCTGGGCCCAACCTTAACCCTGAAGCACTATCTCCATTTGTGCTTTGGCTGAACTGGTACAATGGTGCTGCAGGGGAACATGGAGGTGGCAAGAAGCTGCAGGCAGGAAATGTTCAAACGAAATAACCATCTCAGCCTAGTCATCCATGAATGTGAGAAGCATCCTCGGGGAGCACATGCGTCGTAAATCATCCAGCGGGAAATAAACCTTCACTGCCAGTTTCCGCAGTGTGAGTAAGTAATGTGAGGAATGGGAAGAGTTAGTAAAGAGAAACAGTTTTACAGACAGAAGAGCAGTAACCAGAGGACACAGATATAAAGTCATTGGCAATACAGCCATTGGCGACAGGAGCAGAGTTTTTTTCTGCAGCGATTATTGTTATGCCGACCTAAACTGTGCATTCACCATTCATTTATCTCACCAGACCTTCCATTTTGGTACACTCAGCAGAACTCTGCTAATTTTCAGGGGTACATCTATAAAGTAATTATTCAAACATATGCACAAATGAATATTCAACATTTTAAACCCGTCATTTGCTGTACTGAATCTTGAAATTTCCGATCGCACTCTTTCAGTGACAGCCCAATCTGTTCTGTGACTAATCTCACTCCAGGATAAACAGCCAGGGAACATCTCGACCCGAGGAAGGTCTACAAGTTGCTGCCGTCAGATCCACACCCCAGCTTCAGACATTTCCATACCATGAGCTCAATAGGAGGTCATGTCCAATTAGTCCAATTCAGTCTGAAGAAAAGTCTCAACCTAAAACGTCACCCATTCCTTCTCTCCAGAGATGCTGGCTGTCCTGCTGAGTTACTCCAGCATTTTGTGTCCATTTTGGTTTAAACCAGCATCTGCAGTTTCTTCCTACACAATTAGTTTCAGGCTCAGTCATGAAGGACGAGTTGTGCCACGATGTAGATGCCATTATTTCATACTGTTAAAATGAGGGTAACCAGGGAGAAGGTACGTGCACTCGAGCATAAAGGAGGGGATTTATACGAAGTCAGAGGAGATCAAATGAGGGTCGGCAATGGATGATGTCTACATGGATTTTAGTAAAGCATTTAATGAAGTCCCTCATGGTAGTCTGATCCAGTAAGCCGCAAGTGATCCACGGTGACTTTGTCATTTGGATTCACAACTGGCTTATTCAAAGCAGATAGGGAGTTGTGATAGAAAGGTGTTATTCTGCTAGAGGTCTGTGACCAATGGAGTTCTGCAGGAAACAGGGAGCTCTGTTGTCATGATTAAATATACCCACCTATTTACATTTATAACATATGGATGGAAATGTTGATGGGTTGGTTAGTAAATATGAATACATTAAAATTGGTGGAGTTGTATGCAGTGAGTAAGGCTGTCAAAGTATGCCACTGTTAATGGCAAGACCCCAATAACAATAAGGAAGGCAAAGACCACAAGATATAGGAGCAGAATTAGGCCATTCAGCCCATCGAGTCCACTCTGCCATTCAGTCATGGCTGATCTATTTTTCACACTTATCCCCATTCACACTCATCCCCACAACCTCTGAAATCCTTACTTAATCAAGAATCTATTAATCCATGTTTTAAAAATACCCAATGACTTGGCCTCCACAACTGTCTGCGGCAATGAATTCCACAGGTTCACCTCCATCTTGCTAAATAAATTCCTCCTTATCTCCATTCTTTTATTGGGAAGCATCACATTTCTTTAATGTAACGAGACTCTCCCATTACTGTAAACATCCTCTCCACATCCAGTCAATTTAGACCTTTCATTATCCATTGTTCATATGGATACTTAGACTATACATAAGTACATAGAATCAGTAACTCACAAACATGGAGCCAGATTGATCAATATTCTCTGCAGTCCCTCATTCAGGCCCATTTACAGTATTCCAGATGTGGTCTCACCAGAGCCAGATATAACAGCAACAAATTGTCACTACTCTTCTGTCTCAACTGACTGCTTACTGCATCTGCGCATTGACTTGCAACGATATATACATGAGGCTCCCCAGATCCTACTCAACACCTTTCATTCTTTTACCAGTTTTTTTTAATTATTACTTTAAAGAGCTTTTCCATCAGTGGGCAACTTCCCATTTTTTCTCCTTACATCAAACCCACAAAGTTTTCAACCATTTTATCAGCCTGCCTATGTCCCCTCCTCTCACCCCGATGCAATATTGTTGTCTTTGACTTACATTCAAGCTGAAATTAGTCACCCAATCTTTCCAGTTGCAAGCAGCAGCACTTGTTGTCGTAGAATCAGATGAGGAAGTCAATGTACACTATAGAGCCCAAAGACATGCTTGTCTGAAGAAGGGTTTCGGCCCGAAACATCGCCTATTTCCTTCGCTCCATAGATGCTGCTGCACCCGCTGAGTTTCTCCAGCAATTTTGTGTACCTTGTCACAAACAGCCTCACCTGGATTTATTTCAACTGATACAAACCCACAACCATAAAGTTTAAAACAAGATGTGTGCACATTTAGCCTTAAGGACTTTTGTTATTTAATCTCCTTGGTGCTGGTATTAAATAAACCCCACTGCTCTCATTCCAATCTCAGCAGCTGCACCCCTCTTCCTTTAGTGTAATTAGGAATGTATGAAACCCAGCAGGCTATTGGTAGAGTGATCAGCACAGGCAGCTCTATGCAAATGAGGACTGGTTGTTAATGCTGATTAAATCTCAAACCGAGAGTCTTGGTTGAAACTGGAGGCAGCTGATACGCATTGCATGTGAAAATCAGCCATGTGGAGTTAATTACACTTCTCGTCCAGAGCCTCAGGAAGTGAAGCTGTCCATTCAGCCTTCAAACAAACAAAAATAAAATAAAAACTGCTTGAGGAACTCAGTGTCAGGCAGCAGCTGTCGAGCTTTTTGGGTTCCGACCATTGAGTTTGGTTTAGAGATACGGCGCAGAAATAGGCCCTTCAGCCCACCAAGTCTGTGTCGACCAGTGATTCCCCTGCACACTAACGCTATCCTGCACACATTAGGGACAACTTACAGAAGCAAATTAACCTACAAAACCTGCACGTCATTGGAATGTAGGAGGTAACCGGAGCAACCGGAGAAAACCCATGCAGGTCACAGGGAGAATGTACAAACTCCGTACAGACAACATAGTCTCTGGCACTGTAAAGCTGCAACTCTACCGCTGCGCCACTGTGCCGCTCTTCGTCAGACTGATCCATTTCCCTCCACAGATGCTGTCTGACCCATTGAGTTCCTCCAGCAGTTTTCCTTTTGCTGAGGATTCTAGCATCTACAGTCTCTTGTGTCTCCATTCAGGCCTCAAGTTGGTTCTGCCGCTCACTTATGCCCCTGTCCCATTTAGGAAACCTGAACGGAAACCTCTGGAGACTTTGCGCCCCACCCAAGGTTTCCGTGCGGTTTCCGGAGGTTTTTGTCAGTCTCCCTACCTGCTTCCACTACCTTCAACCTCCGGCAACCACCTGCAACCTCCGGGAACCGCACGGAAACCTTGGGTGGGGCGCAAAGTCTCCAGAGGTTTTCGTTCAGGTTTCCTAAGTGGGACAGGGGCATTACACCATGGCTAACTTGTCTGTGCTTATCCATCTTGGTTTTGCAACCCATTACACCCTCATCCAACAAAATCCGTTTAAAATAGAACGGTCACCCTCAGAATATCGAGTTCCACTCCCCTTGTGGTGGAGGAAGCGTGAAGAGTATTAATGAAACAAGCATACATTTGCAGGATAGCTCATTGTTATTGACTATAAATCTTCAGTAAGGGTTTCAATAGCTGAGCCAAGAAACTGCTGGCTGGAGCGGAGGCAAGGGGAGGATGGATGAGTTATAACATCATTTACCGAGCAGGTATTTAGGGTTGTGCTAATGCTTAAATGACTAGGTCCCTTTAAGAGAGGTTGCATTATTTTTCTTTCACCCCTCCCATATATAAAGACAAAATAATGTTATATATAGAAGCACATGGTGAAAAAGCTCCTTAACTGTGTCTGTTGTTTTTACTTGAGGTTTGCATGGAGGGAATGCTGTGATACCAATGATCTATGGAACAGTTTCTCGAGCTACAACAGGCCACATGGAGAAGGTGCATTGATGTGTGGACTTCCAGTATTTAGACTGGATCACAATCTCCTTATTCTGTCCCTCTAAATCATCTGCATTTATGTTTCAGTCAAGTATATTAATGAGTAAACAAGATGACTAAATATGGCCCTGCATAATCCCTCACTTCAATTTCTTTCTATGGGACTCTCAACATTCTTCAAGCTACTCTAGCTCCACAAATAATAGTTTACCCAGAGTGTCTTGTCCTCCCTGAACTCCAGATTTGCTTGGTTTGGGGTTGATTCATGAACAGTAAAAATGATGTAGAACGGATCCTAGCCATTGGCCTCATGTGATCTGTGCCAGTGTTTGTGTTCCACTTTGATCATTTTCCATCTTACCTAATCTTCCCGTTCCTCTCTCCCAACTTTATCTGGCTTCACCTTCATTCAGGTATTCCCTTCAACTGCTCCTCAGTGACGCCATTTCACCATTAATTTTGTTCTCTCACGACAGAAGCTTTCTCGAAACTTGGTTGAATGCAATTCTGATCCCAATTCCCAATTCTGATTCCTATTATGAACTGACCAATGTCAGTCAGATCCTCCAGTTTTTTCTATGTTGCATCAGTTATTGCAATTCAAAAGCACCTGTGAAATGCCCAGGAAAGTATTGTGAAGGAAGTTTTGTAAACGCAAGTCCTTCTATCTTGGGTAGAGTAGGGAAGGATTGGAAGTCAGCCAACCTTTTTGATAATTATCCTAACCAAACATAATTTCTAATAGTCTCCAACACAACCAAGTCAGGTTAATACTGGGGAAATGGCGTCTGTACAGATTGGGATTCAGGTTTATGGCGTTTCTGTTCCCCTTGACTCATACTCTAAAGAAATAAATCCAATAACATCACACATCTACAATTCCATGCCATCATTAAGACTGCTTATTTCCACCTGTGGAGCGCTTCTGATCATTGTCCCAGCCTCCGCTCATCCACACCTTTGCTCCATCCCTGCTGACCAAGAGAGTGTTGAAATGGCCATATTCCATACACTCTCCTGATCGGCTTCCCTCGTTCTATTCTCAGACACCCAAAGTCATCCAGCACGCTGGGCTAATGCACACTATCCTGTTCACACATGCCGACTCATTCCGGATCTCCACCTTTGCCATCTCAGGTCCATGCACCAACATCAGGAAAATTTCCATGGGCAGGGATGGTGGTCCTAGTTTATTTAGTGAATGGTGATAAAAGGATCGGTAGTCAGGTTACTGAAGCCATGATGTAGATGCTCTTACCATGGGTCCATCTTTCCCTGTTAAGCAAGGTGTTTAAGATTCTCAACCTGGAGTTCACCCTCAAGCTCATCCCAACGTGTGATTTCAAGCAATTCAATAATCCTCCACATCTCTAACTATGTGCATCTCCAGTTCCTGCTCATTCCCAAGTTAAATTGCTGCAAAAATCAGTATCCATAAGCTCAGCTGCCCAGGACCAAGCTTTGGAACTAGGTCCATAACCCTGCCTCACCTTTTCTTACCCCTTTTCCTCTATCAGTACCTTTCTTAAAACCCACCTATTTGACCAAGATATTGGTCGGCTGGTCTATGTGATTATGTTCTTTCTTTTTTCGGGAACGTTTCTGAAAATCATTTTCGGACACACTTGCTTCGGTAAATATAACGTTGTTTAACAATGTGAAAGAGTAACCAAGAAACCCAATGGCAAATTCAGAACAAATCCTTTACCTCTAGAGTGGTGAGTGGTGAGTGGTGAAGTTGTTTCACTGTTTCTCGCTACACATGACAATAATAAACCAATACCATTACAAATACCAATAAAAATACTCCAACGTTGGCTTTCAGCTAGCAGCTCAGTCACTCAAGCCTGGTGGGCTGGCAGCTCTGTCACTCAAGCCTGGTGGGCAGGCAGCTCAGTCACTCAGGGCTAGTGGGCTGGCAGCTCAGAAACTGCCAGAAATTCTGCCCAAAACAGGTGAGAGACTCTGTGAGACAGAAGGGGGAGAGGGTGGAGAATCAATTTTAGAAATTTTCAGATCACAGCAATGAAGGAGGAAAGTCTATCCTGGCCTGGATCTCACAGGGAGCCAATGAAGGGAGGGAGGAAAATACTGGGGTGAGGTTGATTAACTAGACCATTCTCAAAATGTCACATTTCAATTGGATACATCAAATCTGTTTGTATTCACTTACCATTTATTTTATAGTTTCATCCAAGAGCACCTTGATAATTTCAATATTCCGATCATTTAACATTCCTGATAATTAGACACATGCTGAACAGCAGCTTTGTCTTTCATGAGCATGGATCAGGTAATGATCCTCCCATGCACTTCAGCATCTAACTACATCTGAAACAGATACAGAACAAAGCAGCCTTGTACACTGAAAGGAACTGGAGTACTTGTCTACTGTAATCCATTAATTGATTCACAGTAGAAATGACAAAAGGTTTACACGATTCGAATCATTGCTAATGAATCTCTCACATCATCAATCTCAGTGACACCTCTCTGCCAACTCTGTTAATGACAGCAGCCTAGAATATTTTAGCACTGTTATCAGTAATGAACATTTAATGCATTTGCATCATTTTAATAATTAATGTAACTTTTCAATTGAACCAAAAGTTGCCAGCAATAAAATAACAGAATATAATAACGGAACAATTGGCTCTTATTTCCTTGTTTTTTTGGGATACTCAAATTATCTCCCGACATTTCTACAATAGCAACTGCATTTCAAAAAGTATGCTATTTGGGCATAGGATGCACTAGATGCTGTGATTGGTGTTGTGTTGTTTTGTCTTGCTCTTTTTTTATCTATGAACCTGCATACATAATTTCATGATTACATCCATGAATGCTTACACTCTGTGCATCTTCACATAACCTAAGGTGATCTACTTGGAGTTTTATGATTCTCCATGTGGTGTGGGTTTGAGAGTCCGAAATCCCAAATACCTGTATTATTCTGTACATACAAAACAATGTTGATCAAAAGATAAAACTCCCCTTATATTACTTCTCTTCAAATCCTTATTTTCCCTCTAAACTATTATTACTATTTTGTTCTTTAATTTCATCTATTGATTTATTGCCTGGCTGTTTACGTCTGTTTCTTGATCTCAGACATTACCATAATCTCACACAAACACTCTCCAAAAGATCTGGGACCAGAAACATTTGTTGTTTCTCTTTTCACAGACGCTGCCTGACTTGCTGAGTGTTTCTTGCATTTTTATTTTTTATTTTAGATTTCCAACCTTTTTATTTTCATCCCGTTATGGCACTTGGAGCTAAGGAGTAGGGTTGCAGAGTAAACATGCTAATATCAAGGGAAAAGACAAGCTATTTTAATTATTCATACTTTTGAATGGGTAATCACATCACTGACGATGCATCATTTAATGTCCATCCCTAACTTCTCGTGTAAAGGAGGCACAGTGGTGCAGCAGTAGAGCTGCTGCTTCACAGTGCCAGAGATCTGGGTTCAATCCTGACTACAGGTGTTCTCTTTGCAGAGTTGTCTGTTCTCCCCGTGGCCGTGTGGTTTTTCTCTGGGTGCTCCAGTTCCTCCCACATTCCATAGACGTGCAGGTTTGTAGGTTAATTGGCGTCTGTAAATTGCTTCTTGTGTGTCGGATGCAAAAGTGGGACATGTAGAACTAGTGTACAGGTGATCGATGGTCAGCGTGGACTTGGTGAGCTGAAGGGCCTGTAACTCTAAATTAAAAAGGCTTCAAGCTATCTTCTTGCAGCTCTGTAGTCTTTGATGAATCTATCTGCTGTACTTTGGTTAAGACCCATCCATTTGCAATGAAGGAGATATATTTCTAACATGAAATGGCATTGGATTTCAAGTTGGTGTTCCAATCAGTCTATTGCCTTTTACATGTGGATGGCAGAGGTTATGGGTTTGTGATTTGCTGTCCAATAGGTTTTAGCCAGTCACTAAAATAAATGTTATGGATGGTAAACACTTCAGTCACAACATATTGGAGGAAGGCAATATTCATGATGGTTGTGGGGTGTTTTGTTCCTGATGATGCTAGGTTTTTTTTTAATATAATGGAAACATCACACCACTAGGATACCACTGAAGAGTATCCATTGTGCTCCTTGCTTTGTGCCTTTTAGATAATGGAAAGGCTTGGAGAGTCAGGAGGTGAGACATTTGCCACAGGACACCCAGCCTCCGATCGTGTAGCCTCAGTACTTACATCAATGGTGACTTCTAGGATGTTTATAGTGGGGAGTATTTGATAATAGCAATGTTAAGGGATAGGAGTGGGATTGTTGAGATTGCCAAAGTAAACTTAACGGGCCAAATGGCTTCCTCTGTCATTATGAAATATATGGAGTTGAACAGTGATTGGGAATGGAAGGAATTCACTTTTGTTATTATCAACAATATTTTTGCAATGCATCAATAATTCAGCGCAAAATCCTGACGATTAATGGCACAGTAAACCTTCGTCATCCTCCAGAGAATGGTCCAGGAATGGGGTTGAAATTAGATCTGGTCTACTTATTGCCTGGGGTTGTTCTATTCCTCTTGCAAGCAATCAGGAGAACAAATTGAGACTAAAAAACCGCAGCTGATGAGATTATCTTTGTTTCAGTGCTGTCGGATTCTGGCAAGCCCATTCCTTAAACAAATCCAGAAATCACAGGCTGGCGCTCTGCAATTTTGCAACATATGCCAGGAACTGGGACTGCACAGTTAGAAGATTTAATCTCCCTGCATGGTACCAAGACACTTGACCCCCCTGCAATAGCATTGGTAACGTACTCCCATACCTGACAAGAATAAAAATTCATCCTAATAAAATGAGTGACAATTAAAATGTGTTCAAAGCAAAATAAACTAGCAGAGATCCAGAGCAGTACAGGAATACTAATGTAACCTAAAATTGGAACAACCTAATAACTACAGTATGCAGTAATCGCTTGCTCAAATTGATGTGGGTTTTACAGCCTCAGGCCTTTGCTGTGTATTTTCCCTTAAAATAAAATTTCACAAAAGAAACAAAGCAAACTTTCAAACCCTGCAGTTGAACGGATTTTATTGCAGAACAATCATATCATCCAAGATAATGGAACATCGAAATAATTCATTGGAACAATGCAATGCCAAGAAAAATCTTAATTGTATTGCTCGCCCTAGAAAACACATGAGTTGTTAATGGGCCAGGAAGCTATAACAGGCAGATCAACCCCTTCAATAATGCTTCTCAAGTGTATACATTTTGAAAGAAGAAGCTTAGAAACATAGAAATTAGGTGCAGGAGTAGGCCATTCGGCCCTTCGAGCCTGCACCGCCATTCAATATGATCATGGCTGATCATCCAACTCAGTATCCCGTACCTGCCTTCTCTCCATACCCTCTGATCCCCTTAGCCACAAGGGCCACATCTAACTCCCTCTTAAATATAGCCAATGAACTGGCCTCGACTACCCTCTGTGGCAGAGAGTTCCAGAGATTCACCACTCTCTGTGTGCAAAAAGTTCTTCTCATCTCGGTTTTAAAGGATTTCCCCCTTATCCTTAAGCTATGACCCCTTGTCCTGGACTTCCCCAACATCGGGAGCAATCTTCCTGCATCTAGCCTGTCCAACCCCTTAAGAATTTTGTAAGTTTCTATAAGATCCCCTCTCAATCTCCTAAATTCTAGAGAGTATAAACCAAGTCTATCCAGTCTTTCTTCATAAGACAGTCCTGACATCCCAGGAATCAGTCTGGTGAACCTTCTCTGCACTCCCTCTATGGCAATAATGTCCTTCCTCAGATTTGGAGACCAAAATTGTATGCAATACTCCAGGTGTGGTCTCACCAAGACCCTGTCCTGTACAACTGCAGTAGAACCTCCCTGCTCCTATACTCAAATCCTTTTGCTATGAAAGCTAACATACAATTCGCTTTCTTCACTGCCTGCTGCACCTGCATGCCTACTTTCAATGACTGGTGTACCATGACACCCAGGTCTCGCTGCATCTCCCCTTTTCCTAGTCGGCCACCATTTAGATAATAATCTGCTTTCCTGTTTTTGCCACCAAAATGGATAACCTCACATTTATCCACATTATACTGCATCAGCCAAACATTTGCCCACTCACCCAGCCTATCCAAGTCACCTTGCAGTCTCCTAGCATCCTCCTCACAGCTAACACTGCCCCCCAGCTTAGTGTCATCCGCAAACTTGGAGATATTGCCTTCAATTCCCTCATCCAGATCATTAATATATATTGTAAATAGCTGGGGTCCCAGCACTGAGCCTTGCGGTACCCCACTATCTCACTGACCTCCTCTCCCCCTACCAACCCTCACGGTCCCTCAGATCCACATCAGCCGGTCTCCTCTCCATCCACAAGTCCAACCTCCGCAGTTTTGGGGACAGAGCCTTCTCCAGGGCAGCTCCCAGGCTCTGGAACTCCCTCCCCCAACTGATCCGCAATTCCGTGTCCCTCACCATCTTCCAGTCCCGCCTCAAGACCCATCTCTTCACCTCTGCCTATCCTTAGCCCCACGTCCCCGTCCCTTTTCATCTGTGCATTAATTGCCTCATACTGTGTTTTGTATTGAATTCTGTCTTTACTTTGTGTACTAGTCATGTCTCTACTATTTATTTCATTCCCCTTACATGTTTTTCCTCTACATGCTCAATTTTTGTAAGGTGTCCTTGAGACTCTTGAAAGGCGCCCATAAATAAAATTTATTATTATTATTATTATTGTGAAAAGGACCCGTTAACTCCTACTCTTTGCTTCCTGTTTGCCAGCCAGTTCTCTATCCACATCAATACTGAACCCCCAATGCCGTGTGCTTTAAGTTTGTATACTAATCTCTTATGTGGGACCTTGTCGAAAAGCCTTCTGGAAGTCCAGATACACCACATCCACTGGTTCTCCCCTATCCACGCTACTAGTTACATCCTCGAAAAATTATATAAGATTCGTCAGACATGATTTACCTTTTGTAAATCCATGCTGACTTTGTCCAATGATTTCACCACTTTCCAAATGTGCTGCTATCCCATCTTTAATAACTGACTCTAGCAGTTTCCCCACTACCGATGTTAGACTAACTGGTCTGTAATTCCCCGTTTTCTCTCTCCCTCCCTTCTTAAAAAGTGGGGTTACGTTTGCTACCCGCCAATCCTCAGGAACTACTCCAGAATCTAAAGAGTTTTGAAAGATTATTACTAATGCATCCACTATTTCTGGAGCTACTTCCTTAAGTACTCTGGGATGCAGCCTATCTGGCCCTGGGGATTTATCGGCCTTTAATCCATTCAATTTACCCAACACCATTTCCCGGCTAACCTGGATTTCACTCAATTCCTCCAACTCCTTTGACCCGCGGTCCCCTGCTATTTCCGGCAGATTATTTATGTCTTCCTTAGTGAAGACGGAACCAAAGTAGTTATTCAATTGGTCCGCCATATCCTTGTTCCCCATGATCAACTCACCTGTTTCTGACTGCAAGGGACCTACATTTGTTTTAACTAATCTCTTTCTTTTCACATATCTATAAAAACTTTTGCAGTCAGTTTTTATGTTCCCTGCCAGTTTTCTTTCATAAATTATTTTTCTTTTCCTAATTAAGCCCTTTGTCCTCCTCTGCTGGTCTCTGAATTTCTCCCAGTCTTTTGGAGCATGAAAACAAGGCATGAAATTGAACCACAAAACGCAGTCAGAATCTGACAACTGGGGTTATAGAGGTATGCTGCTTTTTCTGGCTAATTTGTACGCATCATCCTTCGCTTTGATACTATCCCTGATTTCCCTTGTTATCCACGGATGCACTACCTTCCCCGATTTATTCTTTTGCCAAACTGGGATGAACAATTTTTGTAGTTCATCCATGCAGTCTTTAAATGTCTTCCATTGCATATCCACCGTCAACCCTTTTAGAATTAATTGCCAGTCAATCTTGGCCAATTCACGTCTCATACCCTCAAAGTTACCTTTCTTTAAGTTCAGAACCATTGTTTCTGAATTAACAATGTCACTCTCCATCCTAATGAAGAACTCAACCATATTATGGTCACTCTTGCCCAAGGGAGCACGTACAACAAGACTGCTAACTAACCCTTCCTCATTACTCAATACCCAGTCTAAAATAGCCTGCTCTCTCGTTGGTTCCTCTACATGTTGATTTAGATAACTATCCCGCATACATTCCAAGAAATCCTCTTCCTCAGCACCCCTGCCAATTTGATTCACCCAATCTATATGTAGATTGAAGTCACCCATTATAACGGTTTTGCCTTTGTCGCACGCATTTCTAATTTCCTGTTTGATACCATCTCCAACTTCACTACTACTGTTAGGTGGCCTGTACACAACACCCACCAGCGTTTTCTGCCCCTTAGTGTTTCGCAGCTCTACCCATACCGATTCCACATCCTCCAAACTAATGTCCTTCCTTTCCATTGCGTTAATCTCCTCTCTAATCAGCAACGCTACCCCACCTCCTTTTCCTTTCTCTCTATCCCTCCTGAATATTGAATATCCCTGGATGTTCAGCTCCCAGCCTTGGTCACCCTGGAGCCATGTTATTGCTGCTTTTGGAGCAGTCATGCAGTGCTACAGCATGAAAACAAGGCATGAAATTGAACCACAAAACGCAGTCAGAATCTGACAACTGGGGTTATAGAGGTATGCCCCTGTCCCACTTAGGAAACCTGAACGGAAACCTCTGGTGACCTTGCGCCCCACCCAAGGTTTCCATGAGTTGCCAGAGGTTTTGGTCACTCGCCTGGAAAGCCTCCACTGAAGCGTGAACTGCATCTACTGACCAAAGATGCTACAGAATCTTTGCTACCGACCGCGCGCACACACACACACACACACACACACACACACGCACATACACACGCGCACACACACACACACACACACACACACACACACGCACATACACACGCGCACACACACACACACACACACACACACACACACACACACACACATACACACACACACACACACACACACATACACACGCGCACACACACACACACACACACGCACATACACACGCGCACACACACACACACACACACACACACACACACATCGAGAAGGTGGGGGCAAGGGACAGCGGAGGGGCGCTGTCTGCGCGATGAAGAGGAAGGTAAACGGCTGCCACAGAGAACAGTAAGTCCTTTAGAGAGCGAGGGAGGGAGGGAGAGAAGGGGAGAGAGGGACAGAGAAGGGGAGAGAGAAGGAGAGGGAGAGAGAAGGGGAGAGAAGGGGGGAGAAGGGGAGAGAGAAGGGGAAGAGAAGGGGAGAGAAGGGGAGAGAGAAGGGGGGAGAGAAGGGGGGAGAGAAGGGGGGAGAAGGGGAGAGATGGGGAGAGAGAAGGAGAGAGAAGGAGAGAGAAGGGGAGAGAAGGGGGAGAGATGGGGGGAGAAGGGGAGCGAAGGGGGGGGGGGGGGAGAAGGAGTGGAGACAGTTTTAAGAAGTTTAATAAAGTTAGCGGGCATTTTACCTTACGGCGGATCTTCTAGGTCCTGAAAACCAAAGATCTATAGGATCTTTGCTGAAAACTCCAATGAGCCAATCAAAATGGCCGGTCAGCGAAGGAGATTGCCTTCGACTGCCTGTAAGTAAATAACAACCCCACTCCACTGGCTTCGACCAAACGGCAACCTATTTTTAGCCGAGGCCGGTTTTGAATTTGTTGAAATAATCGCATGAACATAGAAGAAGCCTCGATTACGCGGAAACCACTTTCGACCATTAGGGAGAGTGACCAAAACCTCCGGGAACCTCACGGAAACCTTGGGTGGGGTGCAAGGTCACCAGAGGTTTCCGTTCAGGTTTCCTAAGTGGGACAGGGGCTTTACTGGAATAATGGGTGGTGCTGAAAGTGGCATCAGTAAAACATGCAAGATGAGCCCATCAATGAGATAGATTATTTTCAGTGGAGAAGCCTTGGCTATGTGTGCAGTCCACCTGAAATATTTCTACATGAACAGTAAATGTACATTATTGTTGACTGTTGAAAATACAAGAGGCTGCAGATGTTGAAGTCTTGAACAAAGACCAAATTACTGGAGAAACTCAGTGGGTCAGACATATTCTGTGGAGGGAATTGGATGGACATGGTTTTTGGTTCGGGACCTTTCTTCAGACTGATGGTAAGGGTGAACGCTACAAAATGTGAGAGGGAGTTGGCCACCTGGCCACTCAAGCCTGCACCACCATTCATGGATCATGGTAAATGTATCCCAGGACTCAATCCCTACTCTATGCCAGTTCCCCATAGCGCATCATTTCTCAATCTTTCAAAATAAAACCTACCTTTAAATACTTCTAATGAGCTATCTTCCATTAATTCTCTAGGGCAGCGTATTCCGGAGATTCATGCTATAGGTTTGCTTCAGGGTTTCTGCACTTTGTGAAATAATAGGCTCACCTCCCAAACGTAAATATTGTGTCCACTGTCACCTCTGAGCTCAAAGGTTGCGATACGTGTTCATGTATCTAGACCCAAGTTCAGATGATCAAGGCTTCCCCAGTAGACCTCTTTGGGGATGTTGTACTCTGGCAGACATCACTTACTAGAAGAAACTTGCAACCAAAATGCAGCCTATCATAATTAATCATAAAGTTGAGCAAGGGAGATCTTCCAGCATCTTGCCCTATTTTTAATCCCTTAACCAACAAGTAACTCTTGCTTTTCCTCTCTCTCCATCCCTCCCCCATACCCTAGTTGTTGTACTAGTTTCACTGTCCTCAAGATTAATTTTACTGTTTGTATGCATCGTTGTCAGCTTCCACTCTTCCAACAATGAACCATTGGACATTTCCTTGAGCACATTTTCTGCTTTGATCTGTTCTTTTCACACTTTACATTTTTTTTGTACCCTTCCATATCTCATTTCCCTCTCCCCTGACTCTCAATCTGAAGAAGGGTCTTAACCCAAAACATCACCTATTTCTTCTTTCCAGAAACATAGAAACATAGAAAATAGGTGCAGGATTCAATATAATCATGGCTGATCATTCAAAATCAGTTCCCCATTCCTGTTTTCGCATCATATCCCCCGATTCTGTTAGCCCCAAGAGCTTTTTTTTAAACTCTCTCTGGAAAACATTCAATTAATTGGCCTCCACTGCCTTCTGTGGCAGAGAATTACAGATTCACAACTCTCTGAGTGAAAAAGTTTTTCCTCATCTCAGTCCTAAATGGCCTACCCCTTATTCTTAAACTGTGACCCCTGGTTCTGGACTCCCCAACATTGGGAACATTTTTCCTATATCTAGTCTGTCCAATCCCTTAAGAAAGTTTTATGTTTCCATAAGATCCTTTCTCATCCTTCTATATTCCAGTGAAAATAAGCCCAGTCGGCCCATTCTTTAATGATATGTCAGTCCCGCCAGCCCGGGAATTAACCTGGTGAGCCTACGCTGTACTCCCTCAATAGCAAGAATGTCCTTCCTCAAATTAGGAGACCAAAACTGCACACAGTACTCCAGGTGCGATCTCACCAGGGCCCTGTACAATTGCAGTTCAAATTCTGCGTCCTAACTCTGACAAGACCACTATCTACCTCATAGGGGGACCCTTGGACTATCTTTGATCAGACTTTACTGGCTTTACCTTGCACTAAACATTATTCCCTTATCATGTACTTGTACACTGTTTGGCTCAATTGTCATCATGTGTTGTCTTTCCGCTGGCTGGTTAGCATGCAATAAAAGCTTTTCACTTTTCCATTCTATTTTTTTAAAACAAATCTTATTCATACAATAGGTCGCATTTACGAAAAAGGAATACAGAATCTTTGCTTGCCTTAAGTATTGAGGACAAGGGGTGGGATACAGGCAATTACCTTTTGGCAAGTGCAAGGTCTTGGATGGATATGTTTGAGATATGTGAAATAGAATGGAGGATGAGAAAAGAAGGGAGGAAAGAACTGCAAATGCTGGTTTAAATCAAAGGTAGACACAAAATGCTGGAGTAACTCAGCGGGACAGGCAGCATCTCTGGAGAGAAGCCTGTCCTTTTGTGTTACTCCAGCATGTTGTGACTACCAGGAGAAAAAATATGTCAGGATTAATGTGTCCTTATACAGAAATGGCTACCATGACAGGAATTCTGTGCAATGGCACAGCTTTAACTTGGATAGTGCTTTAAAAACTCCCAACATTAAACTTTATAGAAATAATTACAAGGGTAAAAAGAAAAGGAAATATCATTGCTCAAATTACTAAAAGTGTTATTAAATGTTGGGATAGTGAAGAGTTGCTCTGGATCATGTCTCTATGATTAGGAATCAGGCAACTGAACCATCCTACCTCAACCAGAGAGCAGTCCTGAACTACAATCTACTTCATCGGGGACCATCAGACTCTCTTTGATCAGACTTTACTGGCTTTACCTTGCACTAAATGTTATTCCCTTATCATGTGTCTGTACACTGTGTATGGCTCGATAATAATCATGTATTGCCCTTCCACTGGTTGGTTAGCATGCAACAAAAGCTTTTCTATATACCTCGGTACACATGCCAATAAAATAAACTGAACTGAAGGAAATGTCCTACAATAATACTGACCGTCCTTCATGATTTGTATTTTGTGTGTTGATATTAGGGAATAGAAGAGATAGGAAGGCAAATGGCTGTGCTGAATTAATCAGACTGTGAATTAATGAGTTAGATAGAGCTCTAGGGGCAGGTGGAATCAAAGGATATGGGGAGAAAGCAGGCACGGGTTATTGATTGGGGACGATCAGCCATGATCACAATGAATGGCGGTGCTGGCTCGAAGGGCCAAATGGCCTCCTCCTGCACCTATTTTCTATGTGTAAGACTGGACTACCTTGTAGGATGTCAACAATGGAGATTAAAACTTATTGTATAAAGTTTTCTAAAGCAAGATGTTCCACCTTCAGTGGGGATAGGTATGATGACATACGTCTAATAAATACACCAGAAAATTGTCCTGTTGGAGGGAGACATTTTAGGGACAATTATCATAAAATAAGTTGATTTCAAGTCAGAACAGATAAAAGAAAAACAAGAACGAAAATAAAAGTACATGCGTTTGACTGGAAAAGACGTTAGACTGTACTGACACTCCAAAAGATAAGACAGCCAAATCATTTACAACAAATAATGGCACGCTTGGACAATACTAATGAAGAGACTCAAGACTTACTCACTGTAACATTAGATGCATATCGAATATTGCTCTGATTTAAACATTAAACAAAATCAAACAAAGGCAGATTGCCGCTAGCGCTGGAAATTTGATGGAAAGTCATTAATCTGAAACATTCAGTAGGTTTCATTCTCAACAGACCTGCTGACTATTTCCAGCAAAAAATTTTTTTAAATGTTATTTGTTTGTTGCATTATGCACCGGTCAATATACTGCAAACACAATTTAATTTAAGAATTCAGTTTAATGTATCAGTTCAATGTATTGCAACACAGTTCAGATAAACAAGCAAAAAAAGATAAGCATTAGGCGTACAGATCCAACACCCCAACCCATCGCAAAACCTAAACACATATCTCCTAGTCTCCCCTCATCTAAACAAAGAAATATCCTCAAATAACTTAGTTAAATGTAATTTATTATTCATATCCCCATGTTGGCCTTGCTCAGTCACATTGTTATTTTCAAGCGGCTTAATTCGAGGTCTAATGGTTTGATATCTTATCCACAGGTTAGCACCTCTGACATAGTTGCATTTCCTCAGTATTGTAATGTTGATGGGGGTTAAGCCTTGAGATTCTGGTGTCAGATATCAGATTCAGATTTTTTTTCTGATTCAAACTTTATTGTTACGGTGCAGTGTACAGTACAGAGACAACGAAATGCAGTTAGTATCTCCCCCAGAAGTGCGAACACAGAATAATGGAACAGTAAAATATATATATGTATATACAGTAGCAGTGGTGCAATTATTGGGCGGGGGGGGAGATCAGTCACTGGGGGAAGGAGTGTCCAAGGGGTGGGGGGGGGGGGGGGGGAAGGACTGGCAATCACCAAGGCGTAGAGTTAAGTAGGGTAACAACCGCAGGGAAGAAACTGTTCCTGAACCTGCTCGTCTGGGAACGGAGAGACCTGTAGCGCCTCCCAGATGGGAGGAGGGTAAACAGTCTATGGTTGGGGTGAGAGCCGTCCTTGACGATGCTGCGCGCCCTTCGCAGACAACGCTTGCTCTGGACAGCCTCAATAGAGGGAAGTGAGGAACCGGTGATGCGTTGGGCAGTTTTCACCACCCTCTGCAGTGCTTTCCGGTCGGAGACAGAGCAGTTGCCATACCATACTGTGATACAGTTGGTAGGGATGCTCTCGATGGCGCAGCGGTAGAAGTTCACCAGAATCTGAGGAGACAGATGGACCTTCTTCAGTCTCCTCAGGAAGAAGAGACGCTGGTGAGCATTCTTGATCCCTGTTGAGGTATTGTGGGTCCAAGAGAGGTCATCAGAGATGTTGACCCCCCCAGAAACCTGAAGCTGGAAGCAAACTCCACCTCCGTCTCGTTAATACGGATGGGGGTGTGCGTGCCACCCCTAGACCTTCTGTAGTCCACAATGAGCTCTTTGGTCTTCTTGGTGTTAAGGGCCAGGTTGTTGTCAGCGCACCATGCTGCTAGGAGCTGGACCTCCTCCCTATGGGCCGACTCATCGTTGTCGCTGATGAGGCCAATCACCGTTGTATCATCTGCATACTTGATGATGGTGTTAGTACCATGTACAGGTGTGCAGTCGTAGGTGAAGAGGTAGTAGAGGAGAGGGCTCAGCACACAGCCCTGTGGAACGCCGGTGTTCAGGGTGAGGGTTGAAGAGTTGTGGTTGTCTAACCTAACAGACTGGGGTCTGTTGGTTAGAAAGTCCAGTATCAAGTTGCATAGGGAGGGGTTGGCTGTATGATAAGAACGCAAGACTGCTCCGTGTGAACAGACTTGATACAAGTAAGTAAATTAATGCTAGTTCGCTGATTCTCGTGAGACACAGGGCGTCGCGATGTGTTCGCTCCGCCGCCATGTTGGAAAAATACATATATGAGCGCTTTGCAGCAAAAATAGCCAAATGAATGACTACTGCAACATTATCCAAATTAAAAATTTCAACATTTTCTCCATTTCATGAATGTGCCTTCATTTCACATTATAAACTGAAATAAGTAGTCGATTTCAGATTTTCCTTCTAAGGCAAACTTTTGGATCCACTTCTCTGCTGTTTAACACAAGTGTGTCTCCCTCCCCACATCTCCATATTCTATTCAAAGTACAATTACATTTTCACACCATTCCCAAGCAAAAACAAATGTTTGATGATGTATTCAGTTTATGTGACAGAAATAAACCGAACACCAAACTTCTGGAGGAACTAATACATCAGGCAGCATCTGCATGTGTGAGAAGAATTGTTGAGGTTTCAGGTTGAGACCCTGTATTAGGACTTGAGTGTTCAATTGCAAAATATTAAGGAGTTCACCCTCACATCTTCATCGACTTTATTGCGTTCATTTCGAGCATACATTTTGTATCTGTTTTTCAATTCTTATTTCAAATTCCAATAATCACTTTTGAATTACTTTTCTTAACTCAGCTTAAGGGATCGGTCTATTTCTCCTGTCTATGCCTGTGCAGAGTTATGATTTAAATGACATTTCAATCTGATCTCAAGATATTGAAGATAAACATTGTGATTCCTCAACACAAATACAGCTTCATTTTTATTTTTTGAGAAAACTCATTCAGGCATTGAAATCCTATTTTCCAGAGGTAATTATTGTCTTGGCTGACATTGCAGATGGTTTTTCTTCCCAACCAGTGCTTTTGTCACTGCCATTTGAAATTGAAAGGAGCAGCGATTATTTTATTTTGGTCTGTGTTTCTAAATCATGCTATTATATTTCAATCCGTTTCTTTTGTCCACACTCCAAGATATACTGCCATCATTTAAATTAGAATATTATTTCAGAATTCAATGCGATCTTTGTATGAAGTACAACACAGTTAACTCATGAGTTTCTAACTTCATCCCATCCCTTACTTTGATGTGGATATTGGCAGTCATAAAGTCATAAGTGATAGGAGTAGAATTAGGCCATTCGGCCCATCATGGCTGCTCCACCATTCAATCATGGCTCTTTCTCCTAATCCCATCCTCCTGCCTTCTCCACATAACCTTTGACATCTGTAATCAGTGGCGGACTGGCCAGGGTGTCAGCTTGCCCGATGGCAAGTGGACCCCTGATGAAGTGATAGCAAGTGATGGCAAGTGGGCCCCTGTTAAATGATAGCATTGTAGTTGTGGGTGGGCCTCTTTTGTCTCCTGGCAACCAATATTTGTAGACCCAGTCCGCCACTGTCTGTACTAATCAAGAATCTATCTATCTCTGCCTTAAAAACATCCTCGTCAAAATACTGCAGAGGTTGGAAGTCTGAATGGTTTTTTTAAATAACTGGAAACACTCATCAGGTTAGACAGCATCTGCGGAAAGAAAAACAGAGTTAACATTTAACAAATCAATGTTAAAATCCATAATAAAAACAGAAAATGTTGAAACACTCTGCAGGTCAGGGGTATCTGTGGAAACAGAAAACTTGCATCACAAAGCCCCTTCATCAAATCAGTCTTCAACCCCATAACTTTCACTGTGTTTCTCTTTCTACATTTCTGTTATCCACCTTTCTCAGTGTGATTGTTGCCATTGGCATGAACTTGAATAATCAGAAATATTGCACTTGGGTAATGGCACGCCAGACCAAGAAGATTGAATACATGATCTTTCTCTTATTTTCCATTCAGGTTCAGGGCAACATTTGCAAAGACATTTGTCACCAGTCTCAAAAAATCATGAGTCATGATAAAAAAAGGGTGAAGAGTGTTTTATTGTCATAAGGTCCCAAAATGGAACAATGAAATTCTTACTAAAAAAGAAAAAACGCTGGAAATACTCAGCAATTCAGCAATGCTTGTGGGATTAGAAACAAAAGCGGGGATGAGACAGAAGAAGCTTGTTACTCTGCAGGGTGGTGTTTCCCCATAGGATAAAACTGGTGCGGTAAATGGTAAACCGGACTATCTGGTCAATTAGTAAATGAGAACAGTTCAAGTGAGAAGATAGATGAAGGAGCATAGACATAAGAATGGAGGATTTATAAACGGCTGAGCAGGATGACATTTCGGGTCGAGACCCTTCTTCAGATGACATAACTGGAAAACCTGGCCGATCACGAGAAAAGATCTGCGGCAATTTTCATCAGAGGTTTTTTTGGTTTTCTGCCCATTCAAAACACTGCAATCAGTGTGGTGTGGATATTCCCATCATGTTCTTAAGTGGGGAGTACAGGATTTAGAACCTGCATTGATGAAGGGATGGCAGTAATACTTCAAGTACATGTGACATATATTGAGATAGAAGGGATTGGGCAGATGATGGCCTCCTTGGACATTGAGGTCAGGGAGTTGGCTGATGTGGTTGAAGAAAGCTCAGTGCATTGGCAACTTGCTCCAGCGCCATTATTAGATGGTACAATACACAGCCCTGTAGTGCCATGGGAGAAGGAGAGCATGTTTGAGATGGTGGTCGGGGGTTCCTTGCATTCACCTGGATGGTGCTGGGCTTCTAGATTGTTGTTGGAGCTGCACACACCCAGGCTAGTGGCATGCAGATGCTGGTTAATTGCACAAAAGGACCAAAAGTGCTGACGTAACTCAGCAGGACAGACAGCTTTTCTGGTGGACATGGATCGGTGATGCATCGGACCCGAAATGTCACCTGTCCATGTTCTCCAGAGGTGCTCTGAGTTAGTCTAGCACTTTGTGTCCTTTTGTGGAAAGTGTTCTATCCTGCTTGTCGAGTCCAGCAATGGAAATTGATTCTTGAGGTCCACTGGGGAGTTCTTGACTAAAGGAACTCCTGCAGCAATGCCAGAAGCTGAGCTACAGTACAACTCCAATGATCCAGCATGCCCACGACTTTGATGCTGTTGAGCTGGTAGTTTTGTTTATTACTATTGGATGTTTCCACCACATCCCATGTGCACTTTTAATTCACCTTATTATAGATATTACAGAATATCACCATAAATATTCCAGTGAACCAGGTAAACTTAAAGAGGACACAGGAACTGGGGCCCTAGTGAGTGGAAAGGGAGCTCAGCAATTATCACCTTGTACTTACCACATGTGTTTCCAATGAGGGGTTCCACAGGACCAGTAAGATTAGATGTAGATAACAAACAGTAATGTTTGCTAAACAATCTCCTATATTCCCTTTCGGGGAGCAAGGTATAGCGTACTACTAAAATAAAAACAGTGGGTCCACCTAGTATCTCATCAACAATTTATTCCTCAACCAATATCACTAAGAATTGATGATGGGATCATTAACAATTGCCACAATGGGAGCTTCCTGGGCACAAAATGGCAGCATTTTTCCCCCCAACTACTCATCAATGCCTCTTCATTTTTAAGCTCTTTGCTATGTCTTGAGCTTGTGAATTGCACTGGTAAATGCAAGGATTTATTTGTGTTAAGAGTTCTACCATGGGGATTCGCGATCTCCAAATGTTCATTCCACGTAATTGATTGAAACAACATTGTTCAGTTCCATCGAAACCTTCTTGTACAAACCCTGTCCTGAAACCTCCTGTTCAGACGGAATACACGGAGAAAAGTATTTCATCTTACTTTGCCCTGTGCATTAGTTTTCATCATCCCCATACAGTTTATCATGTTGCAAATGAGAAGGAGAATGTGGGAAAGATTTTTCACTTTAATGCGATCATGCAGCCTGATTTATTCAAAACACACAGGCTCCTGTAAAAGCTCCATCAAATGCAACAGTGGAAGAATTATTAAAGGAACACTTTTAAATCAGCATGATGTGCAGTTCTGTTTATTGTTCCCTTCAGCCTGTGGTGTGTTGTTAAATGACTAGCACTCTGAGCTGGTTTTCTTCACATAGCCGTGGGCTATCGTTACAGAACTGAATTCCTTAAATCGTTCTGTGCTCTCCCCAATGAGATTAAACAGTTAACCTCAAACGATCATAAAAAATATATACAGCAGGTCATGGTCAGTGTGTAACACCCACAAAATACAACGCAGCTTCTTTACAGGGCTTCTTCAACAGCACCTCCAAACCCAGGCCCTCAGCACTGTCAAAGACAAAGGCACTGAAGCACCACTGACTGCAACATCGTCATCTCTGTTCCACAGGCAACAAGCTTAGTTTCTCCAAGATGGAATGCACCTGATGGGTCACAATGCGCAAGTCCCCATAGAATGGGGGAGAAGCATTTCCAACATCGCTCTTGTCCTGATGGCCAGCTTTGTGAGTGGCTGCATCAAGCTGTGTGCAGAACAGAAATAGACAAACACCAGCGTCTCTTTGTGCTGAGGTTGTATCTGTCCCGGTGTGTCGATGGATGGGCCTGGCTCGTTATCCCCCAGTGTTTCAAACAGTTAGACATTGCGGCACTTTATGGAAATGTTCTTTCAGTAAAAATAGTCCATCAGAGAGTGGAACTTCCTGCAGGCCATGAGGGAAAAGATAACGATGAATCCAGAGGGTGGTGGTTCGCTGAGTGTTGGTCAATATTATTTGGCAGAATGGCTGATCACCAGGACTCGCCAACAAGCACCAGGTGCTTGCCGAACAGTGGGGTAAAAGAGGACTCATTGATCTATGAGCTGTGTCCAGAACCCACTGAGACGAACATCAAATGCTGTTGGGAGTTCATCAACTTATGAAAGATACAATTTTGTCTGCTCAAACCATTTTGTTATTCTGATATATTGAGATGTCCGTAAAGGAGTAGCATGTTCCATGCTGCAGGAGTACAAGCAGAGGGATGCTCTGAAGCTCAGCGCTACCAACATAAAGATATTGTGGGGAAGGACTGCAATGTAAGACCCTTCCGCCACTTGATATGGAGGGCTGTGTCAAAGCCTCTCAAACACTGGACCTTCATTCTCACCCAGGTGACCACATGACCAGCAATGGGTCTCTGCAGACAGAATGTACAAACATTCCCACTGTGGAGAACCAATAACACTGTGAATGGATAATCTGAATAACACTATCTGTGTAATGAAAGCCATGCACTGCTTTTGTTATATTTCCTGTATATATTTTTATGAACAAAGTTAATGTTTAAAATAATAAAATAAATCTCCACTCACAGCTGCAACATTCCAGTCCTGGCAACATCCTCATAAATCTCTTGTACTCTCTCCATTTCAACTTTATCTTTCCTGTAATGTGGTAACATAGCACTTAAACTGTGTACCATGGAGTGTATACACAACATAACACACACTATGCTCTATACAGCTCCAGCATAACTCTTATATTCCTGCATTTTACCACCTTATTGACCTTTTACGGATCTGTTGACATCGATGACAGAGATCTTTAAAAGTAGCAAAACATGCCAATATCTTCCACTTATTGGACATTTCCTTGCCTTGTAGCACTTTCCCAAATGCATCCCCACGTCCTTTGGTTTGGTTTAGTTTAGTTTAGAGATACAGCGTGGAAACGAGTCCATGGCAACCAACGATCGCCGCACACTTGCACTATCCTACACACACTAGGAACGATTTCCAATTTTTACCAAGCCAATTAACCTTCAAACCTGTATATCTTTGGAGTCTGGGAGGAAAGTGGAGATCCAGGAGAAAACACACACAGGTCACGGGGAGAACATACAAACTCCGTACAGACAGCACCCATAGTCAGGATCAAACCCGGGTCTCAGGCGCTGTAAGGCAGCAACTCTACCGCTGCACCACCGTGCCGCCCCTTCTCCATAGTAAATTCCATTTGCCACAATAACAGGTCACACGGCATTTCATTTTCTATTTGCTATTTTCCCATCAACTAGACCATCCATATCTTCCTGTAGCCGACAGCCTTTCTCCTGAATTCACTTAATTCTGCATCATAATTTCCTGCCTCCCAAACCAAACTACACTTTTAGGTTTTCAGTTAACAGGAAATTAACTTAAGTTGGCCTACTTTCAGGTTAGATTTCAGGACAAGATGAATTCTCCAATTAGTCGTAAAACAGAAATCAAATCCTTTCAGCTTTTCTTATTTGCCAATTTGTTCGTGGTTTTTGTTAATTGCAGGAGGACAGGATGTCTCTTGGTGTTTAATGAATGCTGGAAAAGGGAGCAATTTGGAAAGGCAAAGCTGGTTTTAATTGGACTGGTAGGAGAACACTTCAAACCTCAGGATCACCAAACAGAAATCGTCACTGGTGCAACCTCAGGGAGGGTAATACTCTGAAATAATCAGACCCAAGAGCCCAATCCAACTAAAGAAGTGTAGCAGATCTAAACCAGCATATTATTGTCGTGGTCATTTACAGAATCACAGCTCGAGAGACCTCAGGGCTTTGCATGCAGAATGGCTACATTTCCTATTGTATAGATCGGTTATAGAAATCACCAATTTGGTAACTTGAAATAAAAAATGTGCTTGAATAAAACATATCACAACCATAGAATGTTAGAGTCATACAGTGTGGAAACAGGCCCTTCGGCCCAACTTGCCTAATCCAAACAACATGTCCCATCTGCACTTGTCCCACTTGCCTGCATTTGGCCCAGATCCCTCGAAACCTGTCCTATCCATGTACCTGTCTAAATGTTCCTTAAATGTGTTGCAAAGCATTTTACAGCCAGTGAAGTTGTTGCTTTAATATGTCAAATACAGATTGTGGAAGCAACTCCACTGGCAGGAACATGAACCTGAGAATGAACAGAAAGCCTGACCTTCAGTGATGATGTCTGCAGAATGCTAGTTAAGGATTGAATGTTGGCTGAAAAAACCCAGTGTTTTGTCTGGGACCATCTGAGAGGGATAACTCTTCACTGGCTTCATGCAGCATAAAACACTCTTGTCTTGAGATAGGTCTTGACCCCAAATATCCCCTCTTCGTGTTCTCCAGAGATGCTGATGCACCTGCTGAGTTACTCCATCACTTTGTGTCCTTTTGTGTATTAATCAGCATCTGCAGTTCCATGTTTCTACTCTTGTTTTCAGTTTCTCATTTAACTCTTGAATGGGTAGCTGCAATCTTTACATCATCAGTCGGGATAATTTTAGCTTACAAGATTAAAGAAGGACTTTACACAGTTAATGGTAACTGTAGATTGGTTATTGTATGTGAACCAACCATAGTAGAAATAGCATCACTAACCCCACCTTACTGTATGCTTTATATTAACATCCACTTCCTACACTAGGCAGTCTTGGAAGCGGTGATGATGAACTAGCAACTAACAACCTGCTGTACTGCTATATTATGTGTATCAATTAAAGATGACCTTAAACTCCAGACTGTGTAATATGCTTATTTACAGTAACCTCAAATAAACAATTAGTGAATTTTCAATAGTGAGACCACGCATGTAAACTATAACAGAACATAATTGGATATATTTTGGCTTTGCTTTGGCATGATATAAATAGTTTAAATGTGTGCCATTCCCTTCATGTGAATATAAGATGAGGGTCAGAGATGTCCTGTAGAAACAAAGGTAAAAAAGGAATTCTACTTAAGCTGCGTGTTTAAAATGATAACAAGTGCAGTGTGTTTGTAGACCAAAAATGTAATTCTCAAGACAACCGGGTTATTATGTACAAGGATACCAACAGTTGGGAGCCATTATCATGTTGTTTACTGTTTACAGTTTGCCTCAAGCAACTAGTTGGAATATTAAAGGAATAAACATAATCCTGTTACATGAACCTCATCATTCTATCTACCACATCAGCTACCTTATCAAATGTAAAGGGCAATAGTACTCTATTGCAATAAAATGCAATTTATCCCAACATTTTGCACCACTACCCATCATCCTTCCCTCAGTTACCACATACAAAATAACAGATCAGCATGTTATTAAGTATTACTGGTTGTGAGAGTTGATGTATAAACTGGTGGATGTCTTCACCAGCTGTCCACTTTTCCAAAATAATACAATAGATGTGGGAAGCATAGAAGGTGCAAGTTAGGGCAAGGTTTTGCTGTAATCCCAAGGCTGCCCGGTGGCACAGCGGTAGAGTTGCTGCCTCACAGCGCCAGAGAGCCATGTTCAATCCTGACTACGAGTGCTGTCAATATGGACTGTGTACATTCTCCTCATGACCTGTGTGGGTTTTCTCTGGGATCTCCAGATTCCTCCCACACGTACAGATTTGTAGGTTAATTGGCTTGGTATAATTGATCAATTGTCCCTAGTGCGTGTAGGATAGTGTATTGCTGGTGGGCCCAGACTCAGTGGGCTGAAGGGCCTGTTCCTCATCATTGTGTCTCTAAACTAAACTAAAAAATATATCACATTATAAATAAAAAGGTGGGATGCATTGATAATGATTAACGTCCAGAGTGTTAGTGGAAGAAAAGACAATTGAAGCATTAGTCATTTAAAAACAGAGCAAAAAGCCCATGTACCTGACTCACTGCCCAGGCACGTTCTGCTTGAGCTGTGATTGGAAATGTTTGCACAAATATGCATTAGTTGATCTGCTCTTCAATCTCAAGGACTGTGGCGCACTACCTTATTAAATTAAACTAATCAATACTGACATTTCAAACGATACAATAGCCAGGATTGCTTGACTGTGCCAGTGATTTGGCTCTAATTATAATTCACTGTAAATGCTTCGGAAGAAAATATTCGGTCTCGCTCTCCTTTACAGAGTGCATCTGAGAAAATCAAATCATACAAAAAAATAGCAATTTGCCTCAGCAATCATTCAGGGAATTCATTTGGTACAACAGCAACAACCAGGGATGGGCTTTGAGATGGGGGGGGGTCATTTAAACGAAGGAAAGAATTTCATTTACGTGCCACCATTCACAATCTCAGGACCTTGCAGAGTACATGACAGCTTCTCTGAAACAGTGTCGTTGTTGGAATGAGGGGAGCCTGGGAGGCAGTACGGTTCAACAAAAAGCAAGATGAACACAAAATGTTGGGGTAACTCAGCAGGGCAGGCAGCATCTCTGGAAAGAATGGGTGATGTTTCAGGTCGAGACCCTTCTTCAGTCTGAGAGTCAGGGGAGAGAGAAACTAGAGATATGGAAGGGTAACAAAGACAATGCAAGGTGTGAAAACGACAGATTAAAGCAGACAATATTCAAGGACATGTAGAATGGTTCATTGCTGGCTGGGACAGAGGTGACAACAAGGCATACAAACAGTAAAATGAATCAGGAGGACAGTGAAACTAGTCGGAGAACTAGGGTGGAGGAGGGACGGAGAGAGGGGGAAACCAAAGGTTACTTGAAGTTAGAGAAATCAATATTCATACTGCTGGGTGTAAGCTACTCAAGTGTAAGATGAGGTGCCATTCCGCCAATTTACATTTTGGAGGCCAATCATCATAATCATACTGTATCAGCCAAGTATGTTTTGCAACATATGAGGAATTTGATTTGCCACGCAGTCATACCAATAAAAAGCAACAAAACACATAAAATACAATTGAACATAAACATCCACTACAGTGACTCCTCCTCATTCCTCTTCTGTTCTCCCACGGTCGGGGGCTTCGAGCCTTTCGTTGACGGGACGATCTTGGCTCTCGTAGCCGGCGGTCAGGCCCTCCGCATCGGGGCGCTCAAGTTCTCGCATCGAGGGGGATCTCCGCGCTGGGCGATCGGACCCTGGGTCGGGGCTGGTCATACCTCTGGCGACTTTGGAGCTTCCTGACATCAGTCTCTACCCGAGACGGCAAGCTCCTCGATGTTGATATTCGCAGGTCGCAGTTGGAGCGTCGATCCCAGGCAAGGGATCGCAGACTCCGATGGTAAGGCTCAAAGTCACTCGAGCAAGGCCACCAGCTCCATGATGTTAGGCCGCAGAGCGACCGGAGATACGATCCCGAAAATAATCACATCTCCGGCAAGGTAAAACATGGGAAAAAAGGTTTCCCCCGACTCCCCCCCCACCCCCACCCCCACCCCCACCCCACCCCCCCCCCACATAAAACAAACTAGAGATCATTAACACATACTTTTTAAAACACACTAAAAATAACAGAAAGAGACGAAAAGACAGACAGACTGTTGGCGAGGCTGCCATCGCTGACGGCGCCACCCGCAAGCTGTTAATAAGCAGGTAATCTACTTGTTATCAACGGAGAAGTAAATATTGACCAGGACATTGTCGGAAGATGCACTATTCCAAATAGTGTCCTGGAATATTTGAATTTCACTTTGTACAGCATATAGGGGAAGAGACGGGAGGGGAGGGGGGGGGGGGGGGGGGGGGGGAGATAAGTGTAACGTAGTCATAAAGTGCTGGTGCTCGGCAGTGCAATACAAGCCCACAACTGATTGACCAGGACTTGCTCTTATTTCTAGGTAATGGCTGCTAAAAATAAAAGTTAAGTAAGGGGAACGTTTCATTACAACTAATTATGCAGCCTGTGCAATGATTTATGCACCATGAGCCAACTGTGATGTGTCCTAATAAGAAATAACAGAAAAATATGATAAAATTTGGCCTTTTGTAATTATATTTTTTACCAAAATGGACTGAGATGAAGTGTTGAGGGAATAGATCATGTTAATAGGGGGCAGTTTACAGACTACTTGGTAAGGGTAGGTAAGGCCACATGTGGAGTACATGTGGAGTACTGTGTTGAGTTCTGGTCACCCTGTTATGGAAGAATGTCATTAAAATGGAAAAGGGGGTAAAAAGATTTACCAGGTCTGGACAGATTAGATTGATAGGGATTTGTTTTGCTAGTGTGCAAGAGGCTGAAGGGTGATCTTATAGAGGCTGGGCAAGGAGAATTGTACACAGCACTCCAAGTGTGATCTCATTGAGATTTGTACAGTAGCAACAATATGTCCCAACTCCCCTACTCAATGCGTTTACCAATGAAGGCAAGTATACCAAATTCCTTCTGCACCATCCTGCAAGAAAAGTGAAAGCTAGTGAGTCAATGGCATAGGTCTGTAATGAGAGTTTTCTATAATCTGTCAGAGGAAGGAGGGAAAAGGAGAAACCAAGGATGGAGTTATTGGTGCATCTTTTGACTTTCAAACAATGAGGATTCAATACTGGAAATGGTAGGGAAGCATCCTGGTCGTTGCGATTGCAACAATTGTTTAAAATAATAATCACAAAAGATCAAAGCAGCAAAAAATTGGAATAAAAGATTCAAAAGACAAACTTGAAACTTGGGAAGGAAAACTGGAAGAATCGTCGCCAGACTTTGAACGGCAATGGGAAATAAGTTAAAAGGTCAACAAAGAGATGAGAAGAAGTGTTTTCTTCTAAAATATAAATCATCCAATGAAAAATTCTGATTGGATAATCAGACAGAGTATCATACAATTTAAAGAAAAAGCACTCAAACTGAGAGATAAAACAAGAGAATACGATACAACATTCTGAATATTGTGTTTAGTTTTGGTCACCCTGCTATAGGAAAGATGTTATTAATCTTGAAAGAGTGCAAGAAAGATTGACGAGGATGTTGCCCGGACTTGAGGGCCTAACCTATAGAGAGAGATTGGATAGGCTAGGGGATGAGGGGTGATCTTACATGAGGGACATAGAAAGGGCTTTTACCTAGAATAGGGGAATCAAAAACTAGAGGTCATTGGTTTTAAGGTGAGAAGGGAAAGATTTAGTAGGAACCTGAGGGGCAATAGGTAGTTGAGGCAGGTACTATCATAACGTTAATTTAAAGAATGAGGACATCTCCAATGCCCAGGTCTGGAACACCTCATCCTGGGTGCAGATGCGGCGTAGACGGAGCAATTGGGAGTAGGGGGGTAGAGTCCTTACAGGAAGCAGGGTGGAAAGAATTGTAGTCCTGGTAGCTGTGGGCATCAGTGGGTTTGTAGTCGATGCCGGTAGTAGTCTGTTGCCTGAGATGGAGATGGTGAGATCTAGGAATGGAAAGGAGATGTCAGAAATTGTTTAGGTGAATTTGAGTGCCAGATGGAAATTAGTGGTGAAATGGATGAAGTCAGTGAGTTCTGCATGGATGCAGGAGGTAGCACCATTGCAGTCATCAATGTAGCGGAGGTAGTGTTTGGGGATGGGGCCACGGTACGCTTGGAACAAGGATTGTTCAACGTACCCTACAAAGAGGCAGGCATAGCTGGGACCCATGCGCGTGCCCATAGCTATGCCTTGGATTTGGAGGAAATGGGAGGAGTCAAAGGAAAAGTTGTTCAGGGCAAGGACCAGCTCCGCTAGGCGGAGGAGAGTATTAGTAAAGGGAGATTGTTTGGTTCTGCGGCCGAGGAAGAAACGGGGGGCTTTAAGGCCCTCCTGGTGGTGGATGGAGGTACAGAGTGACTGGACATCTATAGTGAAGGTGACGGAGTGGGGGACTGGAAAATGGAAGTCATGAAGAAGACGAAGAGTGTGTGAGGTGTCTTGGACATAGGTGGGGAGGGATTTGACCAAAGGGAATAGGATGGAGTTGAGGTATGTGGAAATAAGTTCTGTGGGACATGAACAAGCAAGAAGAACTTTAACGTATTTCGCAGATATATGAATAATAAATCAGAGGACGAAACTAGGCACTAAAGGATGTGCAAGATAAATCTCACAGTTAACGACAGCAAAGGTGCAGAAATATTGAATAACTACCTTATTTTATTATTTACAATAGAAGCCAACAAGCTTGAAAAGAGACGAGAATGAGAAATCAGAAAATAACACATTGTCAGATAGAAATACGTGAGATAATTGACAAATTTATAGCAGCCCTGGTCTTGATCAATTGCATTTGCACATATGAAGGGTTAGGTTTGGGAGAGGAGAGACACTGAACATATATAAATAATATGTAATAATAAATTCATTAGAAAAGGGAATAGCAGCAGCAGGCTGGCAGAAAGTTAATATTATTCTTATATTTAAAATGAGAGACAAAGCATGTTTGGGGAATTTTAGGCCAAATAGATTAATGTCAGTGGTAGGAAAGATAATTAAATCTTCATTCAATATAATATAACAGCAAGAAGCTGAAAATATAATAAAGGACAGTCAGCATGGATTACAAAGGCAAAGTCATACTTCTCGAGTTCTTGAAAAAGGAGCTTTTAATGAAAGACAAGGGAAATCCAGAGAATATATTTGAATTTCCAATAGGTCTACAATAAAGTGCCAAATAGCAGACTTACGATCAAGGTCAGAGCATGTGAAATCACAAAAGTTGGTACAGAACAGATCACAAGTTGACTGTAGAACAAAAAAACAAGTGCTTGTTTCAGAGTGGCTGGTCAAAAGACACCAGGTTTTCCACAAGGAATTACTAGCATTCACAATTCCCAGAAATTGTTTGACATGAATCATGAAGACAATTTTCATATTTGCCAAACATGCCATTTGCAGAAAAGACTGGAAACACAAGCATTAATAGATTTGCATAATAGACATGTAAACTTTAATATAAAAATGAGACATCAAATTACTTTTGCAGGAATAGAAAGGTTAGATAAATCTTGGATAATGTAGCTATGTGTTGCATGAGCAAACATATCAAGGGGCACAGGTGATAATATTGAAAGATAATTAATCTATAAAGAGACAAGGATAACATGGAAATTAAAACCAAATCAATGAAACTAGCAACAGATTAATATAGCCATCAAAATAATGTTCAGAAGGCACAAAACTGCAGATTCTGTAAATCTGTAGGCTTCACTGGAACACATTTACATATCTGTGAAGAGTTCCGATCCGCTATCACAAAAAGGTGGCACTGTGAAAATGTAAAATAAAATGGTAGGAAATATATCAGAACTCAGAGATTGAACCTTACAGGAAAGGCTAAACACAATGCAGCTCTCGTCTGTAGAAAAAGGAAAATTGAAGACTGACTTAATGGAGGCATTTAAGATAATACAAGGACTTGACATAATGGACTTATAATAATTCTATTCACAGGCAAGTCCTAAACTAGGGGTTAATTATGTACGGTAAAACCTATAATTCTGAATCTCATTTGGGTGAAACCTGTTTATTCAGACGTTCGAATATGGGTCTGGTTACCATTAGGTAGAATAATGTAGAGCATTTCAGACAAAGCAAATGACTCCGAATGGAAAAGGAGATGGGGTTAAACGTGAAGGATGGAGCAAAGTTCAGTTGAATTAAACGGCCTGCTACCTGTCGAAAATCTGATGTAATAACCTTGTAGCGGGGCTCATGTTGTCGACCTCCCCCTGTCAACTGACCTCAGTCAGGTGAACGACAACAAACAGAGACAGCAGCAGCGCCGCAGCTTGGCGCCAACCCGGAGAATGCGCCCTTTTTAGAGCGGGCAACTACAGATGTGGAACCGGATGGCATCTCCCTGCTGCAGACTTCTGCTGCCTCAAACACAAGAAGAAGAAGACCTTGTACTTTCAGTATCATCTTGTTGGTGATCCAATGGAATGAGGACCTCTATAAAGTAGGGAGCAGAGGAACGGGAGGGTGGATTTCAGGATGGGGCATCTCAAGGGAGGATGGTTTCAGAAATCATGGCTATCATCACCAGCCTTGTGATATTACGTTAACAGACATAGATTCAGAGGCTGGGGAACTGTGGATCTGCAACCACTGGTCCCTGCAGCCACAACACCTGATGCAGTACCCATCGTCAGCCCTATTATGGGTCCTCCCTGAACTCCCAACCATGGACATCCCATCCATGCGAACAAGCTCCAAAAAATATGAAGTGCTGGAGGAACTCTAGCGGCCTCTGTGGAGGGAATGGACAGGTGAGGTTCCGGGTCAGTACTCTTCTTCAAGATGGCTCGTAACCCAGAGTGTCATCTGTCCATTCCCATCAAAGATGCTACCTGACCTGCTGAGTTACCTCCAGCACTTACATGTTCTTCTCAAAATTCCAGCATCTACAGTCTCTTGTGTCTCCGGTAAATGTTATTAAATTCAAACACGAACCAGTCTTGAAGAAGAATGTGTTTACAAGTAAACCTCTCTGCGGTAATCAAACACCATTGTCTCTGAAGAACAGCTTCACCACAGGAGGCTGCTTGCTTTGAAAATGGATAAGCAACGGCTTTTATTGTTACTTGCATAAGGATGCTCTCTTGAACAAAGTAACACTAATTGATGCTTCAAGCGCATCAAACCCAGCATGTGGGAACGGGGCATCCAGTGGGACATCCTGATTCAGTTTCATTGTAGACACAAAATCCTGGAGTAACTCAGCGGGACAGGCAGCATCTCTGGAGAGAAGGAATGGGTGACCTTTCGGGTCGAGACCCTTCTTCAGACCCGACCTGAAACGTCACCCATTCCTTCTCTGAGTTACTCCAGCATTTTGTATCTATCTGCAGTTCCTTCACACGTCAGTTTCATTGTAACTAGTTTAGAGAAGACGATAAATAACTATTCATGTTAATTGTTCCTCATCAACATTATTCATTGCAATACATTGGTTACCATATCATCTGGTTTTATGTATTTTACGCCTTGTGGACAAACACACATCCCTACTTCGAAATATGTCACTGTTCCTTCATGTTCACTGGGTCTACATCCAGGAAGTCCCCACCTAGCACATTGTGGAAGTATCTTCACCAGAAAGACCGCCTCAGTTCCGCTCATCACCTCAAGAGCAGTTAATGATGGGCAACAAATGCTGGCTTTCTCGGAAATACCCAGATCCCAAAGAATGAGTAAATATTAAAAAGAACCCATTATCATCATCTTTATTGCAGAATACCAACTAATATTAAGAGGAATTGATCATTTAAAATTAATATTATTGATTTTATGCTGTAAATCACAAAAGGATAGGTATAAGATGGAAGTAAATAGATCACATACACCTAATGAGGTATCGCTGTTGCTCCGGGTGTTCTCATCCAGTTGTGCATCGATTGGCCAACTTCCACCTGCCTTGCAGCAAAGGAAGGAAATGTGTCAGGAAATTATTGAAGTTTGTGCAGATTGCATCTCAAGACCTGGCTCTTGGATTTGTCTACTGCTCCCACTGCCTTTTAGCATGTGTCTGACCCCTGTAACACACTGAACCTCTCCTGTGTTCATCCTCTTTCTCTACTAACATTCCACAATAGTTCTCCAACTGTGTAGGAAAGATCTGCAGATGCTGGTTTAAATCGAAGGTGAACACAAAATGCTGGAGTAACTCAGCGGGACAGGCAGCATCTCTGGAGAGAAGGAATGGGTGACGTTTTAGGTCAAGACCCTTCTTCAGTCTGATGCTGCCTGTATCCCTGAGTTACGCCAGCATTTCTCGATGCCAAAATTGGACACTTCCCACAGGACACTCAACACTTGCTCAAAGCCCAGTGCACATTTCCTCAAGGGTTCACCAAAGGGCATGGTGCCTCAAACCATTGTGACCTCCACTCGCACCTGAGCCTTCTACACACACTGCTTCCCTGTGACTACTGGAACAGGAATACTCTCTCAAGCTCTCCTGATGGATTAATTTGCATTGCTAGTGTAATAGTCTTTTTGTTCCAGCCATAATATCATATTAAACTAATGAACGAAGGTCACAGTCATGGAATAAACAGCACAGAAACGTGCCCTTCGACCCACCATTTCTGCACAGAGCATGTTGCACCCATTTCTATTAATCCTAATTCATTTTATTCTCCCCACATTTCCATCGCCTATCCCCACCCTCAGATTGTACTATTCACTCAGGGCAGGTTACCTGGCAACAATTACCTTAACCTCATTTGGTTTGTGGGAGGAAACCGCAACATGTGGGGAAACCCACACGGTCAGAAGGAAAGCATGCAAATTCCACACATTCCGGCTCCCTGGTGACGTGCAGCAGTGGCTCTACTAGCTGTGCCATTGTGCTATCCTGAAATTATTTAAAGAAAGTAAACAAAACACAACTTTGTTTAATGTCTCCCTGATCCAGTTGATGACAGTATCGGAGTGAGTGACCACTTGACTTACAATCTTTGGACATATTTTCAGCACAAATGTGAGACAGATCCCTCTTCAGCCTGCTGGCTGATGACCTTGGATAGAGTGGATGTGGAGAGGATGTTTCCACTTTTGGGAGAGTCTAGGACTAGACGTCCTAGCACAAGAATTAAAGGATGTTCTTTCAGGAAGAAGATGAGGAGAATTGTCTTTAGAAACATAGAAACATAGAAATTAGGTGCAGGAGTAGGCCATTCGGCCCTTCGAGCCTGCACCGCCATTCAATATGATCATGGCTGATCATCCAACTCAGTATCCCGTACCTGCCTTCTCTCCATACCCTCTGATCCCCTTAGCCACAAGGGCCACATCTAACTCCCTCTTAAATATAGCCAATGAACTGGCCTCGACTACCCTCTGTGGCAGGGAGTTCCAGAGATTCACCACTCTCTGTGTGAAAAAAGTTCTTCTCATCTCGGTTTTAAAGGATTTCCCCCTTATCCTTAAGCTGTGACCCCTTGTCCTGGACTTCCCCAACATCGGGAGCAATCTTCCTGCATCTAGCCTGTCCAACCCCTTAAGAATTTTGTAAGTTTCTATAAGATCCCCTCTCAATCTCCTAAATTCTAGAGAGTATAAACCAAGTCTATCCAGTCTTTCTTCATAAGACAGTCCTGACATCCCAGGAATCAGTCTGGTGAACCTTCTCTGCACTCCCTCTATGGCAATAATGTCCTTCCTCAGATTTGGAGACCAAAACTGTACGCAATACTCCAGGTGTGGTCTCACCAAGACCCTGTACAACTGCAGTAGAACCTCCCTGCTCCTATACTCAAATCCTTTTGCTATGAAAGCTAACATACCATTCGCTTTCTTCACTGCCTGCTGCACCTGCATGCCCACTTTCAATGACTGGTGTACCATGACACCCAGGTCTCGCTGCATCTCCCCTTTTCCTAGTCGGCCACCATTTAGATAATAGTCTGCTTTCCTGTTTTTGCCACCAAAATGGATAACCTCACATTTATCCACATTATACTGCATCTGCCAAACATTTGCCCACTCACCCAGCCTATCCAAGTCACCTTGCAGTCTCCTAGCATCCTCCTCACAGCTAACACTGCCCCCCAGCTTAGTGTCATCCGCAAACTTGGAGATATTGCCTTCAATTCCCTCATCCAGATCATTAATATATATTGTAAATAGCTGGGGTCCCAGCACTGAGCCTTGCGGTACCCCACTAGTCACTGCCTGCCATTGTGAAAAGGACCCGTTTACTCCTACTCTTTGCTTCCTGTTTGCCAGCCAGTTCTCTATCCACATCAATACTGAACCCCCAATGCCGTGTGCTTTAAGTTTGTAAACTAATCTCTTATGTGGGACCTTGTCGAAAGCCTTCTGGAAGTCCAGATACACCACATCCACTGGTTCTCCCCTATCCACGCTACTAGTTACATCCTCGAAAAATTCTATAAGATTCGTCAGACATGATTTACCTTTTGTAAATCCATGCTGACTTTGTCCAATGATTTCACCACTTTCCAAATGTGCTGCTATCCCATCTTTAATAACTGACTCTAGTAGTTTCCCCACTACCGATGTTAGACTAACTGGTCTGTAATTCCCCGTTTTCTCTCTCCCTCCCTTCTTAAAAAGTGGGGTTACGTTTGCTACCCGCCAATCCTCAGGAACTACTCCAGAATCTAAAGAGTTTTGAAAGATTATTACTAATGCATCCACTATTTCTGGAGCTACTTCCTTAAGTACTCTAGGATGCAGCCTATCTGGCCCTGGGGATTTATCGGCCTTTAATCCATTTAATTTACCCAACACCACTTCCCGGCTAACCTGGATTTCACTCAATTCCTCCAAGTCCTTTGACCCGCGGTCCCCTGCTATTTCCGGCAGATTATTTATGTCTTCCTTAGTGAAGACGGAACCAAAGTAGTTATTCAATTGGTCCGCCATATCCTTGTTCCCCATGATCAACTCACCCGTTTCTGACTGCAAGGGACCTACATTTGTTTTAACTAATCTCTTTCTTTTCACATATCTATAAAAACGTTTGCAGTCAGTTTTTATGTTCCCTGCCAGTTTTCTTTCATAATCTATTTTTCCTTTCCTAATTAAGCCCTTTGTCCTCCTCTGCTGGTCTCTGAATTTCTCCCAGTATGCTGCTTTTTCTGGCTAATTTGTACGCATCATCCTTCGCTTTGATACTATCCCTGATTTCCCTTGTTATCCACGGATGCACTACCTTCCCTGATTTATTCTTTTGCCAAACTGGGATGAACAATTTTTGTAGTTCATCCATGCAGTGTTTAAATGTCTTCCATTGCATATCCACCGTCAACCCTTTTAGAATGAATTGCCAGTCAATCTTGGCCAATTCACGTCTCATTCAATTCAATTCATTCAATTCATTCAATTCAAAGTTACCTTTCTTTAAGTTCAGAACCATTGTTTCTGAATTAACAATGTCACTCTCCATCCTAATGAAGAACTCAACCATATTATGGTCACTCTTGCCCAAGGGGGCACGTACAACAAGACTGCTAACTAACCCTTCCTCATTACTCAATACCCAGTCTAAAACAGCCTGCTCTCTCGTTGGTTCCTCTACATGTTGATTTAGATAACTATCCCGCATACATTCCAAGAAATCCTCTTCCTCAGCACCCCTGCCAATTTGATTCACCCAATCTATATGTAGATTGAAGTCACCCATTATAACGGTTTTGCCTTTGTCGCACGCATTTCTAATTTCCTGTTTGATACCATCTCCAACTTCACTACTACTGTTAGGTGGCCTGTACACAACACCCACCAGCGTTTTCTGCCCCTTAGTGTTTCGCAGCTCTACCCATACCGATTCCACATCCTGCAAACTAATGTCCTTCCTTTCCATTGCGTTAATCTCCTCTCTAATCAGCAACGCTACCCCACCTCCTTTTCCTTTCTCTCTATCCCTCCTGAATATTGAATATCCCTGGATGTTCAGCTCCCAGCCTTGGTCACCCTGGAGCCATGTCTCCGTAATCCCAACTATATCATAGTCATTAATAGCTATCTGCACATTCAACTCATCCACCTTATTACGAATGCTCCTTGCATTGAGACACAAAGCCTTCAGGCTTGTTTTTACAACACTCTTACCCCTTATACAATTTTGTTGAAAAGTGGCCCTTTTTGATTTTTGCCCTGGATTTTCCGGCCTGCCACTTTTACTTTTCACCTTGCTACCTATTGCTTCTACCCTCATTTTACACCCCTCTGTCTCTACGCTCACACATTTAAGAAACCCTTTCCCTTTAACTCCATCCTCCACTAGCCCATTCGACACCCCACCCCCCTTATTCAGTTTAAAACCACCCGTGTAGCAGTGGCAAACCTGCCTGCCAGAATGCTGGTCCCACACCTGTTAAGATGCAATCCGTCCCTTTTGTACAGTTCCCCCTTACCCCAAAACAGATCCCAGTGATCTAAGAATCTAAATCCCTGCCCCGTGCACCATACGTCCCGTATCTCCCTGTTCCTGCTCTCGCCAGCACGAGGAACTGGAAGCAAACCAGAGATAACAACCCTGGAGGTCCTGCTTTTCAGCATTTTTCCGAGCTCTCTAAAGTCACGCTGCAGAATATTCATCCCCTTCTTTCCGACATCGTTTGTGCCGACATGCACTACCACTTCCGGATGTTCACCTTCGCCCTTGAGGATTTTCTGCACTCTGTCCGTGACATCCTGGATCCTGGCACCAGGAAGGCAGCACACCATCCTCGCATCCCGTCTGTTGCCGCAGAAACCCCTGTCCGTACCTCTCACAATGGAGTCTCCTACTACAATGGCGTTGCCTGCCTTAGGCCTTTTTGGTTTTGGCTCAACAGCCCTATTCGCATCACAAGCCAGTCCGCCGCCCAGTGTAAACACCTCTTCTGTCCCGACAGCTTCTAAGTGGGTGAACCTGTTCACAAGAGGTACAACCTCCGGGGACGTTGGCATTCCATGTTTCCCTCCCATTCTCACTGTCTCCCACCTTCTCTCTTCCAGTACCTTAGGTGTAACAATCGTACTGTAGGACTTGTCGAGGAACGACTCCGTTTCTCGGACGAACCGGAGGTCATCCACTTGCTTCTCCAGTTCCCCAACACGGCCCTTCAGGAGCTCTACCTGGATGCACTTCTCGCATTTGTAGCAGCCAGAGGCACCAGCGGTGTCCTTGACCTCCCACATACTGCAAGCATCACACTGAATCAGCTTGCCTGACATCTCCTTCTTTCGTCTCTCCCTCTGCAGTGTTTTGCGTAGTCTCCTCTCCTCAGCCTCCTCTCCGAAGACTCTCGAGCCAAAGACTCACACTTTTCTCACAGGGCACTTCACTCACTGCCGCTCCCTAAGAGCAGTCTTACTTAAATTGACTGATAAATTGCCTGATTTACCAATTTACAAACCAAATTCCTCAGTTTTCAATTGTTTTCCCAGCACTGACCCACCTCTCTCCTCCCACTTGGGCTAGAGCCAATCAGTCGTATCTCTTGCTAATCTCCTCCTGCTGCTGTTGTTGCTCCCAAAGCTACAGCAGTTCTCCTTTAGTCAGAGGGTGGTGAATCTGTGGAATTCTTTGCCACAGAAGGCTGTGGAGGCCAAGTCAGTGGATATTTTTAAGGCAGAGGTAGATAGATTCTTGATTAGTACAGGTGTTAAAGGTTATGGGGAGAAGGCAGAATGGGGTTAGGAGGGAGCGATAGATCAGGCATGATTGAATGGCGGAGTAGACTTGATGGGCCAAATGGCCTAATTCTACTCCTATTTCTTATGGCCTTATGACCTCTAATCGAGTCCCTGGGCAGCATCGTTGCCCGAGTCAGGCCTTCATCCTGGCAACCTCACCATGGCAGATTTTGAAATAAATTTGCATTCTCATAATACTGTAAATCCCGGAGACATTAATGGATGGGAAGGAACACATGCCGGTGACATTAATGGATGGGAAGGAACAGGTTATTTAAACTAATCATTGCCCATCACCCTCCCACCAACTGTTAACAACGGAGACAGGGAGACTGACACATGGACACGGTAAGCACTTGTTTAATAAATATCAGCATCAGCCACTTCAAGGTTCAAGTGTCAGAGCTGAGTCACAGGAATGGAAATCGAAAGTAGCCTGTGGCCGATTAATAAAAAGATAGTGCTTGAGCAGTTTGTCTAAACTATTTGTTGCCACTGACGAGTGTTATATGGTCTCACAAACTGATTAAATTATGGAAATGAGACACAATGAATAATAAAAGTCTATTCTATTATCTGCGTTGTACTTTGTGGTGAATATAATTATTCGGCCCACACTATCAAGGCCTTTCACCTTCAGAAACACTTTAAGCAAAATCATTTCACATTTGAGACCTTTTTTAAAAGAGGCTGATGGTGTGAAATAAAACAAGGCACACAATGGGCATGGGCAGAGACTTTTCTAAACATGTTGTACATGTTTGTATTGCGCAAACATAAGAGGGAATCTAACACATACACTGACCTCAGATATGAAAGTGGTTTAAATGATCATACAGCCCTTTCTGATCACATCTCTGCAGCATCATTACTTATCAGCTACTCTTATTATAATGACAGCCAATTTGTAAATAAGTCTTTCAAAACGTTTCATTACATTTATGGAAATGTAGTATTTTAATAACTGCAGGACAGACTGTAACAATCTAATTCGTGGCACCTCATTAGACACTCTCACCATAGCAATCTGTAACATTGACATGGTGTTTTAATGATGTGGAAGATGTTTCTTCCTCTTAAAGCAAAGGTTTATTATTCTGCTGGTAGACACAAAATGCTGGAGTAACTCAGCCGGGACAGGCAGCATCTCTGGAGAGAAGGAATGTTTCGGGTCCAGACCCTTTTTCAGACTGCTACCTTCAATTTAAACCAGCATTTGCAGTTCTTTCCTACACATTTTGTCTGCTCCACTGCAAAATCTCCTCAAGGTATATCTACTTTGAAGGAGTTCTCCTCCTCTCCAACGAGGGTTTATTATTCTGCTGATGGTTTGATTTTGATTTCAGCTCTCAGTAACTGGATCTTGCTTCCACAGTCCTAAATCCAGGCTGCTCCCTTATAGAAAGGAGACTTGAACGAGTTAGATACAGATTTGCCAGATATCCCCACCTCACATTAATGCCTGGAGGGAGAGGAGATTAAAAATAAGGACGATATTGAGAATTTAATTTTAACAAAGATCCATATGGGACTTCTCGACACTCTGTCTGTCATTCATAATAAAAATATTCTTTAGTCTGGAACAGAAACTATAACATTAAGAACCTCAAGGCATTCCAAAGCAATTTTCAGCCTATGAAGCAGTTACTATTATAATGTGGAAAATGCAATTCCAAATACACACAAGATCCCAGAGACAGGAATGTGACAATCTGGTTTGTTTAACATTGACCGGGAAATGAGCGAACATGCTTACTGTTTCTCAGATACTCACGTTTAACAAAGATTGCAGTTTAATAACTTTTTTTTCATTTCTGAAGAGCCATAGATTGGTGCTGTAAATGTAATTAGTCTTTATTCAACACAACCATATAGGAAAGAGAACTCAATGTCCATCTATATCTTTGTTCTACGCTTTAGGTACCTCAATAATAACCAATGATTGAATACTGATGCATAGTTTATTGCAATGTTTAGTGAACAAATTGTTCCAAGGAATTATTTATTTCCAAGGGAGCACATCTTAAGCATCAAGTGTTAAGAAAGGGCAGCTCGCATTAATATTCTGAAAGCTGTAGAGGATGAAACCCAGGAATCATTTTCCACAGTGTTGTAAAGGATGGCTCTTTCGATACACAAACATCCAAAGTACTGATTGAGAAAACAGATATAACGAAAGCCACGTTTGTTATGCTAACTGGCAAAATAACTTCCTTGATATTATTCTGAGATTTAAGACAGACCCCTCTTTGTCTAGACATTTGATTTGTAGCATCATAGTCACCCAGAGCCGAGACAGACCCTTCAGTCTTTCAACTGAGTGGAACAAGTGTAGATAGTCATTCAGCACGAAAACAGGCCCTTCGGCCCAACTTGCCCATGCCGTCCAGGAAGCCCCATCTACAGTAGTCCCGCCTGCCCATGTTTGGCCCATATCCCTCTAAACCTTTCCTATACATGTACCTGCCAAATGCCTTTTTAAACGTTGTTACTGTACTTGCCTTAACCACCTCTTCTGGCAGCTTGTTCCATTTACCAAGTCTGTGTGAAAAAGCTGCCTCTCAGGATCCTATCTTTAAAATTGCTTTGGAATGCCTTGAGGATCTTTCCTCTCTCACAAACCTCTGGTTCTTGATTTCTCTTACATGAACATAGATATAAAGACTTTCTACAGATGTTTAAAAAAACATTAACCAAGTGAAGATTGGTCCTTTAGAAAGCGAGTCCAGGTAAATGATAATGGAAAACAAAGGGACAGTAGATGATTAAACAAGTATTTTGCATTTGTCTTCAACACAAAGGGTACAGTAACATCCCAGAAACAGCTGTAAATCAGGAAGTGGAAACGAGGGAGCCACTGAGCTGCAGTCTGATTAGTCTCTGGGTCCTCACTCATAGCTTGGCCCCTCCAACAAATCATAAAAGTGGGGGAGAGGCCAACAACTTGGAATAGTGCAGATTTAGATCAGTTTACGGTCAGATACGCCAGGGTGGAATGAAATTCGTTTTTCATACGAACCTCATCGAGTAAACAGTGTAGCTAAAACAATGATAAATACGACAGTAAATACAACGGGTGTAAAACAGCAGAATGGAGCAAGGTTGCACTCCAGAACCATTGCACAATGTGTGGTTGAGAGGGGGAGCTTGGAGGAAGTGCAATTGCAGTCTCATAGGGATCCCCACTGTTAGGAAATCATCAGCTTCAGGCCCACATGCTGTCTTGTCTCCCAGTTGGCTGGATACAGAATGCCACTGAAAAAGGACGGGATGTTAGAAACATAGAAAATAGGTGCAGGAGTAGGCCATTCGGCCCTTCGAGCCTGCACCACCATTCAATATGATCATGGCTGATCATCCAACTCAGTATCCTGTTCCTGCCTTCTCTCCATACCCTCTGATCCCTTTAGCCACAAGGGCCAGATCTAACTCCCTCTTAAATATAGCCAATGAACTGGCCTCAACTACCTTCTGTGGCAGAGTTCCAGAGATTCACCACTCTCTGTGTGAAAAATGTTTTTCTCATCTCGGTCCTAAAGGATTTCCCTTTTATCCTTAAACTGTGACCCCTTGTCCTGGACTTCCCCAACATCAGGAACAATCTTCCTGCATCTAGCCTGTCCAACCCCTTAAGAATTTTGTAAGTTTCTATAAGATCCCCCCTCAATCTTCTAAATTCTAGCGAGTACAAGCCGAGTCTATCCAGTCTTTCTTCATATGAAAGTCCTGACATCCCAGGATGTTCTGTGAAGTAGAACATGTTGATGAACTACATCAGAGGGAGGGCTTAGCTGTACCAATAGGGGTCCTATAATCAGTCAGCTGCTATGAAAGTAGTTTAAAAAGTGGTGCATTGAAGGATATTAGCTGTATGGAGAGATTGGACAAACTTGAATTGTTTTCTCTGGAACGTTGGAGGTTGAGGAAGTATGCATCGGTTGCAGGTTCCAGCAAGAAAGAAAATGGACATATCAGTTTGGTTATGTATGATTAACAGCATGGTTTATAGAGGCCTTCGGATGCTTGTAAACGAGGAAGAAGTTGAAGACGGATGGGTTGCACTTCAATGGAACTGGTTCATTAGCAGGGTTGGGAAGAGTTTAAATTTAATTGGCGATTGGATCAAACTAGTGCATAGTAATAGAAAGGAGGAAAAGGTGCACAAACAAATGGAAATGTTAGATGGGAGTAGGAAAGGCCATAGAACAATGCTCATTCAGCAAACTAAGAAAAACTGTGGAAAGTACAAAAAAGTATTAGAGAGCCCGTATTGAAATGTGCAAAGTACAGTTGATGAGCTCCAAATACAAATAGCATGTGGGATGACAATGTTGAGAGAATTGGAACTTGGTTCAAAAGACAGGTGGGAGTTAATATTCCAGGATATATCCTGTTCAGTAAAGTGAATTGAAGGGGGAAAAAATGGATAACAGTGCTAATTAAGGAAGATAACATGGAAGATATCTAGCTGGCAATCAGAAGGCAATTCTCCAATGATAACCGAGTCCAGGGTTGCTCCATAATTTGCTGTGCTGAGCAGTCAGATACATGTTGTCTCTGGTCTCTTGGCTTCATGCCAGCCACAACTGCCACATCTAGTGCAGGCCTCTTCATAGGAAAGGATCACTGACCTGCATTATAATGGTAAGTGGTTTGTTGTTTTTACTTTAATTGAATCCTAATGCTTTCAATCCATTTCCATCAGTTATATGTATCTTTAAATGCATTTTCTTTTTTTTTTAAGTCAGTTAATTTTTTTCTAACTGTTTCTAAATTTGTCTACTCATCAGAGGCGTAGAAGAGAGCATCTTCAACCAATGCACTCAAAATCGTTCACAATCATTAACATTTTCTGAAGAGGAATTATTGTCACAGCAGATAGTATTTTCCAATGTTGACATTCTTGTGGAATTGGACTGTGTGTAAACACTGGAGTTACATTTGCCATCAAATACCTGCATCCATTCTTCTTTTGACATTCATAACATATATTACATTCAGGCCTGCCCAAAGCCTTATGTCACTCCCACCATTACTTTTGAGTTTCATGTTATCAAAGAGAGGTGCATCTTCTGCCCTTGCACCGTTATTTTCCCACAGTTAAACTGATCTGGGAAAAAGTTGCTTCCCATGGGCTTGACTTTGTTACGAGTGTTTCTCACTTATGCGGGGTACATGTTCTGAATTATTCTTATCTTGTGCTGCAGACCTAGATTTATTCAAAGGCTGGAGTCTGCGGACAATCTGGCTGGAACTGTGCAGTACCCAATGCTCGGCTGGCTGGTCTTTATGTAGTCGCAAGAGCACCACAAGCCATGTTTATTACCTCCCTCTCGAGACTTCACATGGCACAATCTGGAGATTTTATTGGTTTGCAGGAAAATAATTAAAGATTAGGGTGGAATCTTACTAAGTTTAAAAGGCAGAAGGGGTAATCAAGGAAACTTAGCCTACCCCCTCCCCAGTTCAACCCCTCCGCAGATACCTTCCCCTGCAACCGCAGCAGTAGCAACACCTGTCGCTATACCTCCTCCTGCGACTCTGTCCAAGGACTATCCTTTCAGGTTAGGCAGAGGTTCAATTGCACCTCCTCTAACCTCACCTACTGTATCCGTTGTTCAACATGTATACATCGGCGAGACCAAACGCAGACTACGCGATCGTTTCGCGGAAAACCTTCGCTCAGCCGGCGTGAACCAACCTGATCTCCCGGTTGCTGGACACGTGAATTGAATGGATGTTCAAGGTATGGGGAGGAGAAACATGAGAAAGTAATGGGATAATGGAGACATAGAAAACAGAAAAAGATGACAGCAAACTACAGAAATAGTTAAAACAGAAGGGTCTGGGAAACTGGGCAAGACAGAAGAGCATCGGGAACTTTAATGGCCGGTTCTCACGGTGCGACCTGACGCAAGATGTCACCCGAGTGAAGTGGTCGTGGTCCAGCACGAGTTCCGCACGATATAACGGGGGGTAGATAAAGAGTTCCCACGGTACTCGGCAATTCTGTCATTTGTGCGAGTGACTTGTCCGTCTCCCGATCTTTCCCGTTAATCGTGAATGAACATCGTGGACTGTAGTGTAGTTAATCACGTGGCACAAATGATGTCATTTTTTTTCACACACTATATAAATATCCTCCGTTCGTAGAATTGGCTCATTTGCAGACATGCCTATACAAAGTTGGTTCGAGTACAGGCTGGTTGTTATTTTCATTGACGCGCTGTATGCATTAGCGCAACATGTGCATCGAAAACGCTTGCGTGAAGGCAGAAGGGTGAGATTAATTAAAAAGAGAATTAAGAGGAAGTCTCACTGGGTTAAGCCCATGTTTCAACGGAGACCTCAATTTGGACAATATGAGCAACTGCTTAATGTGCTGTGCGAAGAGGATAATAAAAGTGCATTCAAAAACTTTGTCAGAATTTCACCCGAGCTCTTTAATGAGTTAAAGAATAATTTGGGACCTCTGCTGAAGAAGACTGACACTGTAATGAGAAAGGCACTGGAACCAGGGTTGCGCATAACAATCACCCTCCGCTACTTGGCCTCAGGCGATTCTTATAAAAGTCTATCTTACAACTTTCTTGTCGCCACCAACAGCATCTGTGGTATTGTCCGAGAAACCTGTGAGGCGATCATCCAATTTTATTCAGCTGAAGTGATGGAATGCCCCAGTACACCAGATGCGTGGAAGAGAGTTGCACTGGGGTTTGAAAACAGGTGGAACTTTGCTCACACAATGGACAGGAAATATGGCAAACAGTAATGATGTAGAATAGTGAAATGGAAACCAAAGATACTAAAGTTGATGGGAAACCTGAATCATGATTACTGGACGATGAGGACACGAATATCTCAGGATTATTCCATGGTAACTTCAAAGCTGAGATGTTACATAATACCAACTGAGATAGGTACATCAAAGCTCAGTGCTTTTTACACCAACACATTAAGTGACCTTGAATCTTCTTGAAAGCCTGAGTGAAATATTTTAGGAATGAGTGGCAGTAACTTTACTGTAACGACTGAAGCTTAAACTCAATACTGAGGACCTCACCCTGAGGTCAGATTAGTCACATTGCTGGGAGCTTTCCACTGGGACAAACCTACGATGTTACCAGGTGGAACTCAGTAGCTGTTAATAGCCTAATTTATAATCTATACAGCACTTGTCTCTGCTTTAGGCTTTGATGGATGAATTCAGACCTGGCAACAATGATGAAGCTCTCTGCTCATCGATGCTTTAAGTACTTACTATGCACAAGTTCCTCAAATTAATTTAATGGGATTTTGACAGTGAGCAAAACTGTTTGTAAATTAATTAACAGATACATTTTGGAACTGAATGCACCAGCTTTCCACTCAACTACGCAAATTGAAAATGGTGTAAAATTATTTTGAATGTTTAAAATAATTTATTACTTGACTGCAACCTAACCAAAGGTTTCAGAACAGCAGGCACAGTTGCAGCCTGGGATCTAATTGAGAGATGTGGGTGATTGCAGATAGAATAACCTGTCTCTGGTAATGGATTTCAGACTGGGATCAAAGCATGGGATTATATAGTTCACATATAGAAGACATAACACTTGACAGGTTGCAGGCTGGGATCTAATTAAAGAGATTAGATAGTTTATATTTGAGTTATGGATCCTTCAAAGTGGAATGTAGGCTGGATCTAAATTAGGGCTATGTTAAATAACTATCTGACAATAGTCAGAGATATCAGACTATCGGTCTGAAGAAGGATTTTGGCCCGAAACTTTGCCTATTTCCTTCGCTCCATAGATGCTGCTGCACCCGCTGAGTTTCTCCAGCACTTTTGTCTACCTTCGATTTTCCAGCATCTGCAGTTCCTTCTTAAACACTAACTATCTGGCCTGTTTCTGCAAACATTTAATTCAGAGTTTTGTACACAGAAATGCTGTATAAGTACAGGCCATACATGTTATTTCATCAGCTGCATTTTGTCTTACCTGAAGTTCTCAAGCACCAGCTCAGAGAAAATTAAATTAAATTATAAATAAAAGCAATCCTTCCATGCCAAATACCCCAAAGTCAAAATATTCTATTTAGATCAGCAAAGCTAGTCTACATTCTCATTAGATATTTTTGCTAAAATAGTGACGGGCAGGTGCAATTAACTACAGCACTGCAGGGTAGAAAGAGCAGGGCATCCACTCCCAATTATTGCCCAGCAAAATTAATGACCGTCCAAGAAACGCAAGTGTTGGCATGAGCAGTGACTGGGATCGGATCCCTCCCGGCTCTTCCTCCTGTTGCAGTAAGTACTGCCGTATCCTGTAACTATGCTTATTGAGAAACAAAGATAATGTGAACCTAACCTTGTCTGTCTTTTTTTTATTTTTTGTCTAGTTAAATGTAGTGTTGGTGTTTTTTAATACTGGTTTTAAATGTGTATATGCGGGGGGGGGCAGGGGGGAAACTTTTTAAAATCTCTTCCCTGTCTGGGAGACCCGACCTTTTCCCTGTCGGGTCTCCGTTGTCGTTGGGGCCTAGCACCGTGGAGCGGCCTCCAGCCTGAACGACCCGGGGGCTCGGGAGACTGCGGAGCTGCGGACTACTCACCATCGTGGGGCTGGCCGGCCTCGGAGCGTGGGGAGCGGTGGTGACTCGCTGCTGCGACTCGACTCCTGGGGCTCGGAGGCTCCAGCAACGCAGCCGCAGGTCCGGTGGACTGGGACATCGGGAGCTCGCGGGTCCGGGGGGAGAGAGAGACCGCTTCCCGGAGCTCCCGCAACGCGACTTCTCCAGCCCGTGTCGCAGGGTTGGAACGACCTGGAGCAGGGTCATACATCGCCCGGCACGGCTTCATGGCCGTGGGACATTCCAGCGCCCGCCGGGGGCTCCAACTTCGAGACTTCTAGACCGGGAGCGGGGCCGTAAATCGCCCGGCACGGCCTAAAATGGCCGTGGGACTTATCATCGCCCGCCTGGGGCTTCGACATCGGGAGAGTCATGGAGAACAGGAGAGAGAAAATACTTTGCCTTCCATCACAGTGGGTCCACTGTGATGGATGTTTGTGTGAACTAAATTGTGTGTATGTCTAGGAATTGTCTTTGTTTGTATGGCTGTGGAAACAGAATTTCGTTTGAGCCTCACTGAGGCTCAAATGACAATAGAAAATTGTATTGTATTGATAACCATCCCTCATTAAAACCCCTGTCATATTTCCTTCTAATAAATGCTCCATTCTGCATCCTACAAACACAAACCTAGAGAAACTGGCAGAGGAACAGTGAAAGCGAATTTGTGTGGAGTTTAAAAGGGAACTTGGTTGTGGTAGGTGGTTGAAAGGAAAATATGTAGAGGGGAGTGGAGCTGGAGTGTACTACTCCTGCATGAAGCTGATATTCTGTGGGATTCATTTTATTCTATACTGTAACCTTGCTGTGATTGGATTGTATTATCACTGAGTACTGGATCTGGGAAGAATGGTATTGTCACAGTGAGATGTTTGGTGAGCAGTGTCAGAAATGTTGCAGATCAAAGACTACATGGATAACCACAACTTCAAGTGATCATAAAAGATTAATGAACTCTTTTTCATTTGGTGGATCATGCAATAAGTAATTAATAGGCTCTGGGATCCCAGATATGTGAACATCCAGTCTAATTCTGATTTTGCAACTACTGAATTTAGTAGCAGAGCTCTCCAGGCTCTGATAAGTAAAGAACCAGAAAGGGTCCAAGGTTCAATACAGATTACTGATCACTGGCCAGTCCTTCTTCATAATATGCATGGATGGATATGGGATTAAACAATGAGACACACATACAACATTTACCATAATCCAATAATCTGTCAATACTGTCTAGCCACTTACATTAAGTATGGGAAGACAGTGACAAGCAGCAACAG